>NC_090939.1:620768055-621469206 GCF_040938575.1 Ambystoma mexicanum | reverse complement strand
CCCGCTCATGCCCCGTGTGTCTCTCCCCCTCCCCCCCCACCCCCGCTCATGCCCCGTGTGTCTCTCCCCTTCCACTCATCCCCCGCTCATGCCCCGTGTCTCTCTCCCCTTCCCCCCAACCCCTGCTCATGCCCCGTGTGTCTCTCCCCCTCTCCCCCACCCCCGCTTATGCCCCGTGTTTCTCTCCCCTTCCCCCCACCCTGCGCTCATGCCCCGTGTGTCTCTCCCCCATGCCACCCACCCCCCGCTCATGCCCCGTGTGTCTCTCTCCCTCCCCCCAACCCCCGCTCATGCCCCGTGTGTCTCTATCCCTCCCCCCACCCCCGCTCATGCCCGTGTGTCTCTCCCCTTCCCCCACCCCCGCTCATGCCCCGTGTGTCTGTCTCCCCTTCCCCCCACCCCCGCTCATGCCCCATGTGTCTTTCTCCCCTTCCCCCCATCCCCGCTCATGCCCCGTGTGTCTCTCCCCCTCCCGCCCACCCCCGCTCATGCCCCGTGTGTCTCTCCCCCTCCCGCCCACCCCCGCTCATTCCCCGTGTGTCTCTCCGTCCTGCCCACCCCCCGCTCATGCCCCGTGTGTCTCTCTCCCTCCTGCCCACCCCCCTCTCATGCCCCGTGTGTCTCTGTCTCTCTCCCTCCCGCCCACCCCCCGCTCATGCCCCGTGTCTGTCTTCTGTTCCCCCCGCTCATGCCCCGTATCAGTCTCCTGTTCCCCTCATGTGCTGTGTCTGTCTCCTGTTGCCCCCACACCCCCCGTTCATGCCCCGTGTCTATCTCCTGTTCTCCCCACCCCACCGCTCATGCCCTGTGTCTTTCTCTTGTTGCCCCCACCCCCGCTCATGCCCCGTGTCTCTCTCCTGTTGCCCCCACCCCCCACTCATGCCCCGTGTATGTCTGTGTTGTTCCCGCCACCCCCCGCTCATGCCCTGTGTCTGTCTCCTGTTCCCCCACCCCCTGCTCATGCCCCGTGTCTGTCTCCTGTTCCCCCCCACCCGCTCATGCCTCGTGTTTCTCTCCTGTTGCCCCCGCTCATGCCCCGTGTCTGTCTCCTGTTCCCCCACCCTCTCATGCCCCGTGTGTCACTCCCCCTCCCGCCCACCCCCGCTCTTGCCCCGTGTGTCTTTCCCCCTCCGCCACCCGTTCATGCCCCGTGTGTCTCCTCCCCCACCCCGCCCACCCCCCCGCTCATGCCCCGTGTGTCTCTCTCCCTCCCCCCACACCCCGCTCATGCCCCGTGTGTCTCTCTCCCCTTCCCCCCACCCCCGCTTATGCCCTGTGTGTCTCTCTCCTCCCCACCACCCCCGCTCATGCCCCGTGTGTTTCTCTCCCTCCCCCCACCCCCCGCTCATGCCCCGTGTCTCTCTCCCCTTCACCCCACCCCCCGCTCATGCCCTGTTTGTCTCTCTCCCCTTCCCCCACCCCCCGTAAATGCCCCGTGTGTCTCTCTCCCTCCCCCCACCCCCGCTGATGCCCCATGTGTCTCTCTCGCTCCCCCCTCCCCCCACCCCCGCTCATGCCCCGTGTGTCTCTCTCCCTCCCCCCACCCCCGCTCATGCCCCGTGTGTCTCTCTCCCCTTCCCCCACCCCCCGCTTATGCCCCGTGTGTCTCTCTCCCTCCCCCCACCCCCGCTGATGCCCCATGTGTCTCTCTCGCTCCCCCCCTCCCCCCCACCCCCGCTCATGCCCCGTGTGTCTCTCTCCCTCCCCCCACACCCCGCTCATGCCCCGTGTGTCTCTCTCCCCTTCCCCCCCACCCCCCGCTTATGCCCTGTGTGTCTCTCTCCCTCCCCCCCACCCCGCTCATGCCCCGTGTGTTTCTCTCCCTCCCCCCACCCCCGCTCATGCCCCGTGTCTCTCTCCCCTTCCCCCCACCCCCGCTCATGCCCTGTGTGTCTCTCTCCCCTTCCCCCACCCCCCGTTCATGCCCCGTGTGTCTCTCTCCCTCCCCCCACCCCCGCTGATGCCCCGTGTGTCTCTCTCCCCTTCCCCCCACCCCCCCGCTCATGCCCCGTGTGTCTCTCCCCCTCCCACCCACCCCTGCTCATGCACCGTGTGTCTCTCCCTCTCCTGCCCGCCCCCCGCTCATGCCCCGTGTGTCTCTTCCCTTCCCTCCGCCCCCGCTCATGCTCCGTGTGTCTCTCTCCCTCCCCCCACCCCCGCTCATGCCCTGTGTGTCTCTCCCCCTCCCCGCCACCCGCGCTCATGCCCCGTGTGTCTCTCCCCTTCCCCTCATCCCCCGCTCATGCCCCGTGTGTCTCTCCCCTTCCCCCCACCCCCCGCTCATGCCACGTGTGTCTCTACCCCTCCCGCCCACCCCCCGCTCCTGCCCCGTGTGTCTCTCTCCCTCCCCCCACCCCCGCTCATGCCCTGTGTGTCTCTCCCCCTCCCCGCCACCCGCGCTCATGCCCCGTGTGTCTCTCTCCCTCCCCCCACCCCCGCTCATGCCCTGTGTGTCTCTCCCCCTCCCCGCCACCCGCGCTCATGCCCCGTGTGTCTCTCCCCTTCCCCCCAACCCCCGCTCATGCCCCGTGTCTCTCTCCCCTTCCCCCCACCTCCGCTCATGCCCCGTGTGTCTCTCTCCCCTTCCCCCACCCCCGCTCATGCCCCGCGTGTCTCTCCCCCTCCTGCCCACCCCCGCTCCTGCCCTGTGTGTCTCTCCCCCACCCGCCCACCCCCACTCATGCCCCGTGTGTCTCTCCCCTTCCCCCCACCCCCGCTCATGGCCCGTATGTCTCTTTCCCTCCCCCCACCCCTGCTCATGCCCTGTGTGTCTCTCCCCCTCCCGCCCACCCCCCGCTCATGCCCCATGTGTCTCTCTCCGTCCCCCCCACCCCCGCTCATGCCTCGTGTGTCTCTCTCCATCCCCCCCACCCCCGCTCATGCCCCGTGTGTCTCTCCCCCTCCAGTCCACACCCGCTCTTGCCCCGTGTGTCTCTCCCCCTCCCGCCCACCCCCCGCTCCTGCCCCGTGTGTCTCTCTCCCTCCCCCCACCGCCCAGCTCATGCCCCGTGTGTCTCTCTCCCTTTCCCCCCACCCCCCGCTCATGCCCCGTGTGTCTCTCTCCATCCCCCCCACCCCCGCTCATGCCCCGTGTGTCTCTCCCCCTCCAGCCCACACCCGCTCTTGCCCGTGTGTCTCTCCCCCTCCCGCCCACCCCCCGCTCCTGCCCCGTGTGTCTCTCTCCCTCCCCCCACCGCCCAGCTCATGCCCCGTGTGTCTCTCTCCCTTTCCCCCCACCCCCGCTCATGCCCCGTGTGTCTCTCTCCCTCCCCGCACCCCCGCTCATGCCCCGTGTGTCTCTCTCCCTCCCCCCACCCCTGCTCATGCCCTGTGTGTCTCTCCCCCTCCCGCCCACCCCCCGCTCATGCCCCCTGTGTCTCTCTCCCTCCCCCCCCACCCCCGCTCATGCCCCGTGTGTCTCTCTCCCTCCCCTCCACGCCCCGTGTCTCTCTCCCCTTCCCCCCACCCCCGATCATGCCTCGTGTGTCTCTCTCCCTCCCCCCCACCCCCGCTCATGCCCGTGTGTCTCTCCCCCTCCCGCCCACCCCCGCTCTTGCCCCGTGTGTCTTTCCCCCTCCCGCCCACCCCCGCTCATGCCCCGTGTGTCTCTCCCCCTCCCGCCCACCGCCCACCCCCGCTCATGTCCCTTGTGTCTCTCCCCCTCCCGCCCACCCCCCGCTCATGCCCCATGTGTCTCTCTCCGTCCCCCCCACCCCCGCTCATGCCTCGTGTGTCTCTCTCCATCCCCCCACCCCCGCTCATGCCCCGTGTGTCTCTCCCCCTCCAGTCCACACCCGCTCTTGCCCCGTGTGTCTCTCCCCCTCCCGCCCACCCCCCGCTCCTGCCCCGTGTGTCTCTCCCCCTCTCCCCCACCCCCGCTTATGCCCCGTGTTTCTCTCCCTTTCCCCCCACCCCCCGCTCATGCCCCGTGTGTCTCTCTCCATCCCCCCCACCCCCGCTCATGCCCCGTGTGTCTCTCCCCCTCCAGTCCACACCCGCTCTTGCCCCGTGTGTCTCTCCCCCTCCCGCCCACCCCCCGCTCCTGCCCCGTGTGTCTCTCTCCCTCCCCCCACCGCCCAGCTCATGCCCCGTGTGTCTCTCTCCCTTTCCCCCCACCCCCCGCTCATGCCCCGTGTGTCTCTCTCCATCCCCCCCACCCCCGCTCATGCCCCGTGTGTCTCTCCCCCTCCAGCCCACACCCGCTCTTGCCCCGTGTGTCTCTCCCCCTCCCGCCCACCCCCCGCTCCTGCCCCGTGTGTCTCTCTCCCTCCCCCCACCGCCCAGCTCATGCCCCGTGTGTCTCTCTCCCTTTCCCCCCACCCCCCGCTCATGCCCCGTGTGTCTCTCTCCCTCCCCGCACCCCCGCTCATGCCCCGTGTGTCTCTCTCCCTCCCCCCACCCCTGCTCATGCCCTGTGTGTCTCTCCCCCCTCCCGCCCAACCCCCCGCTCATGCCCCCTGTGTCTCTCTCCCTCCCCCCCACCCCCGCTCATGCCCCGTGTGTCTCTCTCCCTCCCCTCCACGCCCCGTGTCTCTCTCCCCTTCCCCCCACCCCCGATCATGCCTCGTGTGTCTCTCTCCCTCCCCCCCACCCCCGCTCATGCCCCGTGTGTCTCTCCCCCTCCTGCCCACCCCCGCACTTGCCCCGTGTGTCTCTCCCCCTCCCGCCCACCCCCGCTCTTGCCCCGTGTGTCTTTCCCCCTCCCACCCACCCGCGCTCATGCCCCGTGTGTCTCTCCCCTTCCCCCACCCCCCGCTCATGCCACGTGTGTCTCTCCCCCTCCCGCCCACCCCCCACTCATGCCCCGTGTGTCTCTCTCCCTCTCCCCAACCCCCGCTCATGCCCCGTGTTTCTCTCTCCCCTTCCCCCCCCACCGCTCTTGCCCCGTGTGTCTTTCCCCCTCCCGCCACCCCGTTCATGCCCCGTGTGTCTCTCCCCCACCCGCCCACCCCCCCGCTCATGCCCCGTGTGTCTCTCTCCCTCCCCCCACACCCCGCTCATGCCCCGTGTGTCTCTCTCCCCTTCCCCCCACCCCCGCTTATGCCCTGTGTGTCTCTCTCCCTCCCCACCACCCCCGCTCATGCCCCGTGTGTTTCTCTCCCTCCCCCCACCCCCCGCTCATGCCCCGTGTCTCTCTCCCCTTCACCCCACCCCCCGCTCATGCCCTGTTTGTCTCTCTCCCCTTCCCCCACCCCCGTAAATGCCCCGTGTGTCTCTCTCCCTCCCCCCACCCCCGCTGATGCCCCATGTGTCTCTCTCGCTCCCCCCCTCCCCCCACCCCCGCTCATGCCCCGTGTGTCTCTCTCCCTCCCCCCACCCCCCGCTCATGCCCCGTGTGTCTCTCTCCCCTTCCCCCCACCCCCCGCTTATGCCCCGTGTGTCTCTCTCCCTCCCCCCACCCCCGCTGATGCCCCATGTGTCTCTCTCGCTCCCCCCCCTCCCCCCACCCCCGCTCATGCCCCGTGTGTCTCTCTCCCTCCCCCACACCCCGCTCATGCCCCGTGTGTCTCTCTCCCCTTCCCCCCACCCCCCGCTTATGCCCTGTGTGTCTCTCTCCCTCCCCCCCACCCCGCTCATGCCCCGTGTGTTTCTCTCCCTCCCCCCACCCCCCGCTCATGCCCCGTGTCTCTCTCCCCTTCCCCCCACCCCCGCTCATGCCCTGTGTGTCTCTCTCCCCTTCCCCCACCCCCCCGTTCATGCCCCGTGTGTCTCTCTCCCTCCCCCCACCCCCGCTGATGCCCCGTGTGTCTCTCTCCCCTTCCCCCCACCCCCCCGCTCATGCCCCGTGTGTCTCTCCCCCTCCCACCCACCCCTGCTCATGCACCGTGTGTCTCTCCCTCTCCTGCCCGCCCCCCGCTCATGCCCCGTGTGTCTCTTCCCTTCCCTCCGCCCCCGCTCATGCCCCGTGTGTCTCTCTCCCTCCCCCCACCCCCGCTCATGCCCTGTGTGTCTCTCCCCCTCCCCGCCACCCGCGCTCATGCCCCGTGTGTCTCTCTCCCTCCCCCCACCCCCGCTCATGCCCTGTGTGTCTCTCCCCTTCCCCCCACCCCCCGCTCATGCCACGTGTGTCTCTACCCCTCCCGCCCACCCCCCGCTCCTGCCCCGTGTGTCTCTCTCCCTCCCCCCACCCCCGCTCATGCCCTGTGTGTCTCTCCCCCTCCCCGCCACCCGCGCTCATGCCCCGTGTGTCTCTCTCCCTCCCCCCACCCCCGCTCATGCCTGTGTGTCTCTCCCCTCCCGCCCACCCCTCGCTCATGCCCCCTGTGTCTCTCTCCCTCCCCCCACCCCCGCTCATGCCCCGTGTGTCTCTCTCCCTCCCCTCCACGCCCCGTGTCTCTCTCCCCTTCCCCCCACCCCCGATCATGCCTCGTGTGTCTCTCTCCCTCCCCCCCACCCCCGCTCATGCCCCGTGTGTCTCTCCCCCTCCCGCCCACCCCCGCTCTTGCCCCGTGTGTCTTTCCCCCTCCCGCCCACCCCCGCTCATGCCCCGTGTGTCTCTCCCCCTCCCGCCCACCGCCCACCCCCCGCTCATGTCCCTTGTGTCTCTCCCCTTCACCCCACCCCCCGCTCATGCCCCGTGTGTCTCTCTTCCTCCACCCACCCCCGCTCATGCCCCGTGTGTCTCTCCCCTCCCCCCCACCCCGCTCATGCCCCGTGTGTCTCTCCCTTCCACTCATCCCCCGCTCATGCCCCGTGTCTCTCTCCCCTTCCCCCCAACCCCTGCTCATGCCCCGTGTGTCTCTCCCCCTCTCCCCCACCCCCGCTTATGCCCCGTGTTTCTCTCCCCTTCCCCCCACCCTGCGCTCATGCCCCGTGTGTCTCTCCCCCATGCCACCCACCCCCCGCTCATGCCCCGTGTGTCTCTCTCCCTCCCCCCAACCCCCGCTCATGCCCGTGTGTCTCTATCCCTCCCCCCACCCCCGCTCATGCCCCGTGTGTCTCTCCCCTTCCCCCCACCCCCGCTCATGCCCCGTGTGTCTGTCTCCCCTTCCCCCACCCCCCGCTCATGCCCCATGTGTCTTTCTCCCCTTCCCCCCATCCCCGCTCATGCCCCGTGTGTCTCTCCCCCTCCCGCCCACCCCCGCTCATGCCCCGTGTGTCTCTCCCCCTCCCGCCCACCCCCGCTCATTCCCCGTGTGTCTCTCCGTCCTGCCCACCCCCCGCTCATGCCCCGTGTGTCTCTCTCCCTCCTGCCCACCCCCCTCTCATGCCCCGTGTGTCTCTGTCTCTCTCCCTCCCGCCCACCCCCCGCTCATGCCCCGTGTCTGTCTTCTGTTCCCCCCGCTCATGCCCCGTATCAGTCTCCTGTTCCCCTCATGTGCTGTGTCTGTCTCCTGTTGCCCCCACACCCCCGTTCATGCCCCGTGTCTATCTCCTGTTCTCCCCACCCCACCGCTCATGCCCTGTGTCTTTCTCTTGTTGCCCCCACCCCCGCTCATGCCCCGTGTCTCTCTCCTGTTGCCCCCCACCCCCACTCATGCCCCGTGTATGTCTGTGTTGTTCCCGCCACCCCCCGCTCATGCCCTGTGTCTGTCTCCTGTTCCCCCACCCCCTGCTCATGCCCCGTGTCTGTCTCCTGTTCCCCCCACCCGCTCATGCCTCGTGTTTCTCTCCTGTTGCCCCCGCTCATGCCCCGTGTCTGTCTCCTGTTCCCCCCACCCTCTCATGCCCCGTGTGTCACTCCCCCTCCCGCCCACCCCCGCTCTTGCCCCATGTGTCTTTCCCCCTCCCGCCCACCCCCGCTCTTGCCCCGTGTGTCTCTCCCCTCCCACCCACCCCCGCTCTTGCCCCGTGTGTCTTTCCCCTTCCCACCCACCCCCGCTCATGCCCTGTGTGTCTCTCTCCCCTTCCCCCCAGCCCCTGCCCCGTGTGTCTCTCTCCCCTTCCCCCCACCCCCGCTCATGCCCCGTGTGTCTCTCTCCCTCCCGCCTACCCCTGCTCATGCCCCATGTGTCTCTCCCAGCCCGCCCACCCCCCGCTCATGCCCCGTGTGTCTCTCTCCCTAGCGCCCACCCGCCGCTCATGCCCCGTGTGTCTTTCTCCCTCCCGCCCACCCCCCGCTCATGCCCCGTGTGTCTCTCTCCCTCCTGCCCACTCCCCGCTCATGCCCCGTGTCTGTCTTCTGTTCCCCCCGCTCATGCCCCGTATCTGTCTCCTGTTCCCCTCATGTGCGGTGTCAGTCTCCTGTTGCCCCCCATGTCCCCGTTCATGCCCGTGTCTGTCTCCTGTTCTCCCCACCCCACCGCTCATGCCCCTTGTCTGTGTCCCGTTCCCCCCACCCCCCGCTCATGCCCCGTGTCTGTCTCCTGTTGCCCCCACCCCCCCGCTCATGCCCCGTGTCTCTCTCCTGTTCCCCCCATCCGCTCATGCCCCGTGTCTCTCACTTGTTGCCCCCCCCGCCCCCCCACTCATGCCCCATGTCTGTCTCCTGTTCTCCCCACCCCCCACTCATGCCCCGTGTCTGTCTCCTGTTGGCCCCACCCCCATGCTCATGCCCCGTGTCTCTCTCCTGTTCCCCCCACCCGCTCATGCCCCGTGTCTCTCTCTTGTTGCCCCCCACCCCCCCGCTCATGCCCTGTGTCTGTCTCCTGTTCTCCCCACCCCATGCTCATGCCCCATGTCTGTCTCCTGTTCCTCCCACCCCCCGCTCATGCCCCGTGTCTGTCTTCTGTTGCCCCCCACCCCCTGCTCATTCCCAGTGTCTGTCTCCTGTTGCCCCCACCCCCCCGCTCATGCCCTGTGTCTCTCTCCTGTTCCCCCCACCCACTCATGCCCCGTGTCTCTCTCTTGTTGCCCCCCATCCCCCGCTCATGCCCCGTGTCTGTCTCCTGTTCTCCCAACCCCCTGCTCATGCCCCGTGTCTGTCTCCTGTTCCTTCCACCCCCTGCGCATGCCCCGTGTCTGTCTCCTGTTGCCCCCCACCCCCCGCTCATGCTCCATGTCTGTTCTCCCCACCCCCCGCTCATGCCCCGTTTCTGTTGTTCCCCCCACCCCCGGCTCATGCCCCATGTCTGTCTCCTGTTCCCCCCACCCCTCGCTCATTCCCCGTGTCTGTTTCCTGTTTCCCCCACCCCCCGCTCATGCCCTGTGTCTCTCCTGTTGCCCCCCAGCCCCCGCTCATGCCCTGTGTCTGTCTCCTGCTGCCCCCCACCCCCTGCTCATGCCCCGTGTCTGTCTCCTGTTCTCCCCACCCCCTGCTCATGCGCCGTGTCTGTCTCCTGTTCCCCCCACCCCCCGCTCATGCCCTGTGTCTGTCTCCTGTTGCCCCCCACCCCCGCTCATGCCCCGTGTCTGTCTTCTGTTGCCTCCCACCCCCCGCTCATGCCCCGTGTCTTTCTCCTGTTGCCCCCACCCCCACTCATGGCCCGTGTCTGTCTCCTGTTGCCCCCCTCCCCCGCTCATGCCCCGTGTCTGTCTCTGTTGTTCCCGCCACCCCCGCTCATGCCCCGTATCTGTCTCCTGTTCCCCCACCCCCCGCTCATGCCCAGTGTCTGTCTCCTGTTCCCCCCACCCGCTCATGCCTCGTGTTTCTCTCCTGTTGCCCCCCCGCTCATGCCCTGTGTCTGTCTCCTGTTCCCCAATCCCGCTCATGCCCCGTGTCTCTCTCCCCCTCCCGTCCACCCCCGCTCTTGCCCCGTGTGTCTTTCCCCCACCCGCCCACCCCCGCTCTTGCCCCGTGTGTCTCTCCCCTCCCACCCACCCCCGCTCTTGCTACGTGTGTCTTTCCCCCTCCCGCCCTCCCCCGCTCATGCCCCGTGTGTCTCTCCCCCTCCCGCCCACCCCCCCGCTCATGCCCCGTGTGTCTCTCCCCCTCCCGCCCACCACCCGCTCATGCCCCGTGTGTCTCGCCCCCTCCCACCCACCCCCGCTCATGCCCTGTGTGTCTCTCCCCCTCCGGCCCACCCCCCGCTCATGCCCCGTGTGTCTCTCTCCCCTTCCCCCCACCCCCTGCTCATGCCCTGTGTGTCTCTCTCCCTCCCGCCCACCCCTGCTCATGCCCCATGTGTCTCTCTCCCTCCCGCCCACCCCTGCTCATGCCCCATGTGTCTCTCCCCCTCCCGCCCACCCCCCGCTCATGCCCCGTGTGTCTCTCTCCCTCCCGCCCACCCCCGCTCATGCCCCTTATGTCTCTCTCCCTCCCGCCCACCCCCCGCTCATTCCCCGTGTCTGTCTTCTGTTCCCCCCGCTCATGCCCCATATCAGTCTCCTGTTCCCCTCATGTGCTGTGTCTGTCTCCTGTTGCCCCCCCACACCCCCGTTCATGCCCCGTGTCTGTCTCCTGTTCTCCCCACCCCACCACTCATGCCCCGTGTCTTTCTCTTGTTGCCCCCACCCCCGCACATGCCCCGTGTCTGTCTCCTGTTGCCCCCCACCCCCCACTCATGCCCCGTGTCTGTCTCTGTTGTTCCCGCCACCCCCCGCTCATGCCCCGTGTCTGTCTCCTGTTCCCCCATCCCCGTTCATGCCTCATGTCTGTCTCCTGTTCCCCCCACCCGCTCATGCCTCGTGTTTCTCTCCTGTTGCCCCCCGCTCATGCCCCGTGTCTGTCTCCTGTTCCCCCCACCCGCTTATGCCCCGTATGTCTCTCCCCCTCCCGCCCACCCCCGCTCTTGCCCCGTGTGTCTTTCCCCCTCCCGCCCACCCCCGCTCTTGCCCCATGTGTCCCTCCCCTCCCAACCACCCCCGCTCTTGCCCCGTGTGTCTTTCCCCCTCACGCCCACGCCCGCTCATGCCCCGTGTGTCTCTCCCCCTCCCGCCCACCCCCCGCTCATGCCCTGTGTGTCTCTCACACTCTGGCCCACCCCCTGCTCATGCCCCGTGTGTCTCTTCCCCTCCCGCCCACCCCGCGCTCATGCCCCGTGTGTCTCTCTCCCCTTCCCCCACCCCCTGCTCATGCCCCGCGTGTCTCTCTCCCCTTCCCCCCACCCCCGCTCATGCCCCATGTGTCTCTCTCCCTCCCGCCCACCCCTGCTCATGCCCCATGTGTCTCTCCCCTCCAGCCCACCCCCCGCTCATGCCCCGTGTGTCTCTCTCCCTCCTGCCCACCCCCGCTCATGCCCCGTGTTTCTTTCTCCCTCCCGCCCACCCCCACTCATGCCCCATTTGTCTCTCTCCCTCCCGCCCACTCCCCGCTCATGCCCCGTGTCTGTCTTCTGTTCCCCCCACTCATGCCCCGTATCTGTCTCCTGTTCCCCTCATGTGCTGTGTCTGTCTCCTGTTGCCCCCCATGCCCCCCGTTCATGCCCGTTTCTGTCTCCTGTTCTCCCCACCCCACCGCTCATGCCCCTTGTCTGTGTCCCGTTCCCCCCACCCCCCGCTCATGCCCCGTGTCTGTCTCCTGTTGCCCCCACCCCCCGCTCATGCCCCGTGTCTCTCTCCTGTTCCCCCCACCCGCTCATGCCCCGTGTCTCTCTCTTGTTGCCCCCCACCCTCCCTCTCATGCCCCATGTCTGTCTCCTGTTCTCCCCACCCCCCACTCATGCCCCGTGTCTGTCTCCTGTTGCCCCCACCCCCACGCTCATGCCCCGTGTCTCTCTTCTGTTCCCCCCACCCGCTCATGCCCTGTGTCTCTCTCTTGTTGCCCCCCACCCCCCGCTCATGCCCCCTGTCTGTCTCCTGTTCTCCCCACCCCCTGCTCATGCCCCATGTCTGTCTCCTGTTCCTCCCACCCCCCGCTCATGCCCCGTGTCTGTCTCCTGTTGCCCCCAGCCCCCGCTCATTCCCCGTGTCTGTCTCCTGTTGCCCCCACCCCCCGCTCATGCCCCGTGTCTCTCTCATGTTCCCCCCACCCGCTCATGCCCCGTGTCTCTCTCTTGTTACCCCCCACCCTCCCGCTCATGCCCCATGTCTGTCTCCTGTTCTCCCCACCCCCCACTCATGCCCCGTGTCTGTCTCCTGTTGCTCCCCACCCCCCGCTCATGCCCCGTGTCTGTTCTCCCCACCCCCCGCTCATGCCCCGTTTCTGTTGTTCCCCCCACCCCCCGCTCATGCCCCATGTCTGTCTCCTGTTCCCCCCACCCCTCGCTCATTGCCTGTGTCTGTCTCCTGTTTCCCCCACCCCCCGCTCATGCTTTGTGTCTCTCCTGTTGCCCCCCACCCCCCGCTCATGCCCCGTGTCTGTCTCCTGTTGCCCCCCACCCCCCGCACATGCCCCTTGTCTGTCTCCTGTTGACCGCCACCCCCCGCTCATGCCCCGTTTCTGTCTCCTGTTCTCCCCACCCCACCGCTCATGCCCCTTGTCTGTGTCCCGTTCCCCCCACCCCCCGCTCATGCCCGGTGTCTGTCTCCTGTTGCCCCCACCCCCGCTCATGCCCCGTGTCTCTCTCCTGTTCCCCCCACCCGCTCATGCCCCGTGTCTCTCTCTTGTTGCCCCCCACCCTCCCTCTCATGCCCCATGTCTGTCTCCTGTTCTCCCCACCCCCCACTCATGCCCCGTGTCTGTCTCCTGTTGCCCCCACCCCCACGCTCATGCCCCGTGTCTCTCTCCTGTTCCCCCCACCGCTCATGCCCTGTGTCTCTCTCTTGTTGCCCCCCACCCCCCGCTCATGCCCCCTGTCTGTCTCCTGTTCTCCCCACCCCCTGCTCATGCCCCATGTCTGTCTCCTGTTCCTCCCACCCCCCGCTCATGCCCCGTGTCTGTCTCCTGTTGCCCCCAGCCCCCGCTCATTCCCCGTGTCTGTCTCCTGTTGCCCCCACCCCCCGCTCATGCCCCGTGTCTCTCTCATGTTCCCCCCACCCGCTCATGCCCCGTGTCTCTCTCTTGTTACCCCCCACCCTCCCGCTCATGCCCCATGTCTGTCTCCTGTTCTCCCCACCCCCCACTCATGCCCCGTGTCTGTCTCCTGTTGCTCCCCACCCCCCGCTCATGCCCCGTGTCTGTTCTCCCCACCCCCCGCTCATGCCCCGTTTCTGTTGTTCCCCCCACCCCCCGCTCATGCCCCATGTCTGTCTCCTGTTCCCCCCACCCCTCGCTCATTGCCTGTGTCTGTCTCCTGTTTCCCCCACCCCCCGCTCATGCTTTGTGTCACTCCTGTTGCCCCCCACCCCCCGCTCATGCCCCGTGTCTGTCTCCTGTTGCCCCCCACCCCCCGCACATGCCCCTTGTCTGTCTCCTGTTGACCGCCACCCCCCGCTCATGCCCCGTGTCTGTCTCCTGTGGCCTCCCACCCCCCGCTTTTGCCCTGTGTCTTTCTCCTGTTGCCCCCACCCCCGCTCATGCCCCGTGTCTGTCTCCTGTTGCCCCCCACCTCCAACTCATGCCTGTGTCTGTCTCTGTTGTTCCCGCCACCCCCGCTCATGCCCCGTGTCGGTCTCCTGTTCCCCCACACCCGCTCATACCCCGTGTCTGTCTCCTGTTGCCCCCACCCGCTCATGCCTCGTGTTTCTCTCCCCCTCCCGCCCACCTCCGCTCTTGCCCCGTGTGTCTTTCCCCCTCCCGCCCACCCCCGCTCTTGCCCCGTGTGTCTCTCCCCTCCCACCCACCCCCGCTCTTGCCCCGTGTGTCTTTCCCCCTCACGCCCACGCCCGCTCATGCCCCGTGTCTGTCTCCTGTTCCTCCCACCCCCTGCGCATGCCCCGTGTCTGTCTCCTGTTGCCCCCCACCCCCCGCTCATGCCCCGTGTCTGTTCTCCCCACCCCCCGCTCATGCCCCGTTTCTGTTGTTCCCCCAACCCCCGGCTCATGCCCCATGTCTGTCTCCTGTTCCCCCCACCCCTCGCTCATTCCCCGTGTCTGTCTCCTGTGTCCCCCAACCCCCGCTCATGCCCTGTGTCTCTCCTGTTGCCCCCCACCCCCTGCTCATGCCCTGTGTCTGTCTCCTGCTGCCCCCCACCCCCTGCTCATGCCCCGTGTCTGTCTCCTGTTCTCCCCACCCCCCGCTCATGCTCCGTGTCTGTCTCCTGTTCCCCCCAGCCCCCGCTCATGCCCTGTGTCTGTCTCCTGTTGCCCCCCACCCCCTGCTCATGCCCCGTGTCTTTCTCCTGTTGCCCCCACCCCCGCTCATGCCCCGTGTCTGTCTCCTGTTGCCCCCCACCCCCCGCTCATGCGACGTGTCTGTCTCTGTTGTTCCCGCCACCCCCCGCTCATGCCCCGTGTCTGTCTCCTGTTCCCCCACCCCCCGCTCATGCCCAGTGTCTGTCTCCTGTTCCCCCCACCCGCTCATGCCTCGTGTTTCTCTCCTGTTGCCCCCCCGCTCATGCCCTGTGTCTGTCTCCTGTTCCCCAAACCCGCTCATGCCCTGTGTCTCTCTCCCCCTCCCGTCCACCCCCGCTCTTGCCCCGTGTGTCTTTCCCCCTCCCGCCCACCCCCGCTCTTGCCCCGTGTGTCTCTCCCCTCCCAGCCACCCCCGCTCTTGCCACGTGTGTCTTTCCCCCTCCCGCCCACCCCCGCTCATGCCCCGTGTGTCTCTCCCCCTCCCGCCCACCCCCCGCTCATGCCCCGTGTGTCTCTCCCCCTCCCGCACACCACCCGCTCATGCCCCGTGTGTCTCGCCCCCTCCCACCCACCCCCCGCTCATGCCCTGTGTGTCTCTCCCCCTCCGGCCCATCCCCCGCTCATGCCCCGTGTGTCTCTCTCCCCTTCCCCCCACCCCCTGCTCATGCCCCGTGTGTCTCTCTCTCCTTCCCCCCATCCCCACTCATGCCCCGTGTGTCTCTCTCCCTCCCGCCCACCCCTGCTCATGCCCCATGTGTCTCTCCCCCTCCCGCCCACCCCCCGCTCATGCCCCGTGTGTCTCTCTCCCTCCCGCCCACCCCCCGCTCATGCCCCTTGTGTCTCTCTCCCTCCCGCCCACCCCCCGCTCATGCCCCGTGTGTCTCTCTCCCTCCCGCCCACCCCCCACTCATTCCCCGTGTCTGTCTTCTGTTCCCCCTGCTCATGCCTCATATCAGTCTCCTGTTCCCCTCAAGTGCTGTGTCTGTCTCCTGTTGCCCCCCACACCCCCCGTTCATGCCCCATGTCTGTCTCCTGTTCTCCCCACCCCACCACTCATGCCCTGTGTCTTTCTCTTGTTGCCCCCACCCCCGCTCATGCCCCGTGTCTGTCTCCTGTTGCCCCCCACCCCCCACTCATGCCCCGTGTCTGTCTCTGTTGTTCCCGCCACCCCCCGCTCATGCCCCGTGTCTGTCTCCTGTTCCCCCACCCCCCGCTCATACCCCGTGTCTGTCTCCTGTTGCCCCCACCCGCTCATGCCTCGTGTTTCTCTCCCCCTCCCGCCCACCTCCGCTCTTGCCCCGTGTGTCTTTCCCCCTCCCGCCCACCCCCGCTCTTGCCCCGTGTGTCTCTCCCCTCCCACCCACCCCCGCTCTTGCCCCGTGTGTCTTTCCCCCTCACGCCCACGCCCGCTCATGCCCCGTGTGTCTCTCCCCCTCCCGCCCACCCCCCGCTAATGCCCTGTGTGTCTCTCTCCCTCCGGCCCACCCCCCGCTCATGCCCCGTGTGTCTCTTCCCCTCCCGCCCACCCCCCGCTCATGCCCCGTGTGTCTCTCTCCCCTTCCCCCACCCCCTGACCCCCTGCTCATGCCCCGTGTGTCTCTCTCCCCTTCCCCCCACCCCCGCTCATGCCCCATGTGTCTCTCTCCCTCCCGCCCACCCCTGCTCATGCCCCATTTGTCTCTCCCCTCCAGCCCACCCTCCGCTCATGCCCCGTGTGTCTCTCTCCCACCTGCCCACCCCCGCTCATGCCCCGTGTGTCTTTCTCCCTCCCGCCCACCCCCCACTCATGCCCCGTGTGTCTCTCTCCCTCCCGCCCACTCCCCGCTCATGCCCCGTGTCTGTCTTCTGTTCCCCCCACTCATGCCCCGTATCTGTCTCCTGTTCCCCTCATGTGCTGTGTCTGTCTCCTGTTGCCCCCCATGCCCCCCGTTCATGCCCGTGTCTGTCTCCTGTTCTCCCCACCCCACCGCTCATGCCCCTTGTCTGTGTCCCGTTCCCCCCACCCCCCGCTCATGCCCCGTGTCTGTCTCCTGTTGCCCCCACCCCCCCGCTCATGCCCCGTGTCTCTCTCCTGTTCCCCCCACCCGCTCATGCCCCGTGTCTCTCTCTTGTTGCCCCCCACCCTCCGCTCATGCCCCATGTCTGTCTCCTGTTCTCCCCACCCCCCACTCATGCCCCGTGTCTGTCTCCTGTTGCCTCCACCCCCACGCTTTTGCCCCGTGTCTCTCTCCTGTTCCCCCACCCGCTCATGCCCCGTGTCTCTCTCTTGTTGCCCCCCACCCCCCGCTCATGCCCCATGTCTGTCTCCTGTTCTCCCCACCCCCCACTCATGCCCCGTGTCTGTCTCCTGTTGCCCCCGCCCCCACGCTCATGCCCCGTGTCTCTCTCCTGTTCCCCCCACCCGCTCATGCCCCGTGTCTCTCTCTTGTTGCCCCCCACCCCCCGCTCATGCCCCGTGTCTGTCTCCTGTTCTCCCCACCCCCTGCTCATGCCCCATGTCTGTCTCCTGTTCCTCCTACCCCCCGCTCATGCCCCGTGTCTGTCTCCTGTTACCCCCAGCCCACGCTCATTCCCCGTGTCTGTCTCCTGTTGCCCCCACCCCCCGCTCATGCCCCGTGTCTCTCTCATGTTCCCCCCACCCGCTCATGCCCCGTGTCTCTCTCTTGTTGCCCCCCACCCCTCCACTCATGCCCCATGTCTGTCTCCTGTTCTCCCCACCCCCTGCTCATGCCCTGTGTCTGTCTCCTGTTCCTCCCACCCCCCGCTCATGCCCCGTGTCTGTCTCCTGTTGCCCCCCACCCCCCGCTCATGCCCCGTGTCTGTTCTCCCCACCCCCCGCTCATGCCCCGTTTCTGTTGTTCCCCCCACCCCCCGCTCATGCCCCATGTCTGTCTCCTGTTCCCCCACCCCTCGCTCATTCCCTGTGTCTGTCTCCTGTTTCCCCCACCCCCCGCTCATACCCCGTGTCTCTCCTGTTGCCCCCCACCCCCGCTCATGCCCCGTGTCTGTCTCCTGTTGCCCCCACCCCCCGCACATGCCCCGTGTCTGTCTCCTGTTCTCCCCACCCCCGCTCATGCTCCGTGTCTGTCTCCTGTTCCCCCCACCCCCGCTCATGCCCCATGTCTGTCTCCTGTTGACCCCCACCCCCCGCTCATGCCCCGTGTCTGTCTCCTGTTGCCTCCCACCCCCCGCTTTTGCCCCATGTCTTTCTCCTGTTGCCCCCACCCCCGCTCATGGCCCGTGTCTGTCTCCTGTTGCCCCCCACCCCCCGCACATGCCCCGTGTCTGTCTCCTGTTCTCCCCACCCCCTGCTCATGCTTCGTGTCTGTCTCCTGTTCCCGCCACCCCCCGCTCATGCCCCATGTCTGTCTCCTGTTGACCCCCACCCTCAGCTCATGTCCCGTGTCTGTCTCCTGTTGCCTCCCACCCCCTGCTTTTGCCCCGTGTCTTTCTCCTGTTGCCCCCACCCCCGCTCATGCCCCGTGTCTGTCTCCTGTTGCCCCCCACCTCCCACTCATGCCCCGTGTCTGTCTCTGTTGTTCCCGCCACCCCCCGCTCATGCCCCATGTCGGTCTCCTGTTCCCCCACCCCCGCTCATGCCCCGTGTCTGTCTCCTGTTCCCCCCACCCGCTCATGCCTCGTGTGTCTCTCTCCCTCCCGCCCACTCCCCGCTCATGCCCCGTGTCTGTCTTCTGTTCCCCCCACTCATGCCCCGTATCTGTCTCCTGTTCTGTGTCTGTCTCCTGTTGCCCCCCATGCCCCCCGTTCATGCCCGTGTCTGTCTCCTGTTCTCCCCACCCCACCGCTCATGCCCCTTGTCTGTGTCCCGTTCCCCCCACCCCCCGCTCATGCCCCGTGTCTGTCTCCTGTTGCCCCCACCCCCCCGCTCATGCCCCGTGTCTCTCTCCTGTTCCCCCCACCCGCTCATGCCCCGTGTCTCTCTCTTGTTGCCCCCCACCCTCCGCTCATGCCCCATGTCTGTCTCCTGTTCTCCCCACCCCCCACTCATGCCCCGTGTCTGTCTCCTGTTGCCTCCACCCCCACGCTTTTGCCCCGTGTCTCTCTCCTGTTCCCCCACCCGCTCATGCCCCGTGTCTCTCTCTTGTTGCCCCCCACCCCCCGCTCATGCCCCATGTCTGTCTCCTGTTCTCCCCACCCCCCACTCATGCCCCGTGTCTGTCTCCTGTTGCCCCCGCCCCCACGCTCATGCCCCGTGTCTCTCTCCTGTTCCCCCCACCCGCTCATGCCCCGTGTCTCTCTCTAGTTGCCCCCCACCCCCCGCTCATGCCCCGTGTCTGTCTCCTGTTCTCCCCACCCCCTGCTCATGCCCCATGTCTGTCTCCTGTTCCTCCTACCCCCCGCTCATGCCCCGTGTCTGTCTCCTGTTACCCCCAGCCCACGCTCATTCCCCGTGTCTGTCTCCTGTTGCCCCCACCCCCCGCTCATGCCCCGTGTCTCTCTCATGTTCCCCCCACCCGCTCATGCCCCGTGTCTCTCTCTTGTTGCCCCCCACCCCTCCACTCATGCCCCATGTCTGTCTCCTGTTCTCCCCACCCCCTGCTCATGCCCTGTGTCTGTCTCCTGTTCCTCCCACCCCCCGCTCATGCCCCGTGTCTGTCTCCTGTTGCCCCCCACCCCCCGCTCATGCCCCGTGTCTGTTCTCCCCACCCCCCGCTCATGCCCCGTTTCTGTTGTTCCCCCCACCCCCCGCTCATGCCCCATGTCTGTCTCCTGTTCCCCCACCCCTCGCTCATTCCCTGTGTCTGTCTCCTGTTTCCCCCACCCCCCGCTCATACCCCGTGTCTCTCCTGTTGCCCCCCACCCCCGCTCATGCCCCGTGTCTGTCTCCTGTTGCCCCCACCCCCCGCACATGCCCCGTGTCTGTCTCCTGTTCTCCCCACCCCCGCTCATGCTCCGTGTCTGTCTCCTGTTCCCCCCACCCCCGCTCATGCCCCATGTCTGTCTCCTGTTGACCCCCACCCCCCGCTCATGCCCCGTGTCTGTCTCCTGTTGCCTCCCACCCCCCGCTTTTGCCCCATGTCTTTCTCCTGTTGCCCCCACCCCCGCTCATGGCCCGTGTCTGTCTCCTGTTGCCCCCCACCCCCCGCACATGCCCCGTGTCTGTCTCCTGTTCTCCCCACCCCCTGCTCATGCTTCGTGTCTGTCTCCTGTTCCCGCCACCCCCCGCTCATGCCCCATGTCTGTCTCCTGTTGACCCCCACCCTCAGCTCATGTCCCGTGTCTGTCTCCTGTTGCCTCCCACCCCCTGCTTTTGCCCCGTGTCTTTCTCCTGTTGCCCCCACCCCCGCTCATGCCCCGTGTCTGTCTCCTGTTGCCCCCCACCTCCCACTCATGCCCCGTGTCTGTCTCTGTTGTTCCCGCCACCCCCCGCTCATGCCCCATGTCGGTCTCCTGTTCCCCCACCCCCGCTCATGCCCCGTGTCTGTCTCCTGTTCCCCCCACCCGCTCATGCCTCGTGTTTCTCTCCTGTTGCCCCCCCGCTCATGCCCCGTGTGTCTCTCTCCCTCCCTCCCACCCCCCGCTCATGCCCCGTGTGTCTCGCCCCCTCCCTCCCACCCCCCGCTCATGCCCTGTGTGTCTCTCCCCCTCCGGCCCACCCCCCGCTCATGCCCCGTGTGTCTCTTCCCCTCCCGCCCACCCCCCGACCATGCCCTCTGTGTCTCTCTCCCCTTCCCCCCACCCCCTGCTCATGCCCTGTGTGTCTCTCTCTCCTTCCCTCCACCCCCGCTCATGCCCCGTGTGTCTCTCTCCCTCCCGCCCACCCCTGCTCATGCCCCATGTGTCTCTCCCCCTCCGGCCCACCCCCCGCTCATGCCCCGTGTGTCTCTCTCCCTCCTGCCCACCCCCCGCTCATGCCCCGTGTGTCTCTCTCCCTCCCGCCCACCCCCGCTCATGCCCCATGTGTCTCTCTCCCTCCTGCCCACCCCCCGCTCATGCCCGTGTGTCTCTCTCCCTCCCGCCCACTCCCCGCTCATGCCCCGTGTCTGTCTTCTGTTCCCCCCTGCTCATTCCTCGTATCTGTCTCCTGTTCCCCTCATGTGCTGTGTCTGTCTCCTGTTGCCCCCCATGCCTCCCGTTCATGCCCGTGTCTGTCTCCTGTTCTCCCCACCCCACCCCACCGCTCATGCCCCTTGTCTGTGTCCCGTTCTCCCCACCCCCCGCTCATGCTCCGTGTCTGTCTCCTGTTGCCCCCACCCTCCTGCTCATGCCCCGTGTCTCTCTCCTGTTCCCCCCACCCGCTCATGCCCTGTGTCTCTCTCTTGTTGCCCCCCACACCCCGCTCATGCCCCGTGTCTGTCTCCTGTTCTCCCCACCCCCCACTCATGCCTGTGTCTGTCCCTTGTTGTCCCCCACCTCCCCCGCTCATGCCCCGTGTCTGTTCTCCCCACCCCCGCTCATGCCCCGTTTCTGTTGTTCCCCCCACCCCGACTCATGCCCCATGTCTGTCTCCTGTTCCCCCCACCCCTCGCTCATGCCCCGTGTCTGTCTCCTGTTTCCCACCACCCCCTGCTCATGCCCCGTGTCTGTCTCCTGTTTCCCCCCACCCGCTGCTCATGCCCTGTGTCTGTCTCCTGTTCACCCTACCCTCCGCTCATGCTCCGTGTCTGTCTCCTGTTCCCCCCACCCCCTGCTCATGACCCGTGTCTGTCTCCTGTTGCCCCCCACCCCCCCGCTCATGCCCCGTTTCTGTCTCCTGTTGCCTCCCACCCCCGCTCATGCCCTGTGTCTTTCTCCTGTTGCCCCCACCCCCGCTCATGCCCCGTGTCTGTCCTGTCTCCTGTTGCCCCCCACCTCCCACTCATGCCCTGTGTCTGTCTCTGTTGTTCCCGCCACCCCCCGCTCATGCCCCGTGTCTGTCTCCTGTTCCCCCACCCCCGCTCATGCCCCATGTCTGTCTCCTGTTCCCCCCACCCGCTTATGCCTCGTGTTTCTCTCCTGTTGCCCCCCGCTCATGCCCCGTGTGTCTCTCTCACTCCCGCCCATCCCCCGCTCATGCCCCGTGTGTCTCTCTCCCTCCCGCCCACTCCCCGCTCATGCCCCGTGTGTCTCTCTCCCTCCCGCCCACTCCCCGCTCATGCCCCGTGTCTGTCTTCTGTTCCCCCCGCTCATGCCCCGTATCTGTCTCCTGTTCCCCATATGTGCTGTGTCTGTCTCCTGTTGCTCCCCACCCCGCGCTCATGCACCGTGTCTGTCTCCTGTTCTCCCAACCCCTGCTCATGCCCCGTATCTGTCTCCTGTTCCCCCCATCCCCCGCTCATGCCCCATGTCTGTCTCCTGTTCTCCCCACCCCCCCGCTCATCCCCCGTGTCTGTCTCCTGTTCTCCCCACCCCCCGCTCATGCCCCGTGTCTCTCTCCTGTTGGCCCCACCCCCCGCTCATGCCCCGTGTCTGTCTCCTGTTGCCCCCCAACCCCGCTCATGCCCCGTGTCTCCCTCATGTTCCCCCCACCCCCTGCTCATGCCCCGTGTTTCCCTCATGTTACCCCCCACCCCCTCCGCTCATGGCCCGCGTCTCCCTCGTGTTCCCCCCACCTCCCGCTCATGCCCCTTGTCTCTCTCCTTTCCCTCCACCCCCGCTCATGTCCCGTGTGTGCCCTGTACACCCCCGCTCATGCCCCGTGTCTCCCTCGTGTTCCTCCCCACCCCCGCTCATACCCCGTGTCTCCCTCATGTTCCTCCCCACCCGCTGCTCATGCCCCGTGTCTCTCTCGTGTTCCCCCCACCACCGCTCATGCCCCGTGTTTCCTTCCTTTCCCCCCACCGCCTGCTCATTCCCCGTTTGTACCCTCTTCCCTCTCACTCCCCGCTCATGCCCATGTGTCTCCCCTGTTCCGCCCCACCCCCCGCTCATGCCCTGTTGTGTTCTTCATACACCCAACCTTCCCTTTCCATGGTGGCCATCTTGGTAAAAGATGTTCCTTCCTACACCGGGACGCTGCAGGCGTCCCGGTGTAGGAAGGAAAATCTTTTTGGTTTTTTTACCACCCGGAGTTCCCACTTTGAGGACATAAGATGTTAGTGGTCTTCATCTATTGAAAAGGATGTTATGGTGACGTTGCACTAATAAAAACCTTTAAAATGTAGTTAAAAAAAATGTTACAGGGACGTTATGGTTAAGTTGCACTAATAAAAACCTATGAAATTCATTGAAAAAACTTTGTTAAAGGGACATTATGGTTTAGTTGCGCTACTAAAAACCTATGAAATTCAGTGAAAAAACTTTGTTAAAGGGACGTTATGGTTAAGTTGCGCTACTAAAAGCCTATGAAATTCAGTGAAAAAACGTTGTCAAAGGGACGTTATGGTTCCAAGTAAAACCGAAAAACCCTTGAAATTTGCCAGTTATGGTAAGCTAAGTAACTATAACTCGCGCCACCACCGTGCACTGCTAAGACTAACACCCAGGACATCAAAGATGACATCACAAATGTCATTGATGACATCACTGATGACATCACATGTGTATGTATTTTTCATGAAATATGTGTACAAGGGATTCTTATTATAATGTTGCGAAACAAGTGTCAAGGATCATTGCAATAAATATCATACCCTAATTAGTGCATTGAACCATGCATTGATATAAATAGCATTCTATTATGGGGTTCTATCTAGTATACTAAGCTACTCATACAGAAACATAACATTGTGTGCAGTGTACAAGATGAAGGTATAATATTCGTAATGTTAATATGTTGAATAATGAAATGATAATTGTTTTCTCAATAGATTTTTGTGTACTGTGAAATATGTAATAAGTAGCTAATAAAACACATGTATTACATAATTGCATTACATAATTGCATTACTATAGACAAAACACAAAGACACAAGAACACATACCAATATGGGTATATACAGGGAAAGTGAAGTTAGCAAAAAAGCACAAGTAGTAGCAGAAACAATTCATAATTTAACTGGTTATTTTCATGCAAATAAATGATTGCTCTGTTTCAAAGCTGCTATTTACCCTAGGTATATGTATCACTTGATGTGATTGGACCCTAAGGAAAGTAGTGTGAGTACAATGTATCCAAATATGACCATATACAGGGAAAGTAGAGCCATAAAAAAAACAAACAGAACTATCAGAAAGTGCTCATAAGTCTATTGATTATCTTTATGCACAAAAAGGATTGCTGTCTTTCAAGCTTGTGTCTTCCCGTATGTATATGTTTCATATGATGTGACTGGACTCTAAGGGAATTACTGTAAGAACCTACTTGAAGGATACGTCTACAAATAAAATAACATTTTTAGTTGCTGGCTGTTACTGAAGAAAACCATGTGGCCTAGATATGTCAGCAAAAGAAAAAAGAGTGAGCCAGACATGTGATGTCATCAGTGATGTCATCAATGACATTTGTGATGTCATCGTTGATGTCCTGGGTGTTAGTCTTAGCAGTGCACGGTGGTGGCGCGAGTTATGGTTGCTTACAGCACCACGATTGACAAACCTTTCATCTCCATCCCCAGCCATTGGATTAACAAGTGTGCCTTAACCCTCCTTATCCACCATTCAATGCTCCAGCATTTGGGTTTACCATTGTTACAGATGGAGACATAGGTAAGAGCATCATTGCCTCCAACATAGTTTTACCACCTTTGTATATTTTAAGTGGTCAGTCTTTCAGCGCTAGCTTCCATCATTGCTCGCCCTATGAATGTCTTACCCTCAACTGGAATAACCCCATAACACCTAAAACTTGTGATGCCCACACTGCTTTTAAAACAGTTAAGTGTGGGCCTCCAACTTTCTGTTGATTTAAACACCTATTTTAGGCTTACCATAATTCACTAAGATGCCAGTCTGGCTTCTGGCCTCAGAGAGAAACCAAAACGATGCTTCTGAATATCAAAGAGGAACTATTCAGTGACAGAGATGAAGAGGAATAATATACACTTACAATTAGATCTATTGGCAGCTTTCGATAATACCTGTGACTGCCTTAACCTGGTTCTCTTCCTTCCTCATGGAACTGCAAGAACCAAATTACACTAGGTCCCCTACTTTCTGACACTAAGTCCATCTCCTGCAGTGTCTCTCAGGAATTGCCTCCTTCTCTGGACCAATCAATACTTACTGTGCCCTGGACAACTACATCCTACAGTCCTGCAATATCAGATTCCAGATGCGTCGGGACACTGGTCAGTTCTACAGTAAAATGGGTAACAGCTCAGTGGGACAACTCACTCTCGTAAATGTCCTATTTCAAAGATCAGAGTGGATGAAACAGTTCTGCATTCACCTGAATAGCTAGAAACCAAAGGCCATGGGCCTCTAATCTGTACTTCTGATCAGCCAGATTCACTGAGCTCACGGACCTTGCTTATAGAAGAAACATGCAACTCGGGTATCTTATTCAACAGGTTGTATGTCATTCCACCACAGAAATAACAGGGCCCAGGAGCATGTTCTGCAATTAAATTATTTGCTAAGCGCATCATTCCCCCATAAATTGTACTTTTCCCCCCAGTTACCACATCAGCCTTAAACTAACCACCAGGCCCATTTTCTGCCTTGGAAGAATGCATCATGTTGCAGAGGCTTTCCAGACCCTACCTAGGCTCCATTTAAAGGAGTGCAGCCATTTTCAAACACTGCATTGTCCTCAAGGCCGTTCATGGAACATCTCAACATACCTTTCTAAATACTTTCAGTTTTACAAACCAACCAGCAGCTTGCAATCCACTGCACTGACCCTTTTATCTACTCAACCATTGATGTACAAGAACATTGGGGGTACATCTATTAATGTTTAAGACTCTCGTCTACAGTATAGTCTCTTACTTCATTTAAGAGTAGAACCTGACTTCCTAAAGTTCTGGAACACCCTTGAGACACACCATTTGTATATAGTTTACAGTTCAAAAAAATAATCCCTTCAGCATGACTCCCTTTTGCTTCCTTCCTTTTCCGACTGGACAGAGGCTGAAGACCAGTCATGCATTGATGGCCACTCCTGGGTTAGTCTTATGTATTCCTCAAACAACAGGGATTTTACATCATGTCTATAGAGAAAAAGATGTAGTGAAAGTAAATTCAAGCTCCCTAAACTATTTACACTCCCCTGAAAGAGACCATCACTCAAGGTCCTTGCTCCCCTTTTCCACAATCCTCTAATGTCGCTAAAATAAAAAAAAATCTATCTATCCATCTATCTATCTATCTATCTATCTATCTATCTATCTATCTATCTATCTATCTATCTATCTATCTATCTATGCATCACAAAAGGGGATAGTTTAGTTAAGATGTTCACCTTTTTTGTGCACCATCTCAATGGTACAAAAGATTACATCAAAAAGACCATCATTGATAACATCACATATGGTATGTTCAGTTACATAATCAATGATACCACTGATGGCTTCACAAGAGACGTCACTGATGCCATCATCATTGACATAATTGATAAATTCACCTATGACAACACGTCATGGATTCACTTTTTGAAAATAAGTTTATGGATCCCCCCAACTTTCTTTCAAGAAGTTCAATGAAATTTGATCACCAATATGAATGTGATTAGATAGCTTTGAATCCACATGCAATTTTTAAGCTTAAGAGAAAGAAGCTGGAGAAATTTGAGTTGAACATTTGAATAGAAGGGAAATTGAGGTACTTTTCATGTCTGAATAATCAATGCAGCAGGCTTTTGCATGGAACCTGTCAATCAACGGTTTGTAGGCATTGATGACTCAAACCTTAAGCCACCCGAAATAAAGAATATGAACACAACCAAGTTTTGAAATAAGTGCATTGTTGCACTAAGAAACAATTCAATGAGCTGTGCCTTTTGGATGCAACATAATTGGAAGAGAGGTTACATTGATTTGTGCTATGACCTCCCTTCCTTTACTTCGATGTCACTTAGAACATTATGTATGAGCAGTGAATAGCAGGGAATGATTTATGGCTGCTTGAACCACCCAAACTGACTCATTTTAGTGTTTTATGAAGTTTTGCATGTCATACCTTCAACTAATGCTTCTTAAAGTGAATTTTAAATGTTTTTATAACAAAAGGTCAAACATAACTTAATTTTAGTTTTTACGATATTTGCTTATGGAACTTAATTATCCACCATTTCTCCTCTTCTCCCACTCTATTACCTTCCCCATACCAGTGCCCCTGGTTTAAACGTCCAACTCTTGGTGTGCAGACATCTGTTCTGCTAGCTTGCAAATCCAGCTCTATTCCCGAGTGCGAGGATTGTTTCTCAAGTACTCTGTTGATACCCTTCGCAATACAAGGGTTCGCTTCAGCACATCTCAAGCCCATCCTGCAACCGCACAACTCATATATCTAGTACCATGCATCATCCGGTCTAGATATTGCCATCACATCAAGGGGGTAATTCATAGATTTCAGCACAGAGGCAGCGCACGTGAGCAGCGCAGAGAGGGGGCGTGCGCCAGCATGCGCCAGCCGTGTGCGCTAAACAGAATTCTGGTGCACCGCGTATTCATGGAATTTCCAAGCCATTTTCAGCGCTAGCACAGAGAACATCCCACTACGCCAGTCACGCCCCCAAGAACGCCCCTTGCGCAAGGAAAAGCCATTGAAATCCCCAATGATGCGCAAAGGGCCGCGTTAACCCTGGACCAGCTTGCAGGGCTGCTACACTGTAATCGCGTGAAAATACTACACATACCCCGCTCACGGCAGACAAAATGCATGAAAATGTACTCGCGCAGCCCTCGGAATACACGTACCCCGCTCGTGCCATGTAATTTGCGTAGAGAAAGCACCCCCTGTGATGTGGGCTGCCTGTGGGGCATGCCCAGGGTGGATGGGCTGCCTGCGGGGCATGGGGAGGGTGAGTGGGCTGCCTGTGGGGCATGCCCAGGGTGGATGGGGTGCCTGCGTGTATTTTGGGGGTGCGTGGGAAGTTTCACACGCGATAGGCCTTGTGCGAGCGGGGTACGTGTATTTCGGGGGTACGCAGGGAGTGTCACACGCGATAGGGCTTGTGCAAGCGGGGTACGTGTATTTCGGGGGTGCACAGGATGTTTCACACGCGATAGGCCTCGTGCAAGCAGGGTACGTGTATTTCGGGGGTACGCAGGGAGTTTCACATGCAATAGGCCTTGTGCGAGCAGGGTGCATGTATTTCAGGGGTGCGCAGGAAGTTTCACACGCGATAGGCCTTGCGCGAAAGGGGTACGTGTATTTTGGGGGTACGCGGGAAGTTTCACACGCGATAGGCCTTGTGTGAGTGGGGTGCGTGTATTTCGGGGGTGCACGGGAATTTTCACACGCGATAGGCCTTGTGCGAGCGCAGTATGTGTATTTCGGGGGTGCGTGGGGAGTTTCACACGCGATAGGCCTCGTGCGAGCGGGGGGCGTGTATTTTGGGGGTGCATGGGAAGTTTCACATGCGATAGGCCTTGTGTGAGTGGGGTACATGTATTTGGGGGTGCGCGGGAAGTTTTACATGCACTTTTGCATTGTGGCCCCTCCCGGGTGTGGCCTTTCCCCCTCCCCATGCCCTGCAGGCAACCCACATGGCGCCATGCACTTGTGAGCGCACTTGTGAGCCCTGACTCATGTCCCCCACCCATCCCCAGTGACGGGCATATGCCAGCAGGCCCCAACTCATGTCCCCCACCCACCCACCATTGACAGGCACCTGCCAGCAGCCCCTGACTCATGTCCCCCACCCATCTCCAGTGACGGGCAGCTGCCAGCAGGCCCTGACTCATGTCCCCCACCCACCATTGACGGGCAACTGCCAGCAGGCCCCGACTCATGTCCCCCAACCACCCTAGTGACGGGCACCTGCCAGCAGGCCCCGAATCATGTCACCCAAGACGGGCACCTGCCAGCAGGCCCGACTCATGTCCCACACCCAACACATCATCACAATCCAGATCAATGTCCCTTATGGCCAACCAAATCCCACCCCACGCCACCCCAGTCCAAACACCCAACCAAGCATTCCATCCACTCCAAATTTAAATCCCCATGTCATGATAGATCCTAAATAACCAGTATGCGCATGAGTACAAGTCTGTCAGACCCACACAATGGCGACACATGACTGAGAAACCCCACATTGTGACATGCACAAAACCAATGAGAGAAGACCACACAAATGAAGTAAAAAATAAAAATGTATTATATACAAAAATAAATGAATGAAACGAAATTACACAAGAATAACATGATACATAAAAGGATGTCCGAAATCAAAGAAAAATTAATAATGGTCAAATGAATAAAATGCAAAGAAAAATGTCTCCAAAGTGTCCGTCTATAACACCAAATCCAAAGTCAAAATAAAAACAAAACCATTCCTCCATGTTAAAAAAAATATCTACAATCAGGTTCATAACTATATACAACGTAAAAATCAAGGGTCCATGTGCCCAACAATCCAAAGGAAACCTAAGAAAAAACCTACCTAATGAATAACTATTAACAAAAAGGTGGAGCATAAAAAATAAAGGAAACCTACAACTACATAACTATTTACAAAGGCGGCAGGCTAGTCCCACGGCTCACTGTTTGATGTTCCCGGCTAGGGCATCATTGAACTCCATGTCCATGTTCCGGAGGCAGGTCTGTTCCCTGGACTCGAGGTCTCGCAGGGATGCAGCCATGGAATCCCTCAACTCCCTGCGAGTTTCCTCGAGGCCCTCCACCCGCCTCAAAGCTCGGTGCATGGTGTTCTCTGCCCTGACCATCCTGAGCCATGCCCTCTCCGCCCGCTACCTCTCTGCATCTATTTGCCGGCCCAACCGCTGCCACATGGAAGACACTCCCAGTCCGGGGTCCTCCTGCCCCTCGGCCGATGCCTGCCCCCGGGGTGTTGATGGTCTCGAGCCATGATACCTCCCACGCTGAGCCTGCTGTTGCCTCCGACGCAACTGCCTCTGCCACCACGACGGCATCCAGGCTGATGGAATCCCCCGGTGCCATCATGCACGTGCCCTGCCCGATGATGCCGGCACATCCTCCATCCGCTGGGGTCCAGTTGGACGTCCGACTCTCGACTGCGGCAGGGATGGGATCTCCACCTGGCTGGCTGCGTGGGTTGGGGCAGATCCACAGGGGCCTCTGGTGGCATCTGGGCTAGAAGACGGCGGGGAGAAAGACTGGCGTATAGTGTGCACAGAGGAGGAGAGGGCTGCAAGACTGGCCGACACATGGAGGAAACCCCTGACCATGGCCCCTCCCAACTGGGTCACGTTGGCACACAGCTCTTCATGATGATGTGCGTGGTCCCCCCAGGAAGCAAGCACGTCATCACAAATGACACTTGTGCGCAATGTGACACCAATCAGGACGGACTCCATCGGGTCATGGGTCCCCTCATCCACAGGTAGAGGAGTGCCAGATGACATGGACCTCCCCCCTACCTGCAGAAGGGCCTGGGACGTGGCATCCCTGCTGGTGCATGATGAGGCAGTCACAGTGACAGAGGCATGCACAGGCACCTCTGCGGCGACCTGTGCTGCCTTCTACCCCTGCCCCTGGACTGCACCACTTGCACCTGTGGTACCACCCCCACCAGGCCCCATTTGCGGCTCTGTAGTGGCCTCCTCCTCCTCCTCTATACACACCACCAACCTGGATGGCTCCACACTGTCTTCGCCATTGCAAGCCCCTGTGGGGGCTCACCCGCCCCTTCGGCTGCAGCTGTAGTGGCAGATGCGGCACCAGTCCCCTAGCTCCCGGATGATGGAATTTCCTGGGAGGGTGACTGGGCCTTGCGTCACTGGCCGGTGGAGGCATCCTTGCTGCTTTCCTCCACAGCGCCGTCTCCGCCCTCTTCTTCACTCGCCGCTGTGTAAAGGGAGACATTGAACACAAGCATCATGGTACTGTACAATAGTCTCCTAGACAGAAAGCAACAGCACATGAGTGGCACTGTCAAACGTCACTTCCATCATGTCTACCAACAACACATGGGTCAGTGCAGGCAACACACATACAGGAACCGGCATGGCACATGCAACAAAATGTGCATCCATGTCCACCCCAATGGTGGGCTAAAACTCACATGCATCATGGGATATGCTGATCACATGCACACGCATCACCGAAGGGTCATGCATCTGGCCCTGTCTACCCACAGACACAGTGGATACAAGGATGAGTAGGCTGTATCAGTGATTCAACACATCATCACAGACATGTGTCATGCATCCATGGCACACACACTACTCTGCCACACGGACATGTACATCATGCATGTCCATGACAGCGACACACATCTCTCACACCCCCAAACATGTCAAAGTACAGGCACAGGGATGCATACATGTGTGCATTCCTAATGCCCCAAAACTTGCTCCACCAGGATACCAACTTCCTTATCACTGAAGCTGGTAGCCCTCTGCCTCTTTGGCTGGGGGTCGCCAGTGGTCTCTGATGATGTTTGCCCCAACATGGCGACCCCCAAGGCAGGTGTGGGTGGGCAACTGGGTCCTGTGGCTGGGCTGTGGAGCGATGGAACTTCAGTCGGGAGTCCTTTGTTCCAGCAGGGGTGGTCACAGCAACTGGACAACTGGACCCCTGCAGATGGCAGATGTGCAGGCACCAAATGGAAGGGCATGGTGGCAGCAGGCAGGCAGCAGTAGTTGGCTCATGGGAGGCTGCTCGGGGCTCTGGGGACAGTAATTCGGCTTTCTGGGCAGGAATGTGGTCTTCCCTGTGTTGCTGCGTGGCCAGCTTGATACTGAGTGATTTGGCACGTGAAAAAACTGCACATCAGCTTGTAATTCAAGGAAAGGCCCTTAGCGCGTAAGCGTGTCTGTGATGTGACACGCGCAGGCGTTCCCCTGGTACGGGTTGAAGGTCCCATGTGGGTTTCCATTGCTCTGTACGTGCTTTTCGTGGAAAGCGGTGCGTCTGTTTTCCAGGCGTTGGGGTTCACATGCGTTTTCTTCACAGCGGGTGGGTGTTGGCTTTGCGTTCTTCTACTACACGCAAGGCAGACGATGAGTCACACACGCTATTTTTCACACTGCAGGTGTCCCTGTTTGTCGCGTACCCCTTTTTTTCCGCCCATACTAGCCTGCGTGTTGATCACGTATGTATTTTTTAGGTTCCTGGCTACCACAGCGTACTGCGTGTGTTTTTTTACAAGCACGTGGGCTACAGGGGTCGCTTATCTCTTTTTCTTGATTTTATGGGATGCCACTGTGTTGTGTGACATGTCATTTCTCATATGGGGACACAGAATGGGACATTCATCTTAGCTGTATATACGTGTTTGTTGTTTGCACACACTTTTGTAATGCGCAGGGATGCTACCGCCTGCCTTTGTGTGGCGGACGTGTTTAGGCCTGTGCGTGTCTTTTTTGGAGCATGGGTTTCCCCTGTTCGATTCCATGAATACGTGTTGTTAGTGTGCGTGTGGGCGTTGCTAGCATTTACCTCCCGTACTTCCCCCGCAACGCCCACATTTACACGCATTGTTCCCCATTCCGCGTGTTACGCCCCGTGTTACGCCCACTTTTCTTGTGTACGCTACACGTTGTGTGCTTTCTCTGTGCGCCTCACGCACAGTGTTTAGTGACGTGTGCGCCCACGTGCACCATCCACGAATTTGCCGCACATCCCAGGGTTTACACGCGCATTACGGCTGCGTGTGTGGCTTTAGCACACGTGCGCTGCGATTTTCACGCTTGCTCTACCCTTTTTGGCGCACATTTATTCCATGAATTACCCGGTATAGCTTTGCTTCCAAACACGCTAAAATCTCCTGAATCTTTCACTCACACTGAACTTTGATTAATCACATTAAAGAAACACAAATTCCCTTTAAATCGTCGCCAGTGAACTTCTTTGTGTTTTGTCTGACCCCTTCTCCCACCCTCATCTTTCTTCTTCACAGGCTAGGGTCTGGAGTCACCATGACTGGGTCACAATACGCCTCCTCTCAGACAAGGTCATGTGCCATAAGACCATTACAGTGGTGAAGGGTGCAGTATAAGTGTCAGTTGACATACCATAACATACATGAATGTGCCATGAAGTGCTGTATTAAACGCTGATGATATCAATATGCTGGTTTGGGCAAAAGGCATCCTGCCAACAAACCAACATGCCATCTGTACATTGTATTATGCAAGCAGCTTGCATAATTGCATATTAGTGTTTAATGCACTTTTGCATGACTACAGAAGCAATACAAATTACATTTAAAATGATTGTGCACACACTGGTGGATGAAAGTGGTGTTAAGCTACTACTAACAAAGGCTCTCAACATTATGTTTGCTTTAGTTTATCAAAACATTCATGAAAAGATTAGCACAGCTGTAAATATGTCCAGCTGTTACCCCTAGAGTGGCCATGCACTATCAATATTTGTGATTATAAGACTGCGTGATATGATAAATGCAGTGGCTATTATTTTTGTCACACACGTTCAAATATGGGGCTTAGCCAAGCAACACTTTGCTTGTATGCATACGTGCTGCAAGCTCCAGATATCAAACAAAAAATGAATCTGACGAATGGGCTTGTTGCAGCAAGTATTATCCACACACAAATGCACACACACAAGCACACATACACCCTTGCGTTAAAGCAGCGGTTTACAAAATAAGCACCACCAATTCCAACGCAGACATCAGAAGTTGTGCAGACACGCGTGCCAGCCCATCCATCTTGAATCTCCCAAAGGAGAGGCATGAAGGGCTGTGTTGACCTCTCTGCCCTACATCGCTGATTGCCCACCTGCTGCGACACGCAACAGCGTACGACAGAGCTTTTGGGACATTAGGTTTAAGGCATAAACATGTTGCCTTCTTGAACATTCTAAAAAGATGTCGAAATTAACCAAATAGACATGCACCACATCATAAACTAAAATGTGTGCTTTAAAAATGTTATAATGTCTAGACCCAGAGCTAAAACAACACGTTGCAGGGCTGTAAACTAAAACCGTCGCTTACCCGGGTGCCAGTGGCTGCTTGTAATTTCTAAAGGTAATTGGGTGTACATTCTGGTGGCCAAATTTGCAAGCGAGTGTAGCAAGCCCAAACCCTTTCAATTCGGTTTAGGAGGGCGGGGGAGAGTGTGGGGGGCTCCTGCATTTAATAGATATTTTCAGATAAATTGATTTCACACTGCAATTTCACACAAACATTGCCTAGAAAGCATTTCGATTTATGTGCTAATGCTGGTACATTATTATGACGTGTGCAAGTGCAATGGTGTATTTTAATGCAACTTGTATTGAGTACAACTGGTACTAAAATTCGACGATCAGCAGCAGTGCCATTGCGCACATGCAGCAGGAAGAAACTGTGAGAATAGTTCCCTTCTCACAAACTCCTGTCAGCTTATATCTGTGTATATTGCAGTTCATGTGAGCTCTTCTTATCGGATTCTGTCTCTCGTTTTCTTCCTCTTTCCTTTTATGAAAAGATACACTGGCTCGCGCACTTATAAAACTTTGGTTAGAAGTGCATTTTCGGTTCAAAAGAGAAAAACAATTAGAAATAGGAATAGGAAAGGCCTGAAAGCAATTTACTAGAACTCGTTTTTACGCTTTTGAAGTTCACAAGTTAGAGCAATGTTGGCAAAACCAGGGCAACACAATTGAGCGTTATTAAAACAAATTCAAAACCAACATTTTAATCATACATTGGTTACATTGAAATTGCTTGCGATTCTCTGAGAAATGGGCAGGAATTGGCCATCGCCCCCTTTCCCTGAAAGTTGCATCCATGGTTTTTCGCCATTCATGTGGCCACTGAGCAGTCGATGGGCTTTCTACTGTCAAGAGCCACTAGAAAGCCTTTGCAAAGTGAAAGCAATCCAAGGAGGAATGCTCCCACTGTGTAGTGTGCAACCTCTTGTTTACATTTTTTAGCAGCGATACCCCCAGAGATGGTGCAAGGAATTTTGCCACAATAGGCAAACTGTCAGATTAGCACCCCACAATATGGATCCTCGATCGGATCAAGACTGAAAAGAGGACATATATTTAATGCCGACTGACAGAGTGGTGCGATGCCACCTGCACTCCCACCGCAGCTCCCAGGCTCCACCCCTGGAATTTAAAGTGACAATCAGACCAGACTACAAAAAGCATAACAGCTATGATTTAAACATCTCCACTATGTAACATTAAGAAGAAACTGAGGTTTCAGTAAACGCCCCAGCCTTATCCCAGGTGTCCTGAACTGACCAACAGTAAAGCAGTATCCACAAGAGTGGCTCGACTAAGAAAACTATCCAGCAAGTACAAGGAATTTGAAAGGTGCTTTATAGACATAAGTCTTGAGACTGCTTTGAAGAAAAGGATGTATGTGGCAGCAGACCTTGCGTTCAAAGTCTAACCAACAATAAAGCTTTGCTAGTTGCTACAAGTACTGACGCAACTGATCTTCTTTTGTGTCAGCTTCAGGATAGAACAGTTGACTACGGCTGCAATAACACATACTTAGTAACTTACTCACACTGGCTCACTCACTGCATTGCATACTCTGTTCCATGTGCAAACACGTACATACACATTCTTTCTTGTGTGCACACACGCATACATACATGTATACACTTATTCTCCCTTCCATAAATACATATCACACCCAAACACTCATGCACACAATTTTTTCATTCTTTTAATCTTGCCCCATCACGTGCCTATCTTCACCTGCTGCTGGGGGCTGGTTAAATCTCAGATAGGAAATTTTGCGTTAGCTAATGCTGCATAATGCTGGGCGAGTAAAAAGCCATCATTATGAACGGAAATCCTGAACACTCCTTATTGTCTTATTGTCTAGCGAAAGTTGTAAAGCATAGCATGTAATCACGTCCTCTAAAGCCAATCCTATGCACTGGTGAATGAAAAGCTCTTATGGGTTGAGCACAGGGTCCCACAAACCTCTCCAACTGAATTTCCAAATGTATGTAACTGTCAGCAGGTGCATTACCATTGCAGACTCCTTATTGAGCAAGATACAAGGGAAGCTGCACTCAACATGAGCATTAGAGTAAACCTGCTGACACTTACAATTCCAGCTGCCAGTGTCAGTTACACAGAAAACCCATACACGGTGAAAGCCGTGCTTGGGTGTGTTGCAGGGAAGTTGAGCCCTGACAGCAAGAAGACTCATTTACAGAGGGCCTAAAGCAGAGGAAAGATTTACTTAGTCATTGAAGGCATGTAGGAGATGGAGCGGATGAAGGTTGAATGTACAATGGTAAACATCTCCCTCATACTCAGCTAATCATAGATAGGAGGCCAAGGTAAGTAACTCCATGATGCCAATCTGTTTTTCTAGTCCTGCACGCTGCAAACTCATTCAATGAAACTAAAATTTGTTCTGGGGTTTTGGAATTGGTTAGTGCTGTACAGTAGCACCTGGAGCGTTCCAAGTGCCAGATGGAATTGCCAATAATGATCTCAGACCCAAATGGCCGCACACACTCAAAGAATATGGCAACATAATACTTCATTATCAGCTCAATAAAGTAGGGCAATTCTGGCGAACAGCGATTCGTAGTCCACACACTCACACTCATAATTTGATTATACAAAGGCTTTATAACTCAATGTACATCAGCTATGACATCATCCTATGTGGCAAACCTTATAAGCCTATTGACTGGAGGGATTGGTTAAGGGAACATATGTACCTATGTATAGTTTAGGTGTTAGTAAAATTATTAGATACCTCTTATGTAGCAGGCATGCCTTGAACTATCTCTAAATACGTATAATACAGATTAACAGCAGAATGACAGCAGCGGATTGGTTTCTGCAACAATGTATAATACACTGCTGCATAGACCCTTATGATTGGTTGGCATTCTCTCCCAACCTTGAACTTTGTGCTCATCAGCAGCACGTAAGCAAAACGAAACCCTGGTGCAGAGAGTAATGTCAGACTACTACCCACTTGCCCAATTAATCCATCATCTCCCATCTGTCAGGCCCTCAGCCAAGGACTCTTCTTTGTAGTTGACCTTGCAGTCTGTTCCCTTCTTTGGGACCTTTAAGGGAGTGTAGGTACGGCACTACCTTCACCTGAAGTTTAATGAATAGCCCTTGTTTTCCAGTTCTGAATCACGTGCGAGGAGACCAAGATTTTGTCAGTTTCAACCTTTTATTTATTGCTATTTAATTCAATTATGCTGGGTGTCATTCCAGCACTTGGCCGCTGGAGACTTTGTTGCTCTACCTTACATATGCTTTCTGCATCCTTTATTTCCAACACTTGGCACTTACAGAATTTTTCTTCTTTGCTCAATCTAAGAGAACTATGTCGTATGTACATGGCTTGTCCTCTTGACTCCCTTTGTACCTTTCAATTATTCCTTGATGTGGCATCCTTGATCCCGGGCCAATAGATATTCTTTTTTTCTCACACAAAGTTGTTTTTCCAGCGTCTCTTAGCTCTGCAGCCCGGGTCTGTCTCTGAGGTAGCTTGACTGGTTGGAACACAAGTCCAGCATCCATCTTTTCATCATGGGCGCTTTGGTCACATTATATTTCCTTCTGCAGTAAGCTTCTATGTGCATTATCTAACTAGCATTTCTCTGTATGTACATTTACTTCATCTCTTTTCACTTATTTCATTGGTGCACATGATTTCCTCGTATTGAATGACATGTTTCTCTTGTTACTTCTTTATTCCTTAAGTATTTGCATTTTGTTTCCATGCATCCTTGAGTCTTGTCTTCATGACATCACTCTGCCCTCGTCTGATTTCAATTACAGCTCTTTGATGTCCAAAGATGTATGCATCCTTCCACTATGTCAGTGTGAGGGTACATCCGATATGGTTGTCGGTGAGCATAATGCCTCTCATATCTTTTATGCCATATTGACACAATGCCTGCTGTCAGGCAGAGTGCTCTCTTACTATTATTCCACTATGACAGAGGTAAGGGGGCTGGAACTAGAGATGACATGTACACCTGTTCCTCTACATTCCCCTTTCTGGTTGAGTCCTTGACCACCTCTTATTCTTCAATCTTCTTAATCTTTTCTCCATACCTTAGTTTCTTCAGGATCCATACATTTGTCAACCCCCGCAGATCGCCTGCATTCTTTGTGTGCTCATCCACACTCCATGTCAAGTAACAACACTCTCCATTCGGTTTACAGAATACCCAACATCCTGCATAGTACTTATGATCCTTTGTTTAATAAAACATCAGCCCTGGGTGTGCCAGCAAACTTGTTGTTATCTTCTCACGCGTGGTGTCTTCAGTCTGTGGTGTATGATCCAGTTTACATCAATCATTATCTTCACCCTAGTAGCTTTCTTTGCTGTCTTCTTGCATTGTCCTATGATGATCCTTACATGGCAGAATCCTAGCAATACCAACACTAGTATTGCTCCAAGTATTTTAAAGGCATTTTCTAACCAGGTCGGGATCCATAAGAACAGAGACGAAAATCAATCATCTTCCTCTGTCTCATCAGCTTCTTACTCCATCTCCATATGTAGGGTTGACAGCATAGTTATTGCCTCTGTAAGGGTTTCATTTTCTCCATCATGGGCAGGTATGTATGTGCATCAGGAAGGCTGAATCTTGGGGCACGCACCACCTTTCAATGATGTAATCAAGTCCAGCTCATACCTGTTCTGGATGGTCATAAGCCTGATGGCTCTTAGTTTTTCTCGGATCGCATTGAATCCTTTGATTATTGTGTTTTTTGTTTGTAACATCTCCTACCTGGTTATCTGCAACCACTTGCCGTTCACTGCAGTCTGCATTCCTGGCATGAATAAGACTGCTGAATAGTTTATGTTCATCTGGAATATTGTTATAAACTGCTATTGATTTTGCTGAGAAGTAATTGTCTCTTCAGCTGAAGGAGGTTGAGTGACCTCTTCGTTCTCTGGTGTGCATCCATTTCTCGAAACTCTTCAATATGGAGATCACTTTGGAGGATCACCAATGCAGGAACATGTATGACAACGATAGAACATATTCCTGCCCAATTTTTAGGCAACTGTATGTACGCTCTTGATCCACAGGCAGTTCCTCCACTCAAACCTGGAGCATCAACTATCAGCTTGCAGTCCTTGTTTTCTCCCACTTTAGTTGACTTGTATTTCTGAAGCACAGTGTGACAGTCTTCATTGGTAATATGGATAAAGGTCCTGCTTCATTCTTGACCCATGTTAGTAGTTTTGCATACTTAGCACATGTATTCAGGCATTTGTCATTCACTATTTGCACTACCTGCATTGGTGCTATCATCAATTAATGTGCACTACAGGCCAGTATTTCTTCTTCCCATTCTGTGCTGGTAGCCAATTGTCCATATATCAACATCTGAGATCTCTCCCAGCATCCTGGCAATCCTGGTGTTTCCCATGAATCTGCACATCCTAGTCTCTTTTGTTCAACCATCCTTATCTGGCCTCCCTTCATGCCACTGAGGGAATACATAAGGATCCTACTCACCCAACCTGGTTCATTTTCCATTTGCTGCATTTTTATATATCCATCTTCATATGGAAATGTCTTTCTTGACCTCCATTTTAAGGTTGCCCATCTGCCTCCAAATGTTTCTGTTGTTGTGCATGTTGCTAAGTGAGTGAGACATCTTGCCTCATGTTTAGGTATTTGTCTTGCAATTAATGTTCTGGTCATCCTCATGGCATATGCGATGAGAGAACATATGTAGCAGCTTTCATCTGACGGTCTCCTCCCCACCTCCTTCATGTGCTGATACCACATGTTATTCTTTAAATGGGCTGAATCATCAAGATATGTATTTATATCTTCATGATATTCACCAGCATCTCTTTTAAGTCAAACAATTTTTTTTAGCAAAATCAGGGAAAATGCTACTCATGCTTTTGTTAGGGATAATAAGAAATGTTTCTTTGTCAACCACTGTGTCTGTATTTTTAATCATTATGTGTCAAAATGCCATAATAATAAGGAAGAAAAGACAAATCATTATGCAAAATGAGGTCACAATTAGTATTCCAAAGAAACATATCGATTTTCCTGTTGGTAGTGATTCTCTTACATTTTGGAACATCCGCTGTTCTTTTAATTCAATATGTAATTTTGTTATTTGCACTTGTATGTTAAAAACTGCCGAAAAATCACAATAATGATCCTGAAAATAATATGACTCTTTTTAGGATGCCGAAAAAAATGTAAAAATGTCCACGTGTCGTCTTACTAGAGCTGGGTAAGACTGCAATATGTAAGTAAAAACAGCATACAAGAATGTGTGCAACGTTATTATTATGGGCAGCATAAAAGTATGATGTGCTCTTTTTCTTTGGATCCTGAATGCCAATGCATTGTCTCTTTCTCCTATCTAAAATAGGTCTGGAACTGTTTCAAAAGTTATTTGTCCTTCTTCTTTGCCTTTAAAAGTTCTTTAAGGATTCAAAGGGGGTCATTACGAGTGCGGCGGTAAGGGGTTAATGGCACCAGTAAGGATGCCAGTGCCGTTAACCCCTTACCACCGCATTCTGAGGTCCCTTAGCAGGTCCCACTAATGCCGGCTGGTAAAACCAGCTGTCCTTAGCGGGAAATGCTAAGGGACCAGGGCGCTAATAACAGGCCCGTAATTTACGGGCCCGTTATTAGCTCCCTCCCCAGTCCCATTGAGCCCTATGGGGACTCGAATGGGAATGGGAAAGGTTTTTTTGAATTGGGACTTACCGGGACCTGCAATGTTGGAATATTATGTTATGTTATGTTATTAGCATTTGTAAAGCCCGCGTTCACCCAAGGGCATCATGGCGCTGGAAGGGAAGCTACCCAGTCGGAGAAGGCCAATGGAGTGGTCAGGCTTAGAACAGATTGGTTTTCAACGCTCTTCTGAATCCGAGATGGTTAACAGTGGCCCTAAGAGGTTCAGGGAGACTGTTCCAAAGTATGGTCGCGGCAACAGAGAAGGCTCTACCACCGAGCCTTGCCCGGTTAAACCTGGGGACAGTGAGCAGGTTAGAAGTAGCAGAGCGGAGGTTCCGGTCCGGACAATGTCGGGTGAATTTAACCTGCAAAAATTCAGCACCCTGACCGTGAATAGCTGTGAATAGCCCGGTGAACAATACACAAAGATTTAAACTGAATTCGTTGGTTCACCGGGAGCCAGTGCAGTTGGAGAAGCACTGGTGTAATATGGGCACCATAAGGGCAGCCAGTAGCCAGCCTAGCAGCCAGGTTCTGCATACGCTGAAGGCGATGGATGAGGCCGATAGGTTGAGACAGATAGAGCGAATTGGAATACTTGGAATGACCCGATAAGTCCCCATTCAGAGAACCCAGACCTGGATACGACTTTGGAGGCAGCCATGGTGCTAATAGCACCATGGCTGCCTCCAAACTCGTAATGACCCCCAAAGTGTCCTTATTTTTTTGAATCTTTGTCTTGGTTCCTGCTGTCAATCTTGTCATCATCCGTGGAGCTCCTTCTCTTGCTTCACCAACAGCGGATGTAGGAGGGGGTCAAGTTTCTCCTTTGTATGGCTTTTTGTTGTGTAGGTGAAGCCAGGCTCGTCTTCCTTGTAGCTTGACATTTGTGGGGGTAACTTCCTCTACTAGCTATGGTCCTACAAAGCATGGTTTATTCCAGGAGTGAACAAACTTTTGTACCAGAACCTGGTAACCCGGAAACAAACTAGGTTGCTTCAATTGATCATTAGGATCGACTGGTTGGCTGTTTTCTTTAATACTCTTTGACCCCTCCCTCCGGTTTTTGATCTGTTGAGAAATAAAAAAAACACTAGCTTTTAAATTTGTCAAATAATCATGCAGCTCATCACCTAATATTTTTGATGCACTGTGGGCATCAGTTTCTACCCGGTAGGAGGAGCAAGGGGTATTTTAATATGGCATCCAGTCACCAACTCATGAGGTGTCAGATGCTGATCCAGGCTTTCTATAGGGTAATATGAATCTTAGATATCATCTCTTTAAGGAGTCCATTTAAATGTTCACAGATATCATTCACCTGTGGGAGATAGGCATAAGAGAATGTATGCTTTATGCCTAATAAAAGAATAATCTGTTCAAATAGTTCATTTACAAAATGCAGTCCATTATCAGACCATAGTAATTTATAAACAACCCATCTTGGAAATACCTCAAATACGAGAAACGTGGCAGCACATGTGGCATGGGGGTGAGTATATAGACCTGCCTGGATCGATCTAGAAAAGGGACATACTACAACTAACATGTACCTAAACCCATTGCATACTTGTAACATATCCACATAATCAAGATGTAGATGCTGAGAGGGACCATTGGATCTTGAGATTGCTCCTCTTACTGTTCACAAAGTGTGCCCTGCTGTACATTTCTAGCAAACAATGCAGTCTACTGTAAACTGTGGCATATGTTCTAATAGATTTGGTGAAAACCAATCTTCTGCAATCATGGCAGCAAGGCTCTCTCGAGTTGTGTGCGTGGGTTAGTGAAGCTGCTCCAGCGCCCCCTTCAATAATGATAGAGGCATGAGTGGCTTCCCAGTGTTAATTGGTCTCCATGTAGCCTTAGTGGGGGATAAAGAACACCCTATTTCCTCAATAAATCTTGCTCTTCTTGTCAGGCTCAACCTTGTATTTCAGTTAAATGGACAATAGACAACATATCAAAACCCTCCTTCACCATCATGCACCATCCTGACACTTGTTTAACACTTTCTACTTCAAACTCAGAAATATTACAAAATACGCTGCCCTCTTGGCTTCTACATCTGCAGCTTCATTACGTGTGAAAACATTTCTGACCTCTTAGTGTGGGCTGCGCATGTCACCACAGCGATAGCCAATGGGAGTCTCAATGCCTCAATAAGCTTATCCAATAGGTACTCATGTTGCACTGGCAGAGTTAGAGTACACTGTCACTTTCTCATCCTTATATCTCTGAAGTGCTGCAATAAGCACCACTAATACTGTAGCCTGTGCTGAACAAGAAGGCAGTCTTGCACTTGTCACTACTTCAAATTCACCATCACATTTCAGCTTCACTACTGCTGATCCTGTATGTCTTTCTTTGTTGTTTGATACATTTTTGAAGAACCATCAATGAACAGAATTTCCCCATCTGAGAGCATTTTCCCTAACAAGGGGAATATCAACATAGAACTCAGTATACATCGGTCAGTCATGTACATAGTCCTCCTTCCCTACTGGTTCAGCTATATATGTTGTTGGATTCTCTAGTCTACACCTAACAATTTGGATTTGCTGGGTTCGAAATAATCACCTCATACCTTGATGCCCTTTGTCTAGACAATGCAATTTTGGGTTTCTCTAGAATGGCAAATAACGAGTGTTCAACAAATAATGTCACAGAACATCTCATTGTAAAGCTTGGAGCTTTTTCAATAGCGAATGCAGCAGCAGCTAACGCTTGTTCGCAAGGGTAACGCCCTTTCCTTACTGGTTCTAAAATCCCACTACAATAGGCTAACGGTTTGTGTTCATGTCCTAATGTCATTTTCTGTGCAAGGACTGCTGTCATTACTTCTCCATTTGAATGTGAGAATAGGTAAAACTCTTAATTATAATCTGGAATTCCAAAGACAGGGGCTGTACTTATTACCTTTTTTAATTCTTCAAATCCTTCAGTAATTTCATCTGTCCATGTTATCTTAATTTTGCCAACCTGTGCTTCCTTAAGTCCTTTTAAAAGAGGTTGCATGTATGTGATGTAATAGAAAACCCAGGCCTTGGAATAATTACATAGGCAAAAAAATCTGTTGCATTTCACTCACTGTTTTATGTTCTGACGTCTTCATCATTGCTTCTGCTCTCTCAGGTGTCTCTTTTTCCCTACTTGACGGATTAACTGTCCTATGTACAGGACCTTTTCCTGCTAATATTGGAACTGTTCTTTGTCTACTTTGTATCCTTTCTCTGCTTGTATAGTCATTACCTGAACTGAATCTTTTCTGCACTTTTCTTCTGTCTCTCTGCACACTAATATATCATCTACATACTGTATTATGACACTCTCAAGTTGTACTTTACCTAGGTCCATCTGAAGGACCTTGTTAAAAATTGAAGGGGCTCACAGTACCCCCAAGGAAGACGAGTGTGTTTTAGACACTGATTTCTATACAAAAACAAAATCAAATCTTGTGAGTCTTTATGAAGGGGAATTGAGAAAAAGGGTTCTTCAAATCTATTACTGTAAAATATTTGGCTGTGGATGGAATGTTACACAATATCTACTTTGATCCAATAAGTGAGACATGTGAAAAATACTAGCTCATCATCACTGTGATGTCATCAGTGATGTCATCAATGACATTTGTGATGTCATTTTCGACATAAATATAATATGTCCGCGTAATGTTTTATTTTGTTTAGACTAAGAGATATACAACGATAGTAATAATTTAGGGGATCATCAGATTTTAAAATCAAGATATTGATGTCAATCAGAGAAGAACAAAAAATGATGGGAAAATTATAAATAAAGAAGAGATTCTTAGAGTGTCGATAATTAAACAATGGTACAGCAAGAATTCATAGAAATTGTAAATGAAGGAATAAAAGACAACATTATCGCATAGATTCTTACATTTATTTTTGGTAATGGTGATGATTGATGGGTCTTCCTGAATCGATTATTATGGTGCATTGGATTAAATAAGTAACATGATAAAAGATCTGGTAAGTATTGACAGTTGAAACCAACTTGTCATCATGGGGAACACTCCCCTTCTGCATCTATGCAGAACCCTACGAAAGCACACACCTAAGATTAGAAAGTATCATGCTGAGTGGGTAAAAGATATTATTAATAAAACACTCATTTTGTGGCCTCAAAAAAGGATCACTATCAGAAACGATATTGCGACACATGCCAATATACTTGAATGCTACATATAAAGGGAAGAAGCTACAGAAAATATTAGCTGTTTTAGAATGATAGAAGATATATCAGAGTGAGAGTGAAGACCGGCCGGAGGAGTGGATGTTTAATCAGCATAGACACTGAGAAGCAGGGATTGTATCCTTTAAAGGAATTAAATGGAGCGGCAGGATATGTTAATCCGACATACAAGCCCCCTGCTTATAACAGTGTGGACAACATGGAAGAGAGTAAAAATAAAGAATGCAGATATATGTCAACATGCAATGAAAATAACGCTGTGATGAGAGGAAGGACGGACACAAAGAGACAAATAGAGACAGAGGATGGATAGGAGGACAGATATTACTCAAACTAGATGACAAGTGCATTGATAGAGTTAGAGAAAGAGACGAACGGGAAAAGAGGGTAAGAGGACAAGAGAAAGCATACAATGAAGAGGAGGATCAAGAGAAGAAGCAAAAGGAAGAACGAAGAAGGTTTGAGGAGAAAAAGATAGACGAAGAGACTAGAGGAGGAGAAATGAGATGAGATAGAAACACAGAGATTGAAAGAAAGTAGGTTGCGAAGAAGGGGAGAGGAAGAAGAGAAAAGAGAGATATGAAGAAAGGAAGAAGAAATTAATAGGACTAGGGTTATAAAGGGATGACGAAATAGATGATTTATTCAATAGGTGCATGGTGCTAATCAATGCACAAGAGTGACATCACATGCAGACTCAGACGTGTGTGCCACAATTACAGCAAACACAGCAAGCTCCATTGCAATATCAAATGCCACAAGGGCAACCACAGTAAATTCCTATGCAAGCACAGCAAGTAAAAACTCAGCAAGTACCAAAACAACCAGATATGATACCACAATGGAACACAAATGCTATGGTTCCACAATATCCACACCCAGCATAGGGAGTGTTACCATGGTAGGATGGAATCCTTTCACGGGTATAGGGATGCATTTATATCTACAAAAGGAAAGCCCACAGAGCGACCTGATGTGGTCAGTACTATCAGTGACACCAGACCCCCAAGAGGATACAAGGGTCAAGATAATGATGAGAGGCAAGCCATTTTTGTTTCTTGTAGACACAGGAGCAACTCGTTCCAGTGTTTGAGAGGGAAAGTACCCAATGTCTGGAATTGCCACAGGGATTTTCTGGGGCTATGAGCTTAGTTACATTTACTGATGAATTACCAATCTCTAGAGGAGAACATGACATGCTTATGCCATTGTTGTATTCTCGGCAGACACTAGTGAATATATTAGGCCATGACTTGATGACAAAACTTAACATGGCAATATCTTTTACTGATGAAGGAATAGTGTGTTCTATTCCAGGAATATATTATATGAATGTAAGAGAGTTTATATTAGCATTTGCAGGCCAAAAAGCATTATGAGAAATTCCTCCAGACTAAGAAGTAATCTTGTATTGAGTGACTGTTTTATTAACGTGGTTACCTAGACTGATAGGTAAAATATTGAGAATACCAAAGGATTTATTTTTTAGACCGGATGTACCTATGGATGATGAAGAAGGACAGGTTATTCCCCTAGAGCTAGAAGCAGCAGTGGCCAGAGACGAAAGGGTGGTTGTCCATGGGACAGATGATGAGGGAAGAGGACGGAGAGCAGTGATAACCCTTGGTGAAGGATATAGATTGACAGACTTGACAAAGAATTTTTTAGGTATGATTACTCAGATGATGAGCTAGTATCTTCGATGTCCTGGGTGTTAGTTTTAGCAGTGCACAGTGGAGGCGCAAGTTATGGTTGCTTAGCTTACCATAACTTGCGAATTTCAGGGGGTTTTTGGTTTTACTTCGAATGATAAGGACCCTTTAACAAAGTTTTTTTACTGATTTTCATAGGTTTTTAGTAGCACAACTTAACCATAATGTCCCTTTAACAATGTTTTTTTCACTGATTTTATATATTTATAAACTTTCTGTATTAGGTACAGTAAAAATAATATATATATTTCTTTTTACACAGAAATGTCTACTAATTTGGAATGGCTGGAAGAAAATGTTCCTCGTGATGAAGTAAAAACAATGAGGGCCTGTCTTTGCATCAGGCCATGCAGCCGGCTGCCTGATGTACCACCCGCCAGAGGGCACCACCACCAGTAGGTGAATGGGACTGTGAACGAGGTGTGAATAGGAAGCAAAATTAACACGCAGAATTAAAAGAAGTTATTTTAATCCTGCAAAGTTAATTTTGACATTTCAAAAATACATGGCCTGAAGCAAAGACCGGCATTGGCGCTACACACACAGACACACACACATATACGCACACACACACACCCACCCCCCATTGCCCTCTCTGGCACCTATGCTAAACCTTCAGACACCCAGGGACAGCTGTGGCATAGGACTAAAACGCTATGGGGAGACTTGGGATGTAGCACCAGACCACACAAGTGTCTGGGAAACAGGACTGGGTCCCCATCACGTCACGTTGAACCTGCCTAGTCACTCACCTCGTAGCACTTAACTTAAATCTCTGTGCCTTCTAGAATATGTACTATCATGCATTTATAACGGGAATTGAAAACCCTAAGAACCTGAATTTACACTGATTGGACAGAAATAACCATTTGCTGAACGTCTCACTACTGTGGGCACCATGAGGTGTTCTCAGAAATAAGGAACAGTTTTCTTAAAAATATAGGGCGCACACATGCTTTAGTTTGCCTAACAACCCACATATGGTAACACATCTACTACAGGAGCATTTAAAAGCACACTACTGGGCATAGCAGAGTGTAAAGAGCAGTCGCAAAACCTGCCGGGAGTGTGAGTTTTTGATGGACACTTGCATAGCTGTCAAGCGGTCCCATATCATCCCCGATAACACAAGCCTGTCCTTGCTTTTGACTTTACAAGCTGGAATTTGTAGGCCCATACTTAGCAAGGGAAACATGAAACTACAAATCCAATCATGCAATGAGAAAAGCCAGGAATGGCTTAGTGGCTCACATGGCAGCTATGCACTTGGACATCAAGTAGTGGCAGGGAGTTTAGAAATACAAGCAAGGGTCAAAAGCGCACTCACTGGACAGCTGGAATAGGAAGACAGCCATCCCTTAAGTGCCAGGCTATTATTGAAGTCTATGTAAAAAGGATGAGTATACTCATCCTTGGCACTTAAAGGGTTAAATGTAGCGTGGAGCATATCAGACTGAAACCAATGTTTGGCAGACTAGTTACTGATACAGTGATTGGAAGCATGTGTGTATTTATGCATTGAAACAACTTCCTTTAAAGCACAGAAATCCTCCTTCGTCGTGTTTGAAAATTCCAGTACACTCAGTTGTATACAACCTTTTAGCAGAAGTCTACTAAGTAGGCTCACAGTGTGCACCCTCTCAACCAACATCTCAGTGGCATTCCTTTTGTAAATGCCTGCGCATTGTAAAGGTATGTGGACATTGGATCCATCAAACACCTGCAATGACACTTGTATCACAGTATAGCCAAGCAATATGATTTACCCATACCTTTTTCCTCTCTCCATCTTACTAACCTTACATTTAGTTGGTGCAAGATCCACATATGTATAGTGAAATGTAGAATTTAAGTCATACTAACATGCCTCTTTTTATAAATAGTTTTCAAGAGAATGGATAACATATTTATATTGGTGAATAATTCATTGTACAGTGGGAATATTCTGCAGGAAAGATCATGCAATTGTAATTAGTTTATTAATTCTAAACATAGCCCACCCTGAATCACGCCCCTAAAATACTATAGTAAGAGGGTCTGTGCTCATAAAATGCTTCCTGCCTGGGGTACAATCAAGTGTAAGAATGGCACTCCTAATGGAAGACAACACACTTCTCTATATAAACAAGTTATTACCCATTACTTTATGTGTACTGTCCAATTTTTTTTTTTAAACACACCATACAGACATTAAAATAATACAGAAACAGACCTTAGAAAATCATCTGCAATGACTGAAGCAAAAAATGGATCTATTAAAATAATAGTGCACTCAGAAATATTATTTTCCCCAGTGTTCGGGCATGTACTTCTAAGCACACATTGGTCAATCGTACAAACATTTCCTATGCACCTTACAGTAATTTTCCTCTTTTTTACACATGCAAAATCAGGCAGCAGGGTGCGGCCATCTTGTGATAATCTTATCCGCTCCTGCATCGGCCAAGGTTTATTGCCCTGGTGACACTAATTCATATGCCCCGCCCCTAAGGCTACCATCACCAAACTTAGTGATATGCTCCACCTATATCCAGAACATTACTATACAGCGTAGTAAAACGCAACCAATCATCACCTACGTCATAACGCTACTTGACGCAGAACCCGGAATATCAACACACATCATCTCACAACACAGCGCGTCCCAATTTTGAATATGAAAACATACTTTTAAATGAAATAGCAAATCTGTAAAATTTATAAACTACTTTTATTTCACAATAAACGCTCCGATAACATCCTTAGACTTACATACGCAGCAAATAGGTAATTCTTTTCTTCGTTTTTGATCCACAAATGTTTATCGTGAGTCACACAGTGTTCCTTCTTGATATAAGAACGCATTGGAAGCACTGAGAATCGCAAGACTTTGCCATGATCTTCATGCTATGCCACCATAAACAATATCAAGTTTCTCCTTATCGCTAGTATGGCGTACGGGCATATGGCCCCATGTCGATAAGCCCAAAAAAGAGTCACTGTGATCCACCCACTGATGTTAATCTGTAGCTGACGGTTAAAAAAAACGTCAGTTGGTATCTGGAATCCATGACAATCGTCAAGATGTAGCTGTTTAAAAAAAGATAGCAGAAATGTGTCTTAGTAACTGATCTTATTACAGTTTATCAGTTTATCATTTTAACAATTAATTCGGGCCCCTGTTACAACTATTGATAAACACAGATGTGAAACAATGATACTCAAACAAAAAAATGTGCAAAGTATTCTTCAGTTTGCTGTACAAGTTATTGCTATGGAGTATGGTCAGCCCAAAATGGGATGCTAAAGCTGATGCTGCAATCAGAGAGCTAAATAAAACCAAGAACAACACGTACACGAAATTTTAATTAAATATTAGCGTTCAATTACACGTTTGTGAACCTGGGGGAGCCCAATACTGAAATACACCCATCTCAATGCTGCACTGCCCATGTGCCCACAACAAAACAAACTACAGACACAACCTGTAATTGCATGCCATTACAATATATCACACACAACAAAAAATACAATTTACCCCACCAATAATGTCACTGAATTATAATTTGACTAGTTCGTGTATAAAATCATTCTAAGTAAAACTTATATAATATTTGACATTTCTATTGTATCGGCGTAAAACACACTCCGTTCACTTCAACGAATTTTCGTAAAATGAAATTACATGTTCCTTTGACCTATTTTTGAATGATTAACATTATCATATTTGAAAGTCTTACATCCCTCCCTTCATGCATTCCGTTCACAATCCTCCCTTTGTTTCAAGGTCAAAAAACAATTGAACCTTATACTGTGTAGCATGCGTGGGTTTGCTCAGCTACGGTGCTGACCTTCACTCAGAATGGGAAACAATAGCACTTCACACTACAGTGCCATTACAAATATTTTTCAAAAACATATAAATTGTTTGCTATCATTCACCAATGCAGACAATTCACCTATGCGGACCACATTTGTACGGATTTATTTTGTTCCTCTGGAGAACTTCGCACTCTCCCAGTAACTCCCACAGTCAGGCCACATCACCTGTCACCTCATTGCATCTCCTCTTCACACGGCAACTCACGTAAACATTTTCGAAGGAAGCAAGTATCGAGCCCTGAAAAAAATTGGTCGTATGAGAATGTCTGAACAAACCCTGCTACAAACCACTCCGCCCACGCCGCCGACCCTGACCCCAATGACCACACTTGTATATTAATGGCCTATAATTTGCACATGTGTGTTTGTACTATCCCACTTTCGGTCACTAGCAAAATGAACAGTGTTGTCAACTTACCACCTTACAAATACAGACACTTAGTAAATACATAATAGTAATGCTTTCACGTTAGAATGCAAATGGTACCAAAAAGAGCTGCAAGCTAACTTGATTTACAAATAGTAAACCATCACTTCATAAAAAAAAACCTTCACACCATTAGGTATATTCTACCACGCACCACCCACAACCAATGCACGTCACTACACTGCATGTATAGAAAAGAATTGTAGATGGGTTAAATATAATGATACCAACATTACTGTAAAACAGAGAATAAGAAGTTCTGCCACCTACCTCAATAAACCGCACCCTACATCATCTTCTTTCAACCTGCTGAGCACAAAAAACAAAACTATTGTCCCATATTGCCCTAGGTACTAAACCAGAGAAAATAACTTTGACATTTGGAATTATTTTCTTTACTGCCTGAACCAAATATTCAACATCTGCCAACAAAGTAGGGGCACTGACATACCCCAAATACAAAGCACCACAGTGCAAAACAACTACATGTGCAATGTTTACGCTGTCCATATCTCCACAAACTTGACCAATTCCCTTCACATTAAAACCAGGTATAATGCTCCACATCACCTCCATTCCTTTAACATCAAACATTTTTGCCACATTCCTACATTTAGCATACCACTCCAAACCATTCATATTAAAAGATTGGAGAAATAACAGTATAATTATGAAAAAGACTGTCCAGTGTGTTATAAAATTACACGTAGCCAGGATGAGTACATGCATGTTCATTCAAGCACACACAGACAATATAATTACAAAGGCTCCCAGCTCAAACAACACCACTGCCTCTATATGAAATCCTACTCCTTTATTTCCCACACCTTCACAAATGCGTACATTTCATGCTTCTCTGTACAATCTCTGCCATTTACTCTGCAAAAATAGAAAAAAAAACATATGATTATTTCTTCCACCTCTTACCATCCAATAACATAACATTAAAAAAACAAGTGTGCTCTATACGTTTACTATTATACTCATTTGTAAAACATATTCAACTAACAGATTCTAAATAAAATATTCAAAATGCACATAGACAAAGGAAAGTGCATATGCATACTATGCTCACTTGTAAGAAAACACTAGTACTACAACAAAAAAAACAATGTCTACATTAACAAAAGTGCTATAAACACACATATTCACTAACTTCTTTCTTTTACAATTGCAGTGAAGCCCACTCTCTTGAAAATCAGCAGCGTCTAAAGTACGAACAACGACTTTGAAGAAACCTACTCTTTCCATACAAAAAAGTAAGTACAATACTAACTTTTTCTATTACTCAAACACACTAGCATTTTACTGTTGTAGAACAAAGAAGTGTATTAACCCTTTCCCATTAGATGTATTATTACTGCTTCCCCTTACCAGTTGCATACTTTATATTGTCATCTCAAGCCCAGTATACTAACACACAAATACAAAAATATCCTTCCCAACTTAATATAGCTGCCAATTGCACAATCACACACCTCCACAATCATCCTTACCATCATACTCAAACCATATTTGACACTCATGCACAAAGCACGCATACACTGCACAACAACCCAACCCACACTTTTTTTTTCTCCAACAAACCCCAAAGAATGCCTACCAAAAAGCAACTCTGTAGAAAGCAATGCAAAAGTAGAGCAAATCAAAATAAAAGTGTCCAAAATAATCATCCATCTCTACCAGATTTTGTACAAAAAGTTCAAACAAAACAGCTAATACAGTCATTATGTGAAACAAAACAAGCTTCCACAACAGAAACTTTCCCTCCTCTATCAAAATGTAAAACGAAACAAAAAGTGATTAACACGACTTCACTTACCACTACTACGAATGCTGCACCTATAAATCTTGATATAGTAACAAATAACCGTACCAAAAAAAAATATTTTACAAAAAAATGTCCTGCCACAGACTCCTTCAAAACCTTATAAAAACAGGAGAAAATCATGGACAACCCTTAAAACCTACCATAGAAAAGTAATCCTAAAAGCTCTCATAAACAGTGCAAGCTTTCTGAAAAGGAAGTTATTTATTTCATTTTAAACGGAATGAAACCACTAACAAAATTAACTACTAAATTACAAAAAACACTTCTCAATAAACTGAATATAAACAAAAATAACTCCTTAAACATCTATGGAGGTGAATAGAGTCACACCACGACCACAGATCCATATTTTCATGAAGAAGCATATAAACAAAAGCAAACAAACCCAATTGCCATACTTAGCAGTGGACGAGGGTATGAAAAACATAATAACACCATTATGAAACAAGAAACTCTGCTCACAAAAATATCCCCAAAAAACTCAGTATCACCTCTCCATTCTAATAAACCAAAACGTCCAGTCTACAAATGGCCGTGCACATCAATGTGTAACATTGCCAAAAATTGCTAACTAATTCCTCAATTAGTATGTAAAAAGCAAAGACAAAATCAAAATGAAACTACTACAGAATATGGATACCTGTCCAGTGCGCAAATATGCACATCAATGTGTAACATTGTCAAAAAATCTTTCAAATCTTTACGCCACTTCCTCAATCAGTATGTAAAAAGCAAAGACAAAATCAAAATGAAACTACTAGAGAATATGGATACCTGTCCAGTGCGCAAATTCACAGGACTACAAGCACATTCATTAGCCTGCATTTCAGGACCTATTTGCTAAACCACCTTCCATCATTTCAAATGATATCAATACATCATGCAGCTATAAAAGTCTGGTCCATAAACTAGACTATGCTAAAAGTCCTCCTTTAGCACTAGTCAATTTAAATAACAATCTTCTACATGGTACAGTCAAACAACTACTTGAAGAAATCGAGCATATCCAGAGAAAATATTTTGGAAGTGAAAGCCACTTACAAAATGCATTAGCTTTACCACAAACTACCAACTACTGTACAAATAGCAACCATCTATTAAACACATACAAAAAAGAAATACAAAAGTACCAAACCATGTGTGTGTGTGTTGCATAACACACCTATAATACCAATCATTTTGACTATGGTATGTGAGCTCCTTATAGGGGATATTAATTACAATCAATCTTCTACTATCAACACAAAACCAACATCATAATAAAATGAAATAGCCAGTAGTGCATTGACTATATCCACAAACAGCCGCTACGACCACAAACATGGCAAACACATCAGGGACACCTGACACCTAAACAAATAAAGTATTTAACCCATCTCTTACTCCCTAACCCTCCCCAAGCACTTCTGCACACCAACACACTCCTCAAAATTGCATTTTGCCTGTGTTGGCTGCTATGCTGTGGCGGATCCAAGATGGCGAGCACATTGAAACAATGTGATGCACCTCACGCCTCACTCCAGCCAATCTGAAAACACGTATCTTATAATGCAGTCCCTTACCCTTTATTTGCCATGCTCTACTTACATCAGGTGCTCAGCTCGAGTCCCTCGGTATTGACCCTTCCCCAATCGACCACTTCGTCTGTTTGATTCTATGGGTGTGTTATGCTGTGGTGGTTGTGGCCAGGGCCTAGAGTCTTGGGTGCATGGCCATGCACCCAAGACTCTAGGCCCTGGCCACAACCACCGCAGCATAACACACCTATAATACCAAACATTGTCACTGTGGTATGTGGGCTGCTTATAGGGGATATTAATTACAATCAATCATCTACTAACAACCCAAAACCAAGATCATACTAAAGTGAAATAGCTAGTAGTGCATTACTTTATCCGCGGACAGCCGCTACAACTGTGGACATGGCAAACACATCAGGGACACCTGACACCTAAACAAATAAAGTATTTAACCCATCTCTTACTCCCTAACCCTCCCCAAACATTTCTGCACACCAACACACTCCCCAAAATTGCATTTTGCCTGTGTTGGCTGCTACGCTGTGGCGGATCCAAGATGGCGAGCACATTGAAACAATGTGATGCACCTCACGCCTCACCCCAGCCAATCTGAAAACACGTAGCTTATAATGCAGTCCCTTACCCTTTATTTGCCATGCTCTACTTACATCAGGTGCTCAGCTCGAGTCCCTCGGTATTGACCCTTCCCCAATCGACCACTTCGTCTTTTGACCACGGGACACCTGTTGGGACCAGACAGGAATTTCATCAAAGGGGCCCCTGCCAACTCTCTCGCTGTCACAAGTGTGTTGTTACTCCACTCTCCGCAGGAAACTCCACGGTCTTCTGGCTAATGGTGGAAGCTGTCAATAGTCTGAGAGTCTGGATCTCGGCCTGGGCGACTGGTTCAGAACCATCCACACCACTACAAAAATGTACAGTAGCACCTGGAGCGTTCCAAGTGCCAGATGGAATTACCAACAATGATCTCAGACCCAAATGACTAGTAAGACTCAAAGAATATGGCAAAATACTACTTTATTATCAGCTCAATAAAGTAGGGCAATCTGTCGCACAATGATTTGTAGTCCGCAAAGACTTTATATCTCAATGTACACCAGCTATGACATCATCCTACAAGGCAAACTTTAAAAACCTATTGACGGAAGGGATTGGTTAAGGGAACATATGTACTTATAAATCGTTTAGGTGTTAGTAACATTATTGGATGCCTCTCATCTTGTAGGCATGCCTTGAACCACCTCTATATATGTATAATACAGATTAATAGTAGAAAAACAGCAGCGGATTGGTTTCTGCAACAATGTATAATACACTGCTGCATAGACCCTTATGATTGGTTAGCATTCTCTCCCAATCTTGGACTCTTGACTTGGTAGCAGCACTTAAGCAAAATGAAACCTAGCCTCAGACTACTACCAACTTGCCCAATTAATCCATAATCCCTCATCGGTCAGGCCCTCAACCAAGGCCTCTTCGTTGTAGTTGACCTTGCAGACTGTTCTCTTCTCTGGGACTTTTAAGGGAGAGTAGGTACAACAATACATTCATCTGGAGCTTGATGAATGGGCCTTGTTTTCCAGTTGTGAATCACGTGTGAGGAGACCACGATTGTGTCCATTTGAACCTTTTATTTAGTGCTATTTAATTCAAATAAGTTGGGTGTCATTACTTCTCTTGGCCTCTGGAGACTTGGTTGCTCTACCTTACATATGCTTTCTGCATTCTTGATTGTCCAACACTTGGCATTTACAGATGTTTTCTTCTTTGCTTAATCTAAAAGAAATAAGTCTCACGTACATGGCTTATCCTCTTGACTCCCTTTGCGCCTTTCAATTATTCCTTGATGTGGCATCCTTGATTCCAGGCCAATAGATATTTTTGTTCCTCAAACAAAGCTGTTTTTCCAGCATATTTTAGCTCTGCAGGCCTGGTCTGTTTCTGAGGTAGCTTGATTAGTTTCAACACAGGTCCGGCGTCCATCCTTTCATCATGGCTGCTTTAGTCACGTTATATTTTCTTCTGCAGCAAGCTTCTATATGTCTTATCTACCTTGCGGCTCTGCATATGTACATTGCCTTCTCCTATTTTCACTTATTTTTTGAGCACATGATTTCTTTGCATTCAATTACATGTTTCTCTTGTTACTTCTTTATTCTTTAAGTATTCGCATATTGTTTCTGTGCATCTTTGTGTCTTCTCTTCATGATGTCACTCTGCCCTCGTCTGATTTCAATTACAGCTCTTCGATGTCCAATGGTGTATGCGGAAATCTTTTCACCATGTCAGTGCAAGGGTACATCCAGTATGGTTGTCTGAGTGCATACCATCTCTCATTTCTTCAAAGCGGTATTGGGACAATACCTGATGTCATGCATAGTGCTCTCTTACTGTTATTCTAGTATGACACAGCTGTGGGGGCGGGAACTAGAGATGACGTGTACACCTGCTCCTCTACAATACTAACTGGACGTAAGCAACACCAAATAGGCTGGAAATGAGCACTGGCTGCCTGCAATCCACAAACATCTACAGCTCCAATTTGCTAATTCTCTACTCTATCCCAGTTCCACTATTGCTGCACGCTAAACCAAGAGTCAGAACAATTACAAAACAACATGGCTCATCACCTGCCTGTGTCTCTCTCAGGCAGGGTCACCACCCACGACAAAAGGCTGCAGCGAGTGCAGGACAGGCCACGGACAGTCCAGAAGAAGAACTTTTGCACAAGCCTCACGAGGGCACATGCAATGCTAATGCGCAGGTGTGGCCTGAGTCCCTGAGCACTGCACAGCACCACGTCTATGCCCACACCTGATCCAACCTCACAGTGCCTGCTGCTAGAGACAGTGCTGATAGTGCCAAGTTCAAGTTGTCAAGACGACTCGAGTGAGAGAATAATCAATATATTTATACAAAAAATGTATAAACGGTTATTGTAGTCGGCGGCATTTGCCGCTCTAACATTTTCACATTACAGGCAAGCACCTAATCATGTCTAGTGGTAGCACCAGCCCCGGATATCCCAAGATTGCTGTCACAAACCTTGAATGTAATTTTATGATTTCTGCATTTTGTGCATTGGGACCAACATTCATTTAGGAGTTAGGAGTCAAAGTTCAGATTCCAGGGAAAATGTATATGCATTTACAGATGCCTAGCATCCTTTGCAGGACTGCACCACTGCTGTGCACAATGACATGCATAAGCAATTAATGTTATTTGGGCAAATCATGGGCTTCAAATTGCAAACAGTACTTTTTCTCAGCAGGCATAAGGCAGTTTCCTAGTGGAGCCACAGGACGCAGCGGTGTGCACACACACTACTGCCCTGCAACTCTGCAGGATCAAAAGGTTGCTCTACCGTTTATTGTGAAAGCTTGTCACAGAGAAAAGTCATTCCGAAATGAACTGCCTCAAAACCGTTTCACACAAAACCTCTGAAAATTGTGAACCGGATTAACCAAATATCTCCCATAAATTGAGAAGCTTTTTAGTTTTTCAAATATTTACCAGGTTTACACAGGCCTAGTTTTGGAGATCTGTGAAACCCTTAATTTGGGCGATGATTTATAATTTAAATGATAATGCTATAATGTTGACATACAAACCAGTATATATCTTAGATTGTTCAGAATACTAAATTCCAACTCTTCTGGCACCACCAAGCTTACCCGTAGCCAATTCCCATTGACTGGCCATGCAGAATTTAACAACAGGCATGTGCATACATACCTATAGCCAAACCCCCCTGACTACGTAGCTGGATTCAGGGTCGGACTGGGACAAGAAATAGGCCCGGACACCCAAAATAAAGTGGCCCACCCCTCGCCTCAAAAAAGTGGCCCATCCCTCACCTCGAAAAGTGGCCCACCCCTCACCTCAAAAAAAGTGGCCCTCAAACCATCATCCGTGAATCGCGTCAGTTCACGACTTTACAGAAAACGATACTTATGGAGGCTTCATGTGTCTGTTGCATGTTATTATGTATTATGTTTTGTGTAAACGCTTGAGAAAGTGATAACATTCCTTTTGTTCTTCTAAAAAAAAAAACAACATCATCACATAGTAAAATACTTATTTTGCAGAACCAGACTCAAGGCATGTCTACTCGTTGCCACCAGTAATGAAAATAGAGTTGCATTTAAGAAGCCAAAGTACAGCCAAATGATGACACAATAACAACACAACTCATAAAATAACATAACTTTTCAAACAGTTCTGTGACAGCCAGGTCCACAGCTCCTGGAAATCCTGCTTCCAGCTTCATGAAAATCCTGGAAATCACTCAATCAAGAGTTCCTGCAACAATGCACTTTTATGTGCAACCATGTTGATTATGTCTGGATTTTGCAATTGGACAAGCACATAACGCTCCACAGACATGAGCATAAAGGCTTCGAGGTTGTCCTGGCAGAGGTGATTTCTGAGGCGGGTTTTAATATTCTTCAATTTTGAAAAACTTCTTTCACATGCTACCCGTGTGCAGGATAAGGTCAAGATGAACCTGTATGCCAAATACAATTGCCGGTAAGCACTACTAAAAAGTTCATACCTTTTTAGAATTGCATAGCAACATATTGCACAGTTACGGCATGTATTGCATTTCTGTACTAAAGGTAGCTCTCCAAAATCTTGTAGTGCTGGACTTCACGATGAAGGGCTTCAAAGGCATACTCTTCTGGTAGTGAGCGTTTACCATTATTCTACTGAACTCGGGTGACAAATAGTTGGGTGCGGTTCGCCACATTTTGGAAGCATGCGTTTCCCTTCCCTCCATATGTTTACATACCTCAAGTTTCAACCTTTTGTAGCCCCATGCAGCAGGGTCGGTGGAAAAAAAAACATGATTTTGTTTATGGCAGATGAGATGAGAATACATTGAAATGTATGGATGGGTTAGGGGTGAACTGATTTCATAGTGGGGGGCGGGGGCTGCCAAAGCATTGCATTGGTCAGGTGACACAGGTCTGGTTTTGTACGAGCATCTCCGTTCTAGTGGCTAAGTGGGCAGGCCAATAGTCTTTTTCCTTAGACTCGAGCAACAAGCATGAGCCATTTTGTCTAATAAATGTCGAACGCTGGTTGAGAACCCCCCTCCCATCTTTTTCAGATAGATAAACGTCCTCTTGTACATGCCATGGTGCATAAATGTGGGGCTGTACTGCTGGGTCACAGACTAGTTCCTGCCACAATCACGCTGCATAACAGGAACAAGGGTGGACATAATAAAAACACAAATTGTGGCCATAATTGCATATTTTAGCGATATTAATTCCAGGCACAAAGAGCAGACACGTGGTGTATGTCTTGTTTCACCGACTTGCACCAAGTTAAATGGTAAATAGCTGTCACCAGTCCAGTCCAGGAAAAGCAAAATAAATAAACATGGTCAGCATTCTACACCCGTTCTCTATTATTGGCATTCTGCTCTGGAAACAAATCATCCGGACCAGGCAGGCAGGCCAGTTTCACACACAGCCCTTTCAACAAAGAGTACAAGGCCGCTTAAACCTCCCCTCAAGAGTGGCATGACAGGCTCAAGGCAGCCGTTCTGCTCTTGCCTTTGCATGGGGTAGTTGGCCAATTTCTCAGTGTGATTTATTGGTACTGAGAGCAGTTCATGTGCTACTCCTTAGGATTCAGATTAAAAAACATATTGGCAAAACGCGACTCTGCTCGACCAGACTGGTTTCTAGATTGGAATGCCAGCAAGTGGCAGGGAAAAGTCATGTGGATGCACATTGTTTTGATTTTTTAGCATTTATATATCGCTATGAACCCTCAGGCATCTGAGCGGTGCTACCACGGTGTGTGTGGTGCTCATTTATCGATCTCGGAAGGATGAAAGGCTGAGTTTGGCACTGCCGGGATTCGAACTTGCGTCAGCAGGCTCTGCACGGATGTCAAAGCGAGCACTCTACTCGCTGTGCTATCGAACCAGCTTTTTTACACTTATTGGCAGAGTAAGGCTGTGCAATTGGGCATAATGTGGGCACACGTGTTGTTGGTACATGGGATATGGAGCTTGTTGTGTATACTTGCTTTAGGACAAATGGCAAAGTAGGATTGGGTGCAAGCAGACAAAGCTGATAAGGGGTGGTGAATTAAGTCTACAAAGAGGAATTCTTTTTAGAGGGGAGGAGTGGCTTCCTTCTAATGTCTCCCATTAGTGAGCAATCCCACTCTAGAAGCTCGTGTCTAAAATGTGAACCCTTATGCTATGTTGAAATTATTGGGAAAGTGCAGCGTCCCTTTCTAAAGGCATCATGACGCTAGGAAAGGACAGCATGGCAGGAAAGGCATCATGACGCTAGGAAAGGACAGCATGGCAGGAAAGGCATCATGACGCTAGGAAAGGACAGCATGGCAGGAAAGGCATCATGACGCTAGGAAAGGAGAGCATGGCAGGAAAGGCATCATGACGCTAGGAAAGGACAGCATGGCAGGAAAGCGCAGGAGGAGCAAGAATAAAAGATTGAAAAGGAATGTTTTCCGTAGACGGCAAAACAAAAGATGGTCATCAAGGGCGCGAATAGAGCATAGCAGCTTATTCCAGAGAATGGCAGCTGCAACAGCGAAGGCGCGGCCACCAGCTCTGGAGCAGGGAAGGCTCTCTTGTGTCTGTTGCTCCAGGAATTCTGGGGAGTAAGGCAGTTAGTCTCTGGTCTTGGGTGAATGTAGCTGTTTCTACTGTACCACGGTTTCAACACTTCGTTTTACATTTGTAAAGCGCCTACACCCAGGGGTATCAGGGCGCTGTTCAAAAGTTACACATATATGGCATGATACGATTGGAAGGTGCCTGGCAAGATGCTCCCAGCTCAGGCAGGGACAGTTCACTGTTCTCTGATTATAGACAGCGACAACTGGATTGTCTCGGGAGGATAGCTCAGCTCAGGGGCAACATTCTCGCCATGGAAGCAACACAGGTTCGATCCCTGGGTCTGCGCTTAGAAACCTCTGGGTATTAAGTGTGTTATAAATAACCTATCATATCATATCGGCTTTTACGTCCTTCGTCCATGCGACGCTTGAGTGGCATCAGAGGCCACTCGTCAGTCACGTTCTGGTGATAGAACACCTAATCTCTGCCAACCATCCGCAACCCTGTGGCCACTTGGATGAAGAGCTGCAGTACATTTAAATGTAAATTTGCGTGACCAATTTTGCAGACTTTTGGGTAAAACAAACTGCACACTGTGCACCTAGTCCGGTAACACTCTCCAAAGATTGCGAGCCATCTGACATGGCTGCCGCTGGGGCGCCCCGGGCCCAACCAGTGCGATTATGTTCAAGCTGGCGAGGCCCACCTCACAGCTCCTGCCGAGTCAGGCAGGCAAATACCAGCAAGACAGCATCGATGAGGGCAATGGTATTAGCTCAGTCTGTGGCGCACCATCAGCTAATGTGTTCAGTTTAAGGAGGCACTCCAAGGCAGGCGGCAGGGCCACTGAGTGCAGGCAGCAGAAATCCCTGAAAACTAAGCATGAAGAGATGTAGCAACATGGCATTCCTGCACGCATAAGGCAAATTGTAAATATTGCTCAGAGCAAAGCAGTACCAGGGTAATCAGCGCATACCCACTGTTGGACACAATAAAAAGGGCCTTCCTGTGTACGGCGCGGCACTGCTGCACTGCATGCAGACAGACAGACCCCCGTCACGGACCGACCACCACCACTTCCAAATTCTTACCTGTCCTCAGCCCAGGAGTCTCCACAGACAGTCTACGATTCTCTTTGGTCCTCTTTTGGACTTCTTCGGGCCGGGCCTGCCGCTGGCTGGTGGCTGGGGGGAGGGGGCTGGCAGTCAGAGTGGCACTGCCAGTGGCAGTGTGGCACTGGCGCAGCACTGCGGTGTGAGAGCGGCAAGTTGGCACTAGTGACGTCATCACGTGGCAGACTGGCGGTCTGCTGCTGGCTGCTGCTGAGCTGTGCTGCACGCCGGTATCAGTCGTGGGCTGGCCAAAATCCTCATGCCCGGGTCAGGACTCAGGAGAGGAGGCCAACTTATATCCTCGAAAGTCAGAGGCTCTCAGAGCAGTCACGTGTAGTCCATGGCGGCACAGAGTCTGTCAGCGGGCCAGCCCCAGGCACAAGTTGCTTTCAACTTTGCAAAGTGCAACACATTCATGGTTGTTACTTCCTGCAAAGTTGAAAACAACTTGTTGTTAGAGTGTGAATTGATATGCCGCACAGTCGCACACAGGGGCCAGGCCAGCCCGCCCCCAGCTTCACTGCCCAGCCCTGCAGGAGGCAGCCAGGCCAGCCTGCAGCAGGTGCTATAATATTAGCACTTCAGAGTGACTTTACTTCAATGACTATACTTCATAGAGCAAGCCGGGGCCAGGGGGCAGGCCCCAGCGAGCACAGAGCACCAAGTTTTGCACGGCCGCCGCCGCCGCAGCGCTCGAAGGCTGAGGGTGCATGCATGATGCAAAATGCACATGACACATAATTATGCATGATGCTGCATGCAAATGAAATCATCACATCAAAGCAAGGCAACACAACGTGTATGTGTTACCTTGCTTTGATGAATATGCTCCAAGTCCGGCCCGCCCTACTAGTGCATGTGTGCAAGTCTCCTTCCACTCCAATCCATTAGCGAGGCAGGCTCAGCCTCAGGGAGCTGCTGCTTCTGCTTGGGCCGGCCCACTAGCGTGACTAGCCGCAGACAGCCCCGCCAGCGGCTTGGCACGGCAGCAGCCTCAGATTCACAAAAACAAAAAAAATAAACCAGCCCACCTACTGACATAACCCTGTGACTGCTGCTCAGTCAGGCCGCTCGCGGCGCTCGGCAAGCAGCGCGCCTCACGCAGTGAGTGAGACTGTAATAAAAAAAACAATAAAAACAATATAATTATTTTTAAAAACGGCCCACCCGTGGCTTCAGAAAAACCGGCCCCAACAGACCTCAAGTTCCATCGGCCAGTGGCCGATCGGCCGATAGGGCCAGTCCAACCCTGGCTGGATTTAAATACTATCACCAGGTACCTGCATCCCCACGTTGATGACAATAACAAACATGGATGGAGAATTCGCCCCAGGAAGTAGAGAATGCTAACCCAGCTATTATATAGGCATATAAAGGTATTACTTGCATCCGCCAGTTATGCCTTTTTGACGCTTTTTTCATGAAACAGTGACAGGATTATAATAACTTTATATTCTTCTAGTCAGCTTTTATCTCAGTCTCTTCAGGGCCCATAATGACTGATATGGCCCTGAGCCTCAGACTATAATAAAGTTTCTTTAAAACATTACAATGTTGTTTGTTCATCTCAGGCAATGCAGTAGCAGAGGGGTATAATGGCTGGTACACGTCTGCTGTCTGAACATTCCAAAGGTCCTGTTTTGTCTTTCCTGGTTTTAAATACAACATTCTACTGTTAATGGGTGGAATGTTCTAATAACTTCATAGTTCTGCAGCAAGGGCCATAATCGGCATTACAGACCCTCGTACCGCATTCAAATCTCTCAAATGTATTACAGCCGTCTCTGCAGGTCTATAAAGCTACGCTAATGGATATTGAAACAAGTCACATAAAGAAGGGGTTAAGAGGCCGATTCATGGAATAATTAGCGCGGCGCAAGTGGGCAAAAACGTGCGATTCGCAGTGGAATAGCGAAAATCGCAGTGAACGTGCGAAAATCGCACGAAAAGCAGCGCACGTCGATTCATGGAAGGCCGTGCGCGAGAAAACCAGCGGATGTGCGAAAAAAAAGTGCGCGGCGCACGTTGGCGCACGTTGGCGCACAGGCCATCTAACAGCGTGCGCCAGGTCACAGCGAAAATCGCACAGGCCACAGCGAAATTCGCACATAGCGCGGCGCACGCAATAAAAGTAGGCGGAACACGGGCGTAACACTCGGAATGGGGAACAACTTGCCAAAACGTGGGCGTCACGGGGGAAGTACAGGGCACAAGTGCGCGGAACGCCCACACGCTCGCCTACAACACGTATTCATGGAATAGAATAGGGGAAAAAAGCGCACGCTCAAACCAGCGCACAGGCACAAACACGACCGCCACAAGAAAGGAGGCGGTAGCGTCTCTGCGGCTGTAAGAAATGTGCGCCAAAAGGTGCGCCAACAAATAGCACCTATATACTGCCATGATGAATGTCCCATACTGTGGCCCTCCAGGAAAAATGACGTGCAAAGGGGTACCCACAAACACGGACACCCGCTGACAAAAAATACGTGTGCATGTATACCGGGATGCGCGGGAAGTGTCACACGCGATTTGCAGGGTACGTGCATCACAGGGGTTCGCGTGAAGTTATTCACACGATCGGGCCTGGGGGAGCGGGCTACGTGTATTACAGGGGTTCGCGTGAAGTTCCTCACGCGATCGGGCCTGGGGGAGCGGGCTACGTGTATTACAGGGGTTCGCGTGAAGTTCCTCACGCGATCGGGCCTGGGGGAGCGGGCTACGTGTATTACAGGGGTTCGCGTGAAGTTCCACACGCGATCGGGCCTGGGGGAGCGGGCTACGTGTATTACAGGGGTTCGCGTGAAGTTCCACACGCGATCGGGCCTGGGGGAGCGGGCTACGTGTATTTCAGGGGTTCGCGTGAAGTTCCACACGCGAATAGCCTGGGCGCGTGAATTTGAGGGGTGCGCGGGAAGTACCACACGCGAATAGCCTGGGCGCGTGTATTTCAGGGGTTCGCGGGAAGTTCCACACGCGAATAGCCTGGGCGCGTGAATTTGAGGGGTGCGCGGGAAGTACCACACGCGAATAGCCTGGGCGCGTGAATTTGAGGGGTGCGCGGGGAGTTCCACACGCGAATAGCCTGGGCGCGTGTATTTCAGGGGTGCGCGGGGAGTTCCACACGCGAATAGCCTGGGCCCGTGTATTTCAGGGGTGCGCGGGAAGTCCCACACGCGAATAGCCTGGGCGCGTGTATTTCAGGGGTGCGCGGGAAGTTTTACACGCGAATAGCCTGGGCGCGTGTATTTCAGGGGTGCGCGGGAAGTTTTACACGCGAATAGCCTGGGCGCGTGTATTTCAGGGGTGCGCGGGAAGTTTTACACGCGATCGGGCCTGGGGGAGCGGGCTACGTGTATTTCAGGGGTTCGCGTGAAGTTCCACACGCGATCGGGCCTGGGGGAGCGGGCTACATGTATTACAGGGGTTCGCGTGAAGTTCCACACGCGATCGGGCCTGGGGGAGCGGGCTACGTGTATTTCAGGGGTTCGCGTGAAGTTCCACACGCGAATAGGCTGGGCGCGTGTATTTCAGGGGTGCGCGGGAAGTTCCACACGCGAATAGGCTGGGCGCGTGTATTTCAGGGGTTCGCGGGAAGTTCCACACGCGAATAGCCTGGGCGCGTGAATTTGAGGGGTGCGCGGGAAGTTCCACACGCGAATAGGCTGGGCGCGTGTATTTCAGGGGTTCGCGGGAAGTTCCACACGCGAATAGCCTGGGCGCGTGAATTTGAGGGGTGCGCGGGAAGTACCACACGCGAATAGCCTGGGCGCGTGAATTTGAGGGGTGCGCGGGGAGTTCCACACGCGAATAGCCTGGGCGCGTGTATTTCAGGGGTGCGCGGGGAGTTCCACACGCGAATAGCCTGGGCCCGTGTATTTCAGGGGTGCGCGGGAAGTCCCACACGCGAATAGCCTGGGCGCGTGTATTTCAGGGGTGCGCGGGAAGTTTTACACGCGAATAGCCTGGGCGCGTGTATTTCAGGGGTGCGCGGGAAGTTTTACACGCGAATAGCCTGGGCGCGTGTATTTCAGGGGTGCGCGGGAAGTTTTACACGCGATTTCTGCACGGTACGTGTATTTCAGGGGTGCCGGGGAGTCCCACATGTGATTTGACAGTGTGGGTCCTCCCAGGTGTACCCTGTACACCCTCCACAGCCCCTGCAGGCAGCCCACACCACAGGGGACTACCCTGCATCCCTGGTCATGTCCCGCAGGCAGCCCACCCAACATGGGCATGCCCCCCAGCAAAGGCACATGTCTCCTTGAACTAATGAACACCAACACATGTCCCCTTGCACCCCCACCCCCCAGCACTGTGGGGCACATGCCAGCAGTCCCCCACCCATGTCCAACTCATGTCTCCCACCACCCCCACCCCCCAGCCACCAGGGTCACCCTCCACCAGGGCCCCACTCATGTCTCCCACCACCCCCACCCCCCAGCTCTGTGGGGCACCTGCCAGCAGGCCCCCACCCATGTCCAACTCATGTCTCCCACCACCCCCACCCCCCAGCACTGTGGGGCACCTGCCAGCAGGCCCCCACCCATGTCCAACTCATGTCTCCCACCACCCCCACCCCCCAGCACTGTGGGGCACCTGCCAGCAGGCCCCCACCCATGTCCAACTCATGTCTCCCACCACCCCCACCCCCCAGCACTGTGGGGCACCTGCCAGCAGGCCCCCACCCATGTCCAACTCATGTCTCCCACCACCCCCACCCCCCAGCCACCAGGGTCACCCTCCACCAGGGCCCCACTCATGTCTCCCACCACCCCCACCCCCCAGCACTGTGGGGCACCTGCCAGCAGGCCCCCACCCATGTCCAACTCATGTCTCCCACCACCCCCAAACCCCAGCCACCAGGGTCACCCTCCACCAGGGCCCCACTCATGTCTCCCACCCCCCCCACCCCCCAGCACTGTGGGGCACCTGCCAGCAGGCCCCCACCCATGTCCAACTCATGTCACCCACCACCCCCAAACCCCAGCCACCAGGGTCACCCTCCACCAGGGCCCCACTCATGTCTCCCACCACCCCCACCCCCCAGCACTGTGGGGCACCTGCCAGCAGGCCCCCACCCATGTCCAACTCATGTCTCCCACCACCCCCAAACCCCAGCCACCAGGGTCACCCTCCACCAGGGCCCCACTCATGTCTCCCACCACCCCCACCCCCCAGCACTGTGGGGCACCTGCCAGCAGGCCCCCACCCATGTCCAACTCATGTCTCCCACCACCCCCACCCCCCAGCACTGTGGGGCACCTGCCAGCAGGCCCCCACCCATGTCCAACTCATGTCTCCCACCACCCACACACCCCAGCACTGTGGGGCACCTGCCAGCAGGCCCCCACCCATGTCCAACTCATGTCTCCCACCACCCCCACCCCCCAGCACTGTGGGGCACCTGCCAGCAGGCCCCCACCCATGTCCAATCCATGCCCCCCTGCACCTGGGTCCCAACATTCCCCAATCATGTCCGTAATGCCCATCCTCCCCTGCCAAAAGGCCCAACCAACTATCACACCCACCCACATATCAAAGGCAATTACATGTTACACCCCCAATGTAAATAATGCAATTTAACACATGTCTGTCACACACAATGGCTGCAAGTGAATGTCAAAACACCCAACATGACATGCCTGAAAGCAATGAGATGATACCACACATTGAAGATTAAAAAAATAATATGTATTGAACAGCAAATAAGAAAAAACACAAAGCAAATCAAACAAAACAAGATGAATGTCCATGAAAAAATTTTGAAAAAATAAAATAAGCCAATCAAGAAGATAATCCTGGGTCCATGAGCCCTACCAAATTAAACCTAACTGACTACTAACTAAAAAGGGAACTATATACAAAAAAGTGGTGCATTGTCCAATCGCAACCCAAAAAAAATTCAAAAAAACAAAGGAAACCTAACCCTAACTATACAACTATATACAAAGGCAGCGGGCTATTCGGACGGCTCACTGGTTGTTGTCATGGGCCAGGGCATCCTCGAACTCCTGCTCAATGGCTTGGAGGCGGGCATGTTCCCTGGCCCCGAGGTCCCGCAGGGATAACGCAGTGTCAAGCTCAAACTCCCTGCGAAGACCCTCGAGGCACTCAGCCCGCCTCAGCGCCCTCCGCATGGAGTCCTCCGCCCTGACCATCGTGAGCCGTTCCTCCTCTGCCCGCTGCCGCTCCGCACCTATCCGCTGGCACAACCTCTCCCACACGGAAGCCACTCCCATTCCAGGGTTCTCCTGCCCTCCGGCCGATGCCTGCACCCCTGATGTTGATGGCCCCGAGCCATGATGCCTCCCACGTTGAGCCTGCTGCTGCCTCCGACGCAACTGCCTGTGCCAGCACGACGGCATCCAGGCTGATGGAAACCACCGACGCCGTCGTGCACGTGCCCTGCCCGATGATGCCGTCACATCCTCCATCTGCTGGGGTCCAGTTGCTCTGGTGTCCACCCCTGCTGGATCTCTGACTCCCGACTGTGGCAGGGATGGGATCCCCACCGAGCTGGCTGCATTGGTCGGGGCAGGTCCACAGGGGGCCCTGGTGGCATCTGGGCTGGAAGACGGCAAGGAGAACGACTGGTGGATAGCCTGCACAGAGGAGGAGAGGGCCGCCACATTGGCCAACACATGCAGGAAACCCCCGAACATGGCCGATCCCAATTGGGCCACGTCGGCACGGTGCACTTCGTGATGACGTGCGTGCTCCTCCCGGGAAGCACGCACGGCATCACGAATCGCAGCCGTGCGCAACGCGACCCCAATCAGGACCTTCTCCGCACGGCCAGGGGTTCCCACGTCCGCAGGTGGAGGGGAGTCAGGTGACATGGACATCCCCTCTACCTGCGGACAGGCCTGGGACGGGGCATCCCTGCTGGTGCATGGTGGTGCACTCACAGGGTCAGGGACAGCGACATGCACAGGCCCCTCCACGGTGACCTGTGCTGCCTCCTGCCCCTGGCCCTGGACTGCACCACTTGCACCAGCAGGGATGCCCCCACCAGGCCCCATGTGTGCCCCAGTGGCGGCCTCCTCCTCCTCTGTGCAAACCACCAACCTGGATGGCTCCTCACCGTCTCCCACCGTAGCAGGCCCCTGTGGGGGCTCACCCACCCCTTCCGCTGCAGCCGTGGGGGCATCCCCGCCGCCTTGCTCCACAGCGCCGTCTCCGCCCTCTTCTTCACTAGCCGCTGCGTAGAGGGAGACAAAGAACACAAGCATCAGGGCACTGTACAATGGTCCCCTAGACAGGAAGCAATAGCAGATGAGCACCACTGTCAAAGTACACGTCCATCATGTCCCTCCACAACACATGGGCCAGTCCAGGCAAAACACACACAGTAACAGGCATGGTGCATGCCATGGACATTTCCATGCATGTCCAATGGACTCTTGAAACATTCAATGATATGTAACTCACACGCATCATGGCTCATGCCCATCACATGCACACACATCACCTCAGTCACATCCATCTGGCCCCAAACACACCAAACACAGCGGATACAAGGGTAATTTTGCTGCTTTACTGAATCTCTGCATTGTCACACACATGTGTCATGCATCCATGGCATGCACAAGTCACAGACACGCAGGTCAGGCACACAGACATGGCTACCATATATGTACCTGGTATCAGCACCCATCCCTCACCCCCACCCATGTTCAGGTACAGAGACTGGCATGCTCTCATGTTCATAATCTGATTAGGGCTCCCCATGCGGCATTTCAACACATGCAACAACCATGTGCATCACACATCACTGGTCGCACATGCATTACCATGATGTCCCTGCACACATACATGCATACATGGGCTATGGCACACATACAGGCAAGTATCATAGAACCAGCACACCGCAACATGCCCTGTCACACACAGTAATGCATGGACACTTACCGCTCAACTCCAGACGGGCCTCCCTCTCAAGGATCTGGGCGTGGAGCGCTGGGCGTACGCGTTCCAGGACCCTCATCTGGATGGTACTCATGCGGCCCCGGCCCCCCTCCACGAGGCGCCGGGCCTTCACAAGGGTCCTGGACCTCAAGTCCTCCCAGCGCTTCTTGATCTTCAGGACGTCGCGGGTTGCCACCCCCTCCGCGTTGATGGCAACCACACAGTCGGCCCAGATCCTCTGCCGTCCTTCCTTGCTGGCGCGGGACGATCCAAAGAGGGCATCATACTGCCCCAGGACATGCTCCACCAGGACACCAACTTCGGTGACAGTGAAGCTGGTGCCCCTCTGCCCCTCTGGCCTGGGGTTGCCACTGGTGCCAGATGTGGAAGTGCCCGACATGGCAACCCCAGAGGCAGGTGTGGGTGGGCAACTGGGTCCTGGGGCTGGGCTGTGGAGCGATGTAATACCAGTCGGGAGTCTTCAGTTCCAGCAGGGGTGGACACAGCAACTGGACCCCTGCAGATGGCTGATGTGCAGGCACCAAATGGCAGGGCACGGTGGCAGCAGGCAGGCAGGCAGGCAGGCAGCAGCAGATGGCACGTGGGAGGCTGCTCGGGGCACTGGGGGGCAGTAACTCGGCCTTCTGGGCAGGAGCGTGGGCTTCCGTGTGTTTTCGCGTGGCCAGCTTGATACGGAGTGATTTGGCACGTGAAAATCCTGCACGTCAGCGTGAAATCCGAGGAAAGGCCCTTAGCGCGTAAGCGCGTCAGCACGCATACGCGATTCTATTGGACCAGAGTCCCTCAGCGCGTAAGCGCGTCTGTGACGTGACCCGCACGGGTGTTCCCCACTCAGGACGTGATGACGGGGCACACGTGGAGATACTGCACGTCAGAGTGTCATCGCGTGTAATTGGACAAAAGTGCGCGTACACGCGATTGGCCTATGTACGTGTATTTAATGGGTGCGCGGCCACTTACACACGCAAGTACGTCAGCGAACCGGTATCCCGTGGTGCGTGTGAATTTCCACACGCTATTGGACTGGCAACAGGATTCCAGGGCTGCGCGGGTCACACGCTGTATCCCGTGGTGCGTGTGAATTTCCACACGCTATTGGACTGGCAACAGGATTCCAGGGCTGCGCGGGTCACACGCTGTATCCCGTGGTGCGTGTGAATTTCCACACGCTATTGGACTGGCAACAGGATTCCAGGGCTGCGCGGGTCACACGCTCGCCTAGAACACGCGCTAAGCATAAATCGCGGACTTTAACAATAACAAGCTCAGACGCCAGGATGAACATACCGTTCCTAGCAGCAGTGGCAGTGGGCTACCAAAGGAGGAGGAGGATAGTCAGGGCCAGAATATTCACACCCAGAACCAGCCTTTTCGGGATGCCTGATGACCAGGTGTATGGGAGGTACAGGTTTCCACCACACATCATACTGGACCTGGTGACTGAGTGGGAGGATGACCTCACATCACCCACCCTGTGCTCCCAAGCACTCAGCCCCCTGGAGAAGGTCCTCAATGTACTGCACTTCTTAGCCACTGGATCATTTCAGCGGACAAGTGCCATAGTGGGTGGGGTGTCACAGGCCACCCAGTCACGCTGCCTACACCAGGTCTTGAACATCATGACTGCACGCCCATCAGTCCGCAGGCACATATACCTGCCCAGAACACCTGCAGAAAGGCATGCTGCCGCCCTGGATTTTTACGCAGTGGCACGATTCCCCAAAGTGCTAGGTGCCATCGACTGCACCCATGTGGCTCTACGTCCCCCCAGGGCATCTGAGCACATCTATAGGAACCGCAAGCACTGGCATTCCATCAACGTGCAGGTAGCATGTAATGCCAAGGGAATCATCACCTCAGTATATGCCAACTATCCCGGCTCCACCCACGACAGCTTCATTTACCGAATGTCCACCCTAAGCCGGGACCTAGAAGCTGGGCGGCATGGCGATACATGGCTGCTTGGTGAGTATGTATGCCACTGCACATGCATGCATGTTGGATACTGAGCAAGGTCACAACCTCACCAATGATACCAATCCCCACCTCCACAGGGGACAGTGCCTACCCTCTCAGCCCCCACATGATGACGCCAATTCGGAACCCCACCACGCCACCCCAGGTAAGATTTAACACAGCCCACATCACAACCAGGGGCATAGTGGAGCGCACATTCAGAGTGCTGAAGTCACGCTTTCGCTCCCTTGACCGTTCTGGCGGGCAGCTGTTATACGCTCCCCCAGTAGTGTGCAGGATCATAGTGGCAGCATGTGTCCTGCACAACGTTGCAACACGCCGGGGCCTGGCCGTGGACATGGTGGTGGCCCCACATCCCCAACCACATGCACAGCCGCTGCGCATGGGAGGGGAAAGGGCACGGGGGGAGGCAGCCCGTACACAGCTAGTGGCTAATTACTTCACATAGAAATCACACCCCTGTGGAGTGCACACTGCCCTGGCACATTCCATCTGACAATCAATGATGACTCAACCTGACACTGATCCTGAATGTGTGGAGAATGAACCGGGAATTCCATGTCAGCCTGAGATTGTTCACCTGGAAGTGTCACAATGTGTGCATCCCTACCCACACAGACACCACCAATGCAGTTTTGTGAAGTTACACATTGAAGCAGCTAAAATGAATACCCACTTGCAAAATGCAACAAGAGGACAGTGCCATGTCAGCCAACCCAACCCCAGCACTGCCACACGACACACCGTGCCATGACATGCTAATTGCAGGTAAACAAAGTAATCCACACAACATGACATCACTCTCACTATGTACAGTGGCACTATTAGAAACCTGCAACACCTGAAATGCTCACAGCAATGCCGGACCAACAACATACTTGAGCACGTAGTACCATTAACATGACATCAAAAATGTAACATATTAGTAGTCTCACCACCTGGAAATGCCTGCACTCCCACCACTACCAACTGTGCAGTGTTGGCGCCATGTAGAGTTGTAGGTGCACTGCTGCCAACATGGTCCCCATCGCCAGACTAGAGGTCCTTGTGTGGACTTGAGGAAGGGACTTGCAAATTGGGAGGTAGACACAGAAGAAGAGTTACACATCAATGCAACATGCAGTGTACAACACAACAGCAATATGCACTAGGAATGTATCCACAGTATTGACTACAGACTGGCCACACAGTTAATGGGAGTCCAACGTCACTGTGTAATTCACTGTCACTTGGGCACACCCTTTGCAAGCCCATGGAAACGGGAAGCAGGAGGGGTGTGTGTGACTCAAACCCAAGCATCTGAACCAAATACATTACAAGCCTGCATGTGCCCAGCCACAATGCAGCGTATGCCCACAGGAACCACGGGAGCCAACAGATCGGAGCCAACAGATCGGAGCCAACAGATCGGAGCCAACAGATCGGAGCCAACAGATCGGAGCCAACAGATCGGAGCCAACAGATCGGAGCCAACAGATCGGAGCCAACAGATCGGAGCCAACAGATCGGAGCCAACAGATCCTCCCAAAATAATTGGGAATAAAAGAAATCAAAATAAAAATGAAAATAAGAAAAAATCAAAAATGGCCATTGATGGGCCCGGGGGGGTTGGGGAGGCCACCCAGGAGGTCCGAGGACAGGATGCACACCAGAACCCACCTGCGTGGATCCTGGGAAAATAAAACACCTCCATGGGCTCATGGCCCACACGGCTACCCTATTGTGGGAGTGTCACTGCTGTCGCTATTATCACCCTGTGCAGCTGCATCCGGAGGTGGTTGCACTATGGGAGGCAGCCCACGCAAGGCCCTAGTCTGCTCCTCCATGGCTGCAAGCATGCGGGTGTGGTAGGTCTGGTTCTGGAGGATGAGTGTGCGGAGGTCCCCATGCAACAACTCACGGGATGCCCGGACCTCCGCCCTCGTTGCCTGCATCTCAGCTGAGAGCGTACGGGTGAGACGCTCCAGCTGCTGTTCTGTCCTTTGGTGTGTGGAAGCCTCAAGCTCAACAAGAGTCGTCCTGAGGTGTAGGAGCTCCTGCCTCAGGGCTTCCCTGTGGCCCTGGGACTCAATGGAGATGGCCTCCTGCAGAGTCGCCAGTGCCGCCCGCCTGTCCCTGTTGGACCCCAACATGTCCTCCCTGTGTGACTGGCAGATGGAGTCAGTTGCCTGCTCTAGTCGCTCCATCAGCCTTTCTGGGGGGACAATGGAAGTGGCCACCCTATCCATGGCCTGAGCCATCATCTCGGATGATGCAGCCTGTTGGGTAGCCATACCGTAAATGGATTGCTCCCATGCGGTATTGCCAGGTGGCGTACGGCCACCACGTCGGCGGGCACCACACCTGTCTGGGGCAAGGCGAACTGCGCCTTGCTGTGCCGGCACTGCCTGAGGCTGCAGGACTGCATTCCCCCTCTGATCTGCTGGCCCAGGAACAGGATCAGATGTCGCGGAGTGTGACCCTGCATCCGTAACCACCAAAGGCGTAGCTGCCAACACTGACATCCCCATGGAGGGTACTGACCCTGGTGCAGGTGGGTGAGACAGAACAGAATCCCTCCCTGGAACACTCACCAGCGACGGCACGTAGGTCTCATCCGAATCAACACCTGAGTACAGCTCGGGGGAGGTGCAGCCAGAGACACCCCTTGAGAGCACGACCTGCAGCACTTGTGGGTTCTCCCCCACCACCACACCACATCCCTCACTGGTGGTTGGTCGGCCCTGGGACACCTCCTGGGTCTGCACCATCTCCACAACCCCAGCAGTATCAGGTGCGTCTTCCCCTGCAAAGACATGAAAACAAAGTAATGGAAACAGGCATTAGCACCATGGCACACATTGAGGGCTGAGAAGCAAGAGAACAAGTACTTGATTGACATGTCCCACATGACTAAAACCCTCCCATGCATGCACCCTCACTGCGTATGAAGTGCAGGCAAACGGCACACACTGATGACACCAAGATGGAAGATGAACAAATTTTCTGCATGCTGCCTGGCAGTGGCATCACACATTGGCCTGTGATTGGCAGGTGAAACACAAATGCCATCACACAGATGGCATGTACCATTGCTATTGAGTGAAGATGGAGAGGAGGGCAGCACCTATTCATTCAGTCCAGTTCCCGCATGTAATAGCTTTTCTGATTCTGACAGGTCAGATTTTTCACCTGGAGCTGCCAGTCTGTAATGGTCAAATTGCACAGGGACATGTGTGTACAAAAGATATCCAGGTAACAAAGTCACTCCCCTTTACCATACCCATGTCAGACATGTGACTAGTGGACAGCGACATGCCTAGTGAAAGTGGTGGAATGCAAACAAACTGACTGAATGAACAGTGAAAAATAAGCAAATCTGTTGTGTCAAGGTGACACTTCAAGGGCAACTGGCGTGCAGTTGTGCTAGATGTCTACTGTTGGCAGAAGGGATACTGCTATGGCCAAATGCAGCTGCGCAGGAAGTATTGCATGAAGCACATGGCTGACCCATACGACTGAGGCGCACACACTCTCTCCTGGCACCCAAACAGAAGCCCTCACACACACACCATGCACATGTATGACACACACATGCATGTGCACTCACCGGACAATGCCTCGTAATCAGCCAGATCTCCCACGCCTTGGATCTGTTCCTCCGTGACGTAGGTCCCAGCGACTGACTCATGTGGAGTGAGTTCCATGTCTACTACTGGAGACCCACCTCCAGTCACTAGAGTTGCGGCATGACTTGAGGCCAGCTTACTCTTTGCCCTGCGCTTTAGGTCATTCCAGCGCTTATAGCAATCATTGGCTGTGCGCCTCACGATTCCAAGGGCACTTACGATGTCCGCAACGGTCTGCCAGTGTGCCTGGCGTTGTGCAGGTGTGGTCTTGGATCCTGCAACAATGACCATCTCGTTGTCATGTCCGGACACATACTCGACAAGTGCATTCAGTTCGTCATCCGTGAAGCTGGGCTTCCTGGACGGGCCGGACTGTGTAGCCGTGTCTGGGGCATCAGCCTGTGCCGGACGAGCACTCTTCCTCTTCCGCTTGGAAGGTGGTGGTGATCCTGAGTGTCCTGCGCCGCTCTGGACACTAGGGGCAGGAGCCCTGGTGGACTCTGTATCAGGAGTGTGGGATTGCACACTCAGCATGGGAGTTGGTGCAGGCATTGGCTCGAGTGTGATGGTGTCAGGGGGAATGTCAGCAGCATGGACTAGGACCGACACTGTCCTGGCTGGGTGTGTGAGGGCTGGGGTGGATGGAGCCGCAGCTGCCCCTGCAGCCACTCCGCCCTGCCTCCTTGGTGCAGTAGATGACCTTGCAGCCCCAGATCCACGTGGCATGATGGCATCAACGTGCACCAGCGCACGTGTCGTAGCCCTGCTGACCTGGAAGTCAGCCATGGAGTCAGCCAGGTCTGGTGCCACAATGGGCTGGTCCAACAAGGGCTGAGCATGGATGGTGTCAGCCACTTCAGCCTCAACGGGAGGGGGGGAGGGGGGGGAGGGGGGGGGATGATGGGTGCCCTTGACTGGTCCTCCACACATGGGGGGTCAGGCTCACCCTGCAAGTTACGACCACGTCCCCTACCGGATCCACCACGGCCACCACTTGTGGCTCTTCCACCTTTGCCACCCTTACGGAATCCTCGCCTCCCAGCCATGGCACTGATGTTAATGTGCGTATGGGAGTGGCTGTAGACAATTGTCCTGGGCAATTGGGGGTCAAAGGGGTTGGGTACCAGATGGTAATTGTACCCTAGTGCTCTAGCACGGCTGATTGTAACCCCTGGGGAAAGATGACGGGTCACGCAACGCACAGGAGGCCCAAAAAAGGGAGATGACGTGCACGCAACCCCTCCTAGACCACGTGTGCAGAAAGAAAAACCTGCACTACGCTGTGGCACCCAGTAACACAAGAATGAACGTATGCGTGTCACACGCAGCCTAGAATGACCTCTGAAGGGGTAGGCAACACACGGGGCAAGCACAGAAGTTGGATACGTGCGTGACTCACCGTCTGCCAGGTAAAAGAGCGTGAAGAATGAGCGCGTTTGGCTGGCTAAACCCCCGCCAAAAGAAGATGTGTGCGCTGTCTGAGAAGACAGGACAACAGTAGAAGGGGACACTGTTTGAGGGAACAGGCCCAGGTAAACCAGTAAAAGAGAAAAAAGAGAAAAAGCTGTCAGAGGTAACAGGGAATACGAACTGGAAACGCCGTGAAGTAAATCGCGTGTGAAACGACAAGAAGTACAGATTTCACCCACTCGCTCTCCACGAAAAGCACGTACAAGGAAATGGTGTTCTACATGTACCTTATATACAGGCCCACACGTACAGCGTCACTTACGCGGCGTGTACGTTCACCAATCACACGCTTTGTCAGTCCTGCGTGTAGATCCATTTTCACCAATCACACGCTTTGTCACTTCTACGTGTACATCCATTTTCACCAATCACACGCTTTGACACTGGGACGTGTCACGCAACAATTTCCTGCACGTGCAGGTGACTATAGGCGCGCATATGCTGTTGACGGGTTTACGCGCTAAGGCCCTTTGCTGACGTGTGGGATTTCACTACCTATCAGGCTGTCCACGCGTTCACACACGAGAGACTACGCTCCTGGCCAGGAGGCGAAATTACTGCCCCCCAGAGCCCTGAGCACGCTCCCACCTGCCATCTGCTGCTGCCTGACTGCCTGCTGGCCACGTGCCCCACAGTGCTGGTGGGTGGGGGTGTTGGGAGACATGGGTGGGGGCCTGGTGGAGGGTGCCCCTGCACTGGTGGGGGTGGTGGGAGACATGGGTGGGGGCTTGGTGGAGAGTGCCCCTGGTGGCGGGGGGTGGTGGGAGACATGGGTGGGGGCCTGGTGGAGGCTGCCCCTGGTGGCGGGAGGGTGGGGGTGGTGGGAGACATGAGTGGGGGCCTGGTGGAGGCTGCCCCTGCACTGCTGGGGGGGTGGGGGTGCAGGGGGACATGAGCAGGTGTGCAGGGTAGTCCCCTGTTTTGTAGACTGCCTGCAGGGGCCGTGGAGGGTGTACAGGGAACACCTGTGAGGACCCACCCAGCCTAATCGCGTGTGATGATTCCCACGCACCCCTGTAATACACGTACCCTGGCTAATCGCGTGTATAACTTCCCGCGTACCCCTGTAATACACTTACCCTGGCCAATCGCGTGTTGAACTTCCCGCGTACCCCTGTAATACACGTACCCTGGCTAATCGCGTGTTGAACTTCCCGCGTACCCCTGTAATACACTTACCCTGGCCAATCGCGTGTTAAACTTCCCGCGTACCCCTGTAATACACTTACCCTGGTCAATCGCGTGTTAAACTTCCAGCGTACCCCTGTAATACACGTACCCTGGCTAATCGCGTGTTGAACTTCCCGCGTACCCCTGTAATACACTTACCCTGGCTAATCGCGTGTTAAACTTCCCGCGTACCCCTGTAATACACGTACCCTGGCCAATCGCGTGTTGAACTTCCCGCGTACCCCTGTAATACACGTACCCTGGCTAATCGCGTGTTGAACTTCCCGCGTACCCCTGTAATACACTTACCCTGGCCAATCGCGTGTTAAACTTCCCGCGTACCCCTGTAATACACGTACCCTGGCCAATCGCGTGTTGAACTTCCCGCGTACCCCTGTAATACACGTACCCTGGCTAATCGCGTGTTGAACTTCCCGCGTACCCCTGTAATACACTTACCCTGGCCAATCGCGTGTTAAACTTCCAGCGTACCCCTGTAATACACGTACCCTGGCTAATCGCGTGTTGAACTTCCCGCGTACCCCTGTAATACACTTACCCTGGCTAATCGCGTGTTAAACTTCCCGCGTACCCCTGTAATACACTTACCCTGGCTAATCGCGTGTTAAACTTCCCGCGTACCCCTGTAATACACTTACCCTGGCTAATCGCGTGTTAAACTTCCCGCGTACCCCTGTAATACACGTACCCTGGCCAATCGCGTGTTGAACTTCCCGCGTACCCCTGTAATACACGTACCCTGGCTAATCGCGTGTTGAACTTCCCGCGTACCCCTGTAATACACTTACCCTGGCCAATCGCGTGTTAAACTTCCCGCGTACCCCTGTAATACACGTACCCTGGCCAATCGCGTGTTGAACTTCCCGCGTACCCCTGTAATACACGTACCCTGGCTAATCGCGTGTTGAACTTCCCGCGTACCCCTGTAATACACTTACCCTGGTCAATCGCGTGTTAAACTTCCAGCGTACCCCTGTAATACACGTACCCTGGCTAATCGCGTGTTGAACTTCCCGCGTACCCCTGTAATACACTTACCCTGGCTAATCGCGTGTTAAACTTCCCGCGTACCCCTGTAATACACTTACCCTGGCCAATCGCGTGTTAAACTTCCCGCGTACCCCTGTAATACACTTACCCTGGCTAATCGCGTGTTGAACTTCCCGCGTACCCCTGTGATACACGTACCCTGGCTAATCGCGTGTTGAACTTCCCGCGTACCCCTGTAATACACTTACCCTGGCTAATCGCGTGTTAAACTTCCCGCGTACCCCTGTAATACACGTACCCTGGCTAATCGCGTGTATGACTTCACGTGTACCCCTGATATGCACGTTTCCCGCTTTGCGTTCCTTGTTTGGCAGCCCTGTAACTGGTCCAGGGTTAGCGCAGCCCTTTGCGATGATTTAGCGATTTTGATGGCTTTTCCTTGCGCAAGGGCGTTCTTGGGGGCGTTACTGGCGCTGCTGCAGGGTCGCTGCGATACTCTGCGCCACGGCTGGTTTGGGAGCATGAAATCCATGAATACGCTGTGCGCGGAAATCGGTTTTAGCGCACGTGCCTGGCGCAGTCAATCGCACGCGGACACTCTGCGCCAGCCGCTTGCGACACTTTTCAGCGAAATTCTATGAATTACCCTGTAAGTTTGAATTCCCCCAGTCAACTAAACATTTCATCCTTTTAAGGATGATTCATAATTGAGTACCATTAAACTTGATAGTAGATCTGTTGTGCAGCACTAACATTGGCAAAATTAGGGAGCAATGTTACTAAGGAGCCGTCTTTTTGTATATTCGCAGGAGGTAAACCTGAACAAAATCGCCTTACTCTGCTCACAAATACTTCATGTAATAAGTGACATTTGGCAAATTTTCAAAGTTTGCAAAATAATTTGAAAAAAAGAAGACACGTGGATGGGCTCTTCCAGATTATCAACTATATTGGGCAGCTCATCTGATAACAATAAGATTACTTATTTGCATGAACAAATGAACAGCATACAAAGGATATGTTAGAGGTTATGGTGAGCCCACATACATGGGATGGATTCCTACACGAAACATTAAAAAAAAAAGGTTAAGCTAAACAGACTTTGAGGTGTATTTGGTATGGATGGATATTACCAGCCATATCTAAATACCAGCCAATAATGGGCCCACACTAGATCTGAAATATTTGATATTAGTGGAATGAATGACAAAGAAGCGTTGGAAAAATGGGATAAAGTATTTGAAGAAACATAGATACAGAAAAATGGAAAAGCTAGATTTCGCTCTTAAACAAAACTCTAAAAGCAAACTATAAACAACTATTACACTCTCTACAGATTATGCTATACACCTGAGAATATCATAAACGTTGCACACCCTATTCGGAACTCACAGCCCAAAATATTACATAATCAATGCAACTGTACACCATAAGTTATAAATATGTTCATTAATAAAGATGTCTTGGGACAGAGCTGTAAAAGAAATGTCTAGGAGACCATTGTCCTGTATCATCATAGATGCAGTAATGCGGATAAGTTGTCTCTCAATCAGCATAAATTAGCCCAATTTAGAGGAATCACAATTGGAATTAATCAAGAGTATGACAAAGGACATTGAAATAAATTCGAAAATAGAGCATGTTGAAGCTGAGATTATAAGAGTTTTGTTTCCACTCCTCACTTCTTTAAAACATAACTAGCAGGAAGTAAGCTAATGGTAGTGGCAGAAATTTTTTTTAAGACATGTCCAGGTGATGACATCCTAAATATATATTTAACTATATACACTACACTATAGTAGTAAATAAAGTATCATAGTATCCCAAATTAAGGCTCACAAGAGCAAAAATGATTGGAGGGGGCAGAAAATAAATGTTTTAGCCCAGGACAATAATCTGCCAAACTAGTGTTGTTCGTATCAAAGTTTGAAAATGCTGTATCTATTTGATTAACTGTGAAGTTGAAGACTCGTTCTGCCGAAAACACTTTTGATGTTTCTTCCTTTCCAAATACCACTTCGCAATTTTAATTAGCTGGGAGTCTATTTCAATCAATTCCTTTGACTGCAGAATGAGCGTGAGAAAGATTACTCACACAAAACACTGATCATGTTTTCCTCAAAAATTATTCACCATTGTTTTCTCAATACAAAATAATGATAAGGTCTAGAGTATGCACTGTACTTTACAGTGCAAACTGTATACCCCAAAGCCAGAATGTTGCTCATCTTGGAGGCAGCTCCCAACATCAATGACTAATAGACTTTATTGATGACTTTGGCAGTAATAAGTGGGCCCAGTTTTCCTTCCTGCAGAATATTTTGACATCGCTGCTCCACAGTTAGGATCATTTTGCAGGCACTTTTATTTAAGAAATATTGAATCATTGGGCCTCATTACGACCCAGGCGGTAAGTTACCGCCTGGGCCGTGACTTTACCACCATGGCGTAAACTACGTTTACGCCATGGTGGTAGGCGGACTTACCGCCCCATTCCAACCTTGGCGGGGCGGTAAATCCCCATTTTCCCATTTTCCCTTCCCCATTCCCATTTTGCCCCATAGGGCATAATGGGAGTGGGGAAGGCGTTAATTACGCCACCGTAAATTACGGTGGCGTAATTAACTCCATGGTCCCTTAGCGCCATGGATTTTAACACCTGCTAAAAGCAGGTGTTAAATCCGCCATGGCGCTAAGGGACCTCGTACTCAGGCGGTAAGGGTCGGTGTTGTTTACGCCGCCGTAAAACCCTTACCGCCTGAGTCGTAATGAGGCCCATAGTCACAATCCTGGAATGAAGGTATTATTGTTATTTTCATGAAAAAGGGCAACTCTAAAACAGGCCCAGCTTCTTAAAAATCTATGGCCCTCATTACAACCCTGGCGGAGAACCATGGTGCAATTTGCACCATGGTCCATGGCGCTAAGCTGCCAACTCCGCCATGGTGGTTGGCGGACTTACCGCCCCATTCCGACCTTGGCGGGGCGGTAAGTCCCCAATCCCCATTTACCCTTCCCCATTCCCATTTTTGCCCCATAGGGTATAATGGGAGTGGGGAAGGCGTTAATTACGCCACCGTAAATTACGGTGGCGTAATTAACAACAAGTCCCGTAGCGCCATGGATTTTTCCGCCTGCAAAAAGCAGGCGTAAAAATCACCATGGCGCTACGGGAACTCGTAGTCAGGCGGAAAGGTACGCCATGCTTTACGCCGGCGTAAACCCCTTTCCGCCAGGGTCGTAATGAGGGCCTATATCACATTTCTTTCAAAACAATTAACAAAAACACTGATTAATGTCATCGTGCACCAAGTATCATTAGATCAACATGGCTTTTTACCATAGGTGAGAAAGTGTATACTGGTGATTACATCAAGTGTCTTGTTTTACTTCTAGGTGTAGCGGGGACCAAGGACAGATATTTAAAATATATTTTTAGGCTCACGGATCAAAGTTCATTTTATGGATCAAAGTTATGTATTTCAACCTGTTAATGGGTGTTTATCTGATCCTTTGACATCAACTGAGGAGCCTGGCAGGGCTTTCCCTTATCTGCACTAATTTCTGACACATTCATAAGCAACATCTACTGCATCAAATTAGGGCATGCTCAGGTATTGCTCCCATTATAGTTAGAAGCCAATGAAATTAAAGCTTTTACATATACCAATTTCTTCACTATTATTATGAATCAAAACGAATCACTTTGTAATCATTTCTATATATGGGAGGAGTTTGTCATACCCCCAGCTTTTGCTAAAACTAAGGTTCTATCAACCTAAATCTAGCTATAAAATAGCTGTCATTCATAATCATGCCAATTACCTAAGCATTATATCATGCATAGGCCCCAATCAAATGTATAAATACAACTATGAATGTGTGTTTTAAAAAAAAAAAAAAAAGCTGCAACACTAAAATGTTTTGTCTCTTTTCCTTTATCATGTCGTGTCTTGCTCCCACATTTACATTTCTCAAATATCTTTCCCGGCATCTAGAAACTCTCTTTTCAGGGGTTAATTGGAGTTTTTGAAAGTCTGTCCAAACATCAGATATTTACAACTTTCTATATATATGGGGATGGAGAACTCCTCAAATTACAACATAATTATTGGATGGCAATGGACAACCAAGTGCTAAAGTTAATACCTGAGCACACTGAAAAATCATTACTGTACAATATATTATTGGAAGAGAAGGGTAGAGAGGGGTAGATCTCAATTTCGCCTCAGATGCTGGAAATATGGATTCTTTAAATATATGAATATAAGAATTACCTTACTTTAGTGTCTGCTTTGTTTGATGTTTGTATATTTACATAGAAGGTAAACACATTGGCTGATATTTATCAGGACACTACATTAAAAATGTGTCAGATTGAGGAAATTGAAGAATATGCTGAATGCATGCAATGTACCAAACCTTTGGTTTTCACTGCTCTTTAGGGATAATGTACCTTACCTGCACAGATTTTCTTCCAATACCTATGTATCAAATTCCCTTCCCAATAAACTAATGGATGCTGCCAAGGTTCACATCGGTACACTATGCAATTTACTGAATAAGTAAAATGGACGATGTCCTAAAGTCAAGAATTGGACTGTGTGTGATGTTGGAAATGATAGTCACCCCTAATATATTGAAGGGCACTTTCTATACAACGAAATGTAAACTCACACAGTACCTGCCAAACTTAAATGTCAGACACCCAGGACAGTGTTAGATATATAATATTCACCTGTGAAATTATTCTCTTAGTGTAAAATCAATAGTTTTTGAGTTACATGATGCACATTGGCTAGTGCAGACCCTTCTCACATGTGGGCTTGTTGTGATGGTTTGTACAGCTTCTATGTATTTCAACCACATTTCCTGATTAGTCCTTCAGGGATACTCGTGACTCCCTTTTTTTTCTTCATGGCACATGTTTTGGATTAAATCCAAATGATCTACTCACTCTCATCCCGCCCAGAATATAAAGTGTAGAACAACTGACTACAGACTTACTTACTTCTACTTTTTGCCCACGGCACCCCTATCTGGGATGCAATTTCAATTTCAACAGCTTTATTTCGACAAGAGAGTCATAAAAGCATTACAGAGTGTAAAGTAAATGCAACATCATAATCACTTGACTCATAGATAACTCACAATCAAGAACAAATTCATCATTTTTCTAAAGAAAGCAGCTTAAAAACAAGTGGTTTCCTCTTCCACAGGACATTGTGCTAATAACTTAGCCTTTCTCATATGAATGTTTTCTGCCCAGCTCAAATAGCTGCTGGTAGCAAGCACGGCAATACATCTGCAATATCCAAACACTTAGCCATTGCTACCCTTAGTGTCCTGCAGGTGTGACTTAAAAACAAGGGCTTAAAAAAATGCTTTCTCAGGGGCTTTGTCACTGGGCAGAGCAATAGGTACTGTTGGACAGTGTCATCATCCTCTCCGCAAAGGATACATGTTGCCGGAACAGCATCATTCCATTGGTCCCAGAGTGCGGCTGTACGGCTGTAGGCAGAATTCCAAAGGCAGTGTTTTAGATACACAGCCCTTTCACACCTGGAGGAGACATAAACCAGGTATGTTTTGCATCCAACCTGTTTCTTAATAGCAAGGTATTGGGCCAGTTGCTCTGAGAACCTGGATTTGACCAGGGTAGCATGCTGGGCCTTAGACCCCACTGCACTCTTGATCGCTTCCTTAGACATGGATATTATTACAGAAGGGTTTGGCCAATACTCCCCCAAGCCCACCTGACCCAAATAACCTTTCACATGGACACCTCACTTCAGAAAGCTGCTCCCTTGCTGGTACAAAACATCCATGACTGCCTCTTTATATTTGCATATATGGTTATTTGACCATAAACAGGCCCAATAAATGACCAGGCACAGTTTTCAGATATTCTCAAACCCTTCTAGTACATTTTCCAGTAACACTGGGATGTTCGGTGCAGTGGTGGGCAGCCAAAGGATATTTTTTAAGAATTTGCTCTCTGCCACTACAAGCGGCTGAATCTCTGCTTGTCCCCAGAGTTCAGCCCCATAGAATACTGCCTGGAGTGCTTGTGCTTTATAAGCCTACAGCGAGACCCGAACCACCCCATTCCCATACTCATTGGTGAATCTAGTAAGGGCCCCATTTCACCTAACCAGCGTTAACTTGGCCTTCTCAACCTGCATTTTCCAGCCACAAAACGTCATGACTCTCAAACCTATGTCATCGTAAAACTGGACTTGCTTAATTGCACCGTCCACTAAAGAAAGAAAAAGAGGCTTCTGCTTCTTCCTGGGATTAACATTGAAAATCATGGCCTTGTTTTTACTGATGTTCAGGGAAAGCCTGTTCCTCATAGCAAAAGCCACAAAGATCTCCAGTTATTTATGGGCACCGGAAGGTGTTAGGGAGAGGAGCACTGAATCAACTGTGAACAACCGTGCTGGGAACTTATTGCCCGCTAGCGAAGGGGTGTCAGTACGAGCGGCCAAGAGCCTCTTCAGGACTTCATTAATAAAGATACAGAACAGCTTGGGCACCACCAGCACACATCCCCGGATTGCAATACTGCAGGAGGTACTTCCATTAACGCTCCAGCGAACCACTGCAGAGATCCCTGTATAAAGGCTCCGGATAGCTGATAGCAGTGTGGCTGGGATAGCAAGCTCATCTAGTGTTTTCCAGAGACGTGCTTGGGGTACCATGTCGAAGGCAGTTTGTAAATTGACGAACACTGCATGTACATTTGTCTTTCAAAGCACAGTGTATTTCTCACAAACTAGTCGGAGTCTGAGGCTTTGATTGATGGTGCTCAAGCCCTTGCAAAACTTAGCTTGGCAGTGGTCTATTACTCCATTACCCATAGCCCAATCACCCAGGTGGAATAGGGGAGCTCAGGCAAAGGTCTTCACTCCAGCATCCAACAGGGAAATGGGTCTAAAATAAGCAGGCTCATCATGTGCCCCCTTTTTATGTATTGGGACAATTTCTGCTGAGGTCCAGGACTCTGGGACCTGTGTTCTGGCCAGGATTACATTGAATAATTTAGTCAAATAAGGAACTCAGACCAAAGACTCATTTCTAAAGAAGTCTATCGGTTCTCTGTCCGGGCCCGGCGCCTTATCTAACTTTTGGTGCACCAGTGTAAGCTCTACCTGGGCATCAGAGAGTATCAGTGTGGTGTGGAATGGGACCCCAGCTGGAGCAGCACATTCCCTGGTGGTACAAGACTCTGTCAGAGTCCCACAACCTCGGTAGAGGTTACCATAGTAATCTGTTCATGCTGCCTGAGGGATCGAGCCATGCAGTCTGCTTTGGCTCCCTCGCTGATTGCCCCCATCTTGGACCAGAAGCCCTTAGAGTCCTTGCGACCAATTGCTTCCAGGAGTGCCTTCAATAAATCCTCATGCCACCCCTTTTTCTTGTCATTCAACATCTTGTGATAATTGACTCTTGCCTGTCTAACCACAACACACCTCTCAGGCTCGTGTGACTTAGTGTTCACTATGACTTACCCCTTAGCTTCCCAGTACTCCCTATCACACCAGGGAGTCACTTTCTCTTTTAAATTGTGGGCTGTTTTCGCAGGTTTAGAGCAGTAAGCTCCCACCTGCACTATAATTTCCTCATGGCGTTCCTCGGATCCGACCTTGCAAAAGCCTCAAGGAGAGGACAGATATGAGCATACACCCATGGGAGAACTCCCTCCAGATCCAAGCGACACCACCTCACATTCTTTCTGACCTGGCCATTCGGATTCAGGGACAGGTACTCTTCGGCCGTTAGAAGCATGGCACCCTCCTAGGCCCACCCAAAGGTCCTTACTCACCATCATGCATAGGGGGTGGTGATCACTTTCCACCCACTCAACAACTTCAACTGCCCTGATAAATCCCCAGGCCTCTAGATTAACAAGCATGCAATCTATTTACTAGAGGACTATCGTTATCAAAGGTGAGGTCAGCACCCCAGGAATACACATACTCCACTCGCACAGGGCATTTCGCGTGTGAAACGTCCCACAAACCCTTGTTATACACGTACCCCGCTCCAATCGCGTGTGACACTCCCCATGCAGCGGGGTACGTGTATTCGGAGGGGTGCGCGGGGAGTTTTACAGGCGTTTTCGTGGTTGGGGCCTGTGCGCCATGTACGGGATTTGTGTGCTGTGCATGGCGCACAGGGAGGGCTTGGGGGCGTAACTGGCGCTGCTGCAGGGTCGCTGCGCCACTCTGCGCTGCGGCTGGTTTTGGAAGCTAAAATCCATGAATATGCTGTGCGCGGAAATGGATTTTAGCACACGCGGCTGGCACATAAATTCACATAGCGCACATTGTGCGAAAGCAGCGTGCGCCACTTGTACGCTGAATTCTATGAATTACCCCCTGAATCACCCATTCCCCATCATTTTATTCCACACAACACCTCCCGATTTCAATGTCATATTTGCCCAAACCCACACCTATACAATATCTCACTCTTACAACCTTCCCAATCCCCACTACACAGCAGTATTTTCCAACTCTCTACAATTACACCCACACATCCACCATCTTTGTAAAATAACACATGCATAAACATTCCACACTTTAAAAAAACACTGTCTTTTTCCCAACAGTCACAACAGAATGCCTACCAAAAAGCAACTACAGATAAAAATAAAGGCAAGCCATATAATCACCTGCCACTAAAACAATTTATGGGAAAGATTCAAACAGAAGAGCTAGAAACCTTGTTCAACCCAATTAAACCAACTGGCTCTAAAATAAGTATGCCCCTCTTTCAAAAAATAAAATGAAACAAATATGTAGAAAGGAAACTACACTTGAAGATGAAACACACACTATATCTAGCAATGTTTAGCTAACCAGAGTAAAACATTCTAAAAAATATATTTTACAAAAACATATCCAGGATAGAGTTTTTAGAAATCCCATGAAAAATCTGAGAAGTCACGTTCTATGCTTAAAAATTACTAGAGAAAATGAATCCTTGAAACTCTGATTGACAGCGCATTTAAACTAAAGGGAAAGTTCTTTATATTGATTTTAAACAGAATTAAACCACTAACTAAATTAATCAATAAACTACACAGACTATGTGTAAACATGTGCAATGTCAATATAGATACCTTTTCAAACTTCTGTTCACGTGAATGATTTCACACCAGCAGCACTGAACCATATTTCAATGAAGAGGCTTATAAACAAAAACCAACAGATCCAATTGTCATAGACAATCATGGGTGAGACTATGAAGTAGTAGCATACACTATTATGGTAAATGAAACCCATATAGAAAAATCTTCCCCACCAAACTTTTAACCAAATATTCTTGTTGTCCAAACAATTTGTCCAGTGTTCAAATGGGCCTGCAGCTCAATATGTAATGTACACCAACAGTTGTTCAAATGTATACAACAATTCCTCAACCACTAAGTCAAACAAAAAGACACAAGTAGAATTAAAACTTTGCAAACCATGGACTCCTGCCTAGTACGCATCCACACCGGACTGCAAGGACATTCATTAGCTTGCACATTTCGGGAACTGCTTGTAAAAACAACTTCCATCACATCAAAATGTTAGCAACACACCATTCTTCTATGTGAAACCTTGTCCATAGATTGTACTATGCAAAACGTATAGCTCTAGAAATCCAAAAATTAAATAACCTTCTCCTAAATAGACAAGCCAAAGAATTCCTTAGAGAAATAGAACACATCCAAACTAAATATTTTGGAACTAAAGTTTCCTTAGAAAATTCAGTTAATTTAAAAACTTTAGCAACCACGTCACCAACAGCAACCTCCTTGCAAACACATACAAATAAGATATAGCAAAGTTTCAAAACACTTCTGCTGAAATACCAAAGTATGTGTCTGTTGTTGCAGAACATCTTATAACAAGAGTACACAAAAATGGTTATGTCCTACAAAAGACAAGACCAGGAGGAATCCCAATGGTTCCAATGAGCTTAATATTTAATAGCAGAAATTAAATACAAAATAACTGACCATTGCAATCCAAAGCTTGACAATAACCAAATGCATTATGGGCTATCACTAATAGCTTCCCACTTCCCACTTCCAAAAGCCCTCCAACAATTTAACTTGTATGAGAGTATCATAATTCAAACCCCCATTTGAAGCTATACTAAACCCAAAACTGCCCACTTGCCTCTATCTGAGTTACGTAAAGGCATTCATGGCAAAGTGGTATATTTGCCATTAGATCTTAAAGAAAATCTAGGAACTCTAGGAGTAGGGCGGTCAATAGAACAATCTTTGATTGTACTAGTTAATGGTGTACCAACAAAAGACATACAAATTTGGCAACAACTAGTTGACTTAAACAAAGTTAGAGAAGCCCTAGAATTTCTTAAGCAAAACATTGAATAATACAGATATATAAACATAGAAGAAATCTTAAAAGAAACCACCCAAATAATTGAAAATCCACCACAAACTGGCAAAATTCAACTTGTCCATCCTCTTACTGCAGCCAACATTTTATAACTGTATACACTTCACCGACTACATTCCAAAGACACCATAGAAAATGCATAAGAATTATATCAAATGCATCAAGCCAAAGGATCTCCAATGGGAGAAATGTGTAGAAGCACATTATTTTCCTCTACTCTTTTCTACAGGAAAAGGAGGAAGGTATGATGAAAGAGCCACACAAATGTGCATCAGAATATCGTTCTTTAAGAATGTATTCTGAAGACCCAAGATTCAGACAAAATGTAGAATATATTTTCCACCACTTGTTCGAGAGCAAACTAGCAACTCTAAATTACGGAGTTTCACTCACATTAAAAACAGGCTCTAATTTCTTAAGCATGTCAGCTACCGAACTCCTTCAAAAGATAAAAGACAAAGAAGAAGGTTTGCAATCAAGTATCACTAATCACTTGGCAAACATGTGTGGTACAAAGAAATACTGGGTACAATGTCACGCTGATGTATGTTGTATGCTAAGGAGGCTACGTCCGCCCACATGGTTTGTTACTGTAAGTTGTGCAGACTATGCATGGGATGACTTGCATGACTTCCTACAAATTGCAAACCAAATTAAAGACGGAATAGTCATCAAAACTCCAGGAGTTTCCCATGCTGCATGTCATTTGCAATAAAACTACAGAGCACTTCTTTTGGATAAAAAATATCTTTTTTTTTGTTTAATTGAAATATTGTTTCAGTTGAATTAACAACTTTTTCAATATACATGTCAGATTTCATCAGTACTTCTTTAACATTTCTTAGTTTACTCAATTTTCCATCATTGTTAAAACAAGTGTTTATAACATTGTGACTTAAAGAAAAAAATATTTCAATTTCTCTCGCTTTACAGTCGTTGATATTATTCATAAGATAGAATGTTATCACATAAACAATTAACAATATAACAATTTAAAATTTAAACAGCTTTGGTGAAAGGATGATACGATGGAAAAAGGTTTAGTTCACTAAGAAATTGAACAATATTGATAATTATTGAGTAGTTTGAAGCATTAAACATGAATGTCCACAGTTCATCTTCAGAAAGTAAGAGACCATGACGAAAATGTGTATACAAATATCTTGTTCTCATATCTTCAAGTTGATGACAATGGATCATAATATGTTTGATAGTCTCAACAGAGTTGGGTAATTCACAATGCTGGCATATCTTTTCTGAATCTGGTGAATTATTATAAACTGCAAGTTTACTTTTGTATGGGAGTAAGTCAAAGCAAAATCTTAAAAATGAATCAGCATAAGAACGATCAGGGAATTTGATTAAGTATTGAAGTAATATATTGAGTGCTTTTGGTTGAAATGCTCCCAATATAACAGTCAAATATGAATTGATTTTGTCCAGGGTGACTATCCAATCATGTCTCTATAATTTAATTTTAGCTTTGTCTGGAAATTCCACAAGTAATGTTTCAGGTATGTAGGCCACTCCAAGTATATCACAGCATATTTGTTTCCATTGATACATTGGTTTAGAGGCTGAATAATGAAGACTTTCTTTGAGCACTAGAAAAAGATTTTTTGCGTTATCGTGGGCTATCAAACATTTTCTGTAGGTTGCTAACATTAACCATGATACATACGCTTGAAGAGATACCAGTCCTAATTCATATCGGATCAAAGCAATAGGGACACTCTGAGGAACGGGTAGAAGGTGTTTCCAATTATTGCCCTCTAGAATGTCCCATCGAACAGTTTTGGGAGTTGCTTTGGATTGGCTCACATAACTAATAATGGGAACTACTTTTTGAATATAAAACATACGAGCTGGTAAGAGTGAAAATTTGCCATAAGTTGTTTGAATAGCTTTTCCTTGAATAGCTAGTAATCTCATTCTTGAAGTAAGTTCACCTTTATATGATTGATCAGTCGGGTGGGAGTTCAGATTTACTCCTAAATATTTAATTTCCTGAATCTGTTGTAAGGAGTCACTTCCCAATTTTCAATAGAACTTGAATTGTTTGTTCTACTAGTATGTTGAAAGACCAATATGTTTGATTTGTTGGTATTGATTATTAGTTCATTTTTTACCGCATGTCCTGCTAATGCGTTCAATTTTCTTTGTAACCCAATTGGAGTTCTGTCTAAAAAAATGAGATTGTCTGCATATAATAAATACGATATTTCATGTTTTCCAAGTTTTGGAGGAAAGGAACAAGTTGCATTAAAAACCAAATTAAGATTGTTAATGTAAAAATTAAAAAGTATTGAGGCAAATGGGCAACCTTGTTTCAGGCCCGTATTTGTCTCAATTAAATTGGTTAAAAGGCCATCTGTTGTCATATTTACTCTTATGTGGGTGTCAGAGTAAAATTGATGGATTAAAAAAATGATATGCAATGGACAGTTTGTTTTAAGAAGTTTTGACCATAAAATTTGTCTGGAGACAGAATCAAACACTTGTTTAAAATCAACCAATGCTAAAAAAATCGGATATTTCGCTTGAATAGCTTGCTGTTTTAAAATTGCTAGAATCAAAAGGTTCAAGGTTGTTCCAATGCCTATTACAAATCCTGATTGTTTTTTGTCGATGAAATTGTTTTCTGATTGGCATTTTAAAAAGTTGCGAAGTATGAATCTAGCGAAAACATTTTGCCGGGCACATCGAGCAAAGCTATTAGTCTGTAATTATCAGGATTGGCTCGGCTACCTTTTTTGAATATGGGTATCACTATGGCTTGTTGCCACGATGGAGGGATTTTAGCCGTGCACAATACTCTTAAAAAAATATTTTCTAAAACTAGGGCCCATGATTCAGGATTAGATTTCAAAATTGCATTAGTTAACTTATCAGGCCCAGGTGCTCTCGAAGAACTTAGTTTCTTTATTATTAGCTGAATATCTATAGTGTCAAATTTTAGTTGATTTAAAGACAGAACGGTCTCAAACAAATCTTTTGTGACTACATTAGATCTTAACAGAAGAGATTGATAATGAGATGTCCAAGATTCTTCCGATATCATGTTGAGCATGACAGATTGGTGTGCAGTAGAAGGTAACTTGTTAATTAATTTTCATATTTTGCCAGAAGATTTCAAAATAATGGCTTTTAGCGTTTGCTCTGCTACTTGTTGTTTTTGAACTATTAATTGGTTTTTAATCTTGCTTCTGTACAATGTTTTGAGCTTATTTCTTTGAGTTTTGCAATATCTGTTGAATAGAGCTCTTAGGTTAGCTTTAAGCTCAACCTTCAAGTTGTGTACAGCAAGATTTTGTGGATATTTATGAATGATTTTTGAAGAAATTACCATAGAAGCTCCTTGGATGAGTATCATAATGCAATCATTATTGAAAGTTTGAAGAAAAGGTGATGATTGCAAGTCATTCTCTTTGAGCCTTGAATGAATTTTGTTATTTTGATTTGGATACCATCTAATGTGATTTTTAGCATTATTGATTTTGAGTTTAAAAGAAAATTCAGATTGTTTGGTAAGTGTGTGAGAAACCCAGAAAACTTGTAACCTGTTATGATCACTTAAGGTATTTGATATAACTTCAAAGGAGGCTATAGGTTTGTTTGAGTCACAATTTATATATACATAATCAAGAATTGATTGACTCCTATTTCTAGACCATGTTGGCTTTGGAGGTGGGTCGAACCATTGAGCTTGGAAATTTTTCTTAAGCACATAAGTCTAGTCCATCTGTCAGCTCTCAAATCAGGACATATTTACGCAGATAAAAGAGTGTTCAAATTTAGATCACCTGTTATTATAGTCGATTTGACTTCATCTAGCGATAGAATTTTGTCTAACACATTTCCAATTTTATCAAGAAATTGTAATTCGCAAGACGAAGCAGGATTCCAATAAATATTTAGAATTATACTTAGTGGAAATAGAGGGTGATTGAGATTTTTGGTGAATATTTTGACCACTTGAATACCAGGGTCTGGGGATAGCCACGATTGAAGGGTCAGTTGTGAATCATTGTGAACGGCTATCAAAAGACCAGCTGCAGGACGACCGCTAGAGTGTTTCGAAGCTAAAATGGATTCCACTTGGTGGTTTGCCCATGTTGGACAGATAGCATCCAGGTCTCTTGTAGTAATACTATATCAAACTTATTTAGTTCCGAAGAATCGGTAAATATAAGATGCGAGAATCCTCTTGTGTTCCACGAAGTTAGCGAGCAGGCATGAATGCTATCTGTGGTAGTTTCCTAGTGAGATGATTGAGTTTCATTTTTTTTCATTGCACTCTTGAGCCAATCCCACTTTGAGGGGATGGGGAGTGTGGGAATGGCTGGATCATTCCTACATCTGCATGTTGGTATCCCATTATTGTTTGCATTGTGATCGTTTCATTTCTCAGAAGAGGCCATCAGATGAAGATCGTGAGCACGGTCATTGGAGGGAGGAGGTGAAATTGCTTCTAGACGCATGCCTCTGGTGAAAAGCTAGTTTATCTCGGCCCATACCAAATGTTTTACTCGTAGAGAAGGTATGGTAATAACTGTTCTGTCTTGTTGTGCAGATGTAGGTGTAGGGTATTTTGTGGAGATTTGGGGCCTGACGGTATTTTCTTACCGCCGAAAAATAACTTAGCAACAATCACTCCTTGTATTCAGATTGGGCCATGTATAACAATAATACAGTGGACATGCATTATTTCAGCACACAGACATGCGTATTTGGTATGCGTGGTTGGTATGCGTGGTTGGTGGTATTTTGGTGAGCATAATTCCCTTGTTTTATTTGTGGCCCCAATATCCAGAACCCCTTATTTTTGTTTAGATTTTTCGTGTAATCACTAGAGAGACCTCAGGCTTGCATTTCAGGAACACCACATTTTCATTTTTAGTGTGCCACCATGGGCAATTTCTCTCTGTCTTATCTACGGCAGCGAGCTATCATGTGGTATTTTCACTATCTTATATACGGTAGTGAACTATGTCCCGGGCCTCCCTTTTTGCCGACTCATAGACCTCCGACAAACTACAACACACAGTTAGTTATAATTGCTCATACTGAATTACATTGTGCACACGGCTGAAGCCAAATTTGATGTTTAGCTACCTTGAAAATGACAATTGCACTGTCTAAACATCTCCCCACATCATCAGCACTGTATTGGTAAATATAAAACACACCATCCGTCTGCTTTCAAATATTTTTGTGTATTATAAAAGTTGCATTTAAACACAATCTCACTCTTTACAGAAATAAATAAAATAGCACAGTAAAAGCATTGTCTGTGATACACTGAAAAGAGAGTGGCGGAGACAAGAACTCAATTTGCAACATTAAACATGTGAGTAAAGCACAGGAATCTCCTTTCCTACACTGACTGAATATTCTCGTACACACTCAGCCCCCACACTTCTGTAATTACCTTATCTGTTCAGCATGAGTTTTCTCCAGCTGTTCTCTTTCTGAATTTGGCTCCCTTGAAGATTAACCCCAGTGAAAACAAGCGTCTTTCGTTCTCAAACCGGGGTTATTGCCTGAAATTCTCAGCTTTTGCAGCAGGAATGCTTCAGCCAGGAAACAGGTCCTTCTCCCAGCTCTGCCAAATCTCGATTGTCCTCCCCCTCTCCTCAAGCTCCCCAGCAAAACTCTAATCACTACCTCATAGCACTTGCTATGACGCTGCTCCAATCAGAATCAATCATGCCATTTCCTCCCTCACTACACAATGGCTCATTTCTACAGTAACCATTTGTAACCAACTGATTTCCTGTTCCTTCGAGCCCTTTGCCTCCTGTAGTTATGTGGACAGAGCAGCAGAGAAAAAGAAAAAAAATGAATGTGCGTTTAAAAGTTCACTTTCAGAGTAGGCCTAATTCTGCAGTGGAGACACATTTTTATTTGTGGGTTATGTTAAATGCAGTTTTATAAGTCGGGTTAGTTATTAATAAGGTTAGTTATTAATTTTCAAATGTGTCTCTTGCACCATAGGCATTTCAGGTGAAAAATAGTGTGCATTTTTGAATGTGCACGTGTACTTTTAACTGTAAAAATAGATTTGCATCTTATATGTTAAAATCGTTTTTGACAGAATAGCCTGTCTTTACTTATATGTCCATGTTAATCTGGCAACACATATAGCAATGCACCACACCCAGGTGGTGGTGCTGCATCCAAAAAAAAAATTGCTACCTGTGTAGTAGTGCTGTACTCTGTGCTGTAACACGCCAAATATCCTTACATACCCTCCTTTTGTTTTTAGAACTTGGCTACGATCCAAGCCAATTCCTAAAAACAACTTGTTCTTTTTTTTCTTTTAAAATGCATGTGTATTGGGATATCTTTCTCTTCCTGACGTAGCTAGTAAAATCAGTAACATTTTCATTTTTACTGATAGCACAATCAACCATCCACCCATGATTAGCACAAGGACAGCCAAACCCACTATTGAGCATTCCCCCCAGGTTCCCCAATTAAATCTTTCCACTTCTATTATCCCCAGATTACTAATTGTAATATTGTTTTTTCTCAAATTCATTTTTATAACATGTCTTTCTTTGTGATTCAATAAATATTCCACATCCGGATCTATTGGAAAAGTATCCCTTTGAAAAAAATCGATATTTTCCACTTGGTTTTCCCAAACATCATTTGTTACATGAAACAATGTTAACCCCCCAATTGACACAATTGTATCCTTTGGAACCTGTAAATAAAAAACATTATATTTCACCTGTTTAACCACGTATGTTCCATGGTTTAAATGTACTACCGTCATGTTCTTTAAACAGGTGCTGACCAACCATTTACCTCTGACCATCTTAGCCTGTGCCATTTCTTCACTCCCCATATTGCTAATAATCACTTCACATCCCTCTGATATACTTGGGTCAGATTTCAAACCACAAATAGCATCTGTCAGGAACAAACGGTTTACCTGGACACATATAATTTTGTTCTTTAAATTTTACACACGTTTCCAGGTTTGGTATTAAATAAACTTCAGGTTCCCATGACTGAAATGCCCCACTTCTGGAGTCTTAGGGCCTCATTACACGGATGGCGGAGAACCATGGCGCTATTAGCGCCATGGTTCATGTCGGTAAAATACCGGCACTGCCTTGGCGGAAAGGGGAATTACCGCCTCATTCCAAGGTTGGCGGGGTGGTAATTCCCCCTTCAACCATTGCCCTTCCCCATTCCCATTTTTGGCCCATAGGGCTCAATGGGAATGGGGAAGGCGCTAATTACGGTACCGCAAATTGCGGTACCGTAATTAGCTCCGTGGGTCCCTTTGCCGGTTGGTTTTTAACGCCTGCAAAAAGCAGGCGTTAAATCCGCCAACCCGCAAAGGGACCTCGTAGTAAGGCGGTAAGGATTTACCGATACCGGTATTTTACTGGTACCGGTAAATCCTTACCGCCATCCGTGTAATGAGGCCCTTAATCTTAATAAATTTGTCCTTTTGCCAAAATCCCACGTTGTGTACCCACTTCGTTTGATAAATAAGTTCAGGGGCTACATATGGGATGCATAGCAAAAATCCGATCTCTAGTCTTTCCAAGTCCACATATAACGGCATTGCATTACCCATTTCGAATGCAATTTTTACCTGTATTATATCAATTTCCCTCCTGGTCAATCTTTCTATCATTTGACGAATAATATCCTGCGAAACAAAATACAAGGGGATATGTCCTTGAATCAATTGTCAAACTGCAGTTTGAACTTCTCTCATATAATTCGTTAATAGTCTATCAACAGGACTCATTATGTTCAATATTTCATTTAAAGTTCTGTCATGCTTAAGTATTATTTTAGTCGCCCGTTGCATTACATCCGCTTGTTCATTTAGAATGAATGCAGTTTCATTTATGAATCTTACTTGTTCATCCAGTCCCCCTATAATTCCATCTAATGTTTTTTGTATTATTTCTAGGTCAATACTCAGTTGTTGCGCTTTAGTACTCAGTGTTCCTACCGAAATAGAATTGGCTGTTGATATTGTGGTACCTATTATGGCTCCAACTATAGACATTACCAATGATATCGCGAGCATCACCGCACCTCTCTTTCCTCTCTTCTTCTTAATGTCTGCTGAATTCACTAATGTTTTTTGCAATTGCATTAATATATCTCTTATTGACTGCTTAGTGTCCTCTTTTCTTATTTCCAGCCACTCTTTAGTCTGTTCAATCTTAATTCCGGTATTAATCAAGTGTTTTTCAACGAAAATCTCAGGATTCAATGGTATGTATATATTTTGGAAAATCATCCTTCTATCACTCATGATGAATCCTGGTGCCTCTTCCACCGCGATACCAGATGCTGGTCCAGGTTCAATGACAACCTGTGCTTCTGAATTCTTGAAGATCCCTCCAAATATCATCATCATTAACCATATCATCGGTATCATCTTCAATGCTGATCGCTTTGCAGCCTTGGTCTTCACCCCTCTTTGGGGCTTTCCCGGAATCCGTCCACGTGGGCTCCAGGACTCCATCGTCTCCCGTGGGCTCTGATCCCGGAATCTCCGACCAAATAATGTTAATTTTCTAAATCAAATAGATAATAAACAAATTAAGTACATAGCACAATACTAACTTCACCCTTTTGCCAAAAATAAAACATGCTTGGTAAAAATATTTCGTTTTTTTTTTTTTCTGAAATTAAACACAAGTTAAAAAGAAAACAAGCACATATAAAACAGCATTCAATATTTAATACATTTTCTCTCTGCACACCAACCATGAGCTTCCATTATATATATTTATTTATTTATTTTATATTATATATTTTTATATATATTACAGTGTTTATGTGCCATTATAACAATCAACTTTTTAACTTCTTTGTCACTGCCTCCTGATTGTACCCATTTATTTTCTCTTTTTGTGTTCAAGGGACTTTATCTGTTTCTACATGCTCAAGCTGCCTGATCTCATGTCTGGGATGACATGGTTTGATTTGATTTACATGGACAAACTGCTCTATTGCCGTTTCACCTTCATTTTTCAAAATTTTATAAACTACAGGAGAGACCTTATCTATAATTCGAAATGGCCCCTGTCAGGCTGCTAGAAATTTAGAATTTTTCTGTTTACTTTTTCCAAAATGAAACTTGTACACCTGATCCCCTACACTGTATTCCTTTACTGATGTCTTTTTGTCATAATAAGACTTTGCACTGTCAGCAGCTCTTTCCAGATTTCTCTGCACAAAAGCAAATGCATGTTGCAAATGCCTCCTCAGTTCATCAATATATTCATGAACTGTGGATGCACTCACAAGTGTCTGCTCATGTGTTCTGTATAGTAGGTGTTGTGGTAACACCATTTTCCTACCTGTCAAGACCTCATGGGGGCTAACACCTGTTGCTTTGGCAGGAGTTGATCTGATTGCCATCAAAACCAACGGTAAACGTAAATCCCAGCTGGAACCTGCTTCTGCCACAAATTTCTTTAAAATATCCACAACAGACCTATTGCTTCTTTCAACTGTACCTGAAGACGCTGTCTGATATGCGATATGTAGTTTCCTTTTCACACCTAGTATTTGCCATACCTTACTCATTAGAGTACTTGTGAAATGACTTCCTCTGTCTGACTCAATTCTTTGTGGCAACCCAAACCTTGAGAACACATGGTTCACCAGCAATGTGGCTGCTGTTTGTGCACTACAATCTGGTGCAGGAATGCATTCAATCCACTTCGACATCAAACATACCACACTCAAAATATAACGGTTTCCCCTGCTCAACCTTTTTAAAGGACCTACATAGTCTATTTGCAAATCTGACCATGGGAGAGTTAGGCCTCTTTTCATCAATGGTGCTCTATGCATTGGTGAAGCAGGTTTAAATTGGGCGCATACTAGACATCCTCTAGTATATAATTCCACATCTTGGGACATATGTGGCCAGTAAGCATAATCTTTTAGTATTTCTAATGTTTTTTGTGAACCTCTACGGCCTGCAGTTATGGCATCATGTGCATGGTGTAGCATTAGCCCTCTGAATGAAAGGGGTACTACCCACTGTATTTGTCCTGTTATGGACTCTCTAATCATGAGTCCATCCTGTAATCTAATTCGTGTTTTGTTCTTTAATAGCACCCTCAACTCTTCTTTTCCCATACAATCATTTTCTGTTAAAGAATTTTGTTCGGGATCTATCAAATGATTATAATAGAATCCCAAAATTCGATCATTCTTTTGTGCCTCAATCAAATCTTGGTCTGGCGTGTCATGACTCCACTGCACCACCGGTTGATCTACCTCCTTTGGTGCTTTAGAATGTGTGACTGCATCAATTTGTATTTCACCCATTAAATAATCAATAGGTAGCAATTCTCCCATCACAGCCCCAATCTTAGCCAGGTGGTCTGCCTTATCATTTCCCTCCTTATCCTCTCCTGGTGTTTTTAAATGCCCACGGATTTTTCTCCAGTATATTGTTAAATTATTCTCTGACACCAATTTGTCTATGGCTTGTATCATTTTTCCATGTTTAAGTGGCTTTTTGTTGTATGTAACCATGCCTCTTGCTTTCCAACCAGGCAAATACTCCACAAAGCTATTCCGTGCATAGTCAGAATCAGTCACCAGGACAATTTCACTGAACTTTTTATCAACTGCAGTAGCAATTGCTTTATGAATGGCTGCCAATTCCGCCACCTGACTGCTCCTATCTCCAATCCTCATCCCTATACTGGGGACGCCTTCACATTTCAACCAGACATTTCCTATTCCTGCCACTAACTGTTTATTACTGTCATTTTCAATGTGAAAAGCACAACCATCCACATATACAGTTGGCAAATCCTTGCATGTTTTTTCATCAAAAGCTTTGTGTGGTGATTGTTCAAATTCCTGCAAACTAGTTTCCACTTCCATTTCATTTGGTATTTGTTCAGCTGCACAGTCATGTAAGTCAGCTAACCTTTGAGCAATTGGGTTCTTTTTATTTTGTCCATATCTCACTTCTACGGGAAAACCTTGTAATGCCAGCGTCCATGAAGTGATTCTGGATTGCGCTAGATTACCTGATCTAATTCTTTTACTCTCTAAAAATTGCAAAGGTTGATGATTTGTTTCAATAATCACCTTTTCTCCCTGAACAATGGGGCGAAAATGTTGTAGCGCCCACACAGTGGTTAATAGGGCCTTTTCACATTCATTAAATTTCATTTCAACTTGGGAAAATGCCTTACTTGCATAGGCAATGGTTTTGTGATTCAAATCGTGTTTTTGTGATAACACTGCTGACATACAATGTTCAGAAAAACCTATTTCTATAAAGAAATCCCTGTCCTTTATGGGGTATGCTAAACATGGTGCCTTTACAAGACATTCCTTTAATTTAGCCACTGCATCAGACTGCACTTTTTCCCATTTCCAGGGAGTATTCAGTTTAAGCAGTTTAGTCAATGGTTGTGTGATTTCTGCATAATTTTCAATGAACTTTCTGTTATAGCCTGTCATCCCTAATAAACTTTTTACTCCTTTCACATTTTTAGGATCTTTTAATCTTTGTATGGCCTCTATTTTCTTCTTTTGTGGATTTAGCCCATGTTCAGTCACTTCATGCCCTAGAAAGTTCACTTTTTTCTTGCACCATTGTGATTTTTGCAAAGATACTTTGGCGCCTGCTTTCTGCAATTGGCCAAGTACATGTCTTATTTCATCAAAATGGCTTTTCAGGCTTTCATTTTTTATCAGGACATCGTCCACATAAACTATTGTTCCTCTTTCCGCTGCATCCGGCATGGCCTTTCTCAAAAATATGCCAAATTCACTCCCACTATTGATGTACCCGAACGGAGCTCTAAGCCAGGCATATTGAGTCCTGTCAAATGTAAAGGAAAATAAATGTTGTATCTCCTCTGCCAATGGCACGCACCAATATCCAGAGATGAGATCTAATGTGGTAAATACATTTGAACCATGTACCTGAGCTAGGCTCTGATCAATGAATGGCAGTGGCCATCTAGATACTGGTACTCTTTTATTTAACTCTCTCAAGTCTGCACATAGCCGCCATTGACCATTTGGCTTTAACACACCTAAAATAGGTGTATTGGATGTGCTATGAATGGGCCTGATGATTCCCCGCGATTCCAAATTTTTAATAATCTCTGCCAAGGATTCTAAACATGCCAGTGGTAGTCTATACTGGCGTACAAACACTGGATTTCTGCTACACCCTTCTGGTAGTGTGGCCACATGTAAATCAGTTAAACCACAATCATAAGCATCTTTTGCAAATACATCCTTAAACTCCATAAATATCTCCCTCAGATTGTCCCTATCCTCATTGCTTTCACACGCATCCGCTAAGGAGATCTGCTCTTCTACCATTTTGGAAAATTCTGGAAAATCTTCTGGTAAGGGAATCTCAGCGCTTTCCTCTAACTGTGTGGCTGTGTCTTTTTGTAAAGCTGCCACTTTTAAATATTTTGGCATATCAGCTTCCACTTCAATGGGCTGATTTTCTGTTTCATTTTCAGTTAAATTAAATATTATGCAATCCTCTTGATGGCAGCACACTGTCTCATTTGAATCATAAGGGTACACAGAATGAATTTTAAATATTCCTTTGGGCTGAGAGTCCAGGTGTTCTGGCAACTCACCCTTGGCATCTACATACTTTTCAGGAATATTTCCAATCACCATGTTATTTAAATCTGCCGTATAATGTGATTTTTGTATGGCCATTCCTAATGGGGAGTTTTCCTTTAAATGAATATCCTGACAACCTTTATTATTTACCATAATTTTTACAGATCCTTCACCAATATCTACCAATGGAATGTATTCATAATCCAGGCCTTGCTGTTTTATGGATTCATTCAGGCATACAAATGCATCAGAGCCTTTCATCTGCTGTCCATTTTTGCATTTCAGTGTTATTGCAAACTGTTTTGTAAATGCAGGAATAATAGTATCTTTCCTCATTTGTAATTCAATTGCATAAGGAACCAGTTGTGCACAATGATAAGCCCTTCTTTTGTCTTCAAATTCAGGTGCCGGACCACCTAGGCGTGACCATATTTTTTTATTAAGGAAATCTAACACCATACACATTCTGTGCATGATGTCATTGCCCATGTAAAATTCATTTTGTGCTCCACTCACTATCCATACATTATGGTAAATTGTTTTCTGCCCAATGCTAATTTTAAGCATGCATCTGCCTGCAATTCGGTTTTCAAAGTCTGGACTGTCCAACCCAGAAACATATTGGTTTTTAATCCTAAATCTCAGGATTTCTTCCCTCTCCATTATTTTTTGCAACAATTTCTCATTAATGAAACTCCTTTCATGTCCAAGCGCTAAAGTGGCTTTTATTGTTTTAAAATAGTCATTTATACCAACATGAACCCATGGTTGCTCATCTTCCATGTGTATTTCTGCCAGAGTGGTAATGTGTTTTTCTGAATCTGTTTTAGGAGCAATATTCTGTTTGCATGTTTTCTCTTTTAAATAAAAACGTAATGTGTGCTCATCTATGGCAGTCTGCCAATTTTTCCTTGGGTCCAAGTATATTTGTACAGGTAGTTTTTCATTGTCGCTCTGCATTTTGTCTTGACACATTAATATAACAGTGACACTAGGTATGCAGCTATTCTGGAGATATACCTCCACAGCATCATTTGTTTTGGCAACGGTGTGACATTCATTTATATTGCTGTTTTGTGATTTTAGTTTCTTAGGCCTCAATGGTTTTTTGGTTAAGGACTACAGCACTCCATTCACCCCATCTATTAGAGGAGACAATCTTTTCAGGCAATCTGTCCCCATCAGAAATGGAATTTCACAAATAGATGTGATCAATACCTCTTGTTTCATTCTGTGCTTTCCTATTTTTATGTCAACCTCAGTTACACCTATGATGGGCCCGTCCTCCCCATTAAAGTTATGCACTGGGCCTTGATTTTCCTTCACAGTGATCTGACTCTGTAGAGGTCTCCCTTCATTGATACTCTTTACCAGCTCCTCGGACATAATTGTGGCCTGTGCGCCAGTGTCAATCATAGCAAAGGTGTGGCATTTTTCTTCTACAGTGATGGGTGCATAATATCTGTCCTCAACTTCCTCTAATACACATAAGAAATGTGAATTCTTACTGATTTCAGGGCTCACCTTTCTCAGGTCTTTTTCACTTTTGGCTAAACACATTGGTAAATGGAAAGACATTTTTCCCTCCTTTTTACCCATTTCTGCGTGAGAGACTTTATTCATTTCTCCATGATCAGAGGTTTTTTGGAGTGTGGCCACTGTTCGCCCATCCATCTGGGTAACATCAGAGACCACATTACAACCTTCCAACTGAACATGTGTAACAACATCATTCAGCAATTTGTCATTTTTTAATTCTGTGCATTTGTGATCATTTAGTGTGATACCAGCCCTTTCAGCCTCTTCAAAAATATGTGGCTCAAAGAATTCTTCAGGTGATTGACTTGTACCCTCCTTTTGAGTATTTCCTTTTTCTGTCTGTGTTCGGTCATTGTTTTGCTTGCCCAGGGAAGGAGCTATAGTATCCCCACTTACTCCCTGTTCACTTGTATTCCCCATGCATGAGTCATTTTTCTTAAATCTGTCCCTTTGTTCTTTTGGAATTCCTAATGTTTCTTTTTCATTTGTACAAATATTTACTGTTTTATTTAGCTCTAGGTTAAACCGTACCTCTTTTTTAGAAGTATTTGCACTTTCTGTCACAAGTTCATTTACTGGCACTTTCACATTTAATCCATTAGGCATCTCAGAGTCGTTATGCAAAATTATATCAGAGCAATCTGTCATTTTGGCACTGCAGTTATCATAAGTACTTAGTCACTTTTCGGAAGCCCCCCGGTCATTGCTATGGCCATCAGCCCCCTCTTTGGAAGGTTGTTTTTGCGCTGTACAGAGCTTTCCTATTTGCTCAGCTAACATTTTCACTTGGGCCTCAAGGCACTGGAACCTTTCCATCTCTCTAGGATCCTCTTTCTGTGGCCTAGGTCGATATTGGTTGTTTTCCCCCTGATTGGATCTATTCTGATACCTCTCAGGTGATTGATGTCGGTTGGGATGGTTTCTGAACTCTTGATTCATTTGTGGAGGGGAGCGGGTTGCACCCATCCTTTGATTATAGTCCCCTGGTGGGGAATCATTGTACTGACGTGGATTGTAGTTCACGTTTTGCCTCATGTCCTGTCTCTCAGATTGTGGGTACTGGCCCCTAGGTTGATTTCCATTATCAGTAAATCGATCCACATATCGGGGCCTATCCTGATTACCATATATCATGGTGTTGGGATCAAATCTGCTTTGTGTCCTCAATGACTGGGAGGGACCATCATTTCTTTGATCTTGATTTTGTCTCTGGTTATTGTTCATACCTGCCATATCAGGCCGATATCCTACCCGGGGTCTGTCCCCTAAATACCTAGGGCTGATGTAGCTCTCTCTATTACTAGGATCATGTGATTGGAACATTGTACAGGAAATGGCGATCTTTGTTGATTACCTCTTTGTTCAGGTGTCACATTATTTTTACCTTGGCTTTGAGCAGACTCAAGGGACATTTTGGCTGACCTGATTTCCATTACTGTGGCTGAGGGTTCTTTAGATTTAGGTCTAGTATCTTTCATTTTATCACTTTCTCTACCTTGACAATAGAGTACCTCATATAGTTTTGTGCTTTGATGTACAATCCATTCAAGGGACTTGTCACGTAAAATTCACGGACCAATTGGGATATGATGTCTTTCTGTAGCCCATAGAAGTATGCAGTTTTAAACTCATTGGAATTTGAGTCAAAAGATACATCAAAGCGAGAAAATGCTCTTTTTAAGTCTTGTAAAAATTGGCGAGGGGATGTATTAGGTCCAGCAGTAATTGTGTAAGCGACTTTCTTTGCCTCCTGCAATGACTGAAAAGGAGAAAAATGACGCCTAATTTCTTTTTCAAACTCCAACCAGGTCATATTCTGCTGTTCATTTAATCCCCTTATGATGCTGGCCGTCGGGGCATCTAAAGTTAAATGAAAATATTGTCTGTACTGTTCCTTAGGTATCTGGAGTGCTTTAAAAATGTCATGCACCGCTTCTAAGTGATCCTCAATGCAGCATTCACCTCCCTTTTTAAATGGTTTGATCAGGGCTTTAATGGATTTCATTATTTTTATGGGGCTACTTGTTGCAATGCATGGAATTGCACTATTTTGTGATTCAATCCTGTTTCAGGTGTATGAGATTGGTGGCTGCCCCCAATGGGAGTATCAAATCCCCCAAGGGCGCTGCAACCAAGTTCAGTCACCGGCCCAGTCACTGGAGCACTAGCTCTTTGGGCAGAGCTAGAATTCACCTCCACTCCATTGAATGTGGTACCCTGCCGCCTCTCCTGGGACCTGGGAATGCACATTTGCTGTTCTAAGTCCTAACACTTTTTAAGGAGTCTGTTTGCTTCATTTTGCAAATAGTTGTTTTCATCACTCATCTTATTAATCACCTCCTGCATGTCGCACATTTGCATTTGGCATTCATTGAACACTTTATTTCTCTTGTCTCTTTCTTGAATCATTTTAATCATTCCTTGTTCTGCACTCTGGAGATCACATTCTTTTTCACAATGTTCTTTTTGTAAAATCTGCATTTCTGAAACAACCTCATCTTTATCCTGTCTAATCTGGTCCACTAAGGCTTTTAAGTGTACCAATTCTTGCTCACTATCCTCAAATTGTTTCTTGCTTTTGGATAACTGAGCATCAAAGTCTCTGCATTTTAATTGCATGTCTTTTTGGCATACATCCAATTCTGCTCTTAACATTTCCTGATTTTTACTTGCCCCATCTAATTCAGTCTTTAACCTGTTAATTAGCTGAGTATCATTCTCCTGCATTCGCAGGGACTTATTCAAAATAAACCACATTTTGCCGCATAGCCGTATTAAACAGTCTTTCTCTGCACTTTTATCGGCTGCATTCAATAATCTTGTAAGGCAGACCTGAATTATGCTGCCTTCTTCAAAAATATTGTCTAGTTTTTCTTTCTGCTCCTCACCCTGAATGCGTTCACGCCATTCTAACGTGCTATTCAACGACCAAGTCCCATGTGCAAACAACTTTGCCTCTAAATATTGCACTAGGTCTGAGAATGTGGTTTCCCTTTGTGACATTCTGAAATTCGTTTTTAGTGGCACAGTGCTATTATAAAATGGGTTCCCTTTAATGTGCAAATGGCAGTGTGAGACACGCTTGCCAGGCCCAGTAGGTACTCTATGATCACGTTCCCGGCCAACGCACCATAAATATGTAGGGTATTTTGTGGAGATTTGGGGCCTGACGGTATTTTCTTACCGCCGAAAAATAACTTAGCAACAATCACTCCTTGTATTCAGATTGGGCCATGTATAACAATAATACAGTGGACATGCATTATTTCAGCACACAGACATGTGTATTTGGTATGCGTGGTTGGTATGCGTGGTTGGTGGTATTTTGGTGAGCATAATTCCCTTGTTTTATTTGTGGCCCCAATATCCAGAACCCCTTATTTTTGTTTAGATTTTTCGTGTAATCACTAGAGAGACCTCAGGCTTGCATTTCAGGAACACCACATTTTCATTTTTAGTGTGCCACCATGGGCAATTTCTCTCTGTCTTATCTACGGCAGCGAGCTATCATGTGGTATTTTCACTATCTTATATACGGTAGTGAACTATGTCCAGGGCCTCCCTTTTTGCCGACTCATAGACCTCCGACAAACTACAACACACAGTTAGTTATAATTGCTCCTACTGAATTACATTGTGCACATGGCTGAAGCCAAATTTGATGTTTAGCTACCTTGAAAATGACAATTGCACTGTCTAAACATCTCCCCACATCATCAGCACTGTATTGGTAAATATAAAACACACCATCCGTCTGCTTTCAAATATTTTTGTGTATTATAAAAGTTGCATTTAAACACGATCTCACTCTTTACAGAAATAAATAAAATAGCACAGTAACAGCATTGTCTGTGATACACTGAAAAGAGAGTGGCGGAGACAAGAACTCAATTTGCAACATTAAACATGTGAGTAAAGCACAGGAATCTCCTTTCCTACACTGACTGAATATTCTCGTACACACTCAGCCCCTACACTTCTGTAATTACCTCATCTGTTCAGCATGAGTTTTCTCCAGCTGTTCTCTTTCTGAATTTGGCTCCCTTGAAGATTAACCCCAGTGAAAACAAGCGTCTTTCGTTCTCAAACCGGGGTTATTGCCTGGAATTCTCAGCTTTTGCAGCAGGAATGCTTCAGCCAGGAAACAGGTCCTTCTCCCAGCTCTGCCAAATCTCGATTGTCCTCCCCCTCTCCTCAAGCTCCCCCAGCAAAACTCTAATCACTGCCTCTAGCATGATACTTGCTATGACGCTGCTCCAATCAGAATCAATCATGCCATTTCCTCCCTTACTACACAATGGCTCATTTCTACAGTAACCATTTGTAACCAACTGATTTCCTGTTCCTTCGAGCCCTTTGCCTCCTGTAGTTATGTGGACAGAGCAGCAGAGAAAAAGAAAAAAAATGAATGTGCGTTTAAAAGTTCACTTTCAGAGTAGGCCTAATTCTGCAGTGGAGACACATTTTTATTAGTGGGTTATGTTAAATGCAGTTTTATTAGTCAGGTTAGTTATTAATAAGGTTAGTTATTAATTTTCAAATGTGTCTCTTGCACCATAGGCATTTCAGGTGAAAAATAGTGTGCATTTTTGAATGTGCACGTGTGCTTTTAACTGTAAAAATAGATTTGCATCTTATATGTTAAAATCGTTTTTGACTGAATAGCCTGTCTTTACTTATATGTCCATGTTAATCTGGCAACATATATAGCAATGCACCACACCCATGTGGTGGTGCTGCATCAACAAAAAAAAATTGCTACCTTTGCAGTAGTGCTGTACTCTGTGCTGTAACACGCCAAATATCCTTACATAGGGTAACTAACTGACTCAATGTCACTAGATTTTATTTGTTGGAGCGCAGGAATTGAGTTTAGAATGGTTAGTATTGTCAACCGATGTGGAAAAGGATCAGAGTGCAATCTATCTAGCATTGTCAAACGTAGGTTTTCATTTTTCAATGTTGAGGGACCTGGCTGATAGAAGGCTGGTCTTACCTCTTCATGAATTATGTCCTGCATGTTTGACCTTTGTGGGTCAAGATTTTGCATTAAATTCAATGTAGGGACCTCCACTTGTGTAAAATTTGAGGAGGGCCTGGAGGACATGTCATTGCTATTCACACAGGAAGGTAAAACCAAGTTAAAAGCTCAGGTGCAGGTGGTAACGATATAGGAGGAGCAAAACTTTCTTGGATATCCAAACCCACCATGTTTGAGTTACGCTTCTCAGCCATAGTTCCAAAATCCTTGGAAAGAATATCAAAGTTTACATGAAAGTTAGGTCTCGAATGAGATGTCACTTCAGGGATCTGACTTTCAGTATGGTGTAGGCCATGATGCAGTGCTTAATTTGTAAATAATTAAGTGCCGGGGCCCAAAAAATCTTGGCCCCATAATGCTGGCCCCGAGGTCGGCAGGCGTTGCCCGCCCTGCACCGGCCCGGGCCAGTTCAGTGCTAGACATTGCGGAAAGGTGGCATGGGGGCCTACTAAGAAACTTGTGCATATTTTAGAAGATATTGCTGAAAAGCAGCATGGGGCCTACTAAGAAACTCGTGCATATCTTAGAAGACTTTGCGGAAAAGCAGCATGGGGCCTACTAAGAAACTTGTGCATATCTTAGAAGACGTTGCTGAAAAGCAGCATGGGTGCCAAGCAGTCCAGATAAAGCAGCTGGGCAAATCACAGGGGCTGCTCACATGTGCAACTTTTTTTGACCTCAATTGCATCATCCTGCAAGAACCTGTGGAGGAATTACTCATGTCTTAAACCCCAGCACCCTCAAAGAGCAGTGCAAGTGCACCTTAAACTGTCTTCTTCTCCAGACACTAGATGGTCATACCCACAGTCACAACCCTATATCATATCTCGCTCCCCTTAACACCCTGCCCATCTGCCATGCCTATTTCTTGATCACACCTGCTGGCACAATGACAGCACCCCATTGGCTGTTTCCCCCAGACCATTTCCTCCTGCGCAATGGAAATGGATATGTTGATTCCTCTTCGAGAACCATTACCCAGTAGAGGACAAACAAGTAACTGTTGGCACCTGCAAACACTCTCTGTTGTTAGGACAATCCACTTTCGGTTCAAACATTTGTTCAGTCTAACAGCAACAACATTTCTGATTGGCTACACAACACGCCATCCCTGCCTCTTAATCTAAGGACCACTGATTTGTCCTTCGCCCCCTTTAGCATCTTGAGTGATCACCCGGCCAAGCCCCAGTATTGTAAGAACATGATACATTGTTTCTTGAGGAAATAATGGCATAACACCCACACCGGCTCTCACTGCCAATAGCCGCATTTCCCCCAATATGAGAATGCTCCACCTCACCAATGACCACAGCCTCCATCCAACAAGCACACACACATTTGCCATGAGACTGGTGATTATACAAAGTGGCAATGTAATGCGTTTTATGTAACGCGAAAGGCATGTCATGGAAATACAATGTTATAATGCATGAAGCAGTCGTGCATTTGCAAGATGAACAGGCACTGTAGCTAAACTCTCAGAGGTATGGTGTTTGTTATCCACTTTACAAGCAGCTCAATAAATCTGCTTTCACCGAAAGCTCAACTGTATTTTTCCACAACCTAGCGTTTGCCTTTGGGGTGTGGTGTTGGAATCAAGGGTTTAATTCTGGGGGAGCTACTGGGAAGAGGGCTTGGGAAAAGGGGCAACTTCAAGCTGGTGTACTGTGTACTCCAGTGGCGCCAAGTACTTGACCACTCGCCGTGGGGCCATCTGCACGAAACTCCCTTTATTTAAAATAGGACGTCCTTATATATTGCCCGCTGAGCCCCAAGCTTGCACAAGGCCTCCTTTTCCAGTGCCCTTTTCCTTGATGACCCCCACCGCTTCTTCAGCCACAAGAAAGTTTGAACAGTTTGAAAAACTTTATGCCTTTGTTACTCCCACAGACCAATCACAGGAGACCATGTCCTCCCTACCCCCACCCAGAGCAGACCCACCCCCTTCCCTACCAGCTGCTGCCACCTACAACAGGAGGGAGAACAGCGGAGGAATAAAGAGGAACAGAGTAGCAGAGGCTAACAGTGGAAATGGGAGACAACAACTGAGACCTAGGATCGAAGGGAGGGGGACCAGGAACGCGGTCAGAGCAGGCACAGAGGAAACCAACTGGATTTAATCGGCAGAGCACAGAATGATTTAGGAGACATCCCTCACGTCACACACTTACTTTGTTCTATGTTTTGGTTAACATTAGTGTCATTAAGGCATTGTGATGTTCTTTTCCTATTTCCTTTTCTTTTTCTTCTTTTATTTTGTGAGGGATTCGTGAAGAGTTCATACAACGGCTTTTCAGTGCCACCAGGATCAATGCTCTCAAGATTGATTATTTCAAGTTCAAGAGGAACATCAATTGGGGGAATAGTTGAAGATGGACTAGGTTCCGAGACAAATTGTGGCATTTCCAAGGGTATTACAATTGGTGATACAGTAGATTGAGTATCCTTGTGAGTGATGGCTTCTTCAGCAATCGAAGGTGTCATTTTATTAGTTGCAAGCCAATCTAGTTTTTTTATGAAGAAGGACCAAGGATGAATTTTGAGTAGCAGCTCGCAAGTCGAGAACTTCATATAGCTTAGTAAGAGAAAATAAGCTAGCGTTCAGGGCTGTTAAAGCTGATTCCAGAATAGGATTACAGTTTGAGGGAAACCCAAATGAAGGTCTCGGGGTAAGTTTGACAAAGGACGCAACAAACATTGATTCCGATTCATCAGAAGGAATTATGTCATGTGGGGCATCAGTTGGGTAAAGCTCCGGCGAATTCTTAAGTGCAGAATGCTCAGTGTAGGACTTAGAATAATGTTCCTTGAGACCTATGATGTAAGAGAACCAGCAGAGGGTCGAGTAGATTGAAAAGAGAAAACTAGGAATGCTGCAGTCAATCTCTTTAAAGGAGATTGGACATGTGATGAGTGCATGATTGGGTCAGTAATACCCTGAGGAGGTCGTAAGATTTCAGAGTATAAGGGTATTTGCGTGAATTGTGCAGCTGTTTGTGGTAGATTGGACACTTGTGAGTCCATAAAGAACTGAGGTAAATAGGATGTGGTGTAAAACGTGTCTGAAGTTGTTTCACTCACCCCACTATCGGTGCAACCTTGCATGGTAGCATCTGATAAATGATTCAGTAAAAACGCTACATTGGCATGCGAGAGAGGAGGAAAATGAGGAAGAGCTACCGATGGACGTTTGCTCTTATCTTTTGCAGCCTAAAAGAATATAAATCCAGAGGAGTACCACACATCCACATGCTTTTGTGGATAAAAGATGCTCCCAAATGAGGCCATGACAGTGATGCCCTTGTTTTACAATGTATTCAAAAATATATTACCTGTGATATCCTTTAAGAAACCACACATAGTGACCTCCATACTCAAATAATACATTTCCGAAGACATAAGTGTGGCTCATACTGCACATATCAATATAAATACAGAGGAAAATACTACACCAAATGCTGCATTGGCTTTCCTTAGACCAGTTTCGACCAAAGGACAATTAAATAGCTAGATTTCTTCTTTTAGCTACTCTGTAAAAGAGAAATCCTCTAAAAATACATTTAAAAAATGAGGCATCAAAGTAAATCAATGTGGAACACAAATATAGACTTTAAATACATTGCAGGCAATTCCACTGAAGTTGCAAGCTATGTTGCAGCCTATCTCATCAAAGCTGAGAAGACCAAGCTAAAACACGTTTGGCATGACATATCATCCGACAAAACCCTGTCACAAAAAATGTACAGCTTTGGTATGAAAATGCTCTCACATAGAAAATACGGACCCTATGAATCACCAGATTGTTTAACTGGTACAGCTTTATATGGGAAATCTGAAAACATTCTCTGGCTAAACATTGGTCCAGCTTCATCCTGAAAAAGGGCACTAAAATCCTACCAAGAAATAGAAACAATAGCCAATAATCATGCCAACAGCCACGACATTTTAAAAAACAATGTAATTGACACATAATATCCAAACAGAAGTACTTCTTTGGAAAACATGTTCTTGTACAACATGGCCCAAAACTACTCCTACAAAAATAATGTTATGCTAGATGAGACAACTGGCAAATATTCAGTCTCAATTTGTGAAGGCAACCTACTAAAACCTAGCAAGCCCAGCCTAATGAATCATGTAAAGTTTTCCTTTACATCTCCACAGCATAGAGAACTTTATTACATGGCCCTACTACATCTATCCACACCTTGGACAAAAGATGAAGAATTGTTAGGCGACCAGGACAGATTTGAAGCTGCATTCAAGGCAAATGAAAGCAGTATAACAAATGTCAATGTTAAGCAATACAAACAAATGTTAGACAATGAACGCAAAATTGAAATTGAAACTCTACTAGATAAAGACACTCCTGAAGGCAGTCATCCTTATCTTACAGGAAGCCAAGAACCACTTGGTGAACCACTAATTCAAAATGAAGCTGAAATAGACATGACTGAGTTAGAAAACACCATGTATCAATCTAAACAATCCGAAGATTTGTCAGTGCTCAAATCACAGCTAAATGATGAACAACTCACCATTTACTGAGAAGTCACTGGAGAAATTGAACATAGACTAAAGCATGAAACTAAAACTTGTAGCTGTAACAATTACAAACATCTGGTCTTGTATGTAAGTGGTGGAGCTGGTTCTGGCGAAACCGTTCTAATTAAAATAATCAGAAAATGTGCAGAAGAGTTAACAAATAGCAACCGTTCAGCTGTTGTACTAGCCCCCACAGGCCTAGCTGCCTACTGCATAGGAGCTGTAACATTACACCGACTACTTTTCCTCCCACTGGAACACCAAAACAAATTACAATACTACATATCGTCATTCAGAAGCAGTGACTGAAGAATGCTGAATTCTGAAACAAATGAAAGTCCTCCTTGTTGATGAAGTCAGCATGGTTTCCAACTTCATGCTATTTTTAATTCATCAGAGAGCACAGGAATTCCTGAAAACTGGCTACCAAGAACTGTTTGGAGGCAAACACATTTCCTTTTCCGGAGAACACCTACAGATAACACCAGTGAAAGGCCAACCTATATTCAAAACATTAGGACACAAAGAATGCCATAATACACTCAGCAGCATTGGGAATGAAAATCTGTGGCAGCATTTTCTCTACAGAGAACTAATTCAAAGCATGTCTCAGTCTGCAGATCTAACCTATGCTAACATTTTAAAAAGCAATATAACTGGTCTGTTACTAAAGAAGCAAAATCCATGTAATAAAATAGAGTAATCAATGAGCTGTATGGACATCTGCTCCGGATGTCATTGAATCATTAACTCAGCAAATTCTAAAATGCATGTGCTTAATGCCAAACCTTGCAAGCTGTAGACAATTCAATGATACAATGTTGAAAAATGAAATGCAACCCATAGTGCATATCAGCTCCACAGCCAAAATAGAATGACACTCCACATGTGTCAACAGCAATAGCACGACTACACTCGATTAGAATAACTGTTAACTCTGTGTCTAAATGGCGTAGTTATTCTAAAAATTAATCTTGATGTAGAACAAGGATTAGTCAATGGAGCAATTGGTACAGTTGTTGGGTTCCAAACATATCCACATGACAATAATCAGTTTGACAACATCCACTCTGATAAATTTGCAGAAGTTGAAAGAATAGGCCATACAATAGAACATTTCCTTCTTTTCAAAGATATTTATGTACGCAGAAAACAATTCTCTCTGTCACTTGCATATGCTGTCACTATTCACAAATCACATGGTCTAACCCTGGACCACACACTGATCGTATGAGTTATGTAGCACTTTTACATCTCCGTACACTCAATGGTCTATTCCTATTTAACTTGGTGGGGAGCAAAGCAAACACTAGCATTCCTTGCATCCTAGAATACAACATGCTTTGTGCACTGTATACCCCCACCTAGATATGTACCCTATACCTGAAATAAAAACTTTAAAAGAGAACTCATAAAAACAGGAGGTATAGCAGATCTCCCGGCAATGTTTCTAAAAAACAAAGAACAACTGCAGGGTCTTTGAATGATTCAAACACAAAACCCTTTGGTCCCAAAACAACTGCAGGTCCATCAATAGATACAGAAACACATCTCTCTCAAACAAAAAAACTGCAGGCCTATCAAAGGATACAGAGGCTTAATTAACTGGTCTGTTGAAATTCCACAACACAACTGAAGCAAATTGCTATGCAAATGTAGCAATCAATCTTCTCTTCCAATTGTCACCAATTGTTGAAAACATTTAAATGGCTCAGACCAGTTGTGTTTGCAAATGCTGATCCTTCATATAAATGCCACAAATAATTCTGACAGCACCGACAGTGTTTCAGGTATAAGGCAAGGATTGGACCACTGGATAGGAATTATTAAATTCACCATAAGCATAGGAAGACTCTCAAGAATTCCTAAAGTACTTATTACAAGTACTAGAAAAAATAAACATCCCTACAAATGAAATCTTCCAGATTACATACACGTGAAAACCTACATGAACTCTCTGTAACCATATTTCATAAGAGCACATCCCTAATCAACGACTTGTGTGTGTATCCATACAAAATTGTGAAGCCATACCATTTTACCAGCATCTGCAAAATGCAAATTATAGCATATTATGCTCTATTTGCAATTCAGACGATCACTCCAACATACAAATAGATTCACATGGCCAATATGTGTTACTATTGCTTTTACGGTACAATGCAGTTGGTACCAAAACTAACTGTAAGCTCACTAGCGTTACACATGGCCAAGTATCTCTTGCCGAACCTTCACAACAGTAGGCATAATATACCACACTGGTGCCACAACCACTGCAGGTCACTGTACTGCATATGTGAATGACTTTATTTTAATGTAATAACACTTCCGTTACTCCAAAGGTAGGTTACTAGCAAATCTAACAAATGCCTACTTAATATTTCTTCAACCCAAATGTATTCATTAAAGTACACTAAGAAATATTAATGATTGCAATACACAATTGGAATACGCCAATGGGTATCTAACTATTTTAAACCTGCCCTTCATTACAATAAACTTCAAACATGCCATCAAACTTATACTTGCATTATACATCCATAGTAGTACCATAGTACTTTTAAAATCCAATGCAGTTCAAATACGCCAATGTGTATCTAACTACTTGAAACACACACATATATTCTGTTACAAGTAAACTTTAACACCATGTAAATGCCAGAAATTCTAACTGTATACAATGTTTTTCTTTTCCAATCCACCATGGATTTATTTTCCCAATGACCCAATGATTACTACATGTTAATACAACAATAGTGTACCACACACAAATGTTGTACCACATATAGTACATACGATGTACTATATATGAGGGCCAAACAAGTAACTATATATGTACAATTGTAAGTAATTACCTTTTTCAAAGTATGTTGTATAACACATTATACCTTTTTTCTTTACAGAGATACCACAGATTGAAGCCTTTTTACCATATTAAACTAAATGTCCACACCCAGTATCAATTAGTATGAGCATATTACTGTAGCCATAATCACTATAAAAACAATTGTAGCCATGGCCAGTGTACACATTTCTGGGAGTATTATAAATACTTCAACCGCAGCATCTTACTATGGTTATAATGACTGACCACAAATTATTGTGGACATAGCCAGTGTCCAGATTCTTGGGGTCACATTCTGCAGCCATCCCCCAAAAATCTGGACATTAACCATGGCGACAAGAGTACCCTTGAACCATTTTATAAATACTGTACACAGTTCAACAATACCCTTCCACCATATTACAAACAATGTTACCCCCCTATAATAGCCATAATTACTATGCACATATTACTCTGACCATGGCCAGTGTATACATTTGTAACCGACAATCTGAACACTGGCAATGGCAACAACAATACTGTTCAACCATATCACAAACACTCACATTATTCCATCATAAAACATGATTCTTCCCATTTCCTATTTCTATTGTTCGTGAACATTAAAAATGTCTGCAGCCAGGTCTTGGTCGTAGGACGTGGATGGCATGTGCCGGTCCGTGGCTACCGCGGTCATCCATGGACCTCATCACACAGGGCAGTCCTTTTACTCTTTTTAACTTCATCTTTGTATCACTCCCTGATTGGCTACTTTCCAACAGTCACACATCCATCCACCAATCACATCCAAAAACTGTACATGGACCCTCCTCCTCACTTCACCAGATCAGATGTACCTTTCAACTCTAACAGTGCATTTCTCCTGCGATTCAACTATTAATCTGATTCCAATTTCTATATTCAAGATATACATCTAATATGATATGATTTAATTTGTATATGTACTTATTTTAACCATATATATATTCAGTGAAAAAAACATTGTTAAATGGACGTTATGGTTAAGTTGTGCAGTGAAAAAACTTTGTTAAATGGACGTTATGGTTCAAAGTAAAACCGAAAAAACCCCTGAAATTCCTCAGTTATGGTAAGCTAAGCAACCATAACTCACGCCACCACCATGCACTGCTAAGACTAACATTCAGGACATCAAAGATGACATCACTAAGGTAAACTGCCCTGACGTCACTAAATCATATGCCCCGCCCCAGAGCCTCACATCACCAAACCTAGTATATTCTCCACCTTTCTCAGTGACTTTCCTCATCAGCGTAGCCAAATGCGCCCATAAACACCTATGTGACGTCACGCAGAACCCGAAAATCAACACACATGGACTCACAACACAGCACGTCACAATTCGGAATATTAAACCGTACTTTAAAAGAAAACAACAACACTGTACAATTTGTAAAGTACTTTTATATCACAATAAACGCCCCGAGAACATCCGACTATTGCCATATTCAATCAAATTGCAAATTTGTTTCATCGCTCGCGATCCAAAATGTTTATCGTGAGGCACGCATTGTTATTTTTGCGTACACAAGGTGTTTGTTTTTGGTAAAAGAAGCGCTTGGGTCGTACACTGAATTCCATTGCTTCTGCATCAACTTGGGCCTAGACTACCATAAAGGATGTTTTGTTGTTCCAATTAGCTAGTACAACGTAAGGACATATGGGCCCATGGCGATCGTCCCAAAATATAGTCACTGTGATCCAGTTATTTACAATGATCTGCAGCTGCCGATTAAAAAAGCCATCAGTTGGCATCTGGAATCGATGACAAGCACAGAATGGCAGTATCTATCTGTTTCGAAAACATAACAGAAAATGTGTCTCACTACCCGACCTTGATTACAATTTATCTATTGACTTATTAATTTGGCATGGAGTTTAAACTAACGATTAGCACAGATATCAAACAATCTCAACAGAAAGAAAACAACGTGGAAAGTGATACACAATTCGACATTGTCATACATGACATTTTAATGAAATATTAGCGTTGAACCTGGGGGAACCGAGTGGTGGTCTACATGCACCTCGATGCTGAACCCCCATATCCACCTTAAAAAGACAACTACACACAAATATTGTACTTGCGTTTCATTGCAATAAGCCACACAGAACAGACAAATAGAATGTAACCCAAAAAGAATGTTCAGATAATAATAAGTTAATGCTCTTTCCGGTATACACTTGTCGAAAATCAAACTTAAATTATATTCACCATTTCCATTCTCTTGGCGTAACTCAGACCCTAACGCTCACTGCATTAGCACCAACGATTCTTCATAAACTGAATTTACATGTTCCTTACACACTTTTGGAATATATAACCTTATCATATCTTCATTATTACAAACCTCCTTTCATTGAATTCCTGTCGGAATGGTCCCTTTCTCTAAGGTCAAAAAACAATTGAACCTTATACTGTGTTTCTGATGCGTGGGCTTCCTTAGCTCGCAACCAAAAATTCAAAGCTGGTGACCTTCACTCAGAATCAAAATACATTCCTACTTCGCAACAACTTGCCTCACCGCATCCATGAGAAGTGTTATTCTCATATGCGTCCATCATGCACTGCAGGTGGCTGCCTGACGTACCAGGCTCTAGTGTGCACCAGTCTGACTCCATTAATATTTTAATTACATTGTAACACAAACATATTAGCCCTTTATTTGCCACCCAGGAGCGGGGGCTTGGTCCCGAAAGTGTGCTTTTGCAAATTTGGTGTAAATCCGTCCAGTAATTTTTTTTAAAATGACCAAAATGTAAGGCAAAAAAATTAGTGATATCTCCGTTCGCTCCGCGGATGGACTTCCCGGTTCGCTTCGTGGACAGTGCCCTGATTGGCCGAGCGGCTTGCGTGATGTCCGCGGACATGCGACATGTTCGCTGATTGATGGCGTGATGCGTGAAGCACGTTAGATTTTCTGTGGCGCCCGCCATCTTGCATTCGCGGATGACTGCGGACAGCGCGGTGAAACTTGGATTAAAAATTGTATTTAGTGATGAAGGTGAAGGTATAATATTTGTAATGTTAATACGTTGAATAATGAAATGATAATTGTTTTCTTAATAGATCTTTGTGTACTGTGAAATATGTAATAAGTAGCTAATAAAACCCATGCATTACATAATTGCATTACTATAGAGAAAACACAAAGAGACAAGAACACATAACAATATACATATACATAGGGTAAATAGCAGCTTTGAAACAGAGAAATCATCATTTATTTGCATGAAAATAATGCTGTCTTTAAAGCTTGTGTCTTCCCCTATGCATATGTTTCATATGATGTGAATGGACTCTAAGGGAATTACTATAAGAATCTACTTGTAGGATACGTCTACAAATAAAATACAATTTTTAGTTTCTGACTGTTACTGAAGAACACCATGTGGCCTAGATATGTCGGCAAAAGAAAAAAGAGTGAGCCAGAAGAACACTCGCGGTGTCCTGAAATGTTCGAAAATAAACAAGGTGTTCTGAGGACGTTCTCCGTATTGTGTGACTGTTTAGCTGTATGCAATGAGGGAATGGCACAGAGAGTGAAGTGGAAATGGTAGAAGGGCTGTCCAAGAGTAACACGGTCCGTGGACACCGCGGCTGTCTGTGGACAGGGCGTGCTACATACAGGGTTTTCCAGCAAATCCAGCATGGAAAGAAGACTGTATTGTTCACTGGCAAGTTGCATGTGTTATAAGAACACTCGCGGTGTCCTGAAATGTTCGAAAATAAACAAAATGGAGGTGTTCTGAGGACGTTCTCCGTAATGTGTGACTGCTTAACTGCATGCAATGAGGGAATGGCATAGAGAGTGAAGTTGAAATGGTAGAAGGGCTGTCCAAGAGTTTTGCGTTCCGTGGGCACCGCTGCTGTCCGTGGACAGGGTGTGCTACATCCAGAGTTTTCCAGCAAATCCAGCATGGAAAGAAGACTGTAGGGATCAGCCAATCAGATGTTGAGGTTGTGGATTTGTGTTGAAAGAGACTGTGTGTAGTGAAGATGGCAGAAGTGGAGAAAGTCAGGGTATTCGTGCTTGGAGATATGTTTGTGCATGGTTTACAACAGTATGCTCAATGCAGGCATGTTGCAAAGAATTTTGATGTTAAATGAGTGCAGGTGGTGTGGAGCACTGTGCCTGATTGCAATGTACAGGGAATTGTACAAGTTTGTGAAGATATGGGCAGGATGAACAGTCCCCATGCGGTATTTTTGCACTATGGTGCTTTCCATTTGGGCTATGTCAGTGCCCCTACTTTGTTGGCAGATTCGGAACACTTGGTTCAAGCAGTAATGAACATCCTTCCAAATGCCAAAGTAATTTTTTTTGGATTACTACCTAGGCAATATGGGACAATAGTTCAGTTTTTTGTCCTCAGCAAAACAATGCTAGGTGTGTAATCAACCGAGGCATGTGTGCCTTCATGCTTAGAGCTGGTATGTTCTTCTGTAATAATGAGATTATTGATTCCAGTAATGCTGTTTACTTTAAAGAAGATGGCATTTCCTTATCTTTTATGGGAAATGCCATGCTGTTTTGGAATGTAAGGGTTGCTTTGGAGAAGGTTATGTTAAGATTTTAGGAGTAAAGTAAGAAAAAAAAATACAAAATAACAGGTGTCTGTCAAGCAACTGCAAAAAAAACAAAAAAAAACTGCTCTTTTCAGAGCCAACCTCAAAGGGGAAATGGGGCACACTATTTAAATTTACATTTACCACGCTCAGATTTTTGATATGTCCGCGGACATGGCGGTAGTCCGTGGACATCGAAATCACTAGCTAGGGGTTCAGTATGTTCTATGTTACATGTATTTAAAGTCAGGGATATTATGGTTAAGTTGTGCTACTAAAAACCTATGAAATTCAGTAAAAAAACTTTGTTAAAGGGACGTTATGGTTAGGTTTCGCTACTACAGTAAAAAAACTTTGTTAAAGGGACATTATGGTTAAGTTGCGCTACTAAAAACATATGAAATTCAGTGAAAAAACTTTGTTAAAGGGACGTTATGGTTCAAAGTAAAACTGAAAAACCCCTGAAATTCAGGGATTTCAGGGATTTTTCAGTTTTACTTTGAACCATAACGTCCCTTTAACAAAGTTCTTTCACTGAATATATATATATATATATATATATATATATATATATATATATATATATATATATATATATATATATACATATATATATATATATATACACATATATTAATTTATTAATTACAGGGCCTGCGATAGCGGCCCTGTAGTTATGGTTAAGTTGCTCAACCCATAACTCTGCCCACCCTAAACGAATCCTCACAAAACTTTGCAATAAAGGTATATTGTCCAGTCAGATAGGCCTGCAAAGTTTGGTGAGGTTTTGTCAAGGGGGGACAAAGTTATAGGGGGGGCCCAAATGTGTGGTTTTTCCTATAGACACATTAGAAAAAAGAAATTGCTTCCCCCTACAGCCCAAACCACTGGATGGATATTCACCAAATTTGTGGCAGAAGTAGCAACCTGGTCCCAAAAGTGTGCTTTTGTAAATTTGGTGTAAATCCGTCCTGTTGTTTTTTTAAACAACCAAAAAGTAGGTAAAAAAATAAATTGGTGATATCTGGGTTCGGTCCACAGACTCACTTGCATGTTCGTTGCATGGAAGGGCCTCCGATTGGCCCAAGGGTTGACGTGAAATTCATGGACATCGGACGTGCCCGCAGATTGGGTGGTGAAATGCGTGAGGAGCACCAGATTTTTTGAAACACCTGCCATGTGGATTCACGGACAGGCGCCAGTGTCCGAGAACATCGCCCGTAAAAGCATGTTGAAAAACAAAACATTGCACTTGCCAAACTTATTAAAAAATCATTGGGGAGGTGAGGGGTGATGAGGATTAGATGGGATATGGCATTAAAAAGGAAAAATACTGGTGTTTTTCTTCTCCGATGTCCACAAACAGTTTGGGGACAGCCCTGTAATGTTCACGAACATCTCAGATGTTCGGGGGCATCTATGCTTATTTGTGCACTTCAGGGTTGGTGAAAAGCAGTTTTTGGATGGCTTATAACTTTGGCACCACTCAATGAAACTGCAACTGTGGTGCAGTTTTGTCAAGAGGTAACAAAATTAGTGGCCAGGTCCCAAAATATTGTAAAGGCTTATAAGTGTGGTGCCATTTAACGAATCTGCACAAATGCTTGCAAAACGATTTTAGATCAAGCCACAAATATTATTGCAAAGTTTGCTGGGATTTTGTCAAGAGGGGGCAATATTAGAGGGGGGATCTAAAATATTGTAAAGGCTTATAAATGTTTTTCCATTTGACGAATCTCCACAAAAGTTTGCAAAAATATTTAGGATCTAGATATAAATGTTTTTGCATGGTTTGGTGGGATTTTGTCAAGAGGGGGCTAAATTAGAGGGGGTCTAAACATTTTTAAATGGCTTTTAACTTTTTTGCCATTTGACAAATGTTGACAAATGTTTTCAGAAAGATTAGAGACCAAACCTTGATTGAATGTTTGTGCAAAATCTGAATGGATTTTTTCAAGTGGGGGCTAAGTTATATGACTATTGTATGTATGTACATTTTGACACTTTAGAAAAAGTAAAACATGGGCAGATTTCCAGGAAACATGTATAGGGAGTATTGGCAATGTGTCTGTGTTTCATTTTCTGACAAGTGTCATAATGTAGGTACAAAAAATAGTGATATACCTTTGGTGACTGATGTATACCCTGTGGCCATGTGCAGTGGCCAGATTGTCTGGGTCATGGCATAAGGTCATGACTCAGACAATCTGGCTACTGGCCATGACCACGATTGACGACCAATGGGGATAAAGTGGCCATGTCCATCAGGGACCGGCTATGTGGTAAGGTTTTTTGAATTTTTTTTTTATTTTACTTGTATTTAATCATTTATGATTTTTTACAAGATTGTCATACAAAAATGATTTTATACAATAATTCAAAATCTATAAAATTTTTCATGAAATTAAAATTCATCAAATTTCCATTCATATTATTTGAATCATATAGTATTTAACTTTTAAAAAACAAAAAAAAAGAATTAATCATCTATTGTCATAGGCAAACAAAGGTTATTCATGAAATTGACAGAGGCAATAAGTAAACTCATGTTAGGTGAGTTTAGTAGACAAGACCATCTCAGGTTAGGTTGGATATTAGCAACAGTGGATAAATGTCTTTTAAACATGTTGATTCGTATTGAACATAATGCAGGGCACTCAACAATTAAGTGCTCTAAAGTTTCCTTTTGAAGCAGATTGTTACAAAATCTACAACCATTATCTGATTCGGCTAGTTTGAAATTGGGATTGGTTTGAAAGGGAAACAAATATGTGTTTCTGGTAATATGGTCAAAGGGTTCTCTCTTTGCCTTCTGCAGGCCACCATGGAAAGGGAAGAGGGGATCTGTATGGAGCCCCACCTTGCCTTTCTCTGGTGGCCATCTTGGAAAAGGATTTTCCTTCCTACAGCGGGACGCTGCTTGTGTCGTGGTGTAGAAGAAAAATCATTTTTTTTAGCATCCCTGGTTACCGCTTTGGCATACCGGGGTGCTAATGGCCTTCATCCCCCATTGCTGGAGCTGGAGCTGGGGATAAAGGTCCGGAGCCCTCATTATCTGCCCTTGCTTCGCTTGGGCTGGCGGACCGTTATCCCCATTCCAGGGCTGAACGGCACAATATTCCTATTATCATAACACAAAATGCTATAGGAAAAGTTGGAAAATATTGTTGAGACTATGGGCCTCATCACGAGTCTGGTGGTAACACTTAAATGCGGTGGTAGCACTATTACCACCGCATTTAAGGGTCCGCCAGATCATGGCTTTGGCGGATTTCCCCCCAGCTGTGAGCCGGCGGTAATAGCGCGAATTTTCCCCATTGGGCCCAATGGGGAATGAGGAATTCCCGAATGGGCCCAATGGGGAATGGGCAATAACCCTTCTGCCAAACCCGTGTTCCGGCGCTAATAGTGCCAGGGGGTTTGGCGGTAGGGCTATTAGCGCCGATAGCGCCGGCGTTACCGCCCAACTCATGATGAGGCCCTATGTACTTTACTAAGTAATGTAAGTTGATGGTATCTATAAGATTTTTTTTTTAGCTCTATTTTTTAACTGTGGACGGTGGTTCCTAATGGAATCTTGTTTTTTCACAGCAGAGGTTAGAACATAAAGATGGGGATGGGAGGTAAATGAGGGAATAGGCACCAAGCAATAATATTGGGCGGCAGGTGGACAGGGGAAGATGTTGCGCGTGTGTTACATCTAAGGGAGGGGGCAGTGTTTCTAATGCTCCTTGATTACAGCTTCAAAAGCACTATGAAATTGCTCCCCCCACAAAATTGCGTGTTGCAGTATATACAGAGGACTGTTGTCTTCGAAAGGTATGGATTAGCAGCCTCTTTTATTGCTCCCAAGGTAGTTGGTGGGATTTTGTGTCCCACAGAAGTAGGCTGTGTGGTTACAGTATTGGTTGAGGAAGATGAGGTGGAGGAAGACAGCCTACTACTTGCTAAGAAAGGAACAGCTTTTCTGAGAGCATTGCGGTGGCTGGATTGGGTCTGGCAGCGCATGTAGTTGGTGCATTAGGAGTACTGTCCAGGTAGTCAGTGACTGAGTACAATTCCCAGCAGTGGTAAAGAACTGCCACACCCATAATTCTCTTTTGGTGCTAGAGATAGGCACTTCCTCTTCCTCATCTTCTTGTCCTCTTCATTGTTTTTGGAAGTACAGTGCTTTTTTTGTTGTGTAGGTCCTCCAGCTGGTGGTGGTGGTGGCTCTTGGGGAGGAGGGATGGCAATAGCTGATGCCATTTTTGAGATAAATAGCAGCTTTGCTAATATTCCTCCAAGCATGTGTTCTGTACTAGATTGTTAATGGATAATGAGTAAGAAAAGGTGTAGGAGCTATGCAAGGGCTTGAAGGTTCCTAGATCAGTAGAAAGTGCAGTTCCGAACTGTCTATGAAGCACAGATCCGATCACAAAGTGCGGACGTGTTCGCGAAAACGTTATCATGACGTGCACGCATGTGCGGTCACATGACACTGTTCAAAAAGTCTACGATGAAGTCAGATGTTCGCAAAAAAGTTGCAAAAGGTTGCAAAAGCTGTATAGAAGTGTTAAAAATTGTGCTAGAAGGTGGGAAATGCAAAGTTTTAAGGTGAAACTTTGTAAATTGGACAGGAATTACGCTATATTGGGGTAACTATGATATTAGTAAGTTGCAGATAATAAGCATACACTGGTAAAAACCCATGAAATTCACTGAAAAAACTTTGTTAAAGGGATGTTATGGTTAAGTTGCACTAATAAAAACCTAGGAAATTCAGTGAAAACACTTTATTGAAGGGACGTTATGGTTACAAGTAAAACCAAAAAAACGCAGGAATTCACCAGTTATGGTAACGCGCCACCAAAGTGCAATGCTAAGACCCACACCCAGGACATCAAAGATGACATCACAAATGAATATATATATACAGCAGGGAAATTACCATAACCCTATCATATATGGGAAGACTGTTCTCTTTTATGTACAGTCTGTACGTGGGTCGACTATGTGTTGGAGCTTTTTCGCAGGTGCAGTTTTAAGCATCAATGGTACTTCCGGTAAACAGGTGAGCTACTTTTTATTAGTCCATTTTACATTGCCTCTGGCTGTTTTTCTTGGCAAAAATCAGCATGCATTATGCTGCACAGGCGTTTGTGAGTGGAAAGTGAATGTGGAAACTAATGAAGCAATGATCAGTCCAAACAAACTGCGTCACTGTTATTTGATGAGTAGTTAAATTCATATTTAATATCCAGTTCAATATATGTTCTTCTCCTGTGCTTGTGCATGAAATGAATGTGACAGGCACATTATTTAAAGGTCGTATAACAGACTGCTAATGTTGGAGTCCGTGTTTATTTCTGCCCGAAGGTTAAAATCTCCCATGAGCAGAATTTGATAAGTGTCTGCCGCTAAAATTAATAATCTCTGATTCAAATTGTGATTTTAATAGTTTGGTGATTTATCTAACAGTATGTATTTTCTCGATAGCACTGCTCAATGGAAGCCATAGTGCGAGGGCCTGATACTTCATTGCATGAGGTGTATGTGAAGTCACCTACGCCATAATGTCTGATTAAGTTCTTTAGGTCATTTTGCAGGATGCCCAGGAAATATTGCTTTAATTGTTGCTTAAATCGATTTGCTTTTAAGTAATTTTTTTGTATGCTTGTGGGTGTAGTAAAGTAAGGGCCATGCCCACTTGAAGACCTTTAGTCATTCGTGAGGTAAGTCTTTCATATTGTGATGTTTTGAAGTGACTCACTGTCCCATACATACTTGTCTTCCTAAAAACATTTACGGGGTGAATCTGACATACATATCCACTGAATAGTTTGAACACCTCTTGGCTAGAGTGAGTGGTCGCTGAAAAAGTGTGGACAGAGGACAGGTGAATGCTGGTGGTCAAAAATGCTCGGGTTAAATTATTAACCCCTGTCTAGCTTAAACTTGTTTCAGTTTGGCTGCAATAAATATCAACATTTGTTTGTTAAAATGCTCAGAGGTACACGAAGAACAAGATAGATGGGCTGCACAAAAAAAAACATTTAACACTATTCACAAACACCACCATTTTCCATGACGGTGCCTTTCACCAGCGCAGATTACATGCAGGCTTAGGCCGGCTGCCCTGTTCAACTGCATCCAACATTTGTTTACATTGAATATGGTTTCATGTAGCGTGGCTCTGCCTAGCAAAATTCATAGAAATAGGGCCTCATTACGACTGTGCCGGTCCGAAAAAAAACTGTGGCGGGAAGCCTACCGGAACCGGTGATTCCGACCAGCACAGTACGACTCTGCGGGCAGAACGGCAGCCACCCGCAGAGTTTCACGGAAGCACCGGCACCGTTATTAACAGTGTCGTTGCTTACGTGTTCCCCATTCCCATTGAGTCCTATAGGACACATTGGGAATGGGGAATTACAGAATTGCCGGTGCCTGACTTCCCGGTCGCCAGACTCGGAATAGGCCAGTGGCACTGGGAAGTCAGGTGCTCGTAATTCATTATGGGTCCGGCGGCAGCCTACAAGTTTTACCGGCACGGTTACCGCCAGACCTGTAATGAGGCCCATAGACACATTTAAATGAATTCATAATTAGGAGGCTGGCTGGGTCAGGAGAACGTTCTAATGCATTAGAAATCAGTCGTGTCAGGGGATCTGAATATCAGAAGAGATTTCTGATTGAAACAGTCATGAGTCTATGATCTCAACCTTTGGATCTGCTTGAGGACTAGAGAACGCCTGGTGCGAGGATTCACTGTGAATAGTCAGTGATGGCTGGGTATTTTTTATACGCTGACTGAGTACCTTGCAGTGCTTTAGAGCACATGTTTACGAATGAAATTGATTTACAAAGACATTGGGCTTGATAATGTATTACATGTGGACTATGAATCATGGAATGAAGGCATAATGGTGGCTTTATGCAGGCCTAGAGGTGTGGTGGCGCCTCCCCCCCCATGTGGTCTTGAGGGAGCTGAGTCCAATATAAGTTATTGCAGCAATTGTTACAGATTATTCTGAAGAAGACTGTTTTCAAGCGTTACTTAAGGGCGAGAGTCCTTTTCAGGATGGGTCAAGGGTGCGCCAGACTCTGAGTCTGTGCACCCCGAGAGACATACCTGCAAGAATGTTATGAATCTTTGATTTGTGTGCTTTCTGGCTCCATCCATTTCAGACTCTTCCAAGACTATCAAGACTCTATGCTCTTACACGAAGCCACTATAACCAACACCCCATACACACTAAAACCATCAAAACCCAACATCTTTGCCAACGAGTCTCAGTCCTGCAGGTTTCCCCTAAGGAACACATAGTTCCCTTCTGAATACAGATGCTTCACTTAGAACTATATACGCAACTAAATCCCTGGTCCTTCCGATCTGCACGTATGAGCAATAAATCAGTAAAGCTAGCTTGCATTTTCCCTCTTTCTCTACTTACCAAACCCAGCGTGCTTTCTTTCAGATCCCATGGTGCAAAGAGACCATGAAAATGCCAGAATTGCACTGTATGAAATCCAATATCTTAATAAAACACAGAAATAATGATTCCTGTTGGAGAAGTGTGGGGGTAATTTCTGCAAATAGTTATAGGCCTTTCCTCTGAAAGCAGCAGAAGTCAGCAATATGGTTCTCCCAGAGTTTTTGAGTAGTCACATGTTTTAGTGTGGTGGGACTGTTTTGCTGTCCTGTATTATGCAGTTTAGTTTATAGCATTTCCGTATGTTTGTCCTGGCAGTCACTCTAGATGTGCTTGCATTAATCCAGATGCATCATGACATTGAATCTGATTAGCTACTCATAGTGGTTGGTTTGTAGTAGGAGGAAGCCTTTTGGAACATGGACAGGTAACAGATAGGCTCTCCTGGACATTTAGTTAATCTGGAAGAAGTGGGATAGGTCTGCATCAAATAAAATGCTCAGGATGTTTAACTCTGTAGTGCAGATCTGCTTACAAGGATTCGGAGCAGGTGAATGGGATCACGCTATTCATATCCAGAGAAATAAGTGTAACTGATTTAAGGAGTGGTTGTGTGTGTGTGTGTGCCACCACCTAGAGCGATTGTCATCTGCAGGCCAACTCTCTTTGTGTGAATAAGTTATCAACATTCTTGCATTTTACTATGGTGACTTCCTCTGCTTAAGGTAATGGTGAGAAAGGATAGCTCTGGGGCAATGTGTTTGTCTTCCAAGCAAGGCAACACAGGTGTGAATCCCGATCCCGTGCATAGAAACCACTCCGTGGCGCGTTGCAAAATGACTATTATAATTATAAAGGACCACTTGAATTCAAATAACATTGAGTTTAAAATATAAATACAGACTAGTTCTTCTCCCAGAATTGTGGGAGCAGTAGATCAGGTAGTGACATTTTAACACATATCCCAACATCCCTCACCTTTTCATTTCAACAGTTATTAATCCTGACTTTCAATCAAGGACTAGATCTCTCGTTCCACTTTCTGTTCTAGTTGTTGGGTTACCTCACAATCTTGGAGTGGGCTAATATCAGATAATGTGCGATTAGGTGTGAACTAACAATGTCCATGTAATCTAAAGAGGGGTGATTAAAGAGTAGGCTTATGAGTACATATTTTAAAGGTTTGGTGGCAGAGCTCAGCAGAAGGGAAGCATTTGATGGCACATGAAAGAAATATTAACACAGACCCTTTTTGGATTCCCCATTTTTATATTAATCTCAAAATAACGAAAACTGTTGGAAAGGAGTGTAGAACATGTAGGTGTGTGAGGAGGGAGAGAACAAGGGAGGGAAGGTGGATAATGAAGAGATAGTTCATAATTAATAGTAGGTATGGATTCTTAGGTTTTCAATCAATGTTCCACACAAAAGTCAAAAGATCCTCACAATGTTTTATAATCATTTATTGTAATGCAATGTCATTTGTCAAGAGGGCCTTAATGTTCCTGGCTCAAAACTATTTCATACATTTGTGTGCTCTAGCTGTACTGATTGGTGGATATTTTGTATTTGATTGTATTTTCGTATGCTACACTTTGTCAACAGGGAATATAAAAGGGTAGTTTGTGATAAATCCAGTTTAATTTCCATTACATTGGGGTTTCTTCCTTGTATTGGTAATGTATAGTGCCTTGTAAACTTTCTCTTTTCTCCCAGTTCCTATAGTTCCTGCTTTCATCATGTTCCCTCAGTTCATCCTTTCTACCTTTTCACAATATCTGATTTGTATTTGCTTACCACCGTACCCTTCCACCTCGGGTGCCCTGTCCTGAGCCTCCACGCATCCAACCCTCATATGCAATGCTGTTTTCTGCTCTCGCCAGTGTTCTTGTATATCTATCAAGAAAACACCCCAGAGAAAAATGTGTGGAATCGGAAAAGAACATTTGAATGAAGTGTTGACTATGTCCTCATATTGTCTTCCTCGCAGAACAAAAGTAGTACCTTTTCTAGGATGAAATCATCATAAAAATGTCTAGCTTTAAAAATATTGCTTTCTCTTATCTATAATCAATTTTAGTTTTAAAAAACCTTTGAAAGTAGGGTGAGGGTTGTTAACAAGATATCATGAAACTGTAGTAGGAGTACTTTTATAGATGTCAAGGGTCTAAGCGGTCCCATTTTAAAGTCCTACTTCCCTAAACATTATATGTATTATCTTTTAGGTGAAGGGGTCCATCATTGATTTTAGCGTACCATCAAAATGAGCAAAACAGTGACTTTATCTGCTATGTCTTCCCATAGTGAAGCAGAGACTATTTTTCCACATTCAAGGTACTGTTTGTAAGAAGAGACCACTCAATGCTTGTTATATGAGGTTTATGACTTTTTTTTCGAATTCTGGATCTTCATAATTTGTATTTTGGAATTTGCATTTTTTTGTAAAGCAAAATGTTAAACATTACAGAAGGAAGAGTAAAGCTGCTGTGCCAATGCTGTGCTTGTTTCACTTTTATGATTGTGATCACTGTTGTCTTAATATTAGCCTGGGGCTGAGAAGCAATTGTATTCAGTACTCATCCTTGATCTTGGAAGAAAGGTGACACAGAGCACCACAGGTTAGATCCCCGGGTTCGCGCTTAGAAACCTCTGGGTATTAAGCGTGTTATAAATAACCTATCATATCATATCATGTCACATACTCCATGCACATAGAATTTTGTGGAAGAATATGACATACTGGTCATTGTTCAGATGCCTTCACAAAAGCTGTACGAGACTTGCTGTGCAACATTGTGACAGCTGCCACATCATTGACCAGTATGGAATTCTGCACAATATTGTTGTGCATCAAGGTCTGATTTTAGAGCTGGAACCAGACTGTATGGAGAAAGAACCGAGACCATGAAGCAGGAGAAAATTGGGGCCACAGGTGAAGGTAGAACATGGCGGAAACACATGATATAAAGTTACTTTTTTTAGGCTAGCCCACAGATAGCACAAATAACATGTAGCAGTTCTATTCTCATACTCTCTGATTTAATTTTACAATAGTACATTTTACACAATGGCATAGAACAAAGAACGTAGAACAAATAAATCAGTAGAACAGTTCACCTGTGGTGGAATAATACTTGTTGTTTGTTTTATAACTTGGGATGATAGGCGAGAGAAATGACAGAAATGGCTGTGTAGAATGGAATTTATCATAACACAAGTTTGAGGATGTTTTTAAATTCTTTAAATTCTTGAAAAGGATTATTGCTTCAGTGTTGGAAACATTGTTGAGCCACTACAAAAGAATATATAGAGTCAGGATTTTGATAAAACTTGCTGAGGTCTTGGTGTTCATTTTCAAAGCTTGTCTTCAGGTGCATGTCGCTGTTCTGGTATCACTGTTATGTGAGAGAATGAGCATAGAATTCTGGTTTGTGTAGATGGACCAATGAGATGATCAGACTATCAAAGTTCCAGAACAGTTGACAAGTGTACAAATTTGTAGCTGATTTGTTTCAAAGTTGATTGCAGTCACTAGTTTATGAGGTGGAAATGTGATTTGAGGGCCAATGCTTAGCTACATGTGGCACAAAGGTGTCAGTATGGCATCACGTGGAGTGGAAACTGTTGAGAGCTTTGGGAATGAGTGAGGTTCCAGAAGGGAGTGACGGAGGAGAGAAGCAGTTGGAGAAGAGATGGGACAAAGTGTGTGTGAAGCTCTGTTAATATCAGTTCATCATAAATAAAGATAATGAAACTTACAGGAGTGTTGGCCCGTCTTCAAAACTACAAGTAGCGACGAGCGACGGTCGGTGAGCGACAAGTGAAAACACTCGTGTCCACACCGACCAACAAGAGCTCTGCATGACTCTGAAAACCATAACGCCCATGATTAGGTGCATATGCTGGCAGTTGGCCAGGAAAAGGGAGACCATCACAGGGTAGAAGGTAGGACTCTAAATTGATAGCATAACTGGGGGTAGAAGTGAAATTAGGTAACAGAGTGTGAGGCACCAGCAGCAAAGTTAACACATCACATGCAACATACTGCTGCCCAACACCAGGGGATGCCATAAATGAAGTGAAGATAAACAGTGTGACGCGAGACAGCAACAATGCCAGCACTTGAGCACATCATGTGCAATATACCAAGGTGCGAAACCGCCGGCACAAATGTCGCAAAGGAGCAGCAAGAAAGCAGCGTGACCGCATTGCCCAGGAACAGAGGAAGTTGCCATGGCCAGTGCGTTCAATAACCCATGGTTGACATGCAGGCAAGTACTCAGCTGTTGCCAATACACTGTGGGCTAAAACAGAAGGCGTGACTGGCACAGAAAGAAAAAAAAAGGAAATGCAGATGGTACAGTATAAAGCAGAAATTAAAACACAATAACACACTAAGGGGCTCATATACAACAATGTTTTCAATGGGAATTTCCTGTGTTAAAATATTGTTGGTAATCAGGCCCCAATCCCAAAAGAAACAATACAAGAGGATAGAAGACAATAAGGAATACAACGAAAAGAACATGCAAAGTAGACACCCCACTACAGTAATCCTAGCTGAACCAGGCAAACTGCCAATTCCGTGGGAGAGTTGGAAGAAGCCGTTCAAGCATTATGCACTTGTGGTGTGTTGCACAAACTGTGTTATAGAAAAAAAATAAGTCTCTATTGGTACACTGCTTCAGGACTGCCGGGCAGCAGCAGTGCGAGAACCTACCGGAATTCACTTAATGATAGACCAAAGAGCTCATTGAATATGAGAAATGCATGAACAAGATCGACAAACATTATGAAAAAAAACAAGCATGATTCTGTAGAGGTATCACTTTGGCCAGAGGGTGCAAGATGAGGGGGGTGTGTAGAACAGTATATAACATCATTAAAGGGCCTTGCGCGTACATGCAAGTTTGAGGAGCAGAAAGAAGATAGATTGAGAGACCAATTTATGTAGGAGTGTTTTAATAGCAAAGTGAGGGACAAATTAAGAATGACCCATCACTGAAAGAAGTAATAGGCATTGAAAAGGAAATAGAGCACACAGAAGCATGTGTGAAGACAATTGTCAAAGCAAAGGAAATCTCCACAAGTGATCTGTCCACTATAGTGGGCAAAAATATCAGAGTAAAGGAAGGATAATGAAAATGCCATTCTGCTACTAGAGGGTCAATCAAGGGAAGAAGACATGGATTGTCCGGCCCTGCAAATGATATGCAGGAAGTGCAACAGGAGAGTCAGGATTGCCAAATGTTGCAGGTGCATGGACAACAGAGGTAGCATAGAAGAGGGTATCGAAGAAGAAAAAGAGGAAAGCGTCCACCTAGTGAGCTGTGAAGATGAAGATTTAGACGGCCCCACTATTGCTGTGTTGGTGGATGGAAAAGAAATAACAATGATGTTGAAATCAGGTGCAAAATAAACCATGCTGCCGTAAAGAAAGAATCAACATTATGTTCATGGATAAGGATATGTATGAGGTGCATATCACTCCTGTGGTTTATTTGCAGCCCAATTGCAATTCAAGGATCGAATGGTCCAGGTTAAAGTGTACGTGTTGGATAAAAGCAGCATGCCATTGCTAAGCTGGGCCCATCACAAAAAGTTAGACATTAAACTTTACCAGGATTCCAAAGAAGTGGTCCATGCGTGGTTTGATGAAATCCAAGCACTTCTTAGGAAAGTGTTTGAAGAGAATATAGGGTGCCTTAAGAGATATGTTCACCAGATCTGGGTTCGTCCTGGATCAATAGCGGGGTACAAAAAATGTATAATATACCCATCACGATGAAGGAAGAAGTTAAAAGTGAAGATAGGAATGCTAGAAAAGCAAGGGATAATACAACACATCCAGGCCTTTGAATGGGCTTCCCCATTGGTAGTAGTGCAGAAGCCCAAGGGCAAAGTGAGGATACATGTCGACCTGAGATTTCTAAATAAGTGTTTCAAACCAGACACAGACACACATCGCCTAACATTCATGAACTTTTCTCAACCGTTGGACCTGAAAAGTTGTTTTCTACAGTAGACCTTACAGAGGTGTACCATTAGATACGGCTGCATGGGGCATCCAGGAACCTTACGCCATTTTTCACACCAGAAGGCATATTCCAGTAAGTAAGGCCTATTCCGGTGCCTGAGAAAGCCATTCAGCCTCGTGTTAGCATCGGCTGTAGCCCAGAATGTGATGTACCTGATATTTAATAAGGATGAAGGAATACTTGACATCTTGGATATGGTGAAAGTGAAGAACAGCATGATGAGAGTTTGCGGAAGGCAATGGAAAAGTTGAAGAATGCAGGTCTAACATTAAGCAAGGAAAAGTGCAACTTCAATGAGAAATGTTACAAAGAGGGATGGAGCCAAACATGGAAATGATTGGCACGATTGAAAGAACACCAAAACCTGATTCCAAGAAAGAGTTATTGTCATTCCTAGGGATGGCAGAGTATTATGCCAGATGTGTGCCTAACCTTGCAGACTGTACAGTAGCATTGCGAGGCCTAATGAGAAAGGGCAGTGCATATGTCCACAGTCCACACAGATGTGTTCAAAACCAAACTAAAAGCCTACTTCCTCACCTTCAAAGTCACCCTCCTAACCTACCTCTCATCTGCCTCCTAGCTAACATGTTTCCCTCGCCTCTGACCTGCCTGTGTCCCTCACTTCCTCTTCCTCCAATCTAGCACTTCACCCATATATCTTTGAAAATGTGAGGAAAGCACAAATGGAGAGACCTATCTTTGAAAAGAAAGACATGAGAGCACTTTGGCAAGTAATAGATGACCTGCATGCTGAACCAATTTTATTGAAGAGGGGTGAAAACATAATACTGCCTAAGAAGTTACGAGAAAGAATAGTAGATTTGGCCCATGAAAGACATTGGGTCTCATTCCGAGTGGGGCGGTAAGGGATACCGGGCACCGGTAAGGAGACCGGTGCCGGTAATCCCTTACCGCCCTACTACGAGTTCCCTTAGCGGGTCCCTCCTTTAACGCCTGGTTTTACCAGGTGTTATGGACGGGACCCTTTAAGGGAAATCAGAGCCAATAATGGTACCACAAATTGCGGTACCGTTATTAGCTACTTCGCCCTTCCCATTGAGCTCTATGGGGTCTCAAATGGGAATGGGGAATGGTTTTTTCAATGGGGACTTACTGGTCCCGCAAAGGTTGGACTACACCGGTAAGTCCCCATTGAGCGAGACCGGTGCCGGTACCGTTATTGGGGGCAGTCATGGTGCAAATAGCGCCATGACTACCTCCAATCTCGGAATGAGGCCCATTGTGTCATAAGCAAGACAAAACAATGCGTGACAAATAGCTACTGTTGGCCAGGGTGTGACAGACAAGTCAAACAGAAAGTCAGAGAACATATCCTTTGTGAAGTGGGTGAAAATCTGTATATAGAGCACAAATGTCCTATGACTATAACGTAAATTCCTGCTTCACCATAGGAAAGCATTTGATTGGCTATAGTGGGTCAGTTTTGCAGTGGAGCACATCTCAAGTAATGTAAAGTGATAATTGATTTGCTGACAAAGTGGGTAGAAGTACAGATAACTACAGATATGAGTGTGATGAGTGTTGTGAGATTTGTGAATGAGATATTTCAGAGGGAAGGCAACCCCAGCATGGTGATATCAGATAATGGTGTGCAATTTGTATCAATGGAAATTAAGAATTATCTAAGGGGCAATGCAGTTGATCACCACACCAGTGCAGTATACCATCCACAAATAAATGGAGCTATAGAAAGATTCAGTAGGATCATGAAGTACATCATCAGGTGGGTGGTAGCTAATCAAAGGTAGTGGGAGGAAGCTGTACAGGGCATAGTCGTAGCTCATGGATTAATGCTGCACTCAACAATGGGAATAGCCATATTTAAATTCCATTGGGACAGGATACCTTACACTGAATTGACACCCCTATGGCAGCAGAGGGCAGGGCCAATAGTTGTAGACAAGGAGAAAGTAGATAACAAGAGAGAAATAATTGAAGAAATAATGAGGCATATGATCAAGTGGCTGTGCATGGACCCAGATATCCTAAAATGGGATAGTGGGTATGCATACAATGACCACATTTTCTTAGAAAAGGTGTGTTGAGGTAGCCAGACACAATTCAGATGACAAAGGTGTTACCCAATACTTTGGGGACAGTAGATGGAAGGGTGCGGAACATGGATAGAGCAATGGTGTGTAAAGGAGAGATTGGGAGGTGTGTATGAGCTTTAACAAAGACAACTATACAGAGAGTAGCTCCATGCTGGACCAAGCATGAAGAGCTAGATGATGGAGGAAGAGGAATGAGCTGGAAGAAGCAACTGAAGGAGAGCTGACAGCCATGACAAGGTCTGGGCAACAAGGTAATATGCCAATTGATGTAACCAGACAGAAGCAGCCAGTAGGAAGTTTAAGGAAGAGTGGTGTGTGATATCTCGTGGAGTGGAGAACATTGTTCCAGAAGGGAGTGATGGAGGAGAGATGCAGTTGAGGAAAACATGGGACAGAGTGCAGAGCTCTATTAATATCAGTGTAGCATAAATAAAGGTAGCAGAACTTACTGGAGTAATGTAATGTAATTGTCATTTGTATCTTACCTTTCACCATTGCTGTGGTCCCAGCACACTGTAGGTTGAACACCCTTGGGGGACAGTAGTCCAGGTATGGGAAATTCATCAGAGAGTTATAGAATGTGTGTGTGCATTTTAGCCAATAGGGAGATAGGTAGGGGTGGCCAAGTCTCTGCTATACACCCATGTCGAACAGGTATGTGGATGGGTGCAGGGAGGTAGTCTGGATAGTATGCAAGAAAAGCATTATGTGTGCAGCTAGGCCAAATTTACCGCGGGGGATAGCTGCATTCGGATGGCAGGGGTGTTGTGCAAAGTGTCTTAGAGTGGTGCATGTGTGTTGAGAGGTAGTCTGGACAGTATGCAAGAGTAGGAGAAACATTATGTGTGCAGCTAGACCAAATTGTTTCATGGGGCATAGCTGCATTCTAGTGACAGAGGTGTTGTGCAATGTGTTTTAGAGTAGTGCATGTAGTGGAAGGTTGCTGAGAGGTGGTATGGAGAGTATGTGATTAGAAGAGACATTATGCTTGCAGCTGGTGACCCTTCTTCAACACTACTTTCTGGCTTTGTGTTAGTGTGGTTGTGAAGGAAATGATTGGTGCAAAATGATAAAAAATAATTTTCCGTGAGTTGTTTAGGGATTGTAATAATCACAATCAATGTGACTGCAAACGATCAGTATCGTTGTATCATAGCAGTGCTTGTGAAGTGCTTGTCATCACTATCCAATCACATAGTTATACAAACATATGGTAAAAGATGTTTGTGTTGCAAAACATTTACATAGTTTTATGGTGTGTCTTTGGTGATTGCTGGTGGATTTTGGCAGCCATTGGGCATTGCCACTGTAGGTGGCTTGGGGTGTTAATGGCACGATTCAAATACATGTGCTATGAGAATATGGCTATTCTCAGTGTCTAGTCGGGGTCAATGGCATGGCTTCACATTGGGTGTCTGGGGATTCCCAGGGCATGGTGAATGCCGCAGTAAAGAGCCCACTGCATGGAAGAAAATCATGCCCACAGGTCATATCAGGTGGTTTGGAAAGGCGGTCACTGGGCATTGCCACAGCCATGCTCACTGGGATCAACAGGTAGTTTGGTGGTAGACAATATCCCAAAATATCGGCCTCTAAACATAGCTGCTGGCCAGGCCCTGCGGCCAAATCTGGTGGCTTTGACTTGCCAGGGCCTCAGCTGCAGACCTTCCCCCAAGCAAAGTGCCTACTGGCCAAGATAAGTGTGATTCTTTGGGAACCATAACTGACAAATATGTCATCTTTTTGTTTTCTGCCACAACTATAATATCCGCTTATTTATAAAATAAGAAGGGCATAGAATGAAAGGGCAAATTTATATGCCTGTTTCAAGATTCACTGCTCCTTTAATGAAGTGTGCAGGAAGTTCGGTCTAAAGTCATGAACACTGGGCCTGAAAGAAACATGAATTCTGATCTGATGTCAAAGACGTTTTCAGCCAATTGCAAAACAAATGGACAGCATTCTATGATTCACCCCTTAAATAACACTTGTACGTTGATTTGCTATTAGGAACCATTTAATGATGAGGAGGTCGATTTTCTTTATTTGTTTGGATGACATCTGCATGTACGTTGGGTTATCAACATGCTCGCTCTTCTGAAGAATTTGCTTTGAGTTTTGGAAGGAAGGGTGCAAACACACTGGTCTCTAGCTGGATGCTGTTTTGCTTTTGAAGAAGGAAAGATTAGAAACCTTTTTTCTGGATTCTATTTCCAAAAATGCCCAACACACTCCTGAATGAGAAGCTGGAGTGTCAGCAATGCATACAATGAACCTCAAAGGTGTGTTCACCTCCTCTTTCCAGAACACTTATCCCATCTTCATTGGACATTAGATATTATTTATTTGTTTGCAAGCTTTTTTCCCTCTATTTTTGAGAAAGGTTTTCTGTGACTAGAGCCAGGAGTATTCCTTTATTTATTTGTCTACTATAGTGGAACCAACAGAACATGTGATACGAAAAATAGATTATAGGTGAAGCCTCTATAACTCGGCAAATTAAAAAAGGAGGTAGGATGATATCATCTAAAAATGTACCTGGGTCTTCTACCTAAAAGGAATACTTATTTGCATGTGCTACTTCTTTCCTGTTCAACATCTCAGGAGTATAGGCCCAGCACTCTTCATGACACCATATACATATAGAATCCCATTTCGCTTCTATGCCCAAAGCAGAGAGTCATGTACATATTACCCAGCTTGCATATTATCACAAAATCTATTCTTGAGCACATAGCACCTCGCTTGATATTTGCAATCCTTCCATCTCACATACATCGATATTTTGGCCAGCACTTCCTAAGAGCTCACATTCATGGACGAATTTCAAAACTCAATATCAGGTGTATAGTGCCCCTCACACTCTGCAGCTAGCCTAGATACTCTCTCTGTCTGGTGCGGTCTCCCTCCTGGTCAGGATTGCAACTCAAAGGTTGCAGCGCTGCTTTTCCTCTCAGCTCTCTCTGACTGCTTAGCAGATTTTTGGATCTTCAGCTTTCTGATGTCATTCGGCTCCTTCAGGTCTCCCAACCCCTTCTGGTCTTTTGGCTTATTTAGTCATGTCAGCCAGTGCAACCTGTTTAATGACCACAGTGGTCCACTGTCCACTGTGGACATGATAAATAACTGTGGTTGCAGAATGCTGCCTATGCTGGGCTGGCTAGTATAGGTGTCCTGAATTCCTCTGGGAGCATAGGGGTCAGCTGCCATCAGCCCCAAATGTGAGATAGGAACAGGGCATAGGAAGGAGGAAGTTCAACCTCTCATAGGGCTTGCATGTTCAGGGCTCAGTACCATGCTGACAGATGTATGGAGTAGGAGGAGGAGGGCTCTGCGAAGCACAACCTTGTTTGCCTCTGGGTAGCTCACAGCTGAGGCCTAGGGCCCTTGCAGGTTATATTTTCTGGTCCTGAAATCCCCCTCCTGGTCTTGAGACATTCTCAGATATCAGACTTTGCCACACTGCATTATTCGTCAATCATACTTTTAAGTTTTCTTTTACCATTATATAGTGTGCTAAAGCAGGACTACACGGTGGAATGTGAATGCTGTTCGTTAAGTAGGCTTTGCCCTTTACACTGAACATACTAATGTCCACAGAACATTGATCTGAGTACAATTATAATTAATTGATTAATTTGCATTGAAATGACAGTGCCATATATACTCTTCCCATAATCTACCAATTAAATACAAGTTTGCAGTGCTGCAGCCTGTAACTAGAGGTCTCTGTGGAGAAGGATCAGATATGATATCAAAGGGCCAATACTAATATCTGAATTTGAAGGTTCTGTCAAGGCCTGAGTATCAACCAAGGACTCAAGGTCATTTAAACGTTGACAAAAGGTTTTTTGGTATCACAATCATGGTTCAAGTACTTCACGATCTGGTCCATACAAACTCTCATTTGGCCTGTATCGTACAAGGTTTCCCTCCTCCTACCCTCCTGAATAGAAGCTGCCTATTTGCATGACATAGCCAATTATGATCCTTGGAATGCATAGGGTTCAAAACGTCTCCCTTGGCTGATGCTGAGTTTTACATGACTGCTTTTAGATGTGGTTAGTGTCTGGTCTTGATTACTTGTATTTCCCTACCAGGGACCCGACTGGCTCTCATGGGTCTGCCATCAGCTTGGTCAAGGAGTTTCTGCTGCTCCTTGAACTGCATGAAGATTTCAACATCTTTTCAAAGGTTGGTTTTAGGACTTGCCTCGACAGCTAGGACTTGGCGATGTTTGTGATGATGTGCCTCCTATGCCAGGTTAAGAACCTTTGAAGTGTCCCAGGGGTGTTTGGGGCGCTCACAAGCATCTCCTCTTTCCACTGACTTTTCAATGTTCACTTCTTCCACTCCATTCTCTCTCTCTTTCTCTGTCTCCTTACCCATCTCTCTCTTCTCCTCATCCCATCTCCCTGGCCTTCTTCACTCCACTCTCTCTTATGTCTTCTCTTTAATCTCACTCTCTCTCTTATACACACAAACACACTCTCCCTCTGTATGTGTGTGTGTGTGTCTCTCTGTCATGCTCCTTCTCTCTATCCTCTCACTCCCACTCCTCTTTGTCCCTCATCACTCTCTCTCCTGCTCTTCCTCTGTGCTCTCTTGCATCTCCTTCACCTACATCCCACACCACCACATTCTAAACTACACCTATAGCTCCAGACTCCTAGCTCCCCTTGTATGTGCTCGTGCAACTTTTCAAGTGGAATCATCTGTGTATGTCGAGCATGCATTGGGATTGCTTGCTGGCTGCCTGGACAACAGAATTACCCAGGTGTGAACAATTGGCTGGAGGCCTGTCCCTTTGATCCACTAGCTGAGGATAGAAGACAGGCAGCTACCATGTTGGAATTAGTGTGCGACAAATGTTCGTTGGCGTATCTGTTCAAGGAAAAGTGCATTTTTATGTGGAAAGAACGTTCGTTTTTATATTTCCTGACCTGACCTGCACTGCGAGCTGAGACGGGGCTCTTGCAGGTGCAGGACATTGCACGCAACCCAGAGGAGGCGGGGCTGGCACGCAGCATGTGACCTATCACGTGATCTATCTGAGCTTCAAAGCCCACTGACATCCGCCCGAGCGGCGCGTATCTGTTCAAGGAAAAGTGCATTTTTATGTGGAAAGACCGTTCGTTTTTATATTTCCTGACCTGACCTGCACTGCGAGCTGAGACGGGGCTCTTGCAGGTGCAGGACATTGCACGCAACCCAGAGGAGGCGGGGCTGGCACGCAGCACGTGACCTATCACGTGATCTATCTGAGCTTCAAAGCCCACTGACATCCGCCCGAGCGGCGCGTATCTGTTCAAGGAAAAGTGCATTTTTATGTGGAAAGAACGTTCGTTTTTATATTTCCTGACCTGACCTGCACTGCGAGCTGAGACGGGGCTCTTGCAGGTGCAGGACATTGCACGCAACCCAGAGGAGGCGGGGCTGGCACGCAGCACGTGACCTATCACGTGATCTATCTGAGCTTCAAAGCCCACTGACATCCACCCGAGCGGCGTTAAGCCCGACGGTGAAAAGCCCATTGGCTGTTGTGCGGCTGTTCGGCGCTGGGGCGCCACATTCAGCTGTGCTACCTGGAGTTCGTATTCCACGCCTGATCAGCTCGGTGAGGATATCTGCCACCCACAGGTACTATAAACCGCGCTCTATTACACTTGTATAGTATATGGGAGACTGTGGGAGAATATAATCTCCTTTGATCCCAACGGCGATCTCGATAATCCAGCAATATAGGTATTCTGCTCTACCACTCCACGTACTTGACTATTGAGTAATTTGTTCTGTGTGAAACACTCTCTCCCCCCCGGTTATACATCTTTAATCTCTCTATTAGGACTTTAAATTAAGTCTATATGCCTCCTAAAACACGTGGGGCGAAAGCATCCTATAACCTGAGAAAAGGTAGGACAAACCATCCCCATATGCCTACTAGCAATGATATTGGGGGAGAGAGTTTGAAATTTCCAGCTAATGGGGGAGCCACCATTCCAGAGCTATTTAAAAAAAATCCTTCCAGCATGTATTGACGATCAAACTGAGGAGAGGGTACCGGCAGTACATAATGGAAGTCGACCACTGGACACTACGATCTTTGACGACATCGATAATAATTCATTACTAGACTTATGTCCGTCCATACAGAAATCTATGGCTCCTCCACCTAATTCTGAAGAACAGGGGACTACTGTGATGGGGACAGCCAGGAAAGCTACACGTATCACAGTGGAGGCACAAGTTTTGCAACCCGCGAGTTCCTCACCGAGAACTATATGTTCTGGCCGTTTATCTGAATCACCAAACCTTTTGATCGATTCAGACGAGCAGGGGCAAACCAAGGCTGACCAATCCTACGAGCTATCTCAGCTTAACTCGGTAGCTATTACCGAGATACAGGCCTCCTTAGTTTCCCTTCAATTTGCACTAAAAATTCTCCTTAAACTATGTGGGAGAATACATGTGAACACAGTCCTACAGCTGAATCTTCCCACTCCGGATGTAGAATACGAAGGAATGCCTGCAGAGGCAAAGGAGCCCAAGATGCCGGCTGAGCCACCTAATACTGAGGTGGCTAAACAACCTACAAGCGAAGAAATTATCCATCTGACTAAGAAACAGCGCAGAAGAGCAAAAAGAGCAGCCCTAAGAAATATCCCTGTAGAGACGGCCTCCCCACTCCCGGATACAGCAATTCCCCAGCAGAAATCTAAAAAGGCTAAAAAAAGGGCACTCAAAAGAAAGAACAATCGAAATAAAGGCCGGGGTACACTCACTAGCTGGATATTAGAGGAGAAAGCTAAAGAAATCTCAGCTGTGAGTAATGCGAGCCAAGACTCCATTCTTATAGACAATCATTCTGCAGTTAATCAATTTTCTACTCCTCAACGGAACAATTCTAACAGTTCATTTGAAAGTACGGACTCTGAAAGGAATACTCAGGTACCTGAGAGGGAAGAGAACAGAGAGGAAAATAAGATCTGCATTGTGAAGAACCTAAATCAGCAATGTCGTGATAAATGGCTACCCCGTGCAGCTATGCTTGAGAAACTCCACTTAATACCCCAATTAAGAGTCATTAGATCTGAGGATTTCTCTTTTGTGGAGCCTTTATGCACCACTAATCCTAACGTGACAGCATTGCATTGCACGGTCCTGGCCTCGGCACAGCTGATTCATAAACACAGAGTCAACCTAGCGCAAGTAGGACTAGGAGTAGATGTGAACCCTGATGATGCAGACCCTCTGATCAAAGATGATCCTAAGCCAATTAAAATTGATAATAAAACTAAGTTGCCTTCCCTCACTGGAAACCAAGTGCAAATGTGTGACATTCAGAACACTCTCAAGTGGCTCGCGGAAGCTTTGCCATTGGCAATAAATAGACCCTGAACTTGCTCCTTACTATCCTGGAATACCAGGGGTTTTAAGCACTTCACTGCAACTAATGGGTCACTATCTTACATCATGGATTATTCTTTTTTTATGTTGCAGGAAACTTGGTTAATTGCACCAATCATAATAGATGGTTATAAATTGTACCAGACCCATGCCAAAAAAGGTCCGGTGGGGAGACCTTATGGGGGACTGATGATAGGGGTAAGAAAATCTATAACATCCAGAGAAATAGCTACCGATTCGGAGGATAACATCAATGCGGTGGAGGTGGTTATTCCCTTTAAGAATAACTGGACTAAACTTTTGCTGGTTAACATTTATAACCCCTACAACGCATCAAAGAGCGATCAAATACAAGACAAACTGCATGATCTTTTTATTGAGTGGACTAATGAATGTCAAAATAGTTTCATTATCCTTGCTGGGGATTTTAATTGCTCTATGAAAGGGGATGGAGGAACGACTAATAATAAGCGTTTACACCCGCACCCCCTCATGTCTCAAGATTTCAGCGACGTTGAAGGGGAGAAGTGGATGTGTTTTATGAAAAGCTGGGAATTGGAATGCCTGAACGGTCGAACGATGAGTGACCGTCCGGGACATTTCACCTGGAGAGCAGGTGTGGCTTGTCGCACCCTAGATTACTGTTTCATCAGCCCTGAGGTGGCATCCTTAGTTAATGACATGGTAATTATAGATAATGATTGGAGTGATCACAGAGGCTTAAGTCTGAGTTTAGATTGTGCTTTTGATTTTCCTCCAAGAATAGCGGTAGGAAACCTGCTGGTTAACCATGCCTGTTCGCGATTAATTTGGTCTGAGAAAAATATATTGAAAGCTTGTCACGATTGTGGAGAGTGGAATAATGATTATTATACTAAGTTTGTCAAGTGTACAGCTGAAGACTTAGAAGGATGGATTTATAATTTCACAGCTAAATATGTAACAAGAAAATCATCATTTGTCATTAAAGAACGGGGCGCGATTGAGGTCTATGATAAGACAATTCGGGATGCTAAACGGACCCTGAGAAGGGATATACGTAGAATTAGAACTAATACTTACCCTATCACGGATATACATACCAAGGTTAGAGAGGTAAAAAACAGATATAGGACATGGTCAAAATACTGGAAAAGATCGCAGAAATTGGCTAATTGGCAAAAAACTGTGAGAACTATCTGTTCAAGAAATGCCCGGAACATCTGGGCACTTTTGGGAGAAGCTAGGGGGAATAGGGTAACCCCCCAGATTAACCCAATTGATGCCGAGGAATGGGTTAATTTCCTGGAGACACGCAATGGCACGACGGTAGCTTATTCTGCAATATGTGCTACTGCTTACCATGCCCCTGAGTTGTTCCCTGTTCATTTGGAAGATCTGATAGACAAGATTACCAAACTTAAAGCCTCTCGAACCCCGGGCCCAAACGGTCTTTCTAATCTTCTTATGAAGAGTAATCCAGTCTTCTGGGCTAATTTTCTGAAAATTCTTTTTGAAAAAGTCTTAAAGGACGGGATAATTCCAGAGACATGGCGAAGAGCAATCTTAGTGCCGGTATTTAAAAAAGATAACAGGTCGGATCCTGGTAATTATCGTTTGCTCTCCATGTTAGATTGTTCTGGCAAATTATTTGCCTCCTTATTATTGCAGAAATTACAGTTTTGGGCAGAGAAGGAAGGGATTCTGGACCGCTACCAAAGTGGATTCAGAGTCGGTTATTCTACTGTCCAGAATCTTTATATTATGAATAGCCTCAGAGATAAAGCCTTATCCCCTAATAACCCGCCTCTGTATGCCTTATATATTGATTTTAAGGCTGCGTTTGACACGGTGAATAGAGAGAAGTTATGGAGGAAGCTTAGGAGCCTGGCGTGCCCTGAAGGTTTGCTCTATTATCTACAACTATTACATCATAACACTTCTGTACAGTTGAGGCTGGACGGAAGTGGATCTACTACTAGGGTGGTAGAACAAACTAGAGGAGTGAAACAGGGATGTGTTACTGCACCCATATTATATAATTTGTTCGTCTCAGATATCCCCGAGTATTTGGGAAGTGTGAGCAATTGCCCTCCTAAAGTTGGTGCTCAGCACTGCTTAGTCCTGGCCTATGCGGATGATGTGGTCATTTTCGACCACACATTCAGTGGCATTTTACGCTCGGCTAAGCGGCTCTGGGAATATGCGGAGGAGAACGAACTCACAATCAACCAAACGAAAACTGAATTGATCCTGTATAGTCATGGCAAAGTGAACCGCCCCAGAATGATAGTAAGAGGACAGGAAATTCAATATACCAACTGTTATAAATACCTGGGAGTTGAATTTGATTGTAAGAGAAATTTCCATTCCTGTGTTCAAGCCCGTAAAATAAAAGCAGCACAATTAACTTCCATGATATGTCAGTTCTCGCGCAATAAAAGTGGATACTCTGTGTGGGCAGCTCGCCAACTCTATATCCAGTGCCTAATTCCTATGGTAACCTATGGCCTGGAAGCTCTAGTCCACTTAGATCTGGATTGGCTTCAGGAACTGGAGAGTCGTTTTTGGCGTAAGCTGCTGGGTCTGCCACAGGGAATACCAATGGCAATTCTAAGATTAGAGTTGGGCTTAACTTCCCTAAAAGCTCTGGTATTAAAGAAAAGAGCAGAAATTTACATTAAGGTGCAGGTCACCCCGATTAATCCTCTCCTGAGGACGGTAAAAGAAGACATTGTTGGGAATAAGCAGGTCCATTTTGTGAGAGAAATTACTGTCTTATTTGAGATGATTGAATGGACCCCTAACTGGGGAGATAATTATGAACATTTGAAGGCCCAAATGGCGGAACGTCTTAAAATCTGGGACTGGCAGAATAATTTTAGACATCTTGCGAGTCTTCACAGCTATGGGTTCACATCTCATGTATTATACACTTTTAGAAGGGCTCAAAGATATTTAAACCTTTGCCCTTCGAATAATCTGAGACGTTTTCTATTATTTCTACGTATCAACCACCTTCCTACTCTAACGGGGTTGGGCCCACAATTGGCCATCCCCAAAATTGAGCGTTTTTGTAGGATTTGCAAGAACAAAGCCTCAGTTGAAACTGCGAGACATGTCCTCACACTATGCCCTAGACTAAGCTTAATTTATATAAAACACTACAGTAGATATGTACATAATCTTGACCATATCAAATCTAAAGACTTCTGGAATATATGTATCAATACTTTGAATCCTAGTCTACATCTGGCTCTATATAGAGTATGGTATATGGTTAAGGGAAAACTTGAAATTTAAAACTTGAAATCTGAAACAGGTGGACAGGCCAACTTCCCGGTAAATAACAGTAGGAAATGAGTTGTCATACGAAGTTATGTGAAAACTTAAAGGTGCTTGTGACTCATGAAATTTGTAACAATGAAATGCAAGTGAATATTTTTTTAAAAATATTACTTCTTTTAGTACCACATTCTATAATTGGTTGTTCTATTCTAAGTTGTTGTCTTACATTATTGTAATAAGAATTTATTTATTTATTTATTTATTTTGATTTATGTGTAAAGTTTTTGTTTAAAAAATCTGTATCACATTAAAATAAAAAATAAATAAATGTTCCTTCCTATGGCTGTTCCGTAGGTGGCAGTGCTTCCGGTGGACTACCTGCAAGATATTTATATTCAGAGATGTGGCCAGCCCTGTGAGCGTCTATGATTGGGGCCCATGGGTAATGATGCAAGCATCACTCACAAACCTCTGTCTCTAACTGAACCAAGCCTCCATAGTTTCACTGTGTGGCTCATGGACGTCCATGGTGGTGGGTCTGAGAGCAGCTTGTGACACCTAACTTTCTCTGTGTTCCCCTCATGGAAATTGTATTTTGTAGAGAGTATGTAAAAGCATCTTGGCGCAAGCAAGTCTCATCATACAAATGAGACTGTGGATGAGCTGGCCGGACTGGAGTATCTGCAATATGCTTCCTCCGGGCCCAAAATCATGGATTTGGTGGCAGTTCCCAGCACCCATGGCCATATCCCCTAGACTCAAGCACAGAGACGTTGCTAGGGAGGGCTGAGGGGGCTAGGCACCTAGGTCTTTTGGTTCTAACCCCAGATAGAAGATCAGGTGCTACAACCAAAATGCTAGCTACGACGTTAGCGTAGCCCCTGATCTTTTCCAGACCTAGCAATACCCCTACTCAAGCATGAGTTTTCTTCAAAGAACCTTTAGAGTATATCACATCATTGAACGTGAATGCACTAAACTTGACAAGTAGTGTTCATTTACATGGAAAATAGACTATTGAAAAACACATTCTGTGGTCTAATCAGTGGAGCAACTTTGCTGAAAATGTTGTGGGGGACATGACCTCTAAAGAAAAGGGGCCCCTGCCAAATGAGGGGGGGGGAAATGGTGAGCCAAGAAAGTTGGGGGGCAAACTCCCTTGACCCCCCTAAAAGTCCACCCATAGGTCTAATAATGTTCTAGTTATGATATCAGGCCTGATGTCATGAGCAGCGCATGGCAGGGGAAACACCATGCTTGCATTCCTAAGCATAGCTGACAAACCTCCATTTATTTTAGGATTTGCATTGTAACCATAACATCGATTCAACTAAAGCTTTTTCCAAGAATTTTAAAAAGTTTCTCTAATAGTAGATTGATCATAACTTTATGCAATACCTTTTATTGATCGAATATACATATATGAGTAGATAAAAGAAAGTAGGTAAAGGGTCGATATGGTTAAGTAGGTGTTACAAAAACCATGAAAGTTAATCGCAAAAATGTTGTTTATGGAGATTATGCTTTTCATAACTTCTACCACTGCGCTGCACAGCTCATGAAATCTATCACATAACTGATGACATCCCAAGTGATGTCATCCATAACATCACATATGAGATAACTGATGGATAAACAATACATATATTGCCACACGTCCTGGAATTTCTCTGTAGCGATTTTAATTTCAATATTCACATGAAACAGATCTTGCATAGTACAGGTGATCTAAAATTGCCTTTGTCACAATCCTCTTATAATTACACTGTACACAGTTTATGGCACGCCTATTGTACAACTGAATTATGCCACATGCACACTCTCTGGGGGCTTTGTTTAAGCAGCAAGGTTCATGGAGTGTTATCTGGAATTAGGCAGTCGCGCTTCATATCTGTTTAAGGTACATGTGTAGTGTGCAGGACTGCACTTTCTTCAGAAAACATAATTTGACTTTTTCTGCTAAATTTGTCACATGCAAGTGTCATTTTTCTGTGATATCTGCATTGATTGTAATGCCATAATATTGATATATTTAATGATTGTTTGTCAAAGTGATAGGCTACACACAACACACTAAGCTATTATTAGATTGTTGTTTCAGAGTTTGTACCGATCAGTGATGTCATGGATAACATAATTTGTGATCTAACTAGTGATGCCTTTAAATTGTTTGGGTTTTGTTGTTTTGTGCTTCAATTCCCTTAAAAAAATGAGTTGCACTGAATTTCCATTTCTTTACAACTTTAACTTAACTTACTTTTTTCTGTTTTAAATACATGTGCAGCCTTCGTCAATCACCAGACAACCTTAATTCATCACCATTAATTTGTCTGCAGAGTGTTGTGAGGTACTGTGAGGCCCCGCGATGTTCCTTGAGCCCCCTCCCTCCACAGACTCACTCCAGAAACGTCTGCTTAGTTCAGGCTCCCCGGTCGCTCTGCGCATCTGGGACACGCCTCCTTTATTTAAAAGCACGCGGCGGAGTGCAACGTCATTGGATTGTGCATTGGATTGTGCATGTACTGTGACGCGCTACTCTGCAGGGGTGAGCAACTTCAAAGTGTGTTCGAGGGGTCAGTCCGGGAGCATGCAAATGAGTGTCCCCTACCTAACTGAGGGCCACCCAACCTCTTCCTTTCTGTGCACCTGCCTTATCTTATCCATTTTGTTGGTACACCCCTTCCCTACCCTCCCTGCCCTTCCTTTCCTTCTCTGTCGTGCGTTACAAGACTAAGAAAGATACAAAACAACCAAAAAAGAAAAAAAGTTTTAAAAAAAGCTCTTTCCAGAGCCACCTTTCAAAATTCAATAATAGAATTTCCAATGAAACGATGCAGGTTGACACACAGCCGATAAGCTCAACAGATTGCACGATGAATAATGGGAGTGGCAGCTCAGTCAAAAACATTGTAGTCATTTCCGGGAGAAAGTCCTGGCTCTAAAAAGAGGGTTTTTCTGGTGTTTGAGTGTGTTTCGAAGGGTTGAAATGAGCAACAGCTACAAGAAATAATACTTGCTTTACTTGCAAAAAGAGCAGCAATGCATGTGTCATATTTCACAGACAAAGTTGATTACCAGCATCAGTAAGATGAACTCCATCTTTGGGAAAAATGGTTGTGCTACTAAACGCAATGTTGGCATTGTGGAAGTACAACATGGCAACATCTCGCAAAAAGGCACAAACAGCCTTCTTGACATTGCATTTCGCTTTCTCCATTTATGCACCAAAGCAAGAAGAAGGCAGCCACATCTGTCTGCGCAATGCTAGAAAATAATTACTCAGGAGTTCGGAAACATACCCATGAGCTAGCCAAGTGTCTCCTTCATCGCAAATTGCACAGAAATTCTGGTAATATGTACTAAACTAGTTCCTCCACAATGAAGAATAAGAATGGCTGAAAGATTGAGTCTTACCAAAGTGGAGGAAACAGGAACCAAAATCAGCCACTTCATTGCACATACTCCATACCAGTGCACATGCACATGATAGAATCAAAAATGTGCAGCCACTGCACACTGTTTTGCACACACTTGCAACAAATGTATCTAAGAGTCCCCCAAAACCCATACACTCAGCCTCCTGAAGCACACAACCATAACCATATGCTTCTGCATTCCTCGCTACAAAAAGACCTTCTGCCACAGTCTCTCAGTGTTGCCAACTCCTCAGTAAGGCAAGTAGCTATTGGCTGTCCCAAAAGTTGCTAGAAATTGCTAAATAACGTCATCCCCTAATTTACATAATTGGCCATGTGCATAATGGGGAATTACCAAGGGCACGGTTGTTATAGCCTCTGATTCAATTTTTCACCAAGCTAGCTGCCTAAGTATAAGTGGGGCATGGTCTGATGACCTACAGATGACAGTACATAACATAATACATAAGTGCAGTACAGCATGCATGTCGATATGTCATAGCCAGAAGTAAATACCTATTAGAAAATTAGAAATAGTAATAACTATATTTAGCTTCTATATGATTTGCAGGAAAAAGGAAAAACGTGTATAATTCTTCTGCAGGGCCCTTGTCCGCTTCGAAACCAGAAACTATTTCAGCCCTAAATAGCTCCACAGGTTTCAACGCTGTAGGAACCTCAAAGCGCCTGAGAGTTCACAGTTCCAGTACTGACACAATGCACTGCTCTACCAAAGCACCTCACTTACCTGCTTCTGATGTGCAGAAACCCCTACTAGATGAGCCTCACGGTTGGACTGGGGCATACATTTTGTCTCAGGCACCAATGAAAAAGTAGGCCACAGTTGCAAATGGCTCTTTCTTCTTTTTGTGGCAGACTTTTTTAAATAGTACGCAACTGTGAGTTTTTCATGAAATGTGATGCAAATTGTGCACTTTACACAGTATTTGTTCAGAAACAATGGTCAACTACTAGCCGCACGGCTAGCAAGAAATGTAGCGCCTTTTTTCAATTGGATTAGAGTGCAATAGAAAAAAGTGTACATTTCCAAACCAATGGAAGAAAGTAGGTCAATTTTGCGCTAGCCACTTTTACAGTACAAAGTCGCTAGGGCGGCGTGATTTCTCGCTAAATATAGCAAGAAAGTGGCCAACTTCACAACACTACACTCTCTGCTTACACATCACACCCAGAAACCTTTTTGGCCAATCCATTAGCCTCAACAGTACAATTTCCATTCCTGGCAGCAAAAGCCCCGTATGTGGTACATGCAATCCTGCAAATATCGCGATATCCATGGACACATCGTGCTGTGTACGGGAGTGGGTGAATACATTTCAACCAGGGTAGGGGATTTCGTCCTTAGTGTTGGCTCTGCAAAGAGCCTTTTTTTGGTGCTTGTAAACAAACACCTTTTTTCGTTTTTTATAGGGGTTCGTGTTTTCTTTTCCTCCTCACATTCTTACAATAACCTCTTCAACGCATCCTGTAGATGGTGAAACAAAATACCATTTCCAATGGCGGACAAAAAAATGACATTGGCATCGAAAAGGTTCATACTTGGAGAATCAATGATGTCATTGTTACAGAAGAACACACAGAAAATCACACATGCTTCTGTTCACAAGACACCTTCCAACCTCTGCCTGGCGACAAAGTATATTGGGATAGTCCCATACTCTTCTAGGTGGTATCGATGAGAAAACCCCCTTAGCAGTGGGAAAAAACCACGCCACTGCTTTCATCAACCTCTTTAGTTGATGAAACAAATGTGAACAAGCCACATAACCCAAATGCTGGCCGCCATATTGCACCACAACAACATCAACAGTTGCAAAAGTGGCCACCTCTCTGCAAAGTGCTAGCACAACGCCAAAACTGCACACATCAGCACTGCACCACAAAGCCTCCACTCCTTCCGAATCGAAATTGCCATCAAAGTCACTTTCCAGGGCATACCTGTGCATATCTAGCACAAAGGCATCACCCACGATCAACACTGTGCGTCTCTCCTTGTCTGCCACCCTCACTACACAGAGTAATGAAAAAAAGTATTACCTTCAAAGTGAAGCACAACTTCCTGTAAAGCACACCCTCAGCACTTGATTGGATAATCCCCACAGTCCCTTTCCCATGGCCAGCATGCATAGAAGTTCATGATGTGGCACGTGCGCTTCCCCAAGTACAATAAGGGCCACACCCCAGTAAAGCAGTAGCAGTACTTCTTCCCTTTACACTATCTTTTTTCCAGCACTCCCTCTTTGGGTACTGTTAAATAGTCACACACGCATCCACCAATCACATCTAAGACCTCTGCATGTAAAACTAGCAGTTAAACATTCAGAGTGCAAGTCTTGTGTCATCCCAGTAAAACGTTCTGTGAAACTATCCAATATCGGCACCCATCACCACAAAGTACAGGTATAAATATTGTTTCTATATTATTTTTACAACTATGCAATAATTGCCTCTGAACAGCTTATCTGCCACTGAACCTTCATAACGTTCTCAAAAAGTATACTGTAATTTCTCCCATCACCTACCATCAAGTGCCACTTCATTGGTATGTGCTGTGAAAGTTTTCATTTACCCATATCAGCCATTGCAATATCCAAACAGGAACTCTTATTTCCTTCCGACAATAGTACACATTTTTTTCTGCTCTAACGCATCTCCTACAAAATCTGTAAAATAATCGCACAAAAATAGCACTGAATGTATTCTACCAACCTAAACCAAGTACATATATTGCATGCATAAAAACAGGATGCCTGCCACTTAAGTTGCACACTTCACAGAATGTAACATTAGTTAGAAAGGCATTAACAACAAAACCAAATGTAAATGTGGATACATAAATCCAAGAAGTGTAATAATTGCTGTACTCATGTATGAAGCATATATGTGCCGAAAAGTTAATGTAATTTCATGTACAAACACATTGTCCTTTCCAAGCTGTACACCTTTCTATAATACATTCTCCAAATGCAGACAATATGCCTTTAACAAGGAAATTGTCTAACAGTCTTTTTTAACAGTTGCAGCAACCACCTCTGTCCTAAAAGCCAGTGGCATGTCAACTTCAAAATGCAACCCAGAGGAAGCCTACTGTCGACAGCCAACAAAGCAAGTGCAATGGTATTGTGGAGGTGTACCTTCAGGCCCTTATAAGTATAGAGGAGAAATCACACTCAACCCTTAAACCTTATCACACAAAACTAATCCTGGAAACTGTTGTAGATAGTGCAATGCTCTTAAAACGAAAAATCTTTCAATTAAATTTGATGAGAATGAAAGCACTAACAAAATGACTCTGTAAACTACCACCACTAGTTAGAAGCAAACACATTATCAGCATAAATACCTTCACAAAATCAATACAGGTCAGTGGAGGCACACCACCTGCCCAGGTACATAATTCAATGAGAAATCATACAAACAAGAGCAAAGAAAGTAATGTGCCATACATAGCAGGGTATGCAAAAGTACACAATAGCATAATGGAAGAAGAAACACTGCTTTCAGAAATATCCCCAGCAAAGTTAGATGCCACTGTCTATGGCACAGAACCAATGTGGTCGAGCTTCAAATCGCCTTGCACATCAATTTGTAACGAACGCAACAACTCTGTGAAGTCGTTGCAGCAGTTCCTCAAACGCCATGCAAAAGTCAGCAACAACGGAAAAAATAAAATGCTACAAGCTGTGAACTCCTGTCCAGTACGCAAATACACAGGAGAATAAGGACATTCAAAAGCCTCCATTTATGGACCTGCTAGAAAAAGCACCTTCCACCATCTCAAATTGTTAGCAACATATCATTGTACTGTAGGAAATCTTCTTTACAAAGTGTACTAAGCAAATAGTACTGACACACAAAATTGCCTGGTCCAATCAAATTAGTATGCACATGCAACAAGCAATGGTGTATTGCAAATGGCACTAATTGTTTAAAACATTTATTAAAACGGCTCACACCAGTTGTGTTTACAAAAAATAGGGCTGAATAGAAATGCTGCACATAATCCTGGAAACAGTTACAGGGGCTCAGAAATAAGGTGGGGGTTGGACTATTGTGCTGGAATGTAAAATGCATGCTAAATAGACAAGTAAATCCACAGGAAGTGGTAATGTACTTATTGCAGGTATTGGAAATCAAATACATACCCATAAATTAAATATTTCCGATTTCCTACATGTGGAAACATACATGTACTCTCTGCAATCATGTAATTCAGGAAGAAGTCCCAAACAAACACTTTCTCTCTGTATGTATTACCTAACTGTGATTCCATTCCATTTCAACAGGTGGTACAAAATGCAAACCATAGCATATTATCTAGGCCTTCCAATTCCGATAATCGTTTGACCTTACATATACAATCGCATAGGCAATACATAATATGATACATAATATGAATGCGTTCGACGTATAATGAAGATGGGAAAAAAAAGTAACTGCATCCTTACTACATTCACACACGGGCAGGTGTCAGTTGGCAACAAAAGGTTCACACCAATAGCCATAATGTACCACACAGGCAACACAACCAGTTCAGGTCACTGTGCTTCGTACATTAGAAAGCATGTACAATCTATGAAGAAGTTGTAAATGAATTTGTTTCCTTTCATGAAGGAGAGGCCCAAATATGTCCTTCCCCAAAGGCCCTACAGTGTGTAAAATGGCCCTGACACCCACGTATGCGCATCCATCGCACACAGAGTCTGCCAACATACACCGTTGATTCTTAACTCACTGCACATATAAATCGTAGATAGGGGTCGTAAATATACATGTATATATTGTGTCAGCTGTACATTCATTGCACCATGTATAAGGTACCAACATGTCTCCATGTACGTAAAAGGGAGTTCTATGAAACTTGAGTGCTTAGCATTGGAAATGCACAATGAAATGGTAACACGTTGCTGCCTGATTTTGTTTTTGTAGCCGCATGATTGCCAGAAATGGAAACCTGTCATACCTCTCTATCAACACGGGAAAAGGTGATTGTAAAATATGTTCAGTAGTCCATATGCATTGCGCCAAATGTAGCGTTTTCATATAATTGAAAAACTGAATCCATATACCAGTATCACAGTGTTGGCATGCATGGCTGATAACATTGAGGTGAGTGTGGCCAAGGCCTATCGTCTTCGGTGCATGGGCTACAGCCTACAGCCTTTGCCCATGCACCCAAGAGCCTAGGCCTTGGCCACACCCATGGCAATGTTATGCAGCCATGCATCCGAACATGTGGCCAGGTATCAGAACCCACAAATGTAATACAGCCACCGGCACTGATACCCAACCCATGCACCATAATACAGCCATGCATGCAAACATGTAGTTACTTGGCAAAATCCACCAACGTAACACAGCCTCCAGCACATCTACCCACTTCCACTCATATAGTATTTCTCTACTGCCAACCAAACCACAAAATGTGCACAACATTGCCCCTCCTCCCAGCAGTCTATTAAGTACACAGAACCAATACATCATAGTACAGTACAGTAATTAGTAATCTGCTCAATGGCCACAATCTTCAGAACATTTTAACCTGCTCCCAGCAGTCTATTAAGTACACAGACCCAATACATCATAGTACAGTGCAATACTCTGTGTTCTATGTAATGGCCACAACCCAACCACATAAAACATCCACTGGAATCCTATGCACTTCTATACACACTGTATTCCAACACATCACCCAGTCGACACACTGCAGGACTGTTGACTCCATCATGTCCAAGCATGGACCAAAAACTGTAGCATGGAACAACAATCACCACACCCATTCAACCAACAATATGTACAATGCTGACACACCACACACTCACACAAGGCAAAAATGTGAAACCTACTTGTAACTAGTGGACAAGGAAGTTGTACGTAACTGGTGTATTTCACTTTGAAAATGCACGAGGTCATGTCCAGCCATACATTGAAGGCGCTAGTGACTTACCACTCACAGGCCTAGTACACCCTATGTGAAAATGCTCATGTCATTTGCATCCACTCCCTATCTGCAATTGAGTCTGCCAGCACAAAAACAGGTTGCCTCGGGATGTATCGTGCTGTACCGAAGGCTGCCTGCAGTCACCATACAAGCTAGTCACCTGAGGAGGTACCTGCAAATTGGCACAGTATGCACGGATACATTCCCCACCCTTTCGATCCCCTCTTCCCCCTACCATATGTCGGAATGCATGTTTTCCAGCCCCTTTCGGTGCCGCACTATCCTCATCTACAGCATGGCGGCGTTACCCAAACTTATAACCCTCATCACACTTCCCTCCAGCCTACCAGAGGGCGTGTCCAATGTCCACCGACATCACGCCACACTCCAGTCCAATCAGACTTTAGACCGCAGAGCGAACAGGGAAATGGGACCGCAGAGCGGAGCCAGATATCACTAATTTTTTGAGACGTACATTTTACCTGCTGTTAAAAAAAGTGCAGGACTCTACAAAAGCACGCTTTTGGGACCAAGCCGCCGCTCCTGCCGCAACTATCATAAAAATCCATCCAACGGTTTGGCCTGTACACGTGCGCAAGGTTTTTGTCCATTCAGTCTATGGAAAAAATAAATTATTTGGGATACCAAGGACCTGGAGGCCAGATGGTATCTAATTGTACTAATTGGTCTATCTAATTGTACTGATTTGATCCTGTTTTGTGGGCTAAAATTGTGTTCGACTTACTTAGTAACATTGTCAGGACAGGGGTAACCCCCCATTCATGGGCTTGTGCTAATCTTATTGTAATACTTAAAAAGGGGTATCGATTTAAACCTAGTAATTATTGCCTAATATCTCTGTTGGATGCCAGTAGCAAACTTTTCTCAACGTTACTACTAAAGGATTTGGAGAATTGGGTAAAGAATGAAAACCTATTGGACATGTATTAGGCTGATTTTAGGAAGGAGGTGCGGACCTCGCAAAATTTACAGGCCGATTCATGGAATTAATGTGCGCTGAAAATTTCCGCCCAAGCGTGCGAAAGTGTGCGAATCGCAGCGCAAGTGCGAAAATCGCAGCGAAACCCACGCACAGCGATTCATGGAAGTCCGTGCGCGTGTAAATTCATGGATGTGCGCCAAAATCCTGCGTGGCACACGCTGGCGCTACGCGCACAGTGAAAGCGCACATATCGCAGCGCACACAACAAAAGTAGGCATAACACGGGGAGTAACACGCGGAATGGGAACAACGCGTGAAAATGTAGGCGACACGGGGGAAGTACAGGAGGCAAATGCGCGGAACGCCCACACGCACGCCTACAACACGTATTCATGGAATCGAACGGGACTAATGCATGCGCCAAAAAAGACGCGCTAATTAGGAAACACGTACGCCAGCAGAAGCAGGCGTACGTGGACCCGCGCAGCATAAAAGTGCGCGCAAACATCAAACAAGCTCAGACGCTAAGATGAATATACCGTTCCTTGCAGCAGTGGTCGTGGGATAGGAGGAGGAGGATAGTCAGGCCCAGAATGTTTACACCCAGAACCAGCCTTTTTGGGATGCCTGATGACCAGGTGTATGGGAGGTACAGGATTCCACCTCACATAATGCTCGACCTGGTGAGTGAGTGGGAGGATGACCTCACATCACCCACCCTTTGCTCCCAAGCACTGAGTCCCCTTGAAAAGGTGCTTAATGTACTGCACGCCTTGGCCACTGGATCATTTCAGCGGACAAGTGCTATAGTGGGGGGGTCACATGCCACATAGTCACGCTGCCTACACCAGGTGTTGGCCATCATGACTGCACGCCCATCAGTCCGCAGGCACATATACCTGCACAGAAAACCTGCAGAAAGGCAGGCTGCCATCCAGGATTTCTACAGGGTGGCACAATTCCCCAAAGTGCTAGTTGCCATTGATTGCACCCATGTGGTTCTACGTCCCCCCAGGGCAACGGAGCACATCTATAGAAACTGCAAGCACTGGCATTCCATCAACATGCAGGTAGCATGTGATGCCAAGGGAATCATCACCTTAGTATATGCCAACTATGCAGTGTCCACCCATGACAGTTTCATTTATAGAATGTCAACCCTAAACCGGGACCTAGAAGCTGGGCGGCATCGCGATACATGGCTGCTTGGTGAGTATAAATGCCACTGCACATGCATGCATGTCAGATACTGAGTAATGTCACAAACCCACTAATGATACCCATCACCACCTACCCAGGGGACAGTGCCTACCCTCTGAGCACCCACATGATGACGCCAATTCGGAACCCCACCACACCACCCGAGGTATGATACAACACAGCCCATATTGCAACCCGGGGCAGAGTGGAGCACACATTCGGAGTGCTCAAGTCAAGCTTTCGCTCCCTTGATCGCTCTGGTGGGCAGCTGCTATACGCTCCCCCAGTAGTGTGCAGGATCATAGTGGCAGCATGTGTCCTGCACAATGTTGCAACATGCCGGGGCCTGCCGGTGGACATGGTGGTGCCCCCACATCCCCAACCACATGCATGCGCATGGGAGGGGAAAGGGCACGTGGTGAGGCAGCCCGTACGCAGCTGGTGGCTAATTACTTCACCTAAAATCACACCCCTGTGGAGTTCACACAGACCTGGCACACACCAGCTGACAATCAATGATGATGGCATAAGGGACAGTCAACTGTCACAACCATACCAGCCTGAGATTGGTCACCTGGAAGTGTTACATTGTGTGCATCCTTACCTACCGAAACATCACCAATGCTGTGTCATTATAAGACATACATCTATGCTGCTAAATTGATTACCCCTTGCAAAATACAACATGAAAAGAGCGCCATGTCACCCAACCCCTCCCCTGCTCCGCCACTCAACACACCATGGCATGTCATGCAATGTGAAAGCAAACAAAGCAATGCGCAAGACCTGACACAAGTGTCACAAAGTGCACTGTCCCAAATGGAAACTGCCCACAGACAATATGCTCCCAGTAATCAATAACAAACAGCATACATGAACAAATACTTACCACCAACACAATACAGCAACACACCATGAAACATTGCAAAAACATGACAGTACTAAGTCAAAGTAGTGGTAGTCTTACAACCTGAATAAGCCAGCACATCGACCCCTTCCAACTGTAGGATGTTGCTCCCACGCAAATGTGTCAGTGTACTGCATACAACATGAACTCCATCTGCTAAGGAGACGGCCTTGTGAAGACATGAGGAAGGAACCTGCAAATTAGGAGGAAGACATGGATGCACAAGCACATATCAATACACCATGCAGTGTACAATACAACAACAATACCCACTAGGGATGTCCACACAGTGTTGACTATGGACTGCCCACACAGCTCATGGGAGCCCAATGTCACTGTGTAAGTCACTGTCACTTGGTCACACCCTTTGCAAGCCCATGGAAATGGGAAGCAGGAGGGGTGTGTCTGTGTCACGAACCCAAGCATCTAACCCAAACTCAGGACAAGCCTGCATGTGCCCACCTGGAATACAGTGGATGCCCACGGGAGCCACTCAAGGCAACACACTGTAAAAAAAAAAAAAAATCAAAAATGGCCATGTGGGGATAGGGGGGGGGGGGCACCCAGGAGGTTCGACGACAGGGTGCACACCAACACCCACCTGCGTGGATGTTGCGAAAAAAAAATACCTCCATGGTTTCATGGCCTGCACAGCTATGCCATTGTGGGAGAACTGCTGTCGCTCTCTTCATCCTCTGCTGCTGCATCAGGAGGTGGTGGCTCTATGGGAGGCAGCCCACGCAAAGCCCTGGTATGGTCCTCCATGGCAGCAAGCATGCGGGTCTGGAAGGTCTGATTCTGGAGGATTAAAGTGCAGAGATCCCCATGCAGCACCTCACGGGTTGCCTGCATTTCTGCACGCATGGCCTTGTGTGATGCCCGGATCTGCTCACGTGTTGCCTGCAGCTCAGCTGAGAGCGAACGTGTGAGCTGCTCCAGCTGCTGTTCTGCCCTAACATTTCGGGAAGCCTCAAGTTCAACCAGACTCTGCCTGAGGTTATGGAGTTCTACCCTCAGGGCTTCCCTGTGGCCCTGTGACTGTATTGAAATGGATTCGTGCAGAGTCTCCAGTGCCGCCCGTCGGTCCCTGTTGGACGCCAACATGTCTTCCCTGTGTGATTGGCAAATGGAGTCTGTTGCCTGCTGTTATTGCTCCATCTGCCTTTAAGGGGGGTAATGGAAGTGGCCACCCTCTCCATTGCCTGAGCCATAATTTCTACTGATGCTGCCTGTTGGGTTGCCATACCGTACATGGAGTTTTCGCATACAGTATTGCCTGGTGGCGCACGGCCACCGCGTCGGCAGGCACCACACCTGTTCGGGGCAAGCGATCTGCACCTTGCTGTGCTGGAACTGCCTGAGGCTGCAGGACTGCATTCCCCCTCTGATCTGCTGGCCCAGGAACAGGATCAGATGCTGTGGAGTGTGACCCTGCATCCCTAACTGCCAAAGGCGGACCTACCAACACTGACATCCCCATATAGGGTTCTACCCCTGGTGCAGGTGGGTTGGACAGAACAGAATCCCTGCCAGAAGCACTGACCTGCGACAGCACATAAGTCTCATCATCCGACTCAGCACCTGAATAGAGGTCTGGGGAGCTGCACCCAGAGACACCCCTCGACAGTATGGTCTGCAGTACCAAAGTGTTTTCACCCACCACCACACCACGTCCCCCACTGGTGCTTGGTCGTGGCTGAGAATCCTCCTGGGTCTGCACCATCTTCTGAACCTCACCAGCATCAAGTGTGTCGTCACCTGCAAAAACATGAAATACAAGAAATGGAAACAGGCATGAGCACCATAGCACACACATAGGCCTGACAAGACAGAGATCCTGTACATGGTTTACACATGTCCCACATGACTATAACCCTGGCATGCATGCACTGTCAATGAGTTTGAAGGGGAGTCAAAAAGGCAGACAATGAGGACACCAAGATGGAAAAGCAATACATTTGCAGCATGTTGTGTAGCACTGGCATCACACATCAGCCTGTGAGTGGCATGTCCAATACAAATACATGACACATGCCAGCACACAGATGTCATGTAGCCTAGCCATGGTAAATTAGACAACTACAGCGATATGTCAGTGAATGAGTACTGTCACACATCCATGTCACATGAACATGATGAGAAGATTAATGCAGAATAGTGTTGCAAAATATGCATGTGCCACACACTGCAACACATCCAGTGTACAATAAGACAGTGATTGTAGGCAGATGTACACATCAATGGTTGGTCACTTCAACATGACAGGAAACAACTATCATGTTCCACATGCAAACAGGCCCTAAAAATAAATGTCAGCAGGCCAACACTCCCTCGCCCTGAATGGTCTAATCATTCACATTACCAGGTAGCTAAAGTGGCACAATGTGGGGTGTAAACAATGACAGAAGCATGTCACATATGTGGCATTAGGGATGAAAAAAGCATATGAAAAATGGGATGATCTAAACAATCAGCCTGAATGAACACAGAAAAAATCCGAACAATGTTGTTGCAAGATGATAGTTCAAGGGCAACAGCAGTAATGTGGGGCTAATTGGCTACTGTGGGCAGAAGGGATACTGTCATATCCAAATCAAAGGCACGTGAATGTATTGGAGGAAGCACATGGGTGACCCATAACACTCAGGAGTACACACCCTCACCTGGCACTCAATCAGAACCCGTCACCCAAACAACATACACATGGATCACACACACATGCATGGGCACTCACCGGACAATGCGTCGTAATCAGGTAGTTCTCCCACGCCTTGGATCTGTTCCTCTGTGACAAAGGTCCCAGCAACAGACTCATGTTCAGTGAGTTTGTTGTCCTCTGGTGGAGACCCACCGCCAGTCACCAGAGTAGCGGCATGATTTGAGGCCAGCTTGTTCTTTGCTCTGCGTTTCAGGTCATTCCACCGCTTGTAGCAATCATCAGCTGTGCGCCTCACAAACCCAAGGGCACTTATGCGGTCCGCGATGGTCTGCCAGTGTGCCCTACGTTGACCAGGTGTGGTCTTGCACCCTGCAGTCATCACCATTTTGCGGCTATGTGCCGACACATAGGTCACAAGTACATCATTTTCGGCGTCATTAAAGCTAGGCTTCCTTGACGTGCCGGAGTGTGTAGCCGTGTCTGGGGTCTCAGCCTGTAGTGCCAGAGCACCCTTCTTCCTCTTTTTCAAAGGTGGAGCAGAGCCTGAGTGGCTTACGCCGCTCTGGTCAGTAGGGGCAGAAGCGCAGGTGGACTGGGTACTAGGAGTGTGCAAAGGCACAATGACCATAGGTCTTGGTGCAGGCATTGGCTGAAGTGTGATGTTGGCAGGGGCAACGTCAGTTTGATGGACCTGGACTGACACTCTCCAGGCTGGGAGACTCAGAGCTGGGGTGGATAGAGCTGCAGCTGCCCCTGCAGCCTCCCCACCCTGCCTACTTGGGGCAGCAGATGACATCGCTGCCCCAGATCCACGTGGCCTGGTGACACCAACTTGCACCACCAGACGTGGCTTAGACTTGCTGACCTGGAAGTCAGCCTGGGAGTCATCCTGTGCCGGGTCAGGTGCCACAATGGGCTGGTTCAACAAGGGCTGAGCTGGGATGGTGTCAGCTACGTTTCCCACAAGCATGGGGGGGCCATGGGTGTCCCTGATTGGTCCTCCACACATGGGGGTCTAGGGGTACCCTGTAAATCCTGGCCACGTCCCCTACCGTGCCCACCACGCCCACCTTTTGGAGGTCCGCCACCTTTGCCACCCTTACCGCTTGGTCGCCTCCGAACCATGGCACTGATGTTGTTGTGCGAATGGGAGTAGCAGTAAATGATTGTCTTGGGCAATTGGAAGTGAAAGGGGTAGGGTACTAGAAGGAATTCGTACCCTAGTGCTCTAGCAAGTCTGTCTGTGACCCCTGGGGGAAGATGACGGGTCACGCAATGCACAGGCACCCCGAAAACAAAAAATTACGTGCATGCAACCCCTCGTAGACTACGTGCGGGGAAAAATGAACCCGCACTACGCTGTGGCACCCAGGAACACAAAAATAAGCGTACGCGTTTTACACGCAGCCTACAATGACCTCTGAAGGGGTACGCGACACACGGGGCAAGCACAGTTGGTAAATACGTGCGTGACTCACCATCTGCCTGGAAAAAGAACGTGAAAAAGATGCACGTGTGCACGTTGGCAACACCCCCGCCAAAAGAAGAATTGTACGCTGTCTGTGGAGACAGGACAAAAGAAGAAGTGAACGCTGTTTGAGGAAACAGGCCCAACAAAAAAAATGAACGCTGTCAGAGGTAACAGGGAGTACGAACTTGAAACGCTGTAAAGTAATCGCCTGTGATCCAACAAGAAGTACAGAATTCACCCACTCGCTCTCCACGAAAAGCACGTACAAGGAAATTAGGTCCTATACATACCTTTTAAAGCGGCCCACATGTACAACGTCACTTACGCATGTATGCGCTGAGGCCCTTTCCTCCAATTACACAAGCTGACATTCGGACGTGCAGTTTTTGGACGTGTACGATGAACATGCACCCGTGTTGAGGGAAACGCCCGCACGTGTCACTGCACATACGCGTAGGGCCTTTCCTCGGATTATACGCATTCACGCGCAGACGTGCAGTTTTATCACGCGCCATGAGCCACTGTGCCCACGTCACGAGGGAAACACCCACGCACGTAACGTCACAGACGCGCTTACGCGCTAAGTGTCTTTCCTCGAATTACACACAGACGTGCAAGATTTTCACGTGCCAAATCACTCCGTATCAAGCTGGCCACACAACAACACACGGAAGATCACGCTCCTGCCCAGAAGGCCGAATTACTGCCCCCAAAGCCCCGAGCACGCTCCCACCTGCCGTCTGTGGAGACAGGACAAAAGAAGAAGTGAACGCTGTTTGAGGAAACAGGCCCAACAAAAAAAATGAACGCTGTCAGAGGTAACAGGGAGTATGAACTTGAAACGCTGTAAAGTAATCGCCTGTGATCCAACAAGAAGTACAGAATTCACCCACTCGCTCTCCACGAAAAGCACGTACAAGGAAATGAGGTCCTATACATACCTTTTAAAGCGGCCCACATGTACAACGTCACTTACGCATGTACGCGCTGAGGCCCTTTCCTCCAATTACACGAGCTGACATTCGGACGTGCAGTTTTTGGACGTGTACGATGAACATGCACCCGTGTTGAGGGAAACGCCCGCGCGTGTCTGTTCTTGCACATGGTGGGGGTGCGAGGGATGGGTGCTGCTGCCATGTACATGTATGGTGCACATGTGTGTGTGTCTGAGAAGTGTGTCTGTGACTTCGATACGCCATGGATTCATGACACATGTCCGTGATGATGTGTACATTCACTCATGCAGTGCGGTCACCGTTGTATGCACTGTGTCTATCCACTGTGTCTGTGGTGTACAAGGCATGATGCATGACCCTCCTGTGATGTGTGTGCATGGGATCAGTGTGAGCTATGATGCATGTGAGTTTGAAGACAACATTTTGATTAATAGAGGCCCTTGTACATGGATGCTGATGTTGATTGCAGGCGCCATGCCTGTTTATGCATGTGTGTTGCATGCATTCACCCATGTGTTGGGAAGGGACAGGATGCAAGTGATGTTAGACACTGCCACTCATGTGTTATTGCTTCCTGTCTAGGGGAATATTGTACTGTACCCTGATGCTTGTGTTGTATGTCTCCCTCTACGCAGCATCAAGTGAAGAAAAGGGCGGAGACGGCGCTGTGGAGCCAAGCCGCGGGGATGCCTCCACTGGGCAGCGACGCAAGGCTCAGCCACCCTCCCACAACTTGCCATCATCCGGGAGCGAGGGGGCTGGTGCCGCGTCTGCCACTATGGCTGTGGTGGAAGGGCCGGGTGAGCCCCCAAAGGGGCTTGCAATGGCGGAAGACGGTACGGAGACATCCAGGTTGGTGGTCTCCACAGAGGAGGAGGAGCCCGCAACTGAGCCGCACATGGGGCCTGGTGGGGGTAGTACCACTGGTGCAAGTGGTGCAGTCCAGGGTCAGGAGGCAGCACAGGTCACCACGGAGGGTCCTGTGCATGTCCCTGTCCTTGAACTTGTGACTGCACCACCATGCACCAGCAGGGATGCTCCGTCCCAGGCCCGTCCGCAGGTAAGGGAGAGTGCCATGTCATCTGCCTCTCCACTACCTGCGGACGAGGGGTCCAATGAACGTATGGGCTCCGTACTGATTGGTGTCGCATTGCACACACGTGACATTCGTGATGACGTGCATTCTTCCTGGGCATAGATTGCACGCCATCACGAACAGCAGTGTTGCGATGTGGCACTGTTGGGAGGGGCCCTGGTTGGTGGGTTCTTACATGTGACTCGCACTCTGGTGGAACTCTCCTCCTCTGTGGAGACTATGCGCCAGTCGTTCTCCCTGCCGTCTTCCGGCCCAGATTTCACCAGGGCCCCCTCTGGACCTGGCCTGCCCAACACAGCCAGCTTAGTGGAGATCCCATCCCTGCCAAAGTCGGGAGTCGGCGGTCCAGCAGGGGTGGACACCACAACTGGAGACCAGCTGATGGAGGATGTGCATGCATCATTGGACAGGGCACATGGACGGCAGCAGCAGCAGGAGCAGGCTCTAGGTGGGAGCAATGATGGCTCGGGGCCATCGACATCAGGGGGGCAGGCATCGGCCAGAGGGCAGGAGAACCCTGGAATGGATGTGTCTTCCGTGTGGCTGCGGTTGGGCCAGCGTATAGGTGCGGAGTGGCGGCGGGCAGAAGAGGCGCGGCTCACAATGGTCAGGGCGGAGTTCTCCATGCGTCGGGCGTTGAGGCAGGCAGAGTGCCTCGAGGCCACTCGCAGGGAGTTGGAACAGGCCATGAGTGCCTCCCTGCGAGACCTCGGGGCCAGGACAGAGGCCCGCCTCCAGCAAATAGACATGGAGTAAGATGATGCCCTGGCCGAAAACATCACTGAATGAGCCGCAGGACTTGCCCGTCGCCATTGTAAATAGTTTATAGTGTTAGGTTTCCTTTTTTTTGGGGGGGGGCTTTTGGACTATGCCCCACACTTTTGTATATAGTTTTTTTGTTAGGTAGGTTATTAGGTTTCATTTGTTTCGTTGGGCTCATGGACCCTTGAAAATTATATTGTACATAGTTGGACGTTGGATTTATTTGGACATTTTAATTTCATTTCACCATGGATCAATGGATTTACCTTTTTGTGTTTCATTTGGATTTGGTTTGGTGGACAGATAGTTTTGGCCATTTTTATTTTGGATTACTTGGGTTTTTTTGAGGAATTTAATTTTTTTTATTTGGACATGCATTTCATTTCATGTTTGCCATTATTTTATGCTTTAAGTACTTTCAATTGGTTTTCATGTTAATACATTTTGATCTTTTACTTCAATGTGTGGGATTCACTCATTGGGTTCATGCATGTTGACATGTGGGTTTACTCAATTAATGGCAACCTGTGTGTGTGTGTGTGTGTGTGTGTGACGGACATGTGTTGATGTACATAGTTGACTTTTGGTTTGTGTCATGAGATGGGCATGTAACTGCTGGGTGGGTGAGAAGGTGTGGGGCCATGAGTGGGACATGAGTGGGGGCCTGCTGGCAGGTGCCCCTCACTGCTGGGGGGTGGGGTTGCAGGGGGACATGAGTGGGACATAAATGGGGGCATGCTGGCAGGTGCCCCTCACTGCTGGGGGGTGGGAGTGCAGGGGGACATGAGTGGGGTTCTGCTGGCAGGTGCCCCTCACTGCTGGGGGTGGGGGTACAGGGGGACATGAGTGGGGGCCTGCTGGCAGGTGCCCCTCACTGCTGGGGGGTGGGGTGCAGGGGGACATGAGTGGGGGCCTGCTGAGAGGTGCCCCTCACTGCTGGGGGTGGGGTGCAGGGGGACATGAGTGGGGGCCTGCTGGCAGGTGCCCCTCACTGCTGGGGGGTGGGGGTGCAGGGGGACATGAGTGGGGGCTTGCTGGCAGGTGCCCCTCACTGCTGGTGGGTGGGGGTGTAGGGGGATATGAGTGGGACATGAGTGGGGGCCTGCTGGCAGGTGCCCCTCACTGCTGGGGGTTGGGGGTTCTGGGGGACATGAGTGGGACATGAGTGGGGGCCTGCTGGCAGGTGCCCCTCTCTGCTGGGGGATGGGGGTGCTGGGGGACATGAGTGGGGGCCTGCTTGCAGGTGCCCCTCGCTGCTGGGGGGTGGGGGTGCAGGGGGTCATGAGTGGGACATGAGTTGGGGCCTGCTGGCAGGTGCCCCTCACTGCTGGGGGGTGGGGGTGCAGGGGGATATGAGTGGGACATGAGTGGGGGCCTGCTGGCAGGTGCCCCTCACTGCTGGGGGGTGGGGGCACTGGGGGACATGAGTGGGGGCCTGCTGGCAGGTGCCCCTCACTGCTGGGGGGTGGGGGTGCTGGGGGACATGAGTGGGACATGAGTGGGGGCCTGCTGGCCGGTGCCCCTCACTGCTGGGGGTGGGAATGCAGGGGGAAATGAGTGGGGGCCTGCTGGCAGGTACCCCTCACTGCTGGGGGGTGGGGGTGCAGGAGGACATGAGTGGGGGCCTGCTGGCAGGTCCCCCTCACTGCTGGGGGGGTGGGGGTGCTGGGGGACATGAGTGGGGGCCTGCTGGCAGGTGCCCCTCACTGCTGGGGGTGGGGTGCAGGGGGACATGAGCGGGGGCCTGCTGGCAGGGGCCCCTCACTGCTGGGGGGTGGGAGTGCTGGGGGACATGAGTGGGGGCCTGCTGGCAGGTGCCCCTCACTGCTGGGGGTGGGGGTGCAGGGGGACATGAGTGGGACATGAGTGGGGGCCTGCTGGCAGGTGCCCCTCACTGCTGGGGGGTGGGGATGCAGGGGGACATGAGTGGGGACCTGCTGGCAGGTGCCCATCACTACTGGGGCGTGGGGGTGCTGGGGGACATGAGTGGGACATGAGTGGGGGCCTGCTGAAGGTGCCCCTCACTGCTGGGGGGTGGGAGTGCAGGGGGTCATGAGTGGAGGCCTGCTGGCAGGGGCCCCTCACTGCTGGGGGTGCAGGGGGACATGAGTGGGGGCCTGCTGGCAGGTGCCCCTCACTGCTGAGGGGTGGGGGTGCAGGGGGACATGAATGGGACATGGGTGGGGGCCTGCTAGCAGGTGCCCCTCACTGCTGGGGGGTGGGGGTGCAGGGGGACATGAGTGGGGGCCTGCTGGTAGGTGCCCCTCACTGCTGGGGGGTGGGGGTTCTGGGGGACATGAGTGGGACATGAGTGTGGGCCTGCTGGCAGGTGCCCTTCACTGCTGGGGGGTGGGGGTGCAGGGGGACATGAATGGGACATGAGTGGGGGCCTGCTGGCAGGTGCCCCTCACTGCTGGGGGGTGGGGGTGCAGGGGGACATGAGTGGGGTCCTGCTGGCAGGTGCCCCTCACTGCTGGGGGCTGGGGGTGCAGGGGGACATGAGTGGGGCATGAGTGGGGGCCTGCTGGCAGGTGCCCCTCACTGCTGGGGGGTGGGGGTACAGGGGGACATGAGTGGGGGCCTGCTGGCAGGTGCCCCTCACTGCTGGGGGGTGGGGGTGCTGGGGGACATGAGTGGGGGCCTGCTGGCGGCAGGTGCCCCTCACTGCTGGCGGGTGGGGGTGCAGGGGGACATGAGTGGGGGCCTGCTGGCAGGTTCCCCTCTCTGCTGGGGGATGGGGGTGCTGGGGGACATGAGTGGGGGCCTGCTTGCAGGTGCCCCTCGCTGCTGGGGGGTGGGGCGCAGGGGGTCATGAGTGGGACATGAGTTGGGGCCTGCTGGCAGGTGCCCCTCACTGCTGGGGGGTGGGGGTGCAGGGGGATATGAGTGGGACATGAGTGGGGGCCTGCTGGCAGGTGCCCCTCACTGCTGGGGGGTGGGGGCGCTGGGGGACATGAGTGGGGGCCTGCTGGCAGGTGCCCCTCACTGCTGGGGGGTGGGGGTGCCGGGGGACATGAGTGGGACATGAGTGGGGGCCTGCTGGCCGGAGCCCCTCACTGCTGGGGGTGGGAATGCAGGGGGAAATGAGTGGGGGCCTGCTGGCAGGTACCCCTCACTGCTGGGGGGTGGGGGTGCAGGAGGACATGAGTGGGGGCCTGCTGGCAGGTCCCCCTCACTGCTGGGGGGGTGGGGGTGCTGGGGGACATGAGTGGGGGCCTGCTGGCAGGTGCCCCTCACTGCTGGGGGTGGGGTGCAGGGGGACATGAGCGGGGGCCTGCTGGCAGGGGCCCCTCACTGCTGGGGGGTGGGAGTGCTGGGGGACATGAGTGGGGGCCTGCTGGCAGGTGCCCCTCACTGCTGGGGGTGGGGGTGCAGGGGGACATGAGTGGGACATGAGTGGGGGCCTGCTGGCAGGTGCCCCTCACTGCTGGGGGGTGGGGATGCAGGGGGACATGAGTGGGGACCTGCTGGCAGGTGCCCATCACTACTGGGGTGTGGGGGTGCTGGGGGACATGAGTGGGACATGAGTGGGGGCCTGCTGAAGGTGCCCCTCACTGCTGGGGGGTGGGGGTGCAGGGGGTCATGAGTGGAGGCCTGCTGGCAGGGGCCCCTCACTGCTGGGGGTGCAGGGGGACATGAGTGGGGGCCTGCTGGCAGGTGCCCCTCACTGCTGAGGGGTGGGGGTGCAGGGGGACATGAATGGGACATGGGTGGGGGCCTGCTAGCAGGTGCCCCTCACTGCTGGGGGGTGGGGGTGCAGGGGGACATGAGTGGGGGCCTGCTGGCAGGTGCCCCTCACTGCTGGGGGGTGGGGGTTCTGGGGGACATGAATGGGACATGAGTGGGGGCCTGCTGGCAGGTGCCCCTCACTGCTGGGGGGTGGGGGTGCAGGGGGACATGAGTGGGGTCCTGCTGGCAGGTGCCCCTCACTGCTGGGGGCTGGGGGTGCAGGGGGACATGAGTGGGGCATGAGTGGGGGCCTGCTGGCAGGTGCCCCTCACTGCTGGGGGGTGGGGGTACAGGGGGACATGAGTGGGGGCCTGCTGGCAGGTGCCCCTCACTGCTGGGAGGTGGGGGTGCTGGGGGACATGAGCGGGGGCCTGCTGGCAGATGCCCCTCACTGCTGGTGGGTGGGGGTGCAGGGGGACATGAGTGGGGGCCTACTGGCAAGTGCCCCTCACTGCTGGGGGGTGGGGGTGCAGGTGGACATGAGTTGGTGATCATATTGCAAGGTGACATGTGGCTTGGCTGGGGGGCATGCTCATGGTGGATGGGCTGCCTGCGGGACATGACCAGGGGTGCAGGGTAGTCCCCTGTGGTGTGGGCTGCCTGCAGGGGCCATGGAGGGGGTAGAGGGGACACCTGGGTGGACCCACACTGCCAATTCACATGTAGGACTCCCCGCACACCACACTGGATGCACGTACCCCGCTCTGACAGCAAAATCGCATATGAAACTTCACGCGCACCCCCGTAATACATGTGCCCCGCTCTGACAGCAAAATCGCGTGTGAAACTTCACGCGCACCTCCGAAATACACGTACCCCGCTCGCACAGGGCCAATTGCGTGTGAAACTTCCCACGAACCTCAGCAATACACATACCCCACTTGCACACGGCCAATCACGTGTGAAACTTCCCGCGAACCCCAGTAATACACGTACCCCGCTCGCACAGGGCCAATCGTGTGTGAAACTTCACGCGAACACCCGAAATACAGGTACCCGGCTCACACAGGACCAATCGCGTGTGAAACTTCCCATGAACCCCAGTAATACACGTACCCCGCTCGCACAGGGCCAATCGCGTGTGACACTTCCCGCGAACCCCAGTAATACACGTACCTTGCTCGCACAGGGCCAATCGCATGTGAAATTTCCCGCAAACCCCAGTAATACACATATCCCACTCATACAGGGCCAATAGCATGTGACACTTCCCGCGAACCCCAGTAATACACGTACCCCGCTCGCACAGGGCCAATCGCGTGTGAAACTTCCCACGAACCCCAGTAATACACGTACCCCGCTTGCACGGAGACAATCGCGTGTGACACTTCCCCCGAACCCCAGTAATACACGTACCCCGCTCGCACAGGGCCAATCGCGTGTGAAACTTTCCGCGAACCCCCGAAATACACGTACCCCGCTCGCACAGGGCCAATTGCGTGTGAAACTTCACGCGAACCCCAGTAATACACGTACCCCACTCGCAGAGGGCCAATCGCATGTGACACTTCCCGCGAACCCCAGTAATACACGTACCCCACTCACACAGGGCCAATCGCGTGTGAAACTTCCCGCAAACCCCAGTAATACACGTACCCCGCTCGCACAGGGCCAATCGCGTGTGAGACTACCCACGCAGCGGGGTACGCGTATTCAGAGGGGTACGCGGGGAGTTTTACAGGCGTTTTCGTGGTTGTGAATCTGTGCGCCATGTACGGGATTTGTGCACTGTACATGGCGCACGGGAGGGGTTGGGGGTATAACTGGCACTGCTGCAGGGTGGATGCGCCACTCTGCGCCGCGGCTGGTTTTGGATGTTAAGATCCATGAATACGCTGTGCGCAGAAATGGATTTTAGCGCACGCGGCTGGTGCAGAAAGTCACACGCGCACACTGTGCGCCAGCCGCGTGCACCACTTGTGCGCTGAATTCTATGAATTACCCTGTTCATTTTGTTAAAGTTGTTTTCAGAGCAAGTTAAGAAACAAGGTGCCCCGGTATATATTGCATTCCTGGATCTGGCCCAAGCCTTTGACAGTGTGAGTAGAGGTAGGCTCTGGGAAAAGATGCAGGAGAAGAAATGTCCCCCACACCTTTTGAATATTTTATTTCCCCTGCACTCAGATACTCGTGTCTGCGTCAGACTGGACCAACAAGGGAATTTTAGGGCCTGGATTTAGAGCAGTCATGGGTTGCGACAAGGTTGCATTTTATCTCCATTGTTACTGAATTTTTATATAAACAGCATTGCTCAAGCCTTTATTAATATTTGTACGAATCCCTGTGGCTGGGTCTTTTACAGGATCAGTATATGGCATATGTGGATGACCTTGTTGTGTGTGATTTTACTGCCATTAGGCTTCAAATAGGTCTGAAGGTGGTGCATGATTTTCTGAAGGATTTGGATTTGACCATAAATGTGTGCAAAACAAATGTGTTGATACTGAAACCGAACCCCCCAATCACGCAGAAAAGGTTGCACATTTAATTTTAACTTGGGCAACGTCAAAATAGAAAAGGTAGCTGAGTATAGATATTTGGCCATCACAGTATGTGGCAGCCCAAATAAGCAGGATACACTTTTAAGTAAAAGGGCTCGGGCTGTGGTCGCTTCAGTCCAATTGAGACTGCTGGATAAGAGATTTGGTACGTTTTCAATCCTTCCACTATTCAAATGTCATCAAAAAATCCTTCCAAGAATTGCCTGTGGGTCCCAAACAGACCGGGATCTTCTGAACTGGGCCAAGGATGAGGCAGCCATTTGGAGAAGAACACTAGATCTCCCAAGTGGTGTACCGATAAATATGATCAAACATTAATTAGGCCTGGTTTCAATAAAAGCTCATATCAATTGGCAGGTATTACAGCTTTTTGCTAAAGTGCTATGTCCTCCAAAGTATTTATTATTCATGTTCTTGCATATGCAGCTGGAACTCGATGTCTGTAAAGTGTTGAAGAGTTGGGTAAACAAATGCAAAATTATGTTGGACGGGACTGGCTGCTCGATGGAAGAACTGATATATGCTCCAATTAAAGTGAAACAAAAATGATATGAATTGGAATGGATAAGCAGAAGAGTATTGCGGACTATCATCTCTGTTATTGTTCACCTTATGAAATTAGACCTTTTAATGTTTTACCCCTGTATTTGTGCAAACACCCATCTTGGGTTTTTAGAGCTACGTTTTTAAAGTCCAGGTTTAATTGGCTTTTAACAAATGAAGTCTCAGGTGCTTGCATGGGAATGGTAAGAAACGAGAGATTATGTAGTGTTTGTCATTTCACGGTCGAAACTCTGAAAGCAATTGTTTACTAGGTTTTTCTTTTTTTTAACATGAATTACTATTATCCCAAGATTATGTCTGGAATCGAATGATGAATTAAAATGAAATATCCTTATGAATAAATATTTTAAAGTTAATTGAGTTGGTTTTAAAGGCAGTGTGATTATATGTAAATACATACATACATACATACATACATACATACATACATACATAAACAGTATGCTGCCATTCTGCAGATTCCATGTGCACATTCCTAGTCCACTACTTCCTGTTCAATGTTTAACTGAGCATCAATATCTTATTTACCTTATAGAGAAATGGGTTCTCAATGTGCAATGTTCACAGCTTTCTCTTGTTTCTCAAATAGACAAACGAAAAAGCAAACCAAAGCCCAGACCCAAATAAAATAACAGACTGGTGAAACAGCTTTTCCTTTTTACACTCACCTTCCTTTAAAAACATTTAAAAGGTGTGGTTGCAACAGAACAAATTCAGGTCACCTTTCAAAATGTAGATGCCCTGCTTGTAAACAGAATATTGATGTCCCCCTACTCCCAAAGATAGGAGAAAATAACTCTGTTCTAATACAGTTATTTCTATAAATAAAGGTCAGTCTGCTAATGACAATGTGTACCATGTACACAATTCAGAGAAACAACTTCTGCCGAACCAATGTTGTGTCAATCCTTAAGTGACATGCTGAAAATGGTACACTTGTGAACTATCAATGAAAATGTTTTCTTGAAGCCATAATTGACAGAGCATTAAATATAAAAGCAAACATTGTTTATTCTCATCTTGAGCAGAAACAAGCTCATTTACAGTCTGTAAGATTCTGATAAGAAAACTCTGCACTTGTTACTGCATGCAGAACTCCCAGATGATTTGACACATGTCTCTGTTTATTGTTGAGCATTTATGGTATAATGAGGAGCATGGAGTTTGCTAAAACATCATATGTGCCTTTATATTTTATTTCCCTGGAAATGCATTACATTATTTTTTACATACCAAATGATTACAAATGGGTTTACAAAGCACTTAGTTGGGAAACAGTGAACGTTTGCACAATCAGTAATGTCTGAGTGGCTTGTCATAAACATTTTCATCCACACTTAGCTTTCATTGATACAATTCAATTATATTGTGCATCTACTGTTTTTTGAAAAGCTAAGAAATCTGTTTTTACTCAGTGACACTTTGTTAATTCATACATTTCCTATATTCATAAAACCAGACCTCCCAAAGGGACATACCTAGTGACTATTGCATATAGTATGTCATCCACACTAATTACATCAGGCAGATTATGAAAACAAACATGCCAGTCCTACTGTTCACTCTGACTTCAGTGACCATAAATCCATGATATACGATTTTTCTTATACTGTGTCTGCATTATTGATGCCGTACAAACCCAGGCTGTACACCTAACATTGTGTTAGTAAGTATATGTTACAGCCACTTCACTGTTCACTGTTTGTGTGGAACATGTAGTTATTTTACTATCACATCTTGTATGGAATAATTTGTTTGAAAGCCATTGTTTAAGTTCATTTAATTGCCACACTTAAGCACTGGGCCCCAGAATGTCAATGTAGTTGTAGAAAGTGGGAGAATGTGCCACTTCTCATGTTTATATGTAGTTTTGGTTAGTGCGCATAGAATGCTTCACACTTCTTAATATGCACATGCTTTACTACCAAGGGTGCCCTCTATCTGTTCTGACACATCCCACCATAGTCAGAAACTCTTTTGGTAGTGGGGGGGGGATGCTGGGTAACTCGTCACCTTATGCCTTTGTTATATTTTGCGTTCCTCCACATTCAGGATTGATTTATGTACCCTCTCAAATGAATAATGGCTCTCTGCAACACAGGCATGTATAGGGTTATGAACGGTTTTACTTTTGAAGTGGCATGTTCTAATGTCTCACTGTTGGATTTATTTTTGGAGATATTTTACCCCAGTCATAGCCAGTTGTGCCAGCAGCAGGATGTTTCTCGATCAATATGATTACTTTTATTTATTCATCTTTGTCCATGATTAACGGGCCGATTCATGGAATAAATGTGCACCGAAAAGGAGAGCGCAAGCGTGAAAATTGCAGCGCAAGCATGAAAACCGCAGTGCACGTGTGCCAAAGCCGCGCACATCGATTCATGGAATTCAGTGCGCGTGTAAATCCTGGGATGTGCGCTAAAATCGTGGGTGGTGCACGCGGGCACACACGTCATTAAACGGCGTGCGCTATGCGCACAGGGAAAGTGCACATAGCGCAGCGCACACAACAAAAGTGGGGAACAACGCGTGAAAATGTGGGCGTTACGGGGGAAGTACAGGGGGTAAATGCTCGCAACGCCCACACGCGCACCAACAACATGTATTCATGGAATCGAACAGGGGAAAGGCGTGCATCAAAAAAGACGCGCTAATCTGGAAACACGTACGCCAGCAGGAAGCAGGCGTAAGCGGCCCCACGCAGCATAAAATTGCGCGCAAACAACAAACAAGCTCAGACGCTACGATGAATATACCGTTCCTTGCAGCAGTGGTCGTGGGACACCGCAGGAGGATAGCCAGGCCCCGCATTTTTTTACCCAGGACCAGCCTTTTTGGGATGCCTGATGACCAGGTGCATGGGAGGTGCAGGTTTCCACCACAAATAATCCTCGACCTGGTGAGTGAGTGGGAGGATGACCTCACATCACCCACCCTGTGCTCACAAGCACTGAGCCCCTTGGAAAAGGTGCTCAATGTACTGCACTTCTTGGCTACTGGTTAATTTCAGCGGACAAATGCCATAGTGGGGGGTGGGTCACAGGCCACGCAGTCACGCTGCCTACACCAGGTGTTGGCCATCATGATTGCATGCCCCTCAGTCCGCAGGCACATATACATGCCCAGAACACCTGCATAAAGGCAGGCCGTGGTCCAGGACTTTTACGGGGTGGCAAACTTTCCCAAAGTGCTAGGTGCCATTGATTGCACCCATGTGGCTCTACGTCCTCCCAGGGCCACTGAGCACATATATCAAAACCGCAAGCACTGGCATTCAATCAACGTGCAGGTAGTATGTGATGCCAAGGGAATCATCACTTCAGTATATGCCAACTATCCAGGGTCAAGCTATGATAGTTTCATTTTCAGAATGTCACCCCTAAACTGGGACCTGAAAGCTGGGCGGCATGGCGACGCATGGCTGATTGGCGAGTATAAATGCCTCTGCACATGCATGCATGTCAGATACTGAGTAATGTGACAACCCCACTAATGATAGCCTTCATCACCTCCCCAGGGGACAGTGCCTACCCTCTGAGCACCTACATGAGGACGCCAATTTGGAACCCCGCCACACCACCTGAGCTAAGATACAACACAGCCCATATTGCAACCCTGGGCATAGTGGAGCGCACATTTGGAGTGCTCAAGTCACGCTTTCGCTCCCTTGACCGCTCTGGTGGGCAGCTGCTATATGCGCCCCCAGTAGTGTGCAGGATCATAGTGGCAGCATGTGTCCTGCACAATGTTGCAACCTGCCGGGGTGTGCCGGTGGACATGATGGTGCTCCCACATCCTCAACCACGTGCACAGCTGCTGTGCATGGGAGGTGAAAGGGCACGTGGTGAGACAGCCCGTACCCAGCTTGTGGCAAATTACTTCACCTAAAATCCCACCCCTGCGGAGTGCACAGAGGCCTGGCACATACCAGCTGACAATCAATGATGATGACAAAAGGGACAGTCAACTGTCACAACCATACCAGCCTGAGATTGTTCACCTGGAAGTGTTACATTGTGTGCATCCCGACCTACTTAAAGACACCCAATGCTGTGTCACAAAAAGACACACATTCATGCAGCAGGAATGACTACCCCCTTGCAAAATACCACATCAAAATAGTGCCATGTCACGCAACGCCTCCACATCTCAGCTACCCAACACACCGTGGCATGGCATGCAATGTGAAAGCAACCAAATGAATGCACAACACATGACACAAGTGTCACAAAGTGCACTGTCCCTAATGTAAACAGGCCACAGACAATATGCTCTCAGTAATCAATAAGAAACAGCACACATGAACAAATACTTGCCAGCAACACAAAACATCAGTACAGGATGAAACCGTGGCAATATATGACAGGAAAAAATTAAAGTAGTGCAAGTCACACAACCTGACTAAGATAGCACATCGACCCCTTCCAACTGCAGAGTGTTGCTGTCAGGCAACTGTCTCAGTGTACTGCATACAACATGAACTGCATCTGCAAAGGAGACGGCCTTGTGAAGACATGAAGAACCTACATGTATATAAGGAGAAAGACATGGATGCACAAGCACATATCAATACACCATGCAGTGTAAAATCCAACAACAATCCCCACTAGGGATGTACACACAGTTTTGACTACAGACTGCCCACACAACTCATGGGAGCCCAATGTCACTGTGTAAGTTACTGTCACTTGGTCACACCCTTTGCAAGCCCATGGAAAGGGGAAGCAGGAGGGGTGTTTGTGTCAGCAAACCAAGCATCTAACCCAAAGACAGGACAAGCCTGCATGTGCCCAGCTGGAATACACAATCAAAAATGGCCATGTGTGGACCGGGGGGAGCACCCAGGAGGTACGAGGTACAGGGTACACCCCAACACCCACATGCGTAGATGTTGAGAAAAAAAAAATACCTCCATGGGCTCATGGCCTGCACGGCTACGCTACAGTGGGAGAACTGCCGTTGCTGTCATCACCCTCTGCTGCAACATCAGGAGGTGGCCGTGATATGGGAGGCAGCCCACGCAAAGCCCTGGTATGGTCCTCCATGGCAGCAAGCATGCAGGTCTGGAAGGTTTGGTTCTGCAGGATGATGGTACGGAGATCCCCATGCATCACCTCACGGGTAGCACACATTTCTGCGTGCATGGCCTCGCGTGATGCCCGGATCTCCACACGGGTTGCCTGGAGCTCAGCTGAGATTGAACGTGTAAGCTGCGTCAGCTGCTGTTCTGACCTAAAATTCCAGGAAACCTCAAGTTCACCCAGAGTATCGCTGTCATGATTCCTACCCCCGGGCATCGAGATCAGGTCCATCTGTCCCGGGAGCAGGCATCCAGATACTTGGGAAAAACCCAGCAGCCCCGGCTAGGGGCTTTCTGGGTACAGTCCTGGTGCCATAGGCGGCAGGCTCATAGAAGGGGTCAGTCCTGGCGCCATAGGTGCCAGGCTCATTTGCTTTCACTTACCTCATACAGACCATGCTGCTCAGCATTCAAGCCAATGTGAAGTCTGAAGGGGGACTACTTTATTTCAGGTACTATTTTCTTATTCGGGTGTGGTCTTGGGAACTTCTTAGCTGGGACTACTTGAAGGCTATTTAAACCATGCCCGAAGAGCAGCTCACGCTTCGCGTTATTCTGCATCCTGCAGCGTAACGCTCACTGTGCCTGCAAGCCAGCATCCAGTCTTCTGCCACGCCCGCCTCGAGTCTGGAGCTCCTAGAAAAAAGGGGGAAAGAAGGAAAAAGGTTAGAACAAGAACAATACTTTATTCCTCAGTTGATTCTCGATCCAACGCACTTTCGAATAGGAAGAAAGACATTATTTGATCCGCGTCGCATCGCCTGCTGCTGCGCCGCGCTATACTCACCAGCCTTCGCAGCACCTCCATGATCCACCTCTGTCTTCATAATTTCTTCGTCAAAATCTGGCACCTAAGGGGAATAAAAGAACAGTAAAGTGAGCCGAGAGACTAAATAAGGCAATATTAGTCACCACAATAGACTTACCTGATTTTACCGCCGGAGGCATTCTTCATATCCACGGGCCGGCGCAGCCTCCATTCATCTTCGGCACCTAAGGGGAACAAAAGGACAGCCAGGTGAGCCGAAAGAACAAACCAAGGGAATGTCTTTCACCATAATAGACTTACCTGATTTTACCGCCGGAAGTATTATTCCTCAAAACACCATAATTTCTCACTCTGCACCTGTAATAAGGGAGAAAGCAACAGATTACATACAGGTGTCATTTGCCAGACAGTGTTGGATAATACAGACTCTTACCTGAACTTTACCAGCCGCACGAGGCAATCTTCTCTAGGGTCAAGCTGCAAGCTGCAAGGAATCGGACAAGAGTGAAAGTCAGACATTTTGATCTCTTACGAACTATATACTTACGGCTCCTCGCCAGGAACCTCAGAGTCAATATTGTTCTGGAACTCCTGAATTCCTTCGGACCAGTGAAGTAACTGGTTATCCACGCGCCCCTGCATTCTACGCAGGATGGAAAGCTCATCCTTTAAAAACCTAAGGTGAGAATATAAAAGGAGACATCGGAGGTGATTAGAGGGGAGAACAGTAGGGGGGGTTATCACTCAAATCCACGGGTGGCTAATTCCCTTTCTCGACTTTCAGGAGAATACTTCTTCTGGTCAAGCAGACGAGATTAGGTGGGCCAGTCCAGTCTGTCATCTCTGCACTCCGCGTCACGTGGGTGGAAACCGTAGCTGTCCAGTTCCGATCGGCGACCCTGTGGGAGCCAGGTGAGCGTAACAATCTCTGAGGGACCCGTGTTCTAACCTCAGGGCTTCCCTGTGGGCTTGTGACTCTAACGATATGGCTGCGCGCAGAGTCTCCAGTCCAGCCCGTCGGTCCCTGTTGGACACCAACATGTCCTCCGTGTTTGAGTGGCAAATGGAGTCTGTTGCCTACTGCTGGAGCTCCATCTGCCTTTCAGGGGAGAGAATGGAAGGGGCCACCCTATCCATTGCCTGAGCCATCATTTCACACGATGCCCCCTGTTGTGCTGCAATACTGTACATGGAGTTCTCCCACACAGTATTGCCTGGTGGCGCACGGCCACCGCGCTGGTGGGCACCACACCTGTTTGAGGCAAGGCGATCTGCACCTTGCTGTGCTGGCACTGCCTGAGACTGCAGGACTGCATTCCTCCTTTAATCTGCTGGCCCAGGAACAGGAGCAAATATTCTGGAGTGTGACCCTGCATCCGTAACCGCCAAAGGCGGATTTACCAACAGTGAAATCCCCATAGAGGGGTCTACCCCCGGTGCAGGTGGGTTGGACAGAACAGTATCCCTCCCAGAAACACTCACCTGCGACGGCACATATGTCTCACTGTCCCATTCAGCACCTAATTCATAGAGTTCAACGGAGGTGTACCCATAGACACCCATGGACAGCATGGTCTGTAGGACAAATGGGTTTTCACCCACCACCACCCCATGTCCTCCAGTGGTGCCCGGTTGTGGCTGTGATTCCTCCTGGGTCTGCACCACCTCCTCCTCCTCAACAGCATCAAGTGCATCATCACCTGCAAAAACATGAAAGATAACAAATGGAAACAGGCATGAGCACCATAGCACACACATAGGCCTGACGAGGCAGAGATCCAGTACATAAATTACACATGTCCCACAAGACTATAACCCTGGCATGCATGCACTGTCAATGAGTTGGAAGGGGAGGCAAAAAGCAGACACTGAGGACTCCAAGATGGAAAAGCAACACGTGTGCTGCATGCTGGATAGCACTGGCATCACACATTAGCCTGTGAGTGGCATGTCCAATACACATACAAGACACATAACAGCACACAGATGGCACGTAGCATAGCCATGGTACATTTAACAAGTACAGCTATATGGTAGGAAATTAGTACTGTCACCCATCCATCTGAGATGGACATCATGAGATAAAACATGCAAAATGGTATGACAAAATATGCATGTGCCACACACTGCAACAGATCCAGTGTTCACTGATACAGTGATGGCAGGCAGATGAATACATCAATGGTTGGTCACTTCAACATGACAGAAGACAACAGTCATGTTCAACATTCAAACAGGGCCCAAAAATGATTGTGTGCAGGCCATTACTCAATCAGCCTGAATGGTCAAATCATTCCCATAACAAGGTAATAAATGTGGGCCATTGTGGGTCGAGTCCATGACAGAAGTATGCTACATTTGTGGCAGTACGGCAAAAAGAATTGTCCTAAAAAATGACAAGGATTGAAACAATCAGGCTGAATGAACAGCAAAACATTTTGAACAATGTTGTTGCAAGATGACAGTTGAAGGGCAACTGCAGTAATCTGTTGCAAATTGGCAACTGTGGCCAGAAGGGATACTGTCATACCCAAACCCAAGGCCGGGGAATGGTTTGGAGGGACCACATGGGGGACCCATACCAGTCATGACTACACAGCCTCACCTGGCACTCAATCAGAACACATCACCCAAGCAACATACACATGGTTTGCACACACATGCATGGGCACTCACCGGACTATGCTTCAAGATCTGGTAGGTCTCCTATGCCTCGGATCTGATCCTCTGTGATGAAGCCTCCAGCGACAGACTCATGTTCAGTGAGTTGGTCGTCCTCTGGTGGAGACCCACTGCCAGTCACCAGAGTAGAGGCATAATTGGAAGCCAGCTTGTTCTTTGCTCTGCGTTTCAGGTCATTCCACCGCTTATAGCAATCATCAGCTGTGCGCCTCACAAATCCAAGGGCACTAATGTGGTCCGTGATGGTCTGCCAGTGGGCCCTACTTTGAGCAGGCGTAGTCTTGCACCCTGCAGTCACCACCATTTCACGGCTATGTGCCAACACATAAGCCACAAGTGCATCTAGTTTGGCGTCATTGAAGCTAGTCTTCCTTGACGTGCTGGAGTGTGAAGCCGTGTCTGGAGTCCCAGCCTGTAGTGCAAGAGCACCCTTCTTCTTCTTTGAAGGTGGTGCGGATCCTGAGTGGCTTACGCCGCTCTGGTTGGTAGGGGCAGAAGCGCAGGTGGACTGGGTACTGGAAGTTTCCAAAGGCACAATGACCAAAGGTCTCACTGCAGGCATTGGCTGCTGGGTGATGTTGGCAGGACCAACCTCGGTGTGATGGACTTGGACCGACACTGTCCCGGCTGGGAGACTCGGAGCTGGGGTGGATTGAGCTGCCGCTGCCCCTGCAGCCTCCTCACCCGGGCTACTTGGGGCAGCAGATGACATTGCTGCCCCAGATCCACGTGGCCTGGTGACAGCAACTTTCACCGCCACACGTGGCTTAGACTTGATGACACGGCAGTCAGCCTGGGAGTCATCCTGTGCCGGTTCAGTTAACAATATGGGCCGGTTTAACAAGGGCTGAGCTGGGATGGTGTCAGCTACATTTTTCTCCAACCATTGGGGGTGTGGGGGCATAGGTGGCCCCTATTGGTCCTCCACACACTGGCCTCTTGGGCCACCCTGCACATCCTGGCCATGTCCCCTACCGCACCCACCTCTTTGAGCTCGGCTACCTTTGCCTCCCTTACTGCTTGGTCGCCTCTCAACCATGGCACTGATGTTGTTGTGCGTATGGGAGTTGTAGTAAACAATTGTCCTGGGCAATTGGGGTGAAAGGGGTAGGGTACTAGATGGAATTCATACCCTAGTGCTCTAGCAAGGCTGTCTGTGACCCCTGGGGGAAGATGACGGGTCAAGCAACACACAGGCACCCCGAAAACAATATTAAACGTGCATGCAACCCCTGGTAGACCATGTGCTTGGAAAAATGAACCTGCACTATGCTGTGGCACCCAGAAACACAAAAATAAGCGTATGCGTGATACACGCAGACTACAATGACCTCTGAAGGGGTACGCGACACACAGGGGCAGCCACAGTTGGAAAATACGTGCGCGACTCACCGTCTGCCTGGAAAAAGAACGTGAAAAAGACGCGTGTGTGCGCGTTGGCAACACCCCCGCCAAAAGAAGAATTGAACGCTGTCTGAGTAAACAGGGAGTACGAACTGGAACCGTTGTGAAGTAATAGCGTGTGAACCGACAAGAAGTACAAGAATTACCTGCTCGCTCTCCACAAAAAGCACGTACAAGAAAATGGAGTCCTACGTGTACCTTTTAAGCCAGCCCACACGTGCGACGCCACTTACGTGCGTACGCGCAAAGGGCCTTTCCTCCAATTACATGCAGTGACAACCGGACGTGTAGTTTTTTCATGTGTACAATAAACATGCACCCGTGTTGTGGGAAACACCCGCGCGCGTAACGTCACAGACGCGCTTACGCGCTAAGGGTCTTTCCTCGAATTTCACGCTGACGTGCACTTTTTTCACGTGCCAAATTACTCTGTATCAAGCTGGCCACACGACAACACACGGAAGACCACCCTCCTGCCCAGAAGGCCATTTTCCTGCCCCCCAGATCCCTGAGCAGGCTCCCACCTGCCATCTGCTGCTTCCTGCCTGCCTGCAGAACAACTGCCCTGCTCTTTGGTGCCTGCACGTCAGCCATCTGCAGGGGTCCAGTTGCTGTGACCACCCCTGCTGGAACAGAAGCCTCCTGACTGGGATACCATCACTCCACAGCCCAGCCCCAGGACCCAGTTGCCCACCCACACCTGCCTCAGGGGTTGCCATGTCGGGCACAACACCATCTGGCACCAGTGGCAACCCCCCCCCAGCAGGGAGGCAGAGGGCTACCAGCTTCAGTGCCAATGAAGTTGGTATCCTGGTGGAGCAAGTCCTAGGGCAGTATGATACCCTCTTTGTAAGTTAGCGCGCCGACTATGAAGGACGGAAGAGGATCTGGATGGACATCGTGGCTGCCATCAACATGGAGGAGATGGCAGTCCACAACATCAAACACGTCCGGAAGCGCTGGGAGGACTTCAGGTCCAGGACCCTCAACAAGGCCCGGCGCCTCTTGAAGGCAGCGGATGCTGAGGGGTGCCGGGTCCGCCTAACCAACAACCAAATGAGGGTCCTGGAACGTATACACCCAGCGCTCCACGTCCAGGTCCTTGAGAGGCAGACCCGTCTGGAGTCGAGCGGTAAGTGTACATGCGTACTGATTGGACGCTGTGCGTGTTGAGGTGTGGCAGGAGTGTGCAGGTTGCACATATGTTTTTGTAGGGCCATGTATGGATGTGTATGTACAGGGACGTGAACCTGCCACATGTGAGTCCTCTCATGTGTGAGACACATCGATGGTGTATGTGTTGGTAAGCATGCTGGCCAAATGCAGGTGTGGGTGCACACATTTGTGACTTTCTGTGTATGTACTGTGGCATGCTTGTGGTGTCACACTTGGATGCTGGTTCCACCTGCATGTATCTGCACTATGTACATGTGCATGTATGTGTATATGACAAGCGTGCAACTGTGATACACCATGGATGCATGTGACACTGACATGTAGGAGGCTGATTGCCAGATGTGACATGGATGGCGATGTTATCACTGCGATGGGTGGTGGAGATGTACAGATGCATGTATGTCTGGTGGCGTGTGTGCATACGTTCTGAACTCCCTGTGTTGCATGTGACGTCAGGCTCACCTTCGGCTACTCATGCTATTGTTTGTGTGGGGATGGTGCTGCCTGGTGCAACATTCCTGTTGTTTTGCTCATGTGTGTGAGTTGAAATGACATGTGTGTTGGGGTGTGTGATGTCATGTCTGAAGTCTGCAACTGCCACTCATCTGTAACTGTCATGTATGTATCAGACCATTGTACATTGCCCTGATGCCTGTGTTCTGTCTCTCCCTGTCTGCAGCATCAACTGATGAAGAGGGCGGAGACGGTGCTGTGGAGCACAGTGGCAGGGATCCCACCGCCAGCCGGAGACGCAAGGCCCAGCTTCCCTCCCAGGTTGACATCTCTTCGGGAAGTGAGGAGTCTGGTGCCGCATCTGCAGCTGCAGCTGCCGGAGGTAGGTCCAAGAGGCGGAGGACGGAGGTGGACTCCTCGGCAGCAGAAGGGTCAGCTGAGACCCCACAGGGGCCTACAGAGGAAGATGGCACGCAGTCATCCTGGTTGGTGGGGGGTTTGGTTGAGGAGGAGGCCATGGAAGTCACACGCGCGGGGCCTGGAGGGGGGGGAATTCCACTGGTGCCAGTGGTGCAGTCCAGGGGCAGGGACAGGAGGCAGCACAGGCTGCCACGGAGATGCCTGTGTGTAATCCTGTCCCCGATCCTGTGACTGCATCATCTGGCACCAGCAGGGATGCCTTCGTCCAGACCCATTTTCAGGGAGCGGATAGCCGCACAGCAACTGGCCTTCCTCTCCCTGCGGATGTGGCAATCCGGGACTGTGTTCAGCCTGTCCTGGCTGGGGTGGCGTTGTGTGTTTGTGACATTCGGGGTGACGTGCAGGGTTCTCGTGAGGACAATGCACGTCATTTCAAATGCCTCGAAGACCGCGTCGACCGGCTAGGAGGGATCACTGGTGCTGGGTTCCTCCGTGTGCTGGAGCTTCTACCAACCCCTCCTCAACTGAACCCCCTATGCGCCAGTCGTCCTCTGTGCCATCTGCCTGCCCAAGTGTCACCCGGGCACCCTGCGGAGCCGGCCTGACCCAGGGGCCAGGCTGGTGGAGGAGACATCCCTGCCACAGGCGGGAGACAGAGGTCCAGCTAGGGTGGCCACCACAACAACTGGACCCCAGCAGGAGGAGGACGTGCAGGCATCACAAAGCAGGGGACATGCACGGCAGCAGCAGGCTCAAGGTGGGAGCGATGATGGCTCGGGGACATCAACATCAGAGGGGCAGGCATCGGCCAGAGGGCAGGAGGACCCTGGATTGGGAGTGTCTTCCGTGTGGCAGCGGTTGGGGCAGGCCATAGATGCGGAGCGGTGGCGGGCGGAAGAGGCACGGCTCACTATGGTCAGGGCGAAGAACTCCATGCGCAGGGCGCTGAGGCGGGCTGAGTGCCTCGAGAGAATTCACAGGGATTTGGAGGTGAACATGGCGTTATCCCTGCGAGACCTCGGGGCCAGTGAACAGGCCTGCCTCCAGGACATAGAACGGGAAATCGGCAAGTGAGCCGTAGGATTTGCCCGCCGCCATTGTATATAGTAGTTAGTGTTAGGTTTCATTTATGTTTTTCTTTCATTTGGGACGCTTGGACTATGCCCCACCTTTTGGTAGAAAGTTGTTTATTAGGTAGTTTTTTTTGTAGGTTTTATTTCAATGGTTGGGCTCATGGACCTTGGATTTGTTATTTGTGTATAGTAGAACAGTGGATTCATCGTCATTTTTTTTTTTCACCATGGAGCAATAGATTTTACTTATTTCTTTCCCTTTGGATTTGCTTTGCTGGACGGAGACTTTGGACACATTTTCATTTGGATTTTTTTGGATTCTGATTTCATTTTTTTCTCATTTTGGAACATGCAGCATTTTATTTCTCATTACCATTATTGTGTGTTTTCATTTGAATTACGGCATTTTGTGTTGAATACATTTTTGTTTCATACTTCAATGTGTGGTATTCTCTGATTGGTTTCATGCATGTCACAATGTGGTTTTTCACATTCACTGGCACCCATTGTGTGTGTGTGACGGACATGTGTTGATGTACATACATGCCATTTGGGTTGTTTCATGTAATGGCCATTTCAATGTGGGGTGTATGTAATACTTGGTTGTTTCTTTGGGCAGGGGTGGCGTGCGGTGGGATTTGGGTGGCCATGAGGGCCATGATTGTGGATCATGATGACGTGTTGGGGGGACATGAGTCAGGGCCTGCTGGCAGGTGCCCGTCACTGCTGGCTGGGTGGGGGTGCAGGGGGACATGAGTCGGGGCCTGCTGGCAGGTGCCCATCACTGCTGGGTGGGTGAGTGGGTGGGGGGACATGAGTCGGGGCCAGCTGGCAGGTGCCCGTCACTGCTGGGTGGGTGGGGGTGCAGGGGGACATGAGTCGGGACCTGCTGGCAGGTGCCCATCACTGCTGGGTGGGTGAGTGGGTGGGGGGACATGAGTCGGGGCCTGCTGGCAGGTGCCCGTCACTGCTGGGTGGGTGGGGGTTCAGGGGGACATGAGTCGGGGCCTGCTGGCAGGTGCCCGTCACTGCTGGGTGGTTAGGGGTGCATGGGGACATGAGTCGGGGCCTGCTGGTAGGTGCCCGTCACTGCTGGGTGGGTGAGGGTGCAGGGGGACATGAGTCAGGGCCTGCTGACAGGTGCCCCTCACTGCTGGGTGGTTGAGTGGGTACAGGGGGACATAAGTAGGGGCCTTCTGGCAGGTGCCCGTCACTGCTGGGTGGGTGGGGGTGCAGGGGGACAGGTGTTGGTGCTCACTTGTGCATGGTGACATGTGGGCTGGCTGGAGGCCATGGCCAGAGTGGGTGGGCTGCCTGCGGGGCATGGCCAGGGGTGCAGGGTAGTCCCCTGTGGTGTGGGCTGGCTGCAGGCCCTGGGGAGGGGGGAGAGGGCTCACCTGGGAGGACACACACTGCCATTTCGCATTGGGGCACCCCAGGAATACACGTAACCCGCTCACCCAGCGAAATCGTGTGTGGAACTCCACGCACACCCCACAAATACACATACCCCGCTCGCACAAGCCCTATCACGTGTGAAACTTCCCACGCACTCCCGAAATACACATACCCCGCTCGCACAAGCCCTATCGCGTGTGAAAATTCCTGCGCACCCCAAAATACACGTATCCTGCTCGCACAAGGCCTATCGCGTGTGACACTTCCCGCACACCCCCAAAATACATATACCCCGCACGCACAAGGCCTATCTCATGTGACACTTCCCGCACACCACCCAAAATACACGTACCCCGCTCGCACAAAGCCTATCACGTGGGACACTTCCCGCACACCCCCAGAAATACACGTACCCCGCACCCCCAAGCCCTATCGTGTGTGATAATTCCAGCGCACCCCAGAAATACACATACTCCGCAAGCCCTATCGCATGTGAAACTTCCCGCACACCCCCAAAATACATGTACCCCACTCGCACAAGCCCTATCGCGTGTGAAACTTCCCGCGCCCCCCAAAATACACGTACCCCACTTGCACAAGCCATATCGCGTGTGAAACTTCCCGCGCACCCCCAAAATACACATACCCCGCTCGCACAAGCCCTATCGTGTGTGAAAATTCCAGCGCACTCCCAAAATACACATACCCCACTCGCACAAGCCCTATCGCGTGTGAAACTTCCCACGCACCCCCAAAATACACATACCCTGCTCACACAAGCCCTATCGCATGTGAAAATTCCTTCACACCCCCAAAATACACATACCCCGCTCGCACAAGGCCTATCGCGTGTGACACTTCCCTCACACCCCCCAAAATACACATACCCCACTCACACAAGGCCTATCACATGTGACACACCAGTATACCCCCCAAAATACACATACCCCACTCGCACAAGGCCTATTTCGTGGGACACTTCCCACACACCCCCAGAAATACACGTACCCATGTCACCCAATCCCTATCGCGTGTGATAGCGTAGCGCCCCTGTAAGCTGGTCCAGGGTTAGCACGGCCCTTTGCGCTGCATTGGGGATTTCAATGGCTTTTCCTTGCGCAACGGGTGTTCTTGGGGGCGTAACTGGTGCTGCGGGATGTTCTCTGCGCCAGCGCTCATTATGGCTTGGGAATTCCATGAATACGTGGTGCGCCAGAATGCTGTTTAGCGCACACGGCTGGCGCATGCTCCCTCTCTGCGCTGCTCGCGTGCCAGTAGTTTCTCTTGTCGTTCACAATAAGTTGGTATACCCAACACAACCATTGAAGTTGCTCTCCTGCCCCCCAAAGAAATCAAAGAGATTTTTTCACAACTAGTATTTTCTCACAGTTGTCACACAAATTTAGCACACCCTTCACAAGCACTCAAAGCATTCTAAGACTTTCCTTGACACTTTTATTTCACATTGCCACAAAATGATTGCACATTCATTTTCTCCCCCATATTGGCATAGCCTGCTTCTTCCACACAAACCTTAGACTTGTGTTGGTTTTCTTTTTTCTGTCATTACAACAAGATGGTGTGCTCCGTTGCAGCCACTGGAAATAATATCCCCCTGCATTGTCTCAAAATAAATTCTAAGACTTTTTCTTGGCAACTAGTTTTTTTCTCTCATCACAGCAAGGCACGCTCAATCACAGTAACTGAATTTAATAATGTGGTCATCTCCAAACAATTCAGGTACTTTCTATTGACTTCCCAGTCACTGATAGGAAACGTCATGTGTAGGTTGGCATGCCAATTGGTCACTGGGATTCCCTCCATCCATAATCAGTGGGAATTACAAAATGATTGCCTACCGTAGATCAGTTTTAAACCTTTCAGTCATCTTAATGCTATCGTGATGTTCTGCCTCTTCTTGAAATAAAGCCTCTTATAATTGTATACTATCCCCTCAACTACAGCTTATTTACTTTCTACCTCTTCTCTCAGTTGTTCTGGCAGCCCCCTGTTGTTGCCTTTGCTTACAGTATTAACCCAGAAATTGAACCATGCATGCCCTATGCATACCATTTTTAGCCAGACTCACTGACAGTCCAAATCCAAACCCAGATAAATTTCAGGGAAGCTTGATATTTTCAAAAAACTATATATCTGAGTGATTTGGAATGAGCCTGAATAGGTGTCAGGATTTACCTGCCGGCGTCCTGCTGTAGCAAAACAAGCCATACGGCTCAGGGCTGGTGTTTTCCATGGTACCTCGCGCAATAATGGTTTTCTCGTGGAACTACAATCCCCAGAATTCCGTGTGCACACAGCATGATGACATCATCATGCTCCAACGTTATGTGCCGGGCATGCAATAAGGGCAGACTTTCCCGTGGTGCAGAAAAATCATAACAGACCTGTAGAATAAATGTATGGTGCTTCTCAATAGTAGTTTTTACATCTGTAAATTCGTAATTTCTACTTTCCTGGTGATTTTGTGTCTCTGTCGGTTTTTTTCCCATTTTTGGATTGCTTTTGGATGCTCCTTGTTGGACCCTGGTCACCTGTTGAACTTGAATCTTTTGAGTCTTGAACATGCCTGTTCCCTGGATTGCTTTTGGGTTTTGCTCGCTGGATCTGCTTACCTATTAGATTTGGAACTTTGATTTACTGACTCCACCTATCTTCCTGGATTTTTGCTGGTACTGCAATTTGGACCCCGCATTCTGGAACATTGTTACCTGTTTCCCTCTTGGGATCAAGTGCTTATGTTATTCTTAGTTTCCATCCTTGTTCCATCCAGGCATAAGTCCTTGTGTTAGGTGACTTTTTTGCCTCCGCCTGGCAACTCACCGTTGGGTGGTTTTTCTGCTCTATACCCTGTGTATGCTGATGGTAGGAGCGATTCTTCAATAGCGGTATCAGCATTCTGGATTCTGCACTCAGGCAGGAGAAGGCATATTTCGAGACCTGAGGAGGGACTTTGCTGTTCTTGAATACAGGTACATAAGTGTCTGATTTTCTTGTTATTTCCTTCCCACAGCCTGGGAATGGTTCAGGCTCTCTCCCTCCCGCCTTTTCGCCTGAGCCCCTAGCCATTCTTTTTTGTTTTTGCATTTGAAGACTGAGCTCTCGGGAGGAAAGTCACCTTGTTATAGGAGGCCCTCCGTTTTTGACCTTACAGCTGTTAGTGATGGTTGGTTCATGACAGATTGGGAAGTCTACATTATCTCAATGATGGATGCAAGGGGTAATCCAATGGCTGCTTTGTTGCAGGCCGTCTCTGATCCATGCACCGATATGGTGGCTGCCCATGCTGTCCTGAATCAGCAGAGCAATGCTGTACACATTGCAGCTCACCCGCTTCCTGACTAGAAGTTTGCGGGTGCTGATGTCAATCCAGTCCCCCCCCCCCGGTCCTGCCCCCTGCCCCTGGGGCACTGCCTTTGTTATTACCCACCCCATTCCCACTGGCTGACCCCGAATGCTTCCATGACCAGTTGGTTTGTGACACAAGGACAATGGCATTCAAAATAATGGTTACAGTGCCTTTGGGAATATTTTGGTGCTGTCCCTCATTTCTTATTTAAAGTAACCCTAACTTGTTTGGGGTATTACTATTTTCCTTTACCGTTTATGTGCTGCTCATTTAAGGTACTGTGGATATGTGAATCTCATTTATGTAGATATATGCACTGTCCTGAGCAGTGCATGGCTGTGTCTGAGTTATTGTTGTATTGCAATGGATGTGATCTAGAGACTTATGGGCTATAAGACTGGAACTCAAAGTGATTGTCAGTTCTATGACCTTTTTATAAGAATAATATAATTACTGAATTGCACTGAATAATGCATTGAGTGTAACTGCAGTGGGTGGTTGTGTCGAGATGGAATCTATGCCCACGGTGTCCAGCAAAACAACCAATTCAACAATTACACAACCACACTGCGCATGAACAAGAATGTCAAACAAAGCAACATTTAAGAAGAATTACACAGCCAACATGTGTTTCGACCACAGATCTTTTTCCAGGCTGTACTGCGTTCCTTAACTTAACCTCACTTTTGGGTAATTGAAGTGAGCTGAATTATATGGATGATTATACGGCCATTGCAGAAAAACAAAACTCTCTTGTCTCTTGCCGGTAGCTAAACAACAACTCTCCAGAGTTTCGGTTTTCCACAATGCCCCCAAAAAGGTAAAACAAATCCATCCTATCTAATAGAAGTTATCAGGCCTTACCTCCTAATGTAGGAGCCAACGGCCACAGGCAATGTAGCAATCTAGACAGCAGGGCTCAAGATCCATATCAGGCTGGTCAACTTGGTATATCTGTGTCAATAAAAAACATACATAGAAAAATGTTCTACTTCTAAATGTGGCACAAGAGCACAATGTCCACAAAAGGGAAGCAAATGTATCCTATATAATGGGAGCTCACCTTGTATTCAATCTAAGTGAAATAACACCAGACTCTCACAATGTGGGAGCTGGCGTGTCTAAAATGGCTGCCATTTTAATTGCGTGCCTTATGACATCATAACAGAGCTACATGATGACATCAGATGTAAACATAGCAGTACGTGTGAGCGTTCCGCTCTAGTAACCGTCTAGTGTGCGGTTTTGGGGGAATTAATCTGTCTAGTACATATGTTTTAACTATCTAGATGGAACCTAAGTATGTCATGAATATGAATATCTAGTAGGCCAAAGAGCCTTTATGAAAAAATGTGTATAAAGCAGTCAAGTCCCAGGTGGGGCTGAAGTTGTACAATAACCTGAGGTGGTGTAAAGTAGAGGGCCAGTGTAGAGTGAGTAAATAAGAGTGGTATGCTTAAAGAATATGTGTATATTTGGCTTAGGTCAAAATTATACGATCGAGAAAAGACAGTCCATAAATATAGTTGGGGGTAGACTGGTTAGTTTTTAACTCAATTATTATCTCAATCCAGTTGCATGAGCACAACAATGCCACCCATGTTCACAATCTAACAACACATTTCATAACATTCAAATTGTAGGTAGTGTCTCTGTGTGAAATATATCTTGTGCTACATTTTCACCTAGGCTGTATTCTTTCATCCAATCATAGCTTGTGTCTATATTGCATAGTATTCATCGCCCCTAGCTGTATTTTTACATGTTATTATGAGACACGTGAACATGCTTGAGATAAATATATTTAGATATGATATCAGGTGTGACCATGTGTGACAGTATCAGATGACAACCTATGGGACAGTGAGCAGTGGATACGTTTGGCAACCTATTCATAAAAAGGCTCCAAGGTAAAACTCTTTGTTCATCCCTGTTGGTTGTAGGGAGTCAAGTTTATCTATCCATATTAGTTTACGCTCTGTCCATTTTTTATTCAGATCGTCACCTCTCTGGGGTCTACATATCACACAGCATAATTGAGCTACTAAGTGCCTTTTTTCAATGAAGTGCCTTACCACTGGTGATTTGGCATTATGTGAACGAATGTTACTTTTGTGCTCATTCCATTCTTTCTTTTACACGCCTGGTGGTCTGGCCAACATAAAAGATTCCACATGGGTAGCTCAGGTCGTAGCTGACATTGCTTGTGTCACAAGTGTTGAAATCTCTATGTTTAATTCGGCTCCTGATCATGGGTGTCTTACATGAGTCCACATATATATAAAATTATATGTTTAGAGTTGTTGAAACTTAAGCACGGGCACGTACCGGTTTTACATTTTTGGAGAACAGGCTGTCATTGTTTAACAAGGTGTTCATGGAAGTCTCTGCCTCTCTTATTGGCGATCATCGGTGGTTTTCGGAAGAGTTTATTCAATTGGGTATCAAGCTGAATGTGTCTCCAGTTTTTTCTTAATTAGCTTGGTTATGTGGAGACTCTGGTTGGAATACTTAATGGTGTATAGGAACGGTGTGTCAGGATGCCCTCTCGTTCTTGTTGGTGAGCTTTGTTATGTGCCCTAGTATCTACTTCTGAGAGATACCCCCACTGATGGTATCTTTCAGCCATTTTGTCACATTCAGTCTCAAAAGTTGTTTCATCTGATATTATTCATCTCAATCTCAGGAACTGGCTAAATGGGAAATTATCCTTGAGGTGTTGGGGGGTGGCTTAAATAGTGTAGAGTGATATTCACATCAGTTGATTTTCAGAAGATATTCATGGAGACACCATTTCCAACTATTTCAGTCTCTACATCGAGAAAGTGTAATTAGGCATTGGCATTTTTCATTGTTGATTTCATGCGTTGGTGAATAGAGTTAAGATAATGTCGAAACTCAGCCAATTCATCTTTTCTTTATTATTAGTGTTTAATTTATTACAACATTTTCACTTCATTTAAAACTTTCCTTTTCTTTCCAGATAGATAGTCCTTCTTGCATGCCTTGTTTTGTTAACCAAAGTTCTTCGTTTTCGCCTTTCGAAATACTTTTTTTGACACAGATACATTAAACTGACCTTATTGATTTGGATCTTGACCCCTGTTGTCCAGATTGCTACATTAGATATTGTGTGTAGCTGTTGGCTCCTACATTAGGAGGTAAGGCCTGATACCCTCTGTATTATGAAGATTAATATAGTGAGACTTTTTTGACGTTAAATAGATAGTGGTCCTCCCACTGATTTTACTATTTGATTTCTCTTTTTTCCAGTGTGAATTATAAGCCGTGTATCCACAGTGAGTGGATGCTATCCTTATTTGCTCTAAGGTGCCCATTGGAAATGTTGATCTTTGAACGCAACATAATCCAGGTGAATGACAATGCTTTACTATGGGAGAAAGCTATTATAATATAGCCAGTTATGCACTTGCGCTGAATGTAAGCCTAAATGAGTGACCAAAAGACTATACATTTTTCTAAAAAAAATGTTGTTTATCTTGTAGATGATTCATATAAGATTCTGAAATCACAATGTGCAATACTTGCTCCTGACGATGTGTGGAAGCCCGAAACACGTAGAGCTCTGATCCTGACTTCTGATAATAGTTTGTTTGATTAATTTCTCTTACAATTAATCCTAAAACATGATTTCTTTTATGTATGATTGACTGTTGAGTCTGTACAGTGGTGTGAAGTGGATGCAAGGGTCCTTAAATCTAGGACTCTTACTTTCCTTATCACATACATTTATAATCCAGCGGAAAGAAACAAGCTTGGATGGCATTTCACGATTTACTAAAATGTGCCACGCTCAACTAAATCCTATTAATCTACAGTATGAAAACCAAATCAACTATGAGATATGGAGCCTCTTTGTGGGGCTTCTCAAATTTGAACTAATTTCCAACTATATAAATGACTTTTTAAAACTGGTGGGGTTTCCTAGATCAGCTGCAAACTATGCAGCACATATAGAACTGGGAATAGGCTTCCTAATGGGTAAAGTAACACTTGAACCAGCCTATCATTGGCTGTGCCTATGTTCTAACCCAAAAGCAACTCTTACTAAAATGCTAATGAGGAGCATATTGAGTAAAGGAGGCGGTACTACTATCCCTTGGATACCCCACAAAACAACTATTAGGGAACATTAGTGCTCAAAATTATTGTAACCATTTGTACATTTTACATCGCATGACTGCACCTTATTTTAAAGAACGCTTGAGCATTTAAAAGTTAGAACAGATGGAAAATGATAAGATTGTGAAACAATCAAATCGTAAGCAACTGGCTTTCTCAACATGACAGGATTATCTCTCCTGCATTAATTATGGATATAATAGAATCTTAATTACCAGGTTGAGATTTAATTATTTCCCTCTCAATACAGGCAATATGGAATAAGTCACCCAAAGACATGTATTGGCCTTCTTGTCCCGATGTAAGTGAAGACTTGTTGCACCTTATATTTTTTTGCCCAGGTTCTATTAGTATCAGAAGGCATACATCGGGGATAATTACGTTTATGCTGGTCTGAAAATAAGGTGCCGGTAACAACATGTACCAGTGCCTTTTCTGGACCGGCATACTCTGCATCTGCCGGTAGGGGCTGTGAACTACCGGCAGGCCTTACCTGCCACTAGTTCAGGAACCTATCGGCAGATAATTCACTGAAGCACCAGCACTGTTGCTTCAGTGGTTCCCATTTCATGGAGTACTATGGGACTCCATGGGAATGGGAATTTACCGTTGCACCGCCGCCCATAATATCCCAGTAATACTGGGATATCGTGTAGCAGAAACGGTAAATCAAGATACGGTACTACCGGCGGCTTACCGGCAATCTTTTTAATGACCCCCATTGTGTTTGTTTGTAAGGAAGGCAGATTTTTGATCAGTGTTGTCCTGCGTTATGCTATTTTTTAAGGTCATAAACCTGGACACTTCTTACTTACCTCTGCAAGGCTCCAATCATGAGGAAACGTTTTTTAATGATGAATTGCATAGCTCGAACATTTGCTCATTTGCACATGATATGTATGTAAGTATTTATTTACATATATTATGCTTTACGTTGTTATGGAATAATTTTTTTGTCCAAAATAAACTTGAACTTGAATATTTATCAAACGATAGAAGCATCATCTCCAAAAAGGCTCTACCAATTTGATGCCAACTTAATTGTTATTGTTGTTATTGTTATTTTGCATTTATATAGCGCCTTATATACCATTGGTATGGTCTGAAGGCGCTGGTAGGTTGAACGCCCTTGGGAACCGAAGTTCATATCAGTAGAGAGAGTAGAGAGAGTCAAAAAGGTGCGTGTGAGCACCGGGTATGTGTACAGCTCGTGCAGTATCAATGTAATAGCTGCTTTCTAGCGGTAGGTGTGGTGGTTGAGAGGTCAGGAGTATGTGTTCGTTCTGGCAGGATTAATCCAGATCGGATGTGGCTGCGTTAGGCCTGAGGAGAACGCCTCGCTGAGGGGTGTGTAACCAGCAGTGATTATTTAGAATGATGTGGAGAGAGCGGCGAATGTTGATATGAGAACAGTTATACCGAATGGTGTCATAGTATCTCTGTGTTCTAGTTGAGTGGTGATGTAAGGAGAGAGTAAGCGTGTTGGTGAGATATGATGGGTTTCATGCCCTTTCAGAGACTTCTACTTCACAGGGAGGTTATTGGGGACACTTCTAAATTCAACTTCATAGAGAGGCTATTGGGCACATTTCTAAAATCAACTTTCAGGGAGAGGCTATTGGGCACATTTCTAAAATCAACTTTCAGGGAGAGGCTATTGGGCACATTTCTAAATTTAACTTTCACAGAGAGGCTATTGAGCACAATTCTAAATGCAACATTTCACAGCTATTGGGTGCACTTCTGAATTCAACTTTCTAAATGTACTTCTAAATTCAACTTTTCACAGAGAAGCTATTGGCTACACTTCTAAATGCAACTTTCTAAATGTACTTCTAAATTCTACTTTTCACAGAGAGGCTCTTGGGCACACTTCTAAATTCAGCTTTCCACAGAGAGGCTATTGGGCACACTTCTAAATTCAACTTTTCACAGAGAGGCTATTGGGTACACTTCTAAATGCAACTTTCTAAATGTACTTCTAAATTCAACTTTTCACAGAGATGCTATTGGGCACACTTCTATATTCTACTTTTCACAGAGAGGTTATTGGGCACACTTCTAAATTCAACTTTCCACAGAGAAGCTAATTGGGTACACTTCTAAATGCAACTTTCTAAATGTACTTCTAAATTCAACTTTTCACAGAGAAGCTATTGGCTACACTTCTAAATGCAACTTTCTAAATGTACTTCTAAATTCTACTTTTCACAGAGAGGCTCTTGGGCACACTTCTAAATTCAACTTTCCACAGAGAGGCTATTGGGCACACTTCTAAATTCAACTTTTCACAAAGAGGCTATTGGGTACACTTCTAAATGCAACTTTCTAAATGTACTTCTAAATTCAACTTTTCACAGAGATGCTATTGGGCACACTTCTATATTCTACTTTTCACAGAGAGGTTATTGGGCACACTTCTAAATTCAACTTTCCACAGAGAAGCTAATTGGGTACACTTCTAAATGCAACTTTCTAAATGTACTTCTAAATTCGACTTTTCACAGAGATGCTATTGGGCACACTTCTATATTCTACTTTTCACAGAGAGGCTATTGGGCACACTTCTATATTCTACTTTTCACAGAGAGGCTATTGGGCACACTTCTAAATTCAACTTTTCACAGAGAGGCTATTGGGCACACTTCAAATTCTACTTTTCACATAGAGGCTATTGGGCACACTTCTAAATTCGACTTTTCACAGAGATGCTGTTGGGCACACTTCTATATTCTACTTTTCACAGAGAGGCTATTGGGCACACTTCTAAATTCAACTTTTCACAGAGAGGCTATTGGGCACCCTTCTAAATTCAACTTTCCACCGAGAAGCTATTCATTAACTTCGGGTTGCAATCGCCGACCCTGTAATATTTAGTATTAATTGTGGTAAAATATCTGCTGAACATGCCAAGGTCGCACCTCACAATTGGAGGTAACCACTTGCCAAATGTTTTGAGTAACCACTGGTAGGGAGTGTATATAGGACACCAGCGTTAAAAATGGTTAACTGACGGTTCATTTCTTTTTTGGGTTCGGGGGACATGCATTTGGAAAACATTTTAACGAACGGCTTTCTGTTTTGATGCGGTTTCAGGGAGATTTCCCTATTCCCAGTCGTGTTTGACAAACATGGTCAGTCTCCCTCCAGTGTATTCAGAGCACAGTGCTTGGCTGCGGTGGGAAGCCTCGCGAGTAATGGCGAAGCCGCCGCCGCCGCGCTATCTTGTCATCTGTTCCGAGAACATGGCGCGAGGCTTACAAGCGACTGCGCAGCCAGACTTTGCCTAATGGAGGCGGCACTTTACCTTTTTCAATCAGCAACTCTTGCGGGCCGCGGCGGAGGCTTTAATCACTCTTAATACAATAAAGCAGCGCTTTAAGATATTATTAACCTCATCTGTCTAGATGTGGAACTAATAGACCATTGTGTGTGTGTGCGTATTGTCTTTTCCCCTGCCAGTTATGTACATATGTATCGAGCCGCTCTCCCAATGCAAGCCTTTCTAAAGGAAAACCAACAGCAACCTTCAAGCGAGTGGGCACAGGTGAGGAGGGCACTAATTAAATGTCAGATTTGACAGATTAAAATTATGAAATTTAAAATCGCTCCAGAGCTCTTTGTCATTGTCAAATTAGGAGCGGGTGTGATGAGGGGCTGGGGACCGAGCGGTTTAATGGATTGAAAGGGAATGGGAGCGAGCAGCGGGCTGCCTTTGAATTCAGAGCGGACCGCGGCTGGGATCAAAGGCTGCGAGTTCAATTTCACATTTAAAAACAGGTGTATCAGTAATGCATGCGCACGCGCCCCGGCAGAAATGCATTCAGCCACAAACGGGGTCCGGAAAGGAAATTAATATCTGACGTGCGTGCTGGTGTGGAGGTACGCGCCAAGCAGCACTGTTGCCCGTAAAAACTGTTTGAGAAATGCGGCGCATTCCAGTCTCAGATGCGCTGCAACCCTAAGAAGAATGTACACAAAAAGCAACCGACATAGATTTCCTTATGCAATTCCACTGAGTGATGGGTTCATTGGAAAGGAACCTGCTCCATTTTATCATGCGTTCTTACGAATAAAATTAACGAAGTATATATGCACATACATAGAAATATTACTCATTTCCACAGGTAGGGAATGGATAAAACGGTTACTGCAAATAACATCAAGTTGTTATACAGTGCCACATTCCTCTCGCTTCTAAGCGCTGTTCAAATAGGTGTTACAATTACCAAATCTGATGGTGCATAATGTATCAACTACAACAGTGTGAAGGGCTGAGTCGGCCCTTCCAGGATTCAAACCTGTGACCGAAGTTGCCCGTTGCCACAGCTGAACATGATGAATTTTCATGCTAATAACCAAAGGGGTGGGCGCTCCCTCAAAGTCATTGATTTAGGGTCGAGGTGAAGAGTCCTGATATAAAGCCGGGGCCACTATTCCTCAATCTGACACAAGTGCTCCCCCCCTCGAATAATATTACTATTGTGAATCTGATTCTTAAAGTATATGATATCATATGATAGGTTATTTATATAGCGCCTATACAGAATGGGCCTCATTACGAGTTTGGAGGTAGCCATGCCGTCATTAACCTCCAAACTCGTGTCCGGGTCACGAAAAAAGGAAATTACCTTGCCATTCTGACTTTTGCAGGCCCAGTAATTCCCATTTTTGGGAACCGGACAAAGTGTGCCCCCATTCCCATTTGAGCCCCTATAGGGCTCAATGGGAATGGGGAGGATGCTAACAACAAACCTTTTAATGACGGGTCTGTTGTTAGCATCCTGGTCTGCTCGCGGGTGCTGGTATGCACTTCTGGCCCTTACCGGCACCGTTCATTCCGCGTCCGCCAGGGTCGTAATGACCCCTAATGTGTTTCAAAGCGCTTCAAGGCAAGGGAGGGAACAAGGGAACATATAATGGCATTCTTACAGGCCATGAACAGTAAGGATGTGAAATTAACTATCGTACTTGGCCAGATGTCATTTCAGACATAGATAAGAAGGGGGAGAGTGTGAAGGAAATGGAAACAGACAGACGACTACCGTACTAGGTCTGACGACATTTCTGGTAGAGCCGGAGAAAAAAAAAGAATTTCAGACTGGCTTTTTTTGTCTTTCCAGACGGCGGTATTGTATCTGTACTTTATGTATTTAAAAAACAAGAACTCAAAAATAATTTTAGGCAAGTGAGTAGGGAGGGCTAAATTCGATGTTGTCAACATTCTTCTTTTAAGTAGCTTGCATGTTCCTTAGGCAGGGGAAATTCGGTTGCTTATCCGAACATGTTTGATGAGGCAGCAAAAAGGCGACTGGATATCACACTGCAAATATATTTCCTCATGGTTTATGTCAGTTTCATCTGACATTCTGCCTTGAGATATATCTGTCAGTGCTGTGTTTTTTGTCAACTGTCTTCATTTTTCTTCTGAGAGGAGAGTGGCAGATGAGGTTCCTTACAGTTTCTATTTGACGTCCAGCTGTCAGCTAGTAGGGCTGCAATTCTTCGACAATGCTGCCTGATTTCCAATTCTTTTTAAGGCCTCATTGTAAGTTGAGTGGTGCAGTAAAATGCGGTGGTAATACCATTTACTGCTGCATTACCACAACACCCAACTACAGGTTTGGGGGTAAGGTGGAGGAAAAACCTCCAGCAAGACGCTGGAGGTATTTCTGCACTTTACCACCCAAAATCAGCCAATTCGGCAGTATTACCACCAGCACTAATACCGCTGACATCCCCCATGAAGTCCTATGGACTACCATCGCTGGACCTAGTGGTGGTAATGGTAATACAGTTTGGTGGTATCTTGGCGGATTTGCCACTGAGATATCACCAAACGTATAACAAGGCCCTGAAGAGTGATGGGGAAGTTAATCCCCTTCTCCCCCTCCTATAAAATGCAAGAGACGGAAAAAGACCTGGAGACACTGCGATCGCCGATACTATTTCAGACCAATTCCCAGTGCTCCAATGATTGATAAGTATGTTGAGAGGTACCCCTTAGCCAGCCTTATAGGCCAGGAGCTGTACAAATCTACCCCACAGTGGACGAGGAGCCACAGGCTGCAACTAAAGACACCTCAGTTGACAGTATTGATTAAAGCGCTAATAAGCCATCTTACTGACGTCGATAGAGACACCACGACTTAGCATGGTTAGACATGAAGCACACATGGCATCTGCACTTTGGGGCACAAAGACGCACTCAAATACATGAAGGACACGAGTGTACAGTTCTATAGTTATAGGACAGATACATATACATACTGTCATTGCTTTCATTATTTTGCCATTAGCTAGACACAGCAACGCAGAAACCACAAGAGCAAGAGAACCTGAATAGAGCTTGCAGATGCTTATATGCGAATAACTGTTTGGAACTGTAAGTGCACCTATAGGACTTCACAGAAACAAGTGCGACTAACCTATGGAGAATACAAAATAGCATGAACACTGTAGAAACCGCATTATGGTTTAGGAAAATTACAGCAGGCTAAAAGCCTCTCAGCAAGGATCAAGCTGAGTTGAATTCAGGCTGGACAAGAGCAAACGTGTGAGACAGGACCCGCTGCCAAGGCCACCAGATATGGATGACATTCCATTCCCTGAACAACAATAGCCCCAGCTGCAGGAAATGCAAAAAATTCCTCATAATTAAGAGCTGCAAAGCTCCAAATCATGGGGCCTAATTATGAGTCCGGCGGTAGCCATGCTGATAAAACTGGCACGGCTGCCGCCGGAGTCATTTTCTTTCCCATTCCCGGGCGCCAGAAAATATTACTCCCCATTCCCATTTGAGTCCCATTGTACTCAATGGGAATGGGGAGGTCGTATGCACCGGCTCCATTCTTGAATGGTGCCGGTGCATCTGACATGGTCTGCGAGCAGGTGCCTTTCCGCCAGCCAGATCTCACCTGGCAGGCAGAACGGCACCCGCTCGTCGTTTGCCGGTCCAGTAACTATAGTGCGGGTAGCTTACCGGCACCGTTGTTACCGGACCGGCAAACTTGTAATGAGGCCAATGGTCTCGGAACACGTGACCTGGCCAGTGCAGACAATGGACAGTAACCAATGCTGAGAAAGGGAGCTGATCTCACGGGCCAGGCAGAAGCTCACAGATGCTACAGTTTGAGACAAGTGTTGCACAGAGCGAAAGAGCACTCTCATAGACTAAGGTTGTACACAAGTTACAATGCAGACACATAGTCATTCTTGTTACCTTGAAAAGGTACACCAAGAGCTGAGAACATTTGCGGATCCAGGCCTGGGGACGTCAGCTCTAGCCAAGCACAGTTTAGTATGCTTAGGGTGGGTAGCAACGGGCAAGAACCAATGGTAAGACCCTCACACTGCAACATTGTTATAGATAGTGACTTGGGGATGGATCAGGCTAGCCGCCTAACATGGCCGAGCCAGTGGAATAACACATATAAGCGATCAAATAGGTTATTAGGCTCCTGACAGCCAATCACAGAGGACAATAGGTTTTCTGGAGTAGGGCCCAGGTTGTGACGTCACTCTGATGCAATTAGGGTATAAAACTGGCCTGCGAGCCAGGAGAAGTTGTGATGTCCATGGATTTCTTCTGTCTGTGTGCTGACCTCTGTTGGTTTTATTTGTAATAAACCGCAGTTTGAACTTGCCATTGACTGAGTTGTCATGATCACTTCTTCCAAGGAGTCAGGAACAGCCCAACATCCTTGGAAGCAGGCCCCTAACCGTTATCTTAGGCACCAGCCGGTCCCCACTCGGACCTTTTGGACCTTGTCCTGGCGCCGGTGGCACCAGGCTCATCAAAGTCACTGGAAGCGCCGGGCTCATATTATGTATGAAGATGCTTGGGTGGACTTACCTGCAGCAGACCATGCTGCTTACTTACCAGCCACTTAGAAGTCCTCTGTGAACAGGAACTACTTTCTTACCTGGGTGGGGCAAGCTCCACTCCCTGGATACAGCACTGGAACTCTTCTGGAACTGGAACTCTTCTCTTACCTAGGCGGGGCCGTGGAGGAAGACGCCTCATCACTCCAAGGCTACTTAAACCGCACTCGATAGATGAAACGTGCTTCGCGTTATTCTGCATCTGCAGCAGAACGCTCACTGAGTCTGTTCCAGCCTTTCTTCTTTCGATCCTGAACCTGCAAGAATTATACTTACCATTCCTGTATCCAGTCAACAACAGCACCTGCAAAGACAAGAAACAACAGGTTAGCAAGGCAACCTTTACACGCAGTGCTTACTCACCTGATCCATCGGCTGCGGCCATTTCTTCCCGCTGCACCTGTGAAGACAAAAGCATTGTTATTACTTACCGGCACTCCGCGAATTCCAGATTTCTTCACGCTGCATCGCCGCCTGTGAAGACAAAAGAAGAGACATTAGACAGGTATTTACTTACGCTCATCGCGCTCGTCACAATAGAACGCCTGCAAATACTCCGGCGTCTCTTCAGCACGAACTAAGCAGCAAGGGAAAAAGACAGTTTGAGCGCTTGCATTTACTTACTCATTTCCAGGCGCTTCACTCCATCTTCCATCTCCAGAGTCCTGCAAGACAAAAAGGGAAAAGCATTATACAGAGTCCTGTTCAATATTAACGTGCCACGCACCTAAAGACTATAAAGACTAAAAAGGTGTCCGGAAACTCACCGCTCGTGCAGTTAACGAGGGTAACGATCCTCTGAGTTCAAGAGGCCTATGTTTCACCAGTGAAGGAACTGGCAACGGCACCCTGCACCAGACGCAGATGGAGAGTCCAGCATTCACCTATCTAAGGTGAGCACGTTGACCTGGGGGCTCTACGGAGAAGCTAGGAAGAGAGGGAGAGAGAGAGGGACATTCAACAACCCAGACCCTTAACCCCCATATTCTTTCACCTGCAGAAACCTCACCCTTCGAGTTCGACACACAGTGAGAAGAGGTTCGACCCCAGAAGCCAATCGAGTCCTGCACATCACTTTTCGAGTCACAGACACCTTCCTGCCAAGACCAGCGCCTCCGTGGGAATCAGGTGAGCGTTACAGAGTTCTCTGTTTGTCCTGTGGAAGGTGTTGGGCCTTCCGAGAATCCACAAACTCCTAGTGTCCCTCTGGCCTACCTGGGAGTTTGTCCCAACAAGTTGGTTGCAGAGGGATAGTTGGCTGCACCAGCCCGGCACCAGGTTGTCTCCTTTTCCACCAAACCTGAGAGGCTGTGGGACCCTCGCATGTTTTGAGAAGATGGGAAAATGCGTGCCCGTTTACAGGTCATCAGGACAGGTCGTCAGGTGCCCCTTCAAAATCATCCTGCCCGAAAGTCAGTGAGTTGTCGCGGCTGACCAGGACAGGGAGGAGAGTGCCTTGATGGGGAGCCGGAAGATGAGTAGCACTAGCAAACCACCAAGTGTAAGTATTGACCCATTCTAAAGGCAACTGTAGGTGTGAGGGAGGGTATTGAGTATTGTGGAGTATTGTTTAGTATGCTTGAGTATTGTCAAGTATTGTTTAGTAGTATTATAGTGAGTAGGTATGGGAGCAGAGGTAGAAGTCCCTTTTCTATGTTTAGGGCACATTCGGTCTTAGAGGTAAAAGGGTCTGGTCAAAAACCTAGACTATTGACTCAAGGGCTTGGGTGACAACATTTCTGTAAATAAAGGTATTCCTGTCGGTTGGGTGTTTTAGCTTGGGTCATAGATGACAATATCCCTGTGAGGGTTTGTAAGGGAGCTGGCCTAGATTGTGGAAGGTGAGTCGACTGTTTAATTCTCCTGGAATGAGACGTGTCACACGTTAGGTGTCGCAGCGCGTGCAGTTCTATCACAAGAGAATATTGGTACTGTACCTGTAGTGCAGGAAGACAGCTGTGGCGTTTTGTGTGGTTTGGGAGTAATGGGCTATTATAGTGTGCACACGATATTTGATTTTCCTATGTCGTTTTGGTAGCTTGGTGACATCACGCTTAGGGTTGCATATACGACACAGAGAGCTTGAGACTGTGAGGAGCTAATATTGGAAAGTTGGGATTGGTAGACAAGGTGAAAGAGTGGCAATGCGTGGAAGGTGAATGCGTAAGTATTGTGGGTGTGCCTGAGGAGGCAGTGCTTATATAGGAGGGGCAATGCGTGGATCATGCCTGATAAGTTGTGGAGCCAGAGAGGTTTGTAGAAACTGAAAAGTATTATCATTGCATTGTGACCTTTTCTCCATGAACAGAGGACTATCGAAACCCTCGACTTGAGGTCAGGTAAAGGGTATGGAGATGTACCAATGTAAATGTGGGGGGATACACCCCTTCAGCACTTGTGTAAAACACTTCCACCTTACAGGGAAAAGATTTGTAAATATAGCATAGGATGGTCCAAAAGTACAGAAGGGAAGTTAACCAAACCATGGCCACCTTGTGGAAGTTTCTCCAAAGACGTGCAGCAATCACTATTGACACACATACAGGGTACCTATAAGGGGAAGAAATTGACTAAACGCATGGCCATATTCGAGTTGTTGCGCATGTTTCAGGAGGGAGAGGGGGATGCCTCGAGGCATCAGTGGATGCTAAGCCAGCAGGAGGTGAAGGACCCAGGGACTCATCCCTCTGCACCTCCCCCTCACCCTCAGAGTGTAGTATCTGATGATACAGACAATGAGCAGGGAATGTATCCCATGAGGGAGCTCAGCGCAGCAGAGGGGTACTCAAATCTGATATATAAGCCACCACCATACATGAAGGAGGAGAAACCGAAAGGCGCAGGGCAGCCAGCGTGAACAAATGAATAGCAGCGCAGGTACTTTTGAAGCTTCAAGGGAATAGGAATAGCGACACGACTGGGCAGAACTAATGCACAAAGAGGACAGGAAGGAGAAGGACAGAGAGGTGAGACTAGAGCATGAGGACAGAGAGAAAAGGAGAGAGAAGAAACTGGATTCGGAAGACAGGGGACGAAGAAGGGAGGAAAGAGAGGGAGCACTTGGAAAGGGAGCAGGAAGAAAGAATCGAGAGAGATCTCAAGGAAAGGAAGAAAGCCGAAAGGGAGATCAGGGAGAAGAGGGAAAGGGAACTGGAAAAGGCGGATAGATGGCAAGAGATAGCAGAGGAAGTTGCAGTTGGACAAAATGGCAAGGGAACAAGCACACCATGAGGAGGACGAGCGAGCCATAAGGGCAGTGAAGACACAGGCAGCAATGGATAGGGAAAGGAATAGATTTGAGGAGGACTGACTGCAGAACCAGACAGCACAAACTCTCAGGGCAGGAATGCAAATGAGGGGGGTGGAGCAGGCCTAGGGGCCTGGGCAGGAGGAAGCAGGGACTACTTGAGAGACACCGATCTTAGCATGAAGCCCAATATAGACTTGACATCACAAAGACTGAGTTTCACAGATGATCTTTGTAGCAACTTGGACACAGGGTGCGAAAATGAGGACAAATACAGTGGGAACGAGAGGGGAGCAGTATCGATCACAGTCCATGGAAACGGGGACATAAAAACGGGTGTCATGGGAGCTCAGGACACATACACAGGTAGAAGAGGGAGGTAGCCCAGACGAGCAGACACAACAGACGGGTGACTTTTGCACCTCACACAACACCTATGTTAATAGACTATGGGATCTCCCAAGACGAAGGAGGGGGAGACAGCTATGGCTTGCTCAAGAGAACGATTGTCTAGAGCTTATGACGACAACAGGAGAATACCCATATTATAACCAGTAGATGTATGCACAGACATTGAGGATTCGAGAGGCCCTTGGCAAATCTGACTGACCAGAAGGACACCTGATGAGGTGACAGCATATACATAGATACCTCTATTGGAGAGGGGAGGGGGTGAGACATCAGTACATACCATGGAAGCACACAGACAAGGAGAATGTGAAGTGTAGGTTACCATCTTTGAGCCTGGGAGCTGGGCAATGGATTTATGAGATGGAGAAGATGACAGCTGGCCACATGTTAGCAGTGGATGATGTAAAAGGACTGTTAGTATCGATATTAGGAGACGCAGCTGATGACATGTGGAAAATGGTGGGGTTTCCAGGAGTGACTAAACAGAACACAGCACACGACGGGGAACCATTTGCAAACGCAGGGCGGCAGTATGGCAGGCATTGAGGACACAATAGCCAGAGACATCAGGCATAGGGGCGATTACATCACGCAAAATGTGAGATGACGAAGACCCCATGCAGTACATTCAGGAGATTCAAGAGCTTTGGGACAAAACAGTAGCAATATTTTATCATATATTCATGCAGGGACTACCAGAGTAAGTTCAGAAGAGTTTGAGGACACTGGTGGGGATGTAAGTGAAAGAATGGCCAGAGATACAGCTCACAATAGTGCATCATTGTAGACTACGGCAGGAAAAGGTTAAGCAAAAAGCAGAAGACAGGAAGGAAGATGAAGCGAAGTTAGTACAGAGAAAGCTATCAAAGTATTGTCAGTCTGAAAAACCCAAACCCCTAACTGTCGTGTTGCCCCCCCCCCCTTTTTGGCCAAGCACGCTCCGGTCTTCAGACAATCTTGGAAATCTCCTAGGGGGTTATGGATCACTATACCCCCCCTTGACTGCATTCGTATCAGGCCCTATGTGCACTGTGATACTTACACAAATAACAAATAACATTAAGACACAAAGAAAACACAGTTAATCAATTCAATTTATAACAATGGGATACATTTATTTATATACACACAGCTAAGCATAATGCATGACAATGCAAACAGTTCTAATGCTATGTCTAATTTGCACCTTTTGTACTTCTGGTGCAAAGCTACCATGCAGTATCTATAAGCCTTTCAGGTTCCTAATGTAAGCCTGTGTTGCAAATGTCTAATGTGTGGTTCTAATGCAATCTAATGCAAGCGCCAATCATACATCACCTTCATGGGCAAATCCACACCATCAATCCACACTCTCACTCTAGACAATCCCCTGTCTGGTTTTACCCTTCACCCCTTATGTGAGTGTCTGTCCTAATCAATCAATTTAGTGTAGGCCATAACCATACTTCCCATTCTGGGACTGCCAACTGCCAAGCTCTCTCAAGCTCTCTCTCTGCCTCATCGATCTCATCAAGGCCCATCAGTCTGCTGCACCAAGCACCATCTCCAGCCAACTCTCTCTCTGTGGCTCTCCCGATCTCTCTGGCCAACTCTCGATCTCTCGTGCAGTCCCCTCTCGTGCAGACTCCTCTCGTGCAGACTCCAACTCTCTGGCAACTCTCCTTCAGCAATCAACAACTGGAACTCCCCGCAACTCTCTTGCTCTCCCGAACTCCCTCGAACTAGCTCCAGCAAACAACTTCCAATCTCCTCAGCTCCTCCCCAACAACTCTCTAACTCCTGGTTATAGTCTCCAATGACGCACAGAATGTCTAAGAATGTCTCTCTCTGTGTCAGCATATAGCAATGCCTGCCTGTCTGTGTTATGTGTTCCTGACGTGTTCTTGTTGCGTGTACTTTCACGGCATGTTCTGTCACTTCGTGTGCTGTCAGCGTGACCTCATATCTCTCTGCCTTGGCCTTCTGAGTCTGTTGATTCCATCTATTCACTGTTCATACCCATTCTCTCCTTCACTGTAGGCTCTCTCTGCATTACAAAATGCACTTTTAGGCCCCGTCCCTCTCATACAAAAGCACCTTCTCCCATCTCCCCATCGTGTTCCCTTCATGGCCCCAACCCTCGTGGTTCTCTCCACGAAGCACACCAGCCAAGCTGATAAGCTTCCCTCTCGGACAAGGGTTCATGTTATCTGTCTGTGTATGTCTGCCAATGTTTACGAACAGTGTACTATAACATTTCTCCTCACTGTGCCCAGTGTCTTTCTCCATCAGCAAATGGATTCAAATGCCAGCCTAATGCTTTCTAGCGTTTATGATTTCTCTCACAATACAAGCACTACATAATGCAAACTCATTCTAAGTGACTCAACATACATACATACATACATGACAGTCTCTTCATGTGTCTCTACAAAGCATAACAATGTGTGTTATACTAAATGGCTTTACGTGCATTTCAAATATGCCAGTGTGTGTGTGTGGTGCAAGCAATGCATTTTCTCTCTCAGCCTAAGCGCTATATCTAATGCAAACATAGATGAACAGCAAATCATGGTGAGTATATGTTGTGTCTCTAAAACACTACATGGCACTTCAAATATGTGCAAGTGTCATTCTATTTCAAATGGCAAAGTGGCAGCATGTTTCTCTCCTAATGGCAAGAAAAATATGCAAACATATCAATCTATAAGAAGACTCCTCATATAACAGGGCCTATCTCTTCACATGCCTAATATGTCAATCATTAAGCAAATTGCAAATGCATACAAAGGTGACAGTCTAATATGTGGATAGTGTCTACTTGAGCAATGTACTATGGATAGCTAAACAGAATGCAATAATGGAATGATTCCATAGCAAAGTGTAACCATGTAGGCAATGGTAATTCTAATGATTCTCTAACAGTGAGTCTAATAATGGGTAATGGTTCTCTACAGATAGTCTTATGATTTCTAATAATGATAACAATTCCAGGCTACTCATTTCACCCAATTCCACAGTATGCGATGGAAGGGTTAGTTATAACCAGCCCCCGCACCCCTACAGACACAGCAGCAGCTGCAGCATCAGCAGACACAACAGATCGCACCGCCGATGGGAGGAGGATATAAGGGGCGTGGGAGCACACAGCAGGGGTTCCCGAGGAAGGGAAGGCCTACAAAGGGGGCATGGCTTCAGGCCCCCTTTGTAGGCCTCACAGCCAAGGGGGTTTCCAGTAGGATGTCAGGGGTATGGACAACAGATACAGCAGAACCCAGGAGACTTTTCGGGGGTTTTCAAGGGCAAGGGAGGGAGCCACCACAGTGCTGGACCTGCGGGCAGCGAGGGCAGATCTCAAGGGTATGTCGGTTTAGAGGGACGCAACAGATTTGAGGAGAGCAGGCCCAGTAGCCATATCAAGGGGGACAAGAAGATTATTATTCACAGGAGCAAGAACAACAAGGACAGACGCATGGTACATACCAGCAGATGCCACAAGCACAAACACAAGTACCACAAGCACAGATGCAGGTACCACAGATGCCATCACCACTACAACAGTATTTACAAGTACCACAGATTAGAGCGAGCAAACAACAGCTAGCACAAATACAAAATGATGATGCACCAGCACACACAGACACAGTGGCGACAGTATCGATCCGACAACCGGGTGGAGTTACCATGGTGGCAAACAACCTCTTTACAGGAAATGGGTTATCCCTGTACCATCAATAGGACAACCCACAGACAAACGTAATGTGTCCCAACCCGTCAATCACACCCAACCCTGCAGACGAACCACACATAGGGGTGGCGACAGGTAACAAAACATTTTCATTTCTTGTTGACAGTGAGGCGACTAGGTCATGCATTAGGGAAGGAACATTTACATTGACAGGGAATGCCATGAACACTTAAGGATTCTCTGGAGCTTGAGAAATGGTTCATTTTACTGATAATATCTCACTATCTATAGGAGATCATGACTTATCACTACCTCTACTTTACTCTCGACAGACACCTGTAAACAGATTGGAACAAGACATCATGATCAGACTAAACACGACCATGCGATTCACAGACAAGGCCATAGTGTGCTCAACACCAGACATACACGTGTTAAACGTAAGGCAGATTGTCCAAGCATATTGTGGATGTACGGTACAGAGGGGGCTGCCAGTGTACCCAGAGATGTTTCAATATGGGACTGACATTGCTATTGCATGGATGCGAGGCATTGCAGGGAAGGTGTGGCGAGTTCCAAACGAATACCGGTTCAGGCCAGAAACACCATTGGACAAGCCATAGGGAAAGATAGTATCCATAGAAATAAATGCAGTGTTGGCAAGAAAGTATTGGATTGCAGTGCACAGGATGGATGACACAGGCAGGGCATTGCAGTTGCAGAAGGATGCAGGTTGACCACAGTGACAGATGAGGAACTATTGAAAGAAGAAAGACAGGGACTTGAGATGGTGTTCGAAATGAGTGTAACCTACTGGTTACAGATACACTACAGGGAGGTGCCACAGAGAATGGAAATGGCGCTTGAGCCACCACCCTCATTATGGGAGGATGACATGGCCAAAGTACCCAGCAGTTTATGGACCAAGTTCTTATGACGTGGGATGCATAAAAAGCATAGAAGGGGTGAAGATTAAACTGAAATCAGGAGCCATTTTGCCAAGAGTAAAACAATACCCTCTAACAAAGGAGGCAAATGAGGGAATTTATGAGACAATTACAGCCCTGATTGAGAGAGGCATTCTGGTAGCAATCAGGATCCCCATGTAACACAGCAGTGTACTCTTTGCGCAAGGCAAATGGGAGATCACAGCATGTTATGCAGGATTTCAGACCCCTTAACCATATTGTTGAAGCAGAGTATCCTCTATCAGCAAAACCATTTGTGCAGTATTGCAGCGGAGGCTGTCTGTTTCACGGTCATTGATTTGAAGAATGCATTCTTCTCAGTGCCACTACACCCAGACTCACAATACTTGACATACTTGTTTGCCACAAGGGTACTGCGTGTCACCATCTATCATTAACAGAGTGATATAGATGGATCTAAGTAACATACAGACAGAAACTGCAGTCTTACAGTATGTACACAACATTTTGATTTGCAATGACTCAGAAGATCAGTGCAGGATGGACTCTGTACACATGCTGACAGTGCTAGCTGACAAAGGGTACACAGTGGTCAATGCCAAATTACAGTATTGCCAGATTGAGGTGTTGTACTTTGGACAGGTGATATCCAAAGGCAGTTGACAGATTGCCCTACGAGAGTAGAGACAATACGCCAGACACCCCAGCCCATGACAGTGAGGGAGATGCAAATGGGTTGTGTAATTACTGCAGAGCATGGGTCTTTGACTACAGCACATACACAAGGCCCATACCAGGCACACTAAAATATATTATATGATATGATATGATAGGTTATTTATAACGTGCTTAATACCCAGAGGTTTCTAAGCACAGACCTGGAGATCGAACCTGTGGTGATCCATGTCATCTTGCTCCTAAGGCAAGCACGTTGCCCCTGAGGGGCAACAGATGGGAACAAAGACACTGACATGGACTACAGAGATGACTGAGGAACTGAATGAGGCCATAAGCACTGACCCAGTGTTAGGGACCCCAGACTACAAAAAGGAATTGTTCATTTTTTCACACACTGACTGTATAGTGATGAAGGTTGTACTGACACAGCAGACAAGCATGAGCCATAAGCCAATTACTTACTACAGTGAACAACTTGACCCAGTGATGAGAGGACATTATCTTTGTGAACTGTCTTTGCCAGCCTTGGCCTTCGCAGTGGAGAAGTCATCAACAATAACAATGGGATGCACCACCACTCTGTACATGGAGCACCCCCTCTTCGCAATACTGCACAAGCCAAAGAGCACACTGACCAAACAGAGAGCATCAGGGTACTAGGTGATACTATCAAATGTAGGATTGAAGATAGAAAGATGCAAGACTGTAAACCCAGCAATATTTTTGGCAGATGTTCTCCAGGTAGGAGACTATGCACATGAGTGCACAAGGAACATAGAGACGTTCAGTGAGGCATGCAAAGTGGAGGAGGACGCACTTGAGTGGGGAGATGTGCTGTACATTGATGGTTCATCAACAATTGACTGGGATTGCAGTGGTAAGACTGAAGGAGGATGGGACAAGTGAGGTAGTTGCAACTCTGCAACTACCATCCCATTATTCAGCACAAGCAGCAGAAATAGTGGCACTCATATTACTACTGGAGAGCAGTGTAGAGAAAGAAGTGACCATTTATTCTGACTCCACCTATGTGATGTTAACAGTACACTCAGGACTGGCACGATGACTTAAGAGAGGATTCAGGAGAGCAGACGGGACCACCGTGGAGCATGTGCTATTATTGGACAGATTGATTGTGGTGATTGCATATCCAAGAAAACGGAGCACTAGTGAAGGGCCAGGCCCACAATAAAGGAGAAGACCCTATCTCAAAAGGGAATGAAACTGCATATTATGCGACAACATGTGCAGCGTACATTGGGCAATTGTGGGAACTGAAAGAGAGAAAAAAGGCACATGGAGGTGTGAGGAACATGGTGATGAAGGAAGGTTACAATGTACTATCCGAGAAACAGATTATGCAGCTTCAGGGTGCTGCACCCCAGGAGGAGAAGGAGCTATGGGTAAAAAGAGGATGCTCCATGTCGTTGACAGATGCCTTATGGTGACAGAACAACACAGGGAAAGTGGTCATGCCACTAGCATTATTGAAGACAGCATTAGCACAATTGCACTATACAACACACACAGGGAAGGAGGTCATTGCTATACGCATTGGAGAAACGTGGTTCTGTCAAAATGTGAATGAAAATGTAGCTGATTTTGTAAGTAACTGCTTGACATGCCAGCAGTTTACAGCAGGGCATACTCTGAGAGTTGTGAGAGGAGCCATACCAAATCCTATAGGCCCATTTCTAAACCTCCATGTGGATTATGTGGATATGATCCAAGTTTGGCAAGGGTACCGCTACATGATAGTGTTTGTCTGCCCATTCTCTAGGTGGATCGAGGTCGGTCCCTGTTCAATGCTGATGCCCATAGAGCAGCCAAATTCTTGGTTAGGGAAGTTTTCCTGATATGGGGTGTGTGTGAGGTCCTGCAGTGTGACAACGGCCCTCACTTTGCCAGTAAACTGTTTCAGCACATCACAATCCTGCTAGGCATTAGGCATGAATTTGCCTGTGTGTACCACCCGTAAGCAAATGAGCTGTGTGAATGCCTGAATGGACTCTTAAAGGAGTGCATAGCCCAGACTCAGCAAAGCACCAAGAGAAATCGGTTGCATTGTTTAACTTTCTACTTGTTTGCATTGCACAATAAGCAAGGGTCTGACCACCATTCAACGGCCCATGGGGTGGTGACAGGGTGGCGCACGCATCTTCCCCTGGCCCCTCCCACAAGAGCACTGAAATAATGTGAGAATAGTGCATATGTGTGAGTACAAGAGCTGTATGACTACATTACTTCTTTGGTTGCTAACGCTTCTTTTATTTCTCACCAGATACAGCTAACTCATGGGGGCCCAGAAGACTGCAAAGTGATCAACTGTGACGATGCACCACAAGACAGTGAACTGAAATATTTTACGAAAGTGGATGATATCATTCAATTGCACAATTTCATTAGGCAGTGGAAAGCACCCCGATTTACTGGCCCTCATGTGGTCGAGGCAGTGGCAGACCATGCTGTTAAGCTAGTAGGCAAGTCGGTGCGGAATCATCTTCAAGACGTCAAGCCCTACAAAGCAGTGGCCTCACCTGGCAACAGAGAATCCGTGACCAACAGGGCCAATGTTCAGGACCTAGATGAACTACAAGTGGGTGCAGAACTTACCCAATTAGGGAAACATGGACACCCCATGGTTACACAATCACAAGCAGCAGAGGCAGCAACTGCAATACTTGTACAAATTGACTAAACTACACTGGGCCTCATTACGAGGAGGGTGGTAAGGGGTTAATGGCGCTGGTAAAGGTGCCGGAGCCGTTAACCCCTTACCGACCCCTTACGAGGTCCGCTTGTGGGACCCGCTCAGGACGCCTGGTCTTACCAGACGTCTTTAGCGGGTCCCGTGAGTGGCCCAGCATGCTAACAATGGGCCCGTCATTAACAGGCCTGAGGGCGGTAAGGGGTTAATGGCGCTGGTAAAGGTGCCGGAGCCGTTAACCCCTTACCGACCCCTTATGAGGTCCGTTTGTGGGACCCGCTCAGGATGCCTGGTTTTACCAGATGTCCTTAGCGCGTCCCGCGAGCGGCCCAGCATGCTAACAATGGGCCCGTCATTAATGGGCCTGTTGTTAGCATGCTCCCCATTCCCATTGAGCCCTATGAGGGTTCAAATGGGAATGGGGATGGACCGGGTCCGGGTTCCCTGAATGGGGAAATACCGGGGCCTCCAAGGGCCGAATGGCCCGGTATTTCCCCATTCAGGGAACCTGGTCCCGGGTTTGGGGGTAACCATGCCTTTATTAAGGACATGGCTACCTCCAAACTTGTAATGAGGCCCACTGTTTGTTATTGTCCTTTACGCACACGCAGGGGCTATGAAGAAATAAAAATAAATAATAATAATAATAATAAATATGTGAATGTGATGGGGAATGTATTGTTTGGTTGACTGATGTTACCTTCCACCCATCACCCATAAACTTTCTGTGATCAGTTTGTCCATTATGTGACAAGACCCAAATGATTTAGAGCATGATTTAGAGCACGATCCCCTGTGGTATATTATCTTGTCTTTGTAGAGTACTTGGTCCAAACATACCCACAACTTGAGCACAGTGAACTACCAGTGTTGGCCACGTTAAGAGACCCATCAGTAAGGGAGGTCAGGGAGGACGTATTTGCCTTTGCAATAAGTGATTATTTGGTTTGCGTGGCTTTATGGCACTGACAAAACACAATAACGCCTTTTTTTGCGATTTCAGGTGGGCAACTGTATCACCAGGCTGCAAGAATGAAGCAGCGTAATGTGGATATGAAGGAAACAATAAAGAACATTATTGTCATGTTGTGTCTATTAATTCCCAGTGGCTTGATTCATATTCAGGCAATTATATATTGTTGTTACTGCTACCGCTCTATCCTATATTAACATTCCCCCGACCCAAGCAGGTGGGACGACCATGTCAGGTAAGGAGAGATAAGTGAAGTGTTGACACAGTCATGAATGGACAAGACATGTCTCACTGACACTGCTCGAGTGTCTAACAACATGTGGTACAAACAAATGACAGAAGTAGGTAAGGAAACCAGTGGGGAGAGCTGTTATGTCTGCTCTTTAATCGCCTATGACATGAGTGCCTCTAGAACATTTATAGCAACTGAAATACCTGCAGGAAGAGCACAGTGCCGCATGTATCTCGCAGATTCCAAGGGAAGACAGCAACATTGAGATAGATGTCCAAAGGAATATTCCCATATGAAGATACTTAATAAAAGACATTGGATATGATGAACAATTACTGGCAGCTAGATGAAGCCATACAGTACATAAATGACGGACTTGAGAAGGGGTAAACAAAGTGAAGGAACTGCCATGTCCCTGGAAAAGACTGAAGGAAATTGGGGGAGAGCCTGGCTGCTGGGAAAGACCACAGATATTAGTGTATGGATGAGTGTACATTAACGATGGATGGCAAGATGGAGTGGTAGGAAGTAAGGCACTGACACTAGCCCAATCGTCAGTGAACAATGTGCAGGAAGAATGTGACAAATGCCTGAAGGTGTGGGACATGAGTGTGAAGTTACTGACATGGGTGGAGAATGAAGCTGGACTGATGCCTATAATCCCGCTGAAGACACTAGCTCTGTGCTATCAGAAAAACGGCAAGTTGAAGTTGGCAAGAACATTGGGTGCAAGCTAGTTGAACAGATTGCAGCCATGAAGGCAGGAACGGCAGTACTGATTGATCATTACTGGGCTTGTGGATCAAAAGCATATGAGAAGCTGCAACCCGAATGGGGAGGAGGTTTCTCATTGGTACACATCAATATGCCCTCATTGGTCTTACCTAAGAAAGATGTAAAGCTTGATGAATTCCCAAAGATGGACAACAATAAGAGAAGGAAGAGATCGGTCGAGGTGGCACCAACAGCCAAGGCCGAGAAGACAGAGAACAAGGAAGGGCTGAGCAGAGTAAAGAGAGGGGGAAATTACTTCTCGAAGGCATCAGAAATTGCACTAGAAGAGATCCCATTAGAACACAGACTATTCAGCAGGACACAAATGTTCTTTGCATCAATAATACCAGGGATACAGACATACACAAATGCCAAGTGGTTACAGATCACTCGTTGGGAGCTGATGGTAATGATTAACTGTGCGGTAAACACCATAAAAGAAGAGCTCAGAGCAATAGGTTTGGTGGTGCTCCATAATACATATGTTCTGGATCTCCTCACAGCTATGGAAGGAGGAGTTTGTGCAAAGATAGGGAGTTCCTGTTGCACATTTAGACCTGCTAATGACGAAGATAACATAACTCTCTCAGATACAGTAGCACAGCTGGCCCAGATGCATGCCAATATGGAAGATGAAGCCCAAGGAACAGGGAAGGACAAAAGCTGACTAGTGTATGTATGGTCTTGGATGCCATCATGGCTGTCAGATGGACTGAAGGTGATAGCAGGAGATCTAGTGCTGGGAGCAGAATCAGTGTGTGAGATCAAGATCTGCATGGGAAGGTGCAAGAAAACAGCAGAAGAGGCTACCGAATGCAGATCCTGATGGATGTGAACATAGGAGAGACAAAGAACGACATTGTTGCAGAACGAGACAAGCTCAGAACGAAGATTGTGCAGTGTGAACTATTTCCAGCAGGATCCCTGAAGATGGATAATCTGCATGACCCAAAGTTCTATGAATGGAAGTGGGTTTGATGTAACCCTGAGGGAGTGTTCTGTTACATGCACTGGCTATTCAATGACCACACAAACTATTATGGACACCTTGGAGGAATAACAAAGATATGGCAGCTCAGAGCAAAACGACTGTCATATAAGGATGTGGTCAACAGGTCGACCAGAGGGGGGTCTTAAGAGGAATGGGGGAGTATACCCCTTCCTCCCCCTCCTATAAGATACATGACACAGAAAAAAGGCAGAAGACCCCGCAATCACCCAAACTATTTTGGACCAATTCCCAGTGCTCCAATGATTGATAAGTATGTCAGGAGGTACCCCCTTAACCAGCCCTATAGTCCAGGAGTGGTACAAATCTACCCCACAGTGGACGAGGAGCCCCAGGATGCAAAAAAAGTCACCACAATTGACTGTATTGATTAAAGCACCTAGAAGCCATGTTGCTGATATCGATAGAGACACCACGACTTAGCAGCGTTAGACAAAAAACACACGTGGCATCTGTACTTTGGGACACAAACTGTCATGCACCGCCCTTGGAAATGCTGGCAAAGGTGGAAGTACACCTAAAATGGCCACCCATTGTTCCATTGCACAGGTCTAGTTCTTTCCAAGATGGCCGTTGCTCCCATAATACTGTGTTTGTTTGTTGCTTCCTTGCATTGTATCCGTCTATGGTGAAGCGCTGCCGATGCCTTTCTCATCAGCGTTCCAGCAAATTTCCCCATTACTGCTCTCTTGTTATTTCCTTGTACTCTTCTTCATTCCTTGGTGCATTTCGACACGCTTGGGTGTTATTATTCTCCAGGTATTTATTTCGCAGGATCTTACTAAGACCACTACTCTATCCTGTAGATTTCTCTATACTTTCTTTTCCGCATCATCTCATCTATCTATTTTCCACGTGTTCATTTACTTTGGGATCTTACTGGTAGCTACCTTTTGCTAGTACTTTCTTTCTCAGCTCCTCCTCTCCAGTTCAGCTTCAGTCCACCTTGTTTTTTTAAATTTCATTTTGTATCTCTTGTTGTAGCTTTGCTAACTATTTTTTTTCTGTTCATCCAGTTCCTTACGTGTTTACGCTATGCCTCTGTATAGCGGACCCTCTTTCCATCTACCTCGTATTCACATCCTTTACTTATCACATTGGACAAGCCCTTGCCGTCTTGTTTACGGTGTTACTTTCTGCAGCTGTACTTCCAAGAGCTACTTCTTGGTACTCACGTGATTACATGCTTGGAACTGACATTTTCTTTGGTTGGTTCACTTACATCTCTGCATTGGTTGTGTTTCCTGGAAAGAGACTACTTATCTAGGAAGAAGGACTACTTTCTGTCCACCAGTTACTACTCTGCAAATTCTTAAATTGACCCAGCTGCAACCCTGGGTTTTTTGTGCCTCAAAGGCTTTTTCCATGATTGGGGGCTTGCTCCTCTGTGGCCCGCTGGACCTGGTAGCTATACTTGTCAAGTTGGCCTCCGAGGGAGCTCGTCCCCACTTGCACAAAAAGAAAGAAAGGAAGATAAAGGAATCGAGAATACCACATCGAAGACCCAGGTGAGGAGGAGGCCGGGAATTAGCCTCCGGAGTTGAGAGTATACAACGCCAAGAAAGTGAGATGGCTTTGTTGGAGCAATGTCAAGAATTGCGCAATGCCATTCAAGGACTACGGGTGGAAGTGCAAACCCTACATGCTGAGAATCTAACTCTTCGGCAACAGGCTGCAACCAGAGATGTTGGCAAAGGAGACCTGCCACCTATGCCTTTCCCTTTTGGCAAATAGGATGGGAATCCCAAACAGATGAAGGAGTTTCTAGGTGCTTGTCCGGTCTATTATTCCTTTAGTCCCAAGACATTTGAGACTGGAAGAGCAAAGGTGGGATTTTTGATCGTTAATCTCGTTGGAAATGCTGTAGCCTGGGCTACTCCTCTTGTAACTAATCAAGATCCTTCGATTGCTCACTACGATTTGTTTGTTCTAGGTTTTCAAGGCTCGCTTCGAGCGCCCAGAGGTCCAATATTCCACCTTTGAAGCTATGCTGGACATAAAACAAGGGGCTGAAGATGTCCAATCTTATGTAACTCAGTTTCAGAGACTGTCTTCGAGCGCTGGATGGCCAGAAACAGCCCAACAGACTATTTTCCGCAGAGGACTACAGGAGGACATCGAGGATGAGCTTGCACGTTTTGCACATCCTAATAGTTTACAAGAGTTAGTCACATATGCTCTACAGATCGAATATAGGTTGAATGAGAGACGTAATGAAAGAAGAAAGGGCAAAGGCCTATCTCCCATTTTCAACCTACCACCATCTACAAAGAAGAGAACAACACAGGATGAACCTATGCAAATAGGGGCTGCAAGAGGTCCTTTGAAAGCTGAAGAAAGAAAAAGACGATGAGATCTAAATCTCTGTATGACCTGTGGTTCTTCTTGACACATACTACGGAACTGCCCTGAACTACTTCCACGCCGCCAGGGAAACGCTTTGCCCCGAAATTACACAAGGGATTCAACGGGGAGAGCGGTTGATATCCTTGCAACAGCATCAGACCAAGCAACGGAAGTTCAGGTAGCAAAGAAGACACTCGCTTAATGGTTTTCCAGATACTGTTTGATGTCTCTCCATGTACCTCTATCCCCATTTTAACCATGCTGGATTGTGGAGCCGCTGGCAACTTCTTTGATGTCTCTTGGGTTGAGGAGAATCACATTTTACTACAGGAAAAGAAGAAGGCAATTCCAGTGGAAGGGGTTGATGGCCGTCCTTTGTCTTCAGGACCTATCGTCATGGAAACTAGACCCACTCAGATATCCATGGGCAATCATTCTGAGACACTTACCTTCAATGTGATAAGAGCTGCACATTTTCCAGTAATCCTGGGAATAGCCTGGTTGAGGGTGTACAATCCAAAGATAGATTGGAGTGCCAACCGGTTAAGTTTTGATTCCTCTTACTGCTGTCAACACTGTATTGAGGATCCCATAGTGGAGGTTGTGACTGACAGTATAGTCACCACTGGGTGTACCACCATATCCTCTGTTCCAGTACACTATCAAGATTTCTCTAACGTTTTTGAAGATGTTGTACCCTGACTCCTCCCACCTCATCATCCAGAAGACAGCGGATTCAAGCTGAAGGTTGAGACTCCTCTCCCATTCAGTCGCACGTACCCTCTTTCTCTGATAGAGAAGAAGGCATTAAAGGATTACCTAGAACTTAATCTCAAGAACGGATTGATCAGGGAGTCTAAATCCTCAGGAGGATCATCATTGTTCTTTGTTCCAAAAAGGATTCTTCTGAACTTCATCCTTGTATAGATTACAGTGATTTGAACAGTATAACCACCCGGGATAGGTATCCTATGCCTCTTATCCGAGATATACTTGAAGCGGTGCAAGATTCCCAAGTGTATACCAAGCTGGACTTACGGGGTGCCTACCGTCTTTTGAGAGTCAGAAGAGGTGATGAATGGAAAACAGCCTTTAATACACCGCTGGGGCAGTTTGAGTATAGAGTTATGCCATTTGGTCTGGTTAACGCTCCAGCGGTGTTCCAAAGATTTATGGACAAGGTGTTTTCAGACATGCTATATGTGTCAGTTGTAATTTATCTCGATGACATATTAGTCTTTTCCCCCAACCTGAAGTAGCATCGAAGGCACCTGGCTGAGGTACTACAGCATCTTGGAAACAACCACTTGTACGCTAAACCAGGACAAAAATGTCTTTGAAGTTCCCGAGGTACCCTATTTGGGGTTCATACTATCAGCCAAAGGAATACGCATGGACCCAGAAAAGGTTAATGCTGTGACACGCTGGCCTGAACATGGTTCTATGAAGGAAATACAGTGGTTTTTGGGACTGGCCAACTTTTACCGCTGTTTCATACCTAATTTCTCAGAGATTGTTCTTCCTCTCACTTCACTGCTTAAGAAGGGAGTGACCTTTGCTTGGAATCCAGAAGCACAGGCCGCATTTCTCAGACTAAAAGGCTATTTACTACCGCTCCCGTATTGGTTTTACCCGACCAATCCAAGCCTTTCATCCTCGAGACTAATGCCTCGGGGGGTGCTTTGGGTGCTGTCCTGCTGCAGGAAGGGAAGGACTGTCAAGAAAATCCTATTGCCGACTTCTCACGTACTCTTTCCTTGAGTGAAAGGAATTATTATGTCTTGGAAAGAGAACTTTTGGCCATTAGACAGGCCTGTGAGGAGTGGAGGCATTTGTTACAGGGAGCTACCTACTCATTCTTAATCCAAACAGACCATCGTAACCTCAAGGTACTTCAACAAATGGAATGCCGTAATTCCCGACATGCCCGATGGGCATACTATTTCTCCAATTTCGACTTCCATATCACATACATTCCGGGATCCCAGAATAAGGTAGCTGACACCTTATCATGTCGCTGCTTGGTTGAAGGAGAACCCTTGACCGATAAGGAAAAGCTCTTTCCTCCTAAAAAAATTCCTGGCGGTGGTAAGGACCTTCCTCCAAGAGGTTCAAGCTGACTCGAATAAATGCAAGCCAGAAATTCTTGCCCATTACAAACTGCAGAAGACCAGACATCTGTTGTTCCACAGAACAGCCCTCTACCTACCATCTGTAGCTCTGCAAGAGAAGGCTTTACAACTATGTCATGATTCACTCCTGGCTGGTCATAAGGGACAGAAGGCAACAACCAAATTAATTACCAGAAGCTTTTGGTGGCCAACTATGCGTCAGGATGTTAGGTCATATGTGGCCTCTTGCCCAGTTTGTGCCACTAGCAAGGTGTCAAGACAGAGACCCTTAGGATTGCTGCAACAAGGAACTCTTCCTACTAGACATGGGAACATGTGTCTATGGATTTTGTAGTAGAGCTACTCCCTTCTCACAAGAAGACAGCTATAATGGTTACGGTGGATTCTTATTCCAAATTGGCACATTTCTCCATCTTGTCAGCCTTACCTTCTGCCTCTGAGACAGCACTGTGTTCCTGAAGGACATAGTACGGCTCAATGGTATTCCCCAAATGATTGTATCCGATAGGGGAACTCAGTTTACCTCCAGGTTTTGGTCCTCCTTATGCGAACAACTGGGCATACATAAGGCTCTTTCTTTGGGTTATCATCCCCTATCCAATGGCCAGACGGAAAGGTTGAACACCAATCTGGAGCACTATTTCTGCTGTTTTTGTAACAGGGAACAAGACAACTGGTTTGAGTTAATTCCCATGGCAGAATTTGCCTATTGTCACACTCACCTGTGTCTCTGCAGGAGCGATGGACGAGCCTCCCTTGAGCCCGAGTCCTCACTTCCCCTGTTTCACCCGGAGGAATACCTGTCAAATGCAAATTGTACAGTCAGATCTGAATTCACCTGATTCCCCTGGGCCCTTCCCTTCTCTTTACTGTGTGCTGTGATGTCCCCCTATGGGTTTACCTTGATCTTTAGTAAGGTATGCACTCCATCTTGCATTCGCAGGGGCACGATTCACTATGATTGTTGGTGGCAATGTCTGTAGGCTGAGTTCAGATGTCGAACGCTGTTTTATGCCTTCACAGCGAGGCCGAGCGTTCAAGGTGCCAGTTTCTTCACTGGCTAGAAAGTCCTTCCTACAAGTGAACGTTGCGCGGAGAATGTTGAGTGTCCAAAATTGTCCGTATTGTCTTTGTTTTCCGGTATTATTGTGGGTAAGTAGCGCTGCATGTAGAAGCTAGCTGCTGGAAGGTTTGTGCAGCGCCTTCTATTCAAGCGCACCTCGTAATGTCTCTTCCTTACCCTTGCAGGAGAAATGATGTGGTATTAGCACCTCGAGTCTGGGTTCAGCACTACTGGAGACGTGGTGGTTGGGTAGGTTTGCACGGAGGCTTTTGGTAAGTATGCACCGCGTAGAGAGAGAGAGAGAGAGCACAGTGATATAAGTGTCCGCTTTATTAGGGTGAGTGCAATAAATAATGTCTCTTCTTTCTTTTGCAAGGGTTTGTGCGCTCGTACAACTGAGCTGGATTCCAGCGTCGCGGGAAGATCCGGTGAGTAGGCGCCGCGTTACTGATGTGCACGTGTTAACACAGCTCTTCTTTGTTCTTACAGGTGACGTTGTAGAAGTCCCCTCTTGACTGCAGATAGCTGCGGCGTGGAGTAAGAACGGAGGTTCTTCCGGAGCAGGTAAGCTGAAGCAGAATGATCGGAGTGGGTAAGCAGAAGCAGGATGTTGTGGAGCAGGTAAGCAGAAGTAGGATGATCTGGAGCAGGTAAGCAGAAGCAGGATGATGCGGCGCAGGTAAGCAGAAGCAGGATAATACAAAGCAGGTAAGCTGATGCTGACTGATCCAGAGCACAGCAAGTGTGTTGCTGATCCAGCTCACAGTAAGCAACACGAAGCACTGGAAGATTCTTGGGTGTGGTTTATATAGCCAGCCACACCCAAACACTAGAGAGCTCATGAATTATCATGCACTTCCTGTTTGCAAAAGGAAGTGGTAACCAGGAAGTTACTGCAAACACTAGTAAGGAATGAAAGGAGGGATCTACTATGGGTTCTTTGTGTGCCTATGCCAGGCCTGCCAAGCCTCCACCCAGCTTGCCCCAACTACCTGCCTGATACCCATGACAGTCTTCCCCCTCAAGGCCCCCTCCCAATGGTGTGTATGAGGGCTTTGGTTTCTCAGGATGGTCCCGATGGAATTTCCGCACCAATTGGGGGGCATGTACGTGCGTGCTGGGTTCCCATGATCTTTCCTGGGGTCCGTTCTCCTTCCAGTCAATCAAATAATACAGGGTCTTTCGTACTTGTTTGGAATCTAATATGTTCTTTACCTCCTATTCTGGTGCTTCTTCACCCACTTCTAAGGGTGCGGGAGGTGTGGAAGTTCGGGTTCCTGGGTGTGTTGGTTTTAATAGTGACACGTGAAATACGGAATGTATACGTATATGTTGAGGTAACACCAGTCTCATGGCTGCTGGATTAATTACTTTTTCTATTGTATATAGGCCGATGTATCTAGGCTGAAATTTTTTGGGATAATTTAAAGCAATGTGTCTAGTTGCCAGCCATACCGAGTCTCCCACTTGATAATCTGAGGCTTTTCGTCGATGGCAAATCAGCGTTTCTTTTCTGTGTTTCTTTGGCTTGGTGTAGGTTCCTGCTGGCTTCCCTGGCTGCTTTCATGATGCTGGCATGTATATTCTTTACTGCAGGCATTTCAATGTTTTCTGGCGGATCGTAGACCGACTTTCTGGGGTTTGGACCATATATAGTAAAGAAGGGTGTTGCTTGGGTTGATGAATGTGTTGAGTTGTTATAGGCATACTCTGCCATCCATAGAATTTCTGTCCAGCTTTGGCTTGTTTGGTGTAATAGACAGCGCAAATACTGTTCCATGGTCTGTTTGTGCGCTCAGTTTGGCCGTCCGTTTGAGGGTGGTGACTAGAAGACAGATGGACTTCTACTCTTGCCAGGGCACAACATTTTTTCCAAAAAGGAGATACAAATCGGCTGCATCCGTCAGAAACGATTACGGTAGGGAATCCATGTAACTTGACGATTCGGTCTCGAAAAACCTGCGCCAGGGTCTGAGCTGAGGGAAGACCTTTTAGAGCTATGAAATGGGCCATTTTGGAGAAGAGGTCCACTACTACGAGGTTGGTATTATAACCTGAGTTAGGAGGTAGATCAGTGACGAAGTCCATTGATACTGTGTGCCAGGGTGCTGGCGAAATGGTGATTGGCTGAAGGAGGCCGGCTGGTTTTTGCCTGGATGTTTTGTATTGTGCACACACCTCACAAGTATCACAAGTCTCTCCCCTTCTCATCTGTTTTTCTTTACTTGCGACCTTCTTGGAAGTGACTTCTTTCTTTCGCACGGTCCGGGATTTATACAGGACCGTGTGCTAGTCTTCGGATTCCAGTGTGAGGTTTGCAATGTCCTGTGCTGGGTAACGTTCAAACATCCAGGATCGGGAACCTGGAAGGGAACAATGTCCTGACTCGGAGGTACAGAAGTATTGTAGGACCGAGTACAGAAAGGATCCAGGAAGGAAGCACGGAAGTAGGAGGGTAAGGAAAGGGAACGAACGGGAAAATATAATCAGGGAATTGGGAACAAGGACTACAAAGGATGCGCCAAGCGGACTCCGGCAACACAAGTCTGACTACTCCAAGCAGTAGCATTGAGATGCGCAGAGCTACGGGGACGTTGCTGTTTAGTAGGAAGTTGCACGTAAAGCGCAAAGGCTGGTAAGCAGTGTTTCGAAAGTGACGGCCATGTTGGAAGGAACACAGAGTTCAGACCTTGGTGCATCAAGGACCACGAAGTCCAGAATGGACGTAATCGGCAGTTCATGACAGTATGCCTCCTTCGAAGCCCCGCACCTCCGGGTTTGCCTGGATGGATATATCTTTGTATCAATCAGGGGACATTCATGTTAGAGACAGGTTCCCAGGTGCGCTCACTGGGAGGATAGCCTTTCCATTTGACCAAATACTGAAGTTGACCTCTTCTATACCTGGAGTCACATATCCTGGAAACCTCAAATTCGCGTTGGTTATTGACAATTACTGGAGTTGTTCTTGGAGCAGTTAAAGTGGATTATACAAATGGTTTTAACAGAGAAGTGTGGAAGACTGGATGGATCCTTTTCCACAACTCTGGAAGTCAGAGTCGATAGGCCACTGGATTAACAATTTCCTTTATGGAGAAGGTCGGTAATAGCTGGGAGCCAACATATTTGGTCGTAGATGTCGAGGAAGGAGTTTCAAGACAACCAAACCTTATCTCCTACTGCATAAGAAGGACTAGGCCTTCTCTTAGAGTCTGCATAGTGTTTAACATCTTTTTGGGCCTTTTCCAGGTGTTCTTTGGCTTCCTTGTGCACATTGATCAGTGTTTCAATCCAGGAATTGACCACAGGAACTGGGGTAGGATGTGGAAGAACAGAGGGTAGTACTAAAGGGTGAAATCCTTGGCTGCAAAAGAACGGACTGATCTTAATAGCTGAATGATCCAAATTGTTGTAGGCAAATTTGGCTACAGGAATCAAGAGTGACCAATCATTATGTACCTTGGTGGCGAAGCAGCGAAGGAACTGTTCCAACGTCTGGTTGACTCGTTCAGTTGCTCCATTGGTCTGTGGATGATACCCCGAGGACAATGCGTGCTGGATCCCCAATATCCAACATAGTTGTTTCCACAACTGGGATATGTATTGGGGCCCTCTCTCGGAAATGATCTTGGAAGGTAGTCCATGAAGCCTGAATATGTGTTCCAGAAAAATCCCAGCCAATTCAGATGAAGATGGTAGCTTGTACAAAGGTGGAAAATGAGCAATGTGTGTAAACAAATCGATGGTAATCATTATGGTTGTGTATTTTCTGGATAGGGGTAATTCCACGATAAAATATGTGGCAATGATTTTGCATGGTCTTGTTGCTATCGCTGGTTGGTGTAAGAGACCTGCTGGTCTTCTGTTATCATATTTATTCTGATTGCACACTGCACAGGATTGGACATAAGTTCTTACGTCATCTTTCATCCTTGGCCACCATAACTGTCTCTGTATAAAACGGAGGGTGTTGGTGATTCCATGGTGTCCGAAATGGAGGGTATCATGGCATAGATTTGTGATCTTATGTCTCAGCTCTTGTGTGGGAATAGCCAGCCGTGTTTCCTTGAATAGAAATCCGTTCTTCATCTTGAGATTCCTTAAAATGCTTCCTTTAAACTCCTTCCAAAGTTTGGAAGACGGTGTCTTGGCTCGAATATCCTCCAGTAGTGTAATGGCTTGATCAACGAACACTGTGTTAGTAAACATCTTGGAAAAGGCCCGGTCCTCCAGGGGTTCATAATCAGGACACCTGGACAGGGCATCAGCTATGAGGTTATGTGCTCCAGGAAAATGGTGGATTTGGAATTGATATTGGGCAAAAAAGAAGGCCCAGCGGGCCTGACGGTTGTTTCTGCACGCCAGGGATTGTAAGACCTGTAAGTTCCGATGGTCCGTACGGACTTGTACTGGGTGTTTGGATCCCAGAAGCAGATGACGCCAGTCAGTGAAGGCTTGTCGGATGGCTAGCAACTCCTTCTCCAGGACAGAATAATGAGTTTCACAGGGAGTCAAAGTACGGGAGAGATAGCCAATGGGATGTTCCATCTTGTCACAAAGTTCTTGTTTCAAAACTGCGCCGATGGCGTAGTCAGATGCATCAGTTTCAACTAGGAAGGGTCGGTCTGTATCAGGTTGGGCTAGGATAGGGGCTCGAGTGAACTCCAATTTCAATCGTTGAAATGCTGACTCCTGAGCTGAGGACCACTGAAACAGAATGTCTTTCTTTAAAAGTGTGACAATAGGGTGTACAATGTCGGAAAACGTGGATATGAATTTCCTGTATAAGTTAGCGAGCTCCAGGAAGGATTGAATGTGTTTCACAGTGGTAGGAACTGGCCAAGACAGGATGGAATCAACCTTGGAAGAATCCATTCCGATGCCTTTTGGGCTAAGAACAAATCCGAGGTAGTGAAAGGTTGATACATGGAAAAAATATGTTTCAGGTTTGACCAGGAGCTTACGTTCACGTAGACACTGTAGAACTGCCTTGACGTGTTCTGGGTGTTTCCGAGGTTCCTTGGAGTAAATCAATATGTCGTCTAGGTATACAATGTCGAAAAGGAACAACATGTCAGAAAAAACCCGATCCATGAAACGTTGGAATACAGCGGGGGCATTAGCAGTCCAAAGGGCATCATCAGATACTCAAAGTGGCCAAATGGAGTTCTGAAGGCTGTATTGCACTCATTGCCTTCTTTTATACGAATGAGATGGTAGGCACCCCTGAGATCGAGTTTAGTCAAGATGACTGCACCTCTCACTGCCTCCAGGATGTCCGAAATAAGAGGTAATGGGTAACGGTCCTTGAGGGTGCATTGATTGAGGCCACGGTAATCCAAACATGGTCTAAGCTCCTTGGAATCTTTCTTAGGAACGAAGAAGAGAGAGGCTTCCGCTGGGGACTTGGAAGGTCGAATAGTTTCGTTTGTTAGGTTGGTGTCCAGATATTCTCGGAGGGCCCTCTTTTCTGGCTCGGATAGAATGAACATTCTTCCAAAGGAAATCACTGCTGAAGGTTCAGTATCAATGGCACAATCTTAGGCCTGTGAGGTGGGAGAGATTGAACAATGGCCGTTGAAAACACATCTGAGTATGTTTGGTAAGCCTGGGGAATCTGGACGATGTTGAAGACTGTTACTGAGGATTGCCGGGGTTCCTGGAGATGTTCTGAGGGGCTTGGCAAGGTGGTAAGAGATAAACAATGGCACAGGCAGTGTTCTGATCCAAGAAACAAGGAGTCTGCTGCCCAATTGATGTATGGATTGTGTTTCTGTAGCCAAGGCATGCCTAAAACCATGGGATAGTGGGCAGATCTTATGATGTCAAATCTAATCCTTTCTTGATGGTTGTTTATAGAAAGCAGAATCTCCTTGGTTTGATGAGTTATGGGTCCCAAAGACAAGGGCCTGCCATCAATGGCTTCAACAAGTTGCATTACCTCTTTAGTTTCTCGGGGAATGTGATGGCTGAGGGCCCAATCATGATCTATGAAAATACCCATGGCTCCGCAATCCACTAAGGCCAGGATGGGGTAGGATTCTTTTTTGGAAGGTGACAGAAATGTCTGTAAAATCACGGGATTGTTCTGTCCTGGGGAGTTCAAGGACGGAATCGATGAGGAGCAAACATCTTTCTCTCGAAACAGTGCTCCATTTAGGATCGGGAGCTGGCATTTCCCAAAAGCTCAGGCGGCACAACAGGACACTCTCTTACAAGGTATTTATCAGAGGCACAATACATGCACAGCCCTGTATTGATCCGACGGATCCTTTCTTGGGGGGTTATTGGTCCACGGAAGACGCCTAGTTGCATGGGTTCTGGATCTGAGGCCTGTGATGCAACAGCTTCTTTCTTGTAGGGGTAGTCTGTGATTGCCTTTGGGGATGTTGGCTTAGACTTCCTTTTCTCTGCCTTTCTTTCCTGGATCAGGAAATCAATCTGTAGCGAGGGGTCCGTGAGAGCTTGGAAGGAGCTTGGGTGAGCCACCCTAGCTAATTCGTCCTTTATCTCATCATTCAGACCTCTTCGAAAGAGGGTGAAGCTGGCTTCTTGGGACCAATCGGCCTCTTTTGCTAGTTGTTTAAAGCGAGTCACATATGTGAGCATATCCTGGGACCCTTGTTGAAATTCAAGCAGTATTTCTTGTGCACCATACATGAGTTCTGGGCAATCAAACATGACCTTAAGGGCGTCCACAAACCCATCATAATCATCCAGGAGTGCATCACCCGCATTGACTAAGGGGGTTGCCCAGGTTAAGGCATTGCCCGTGAGATGTGATATCATAAATCCCACCTTAGCTCTTGGGGTGGAAAAGTAGTATGGTTTGAAGGTAAAATGTACCAAACTAGAATCATGGAAGGAACGGAGGGTTTTTGATGAGCCATCGTATTTGTCCACTACTCCTCCCAACAAGACACTTTCTTTGGCTGCAGAGTCACGAGATAAAACTAACTGGTTTAATGCTGCATTCTCTGCCTTAAGGTTCTGAACTTCAGTGGTTAATTCCCGCATACCTCGCATGAGGTCTTGAACTGCAGCTTCCATATCTGCCTTTGTATCAGGTTTGAGGCATATCAATCTGTCACAAGTCTCTCCCCTTCTCAACTGTTTTTCTTTACTTGCGACCTTCTTGGAAGTGACTTCCTTCTTTCGCACGGTCTGGGATTTATACAGGCCCATGTGCAAGTCTTCACATTCCAGCTTGAGGTTTGCAATGTCCTGTGCTAGGTAACGTTCAAACATCCAGGATCGGGAACCAGGAAGGGAACAATGTCCTGACTCGGAGGTACGGAAGTATTGTAGGACCGAGTACAGAAAGGATCCAGGAAGGAAGCACGGAAGTAGGGGGGTAAGGAAAGGGAACGAACAGGAAAATATAATCAGGGAAGTGGGAACAAGGGCTAGAAAGGATGCGCCGAGCAGACTCCGGAAACACACGTCTGACTACTCCAAGCAGTATCGTTGAGATGCGCAGAGCTACGGGGACGTGGCTGTTAAGTAGGAAGTTGCACGTAACGCGCAAAGGCTGGTAAGCAGTGTTTCGAAAGTGACGGCCATGTTGGAAGGAACACAGAGTTCAGACCTTGGTGCATCAAGGACCACGAAGTCCAGAATGGATGTAATCGGCGGTTCATGACAGTATGCCTTCTCCGAAGCCCCGCACCTCCGGGTTTGCCTGGGTGGATATGATATCTTTGTATCAATCGGGGGACATTCATGTTAGAGACAGGTTCCCAGGTGCGCTCACTGGGAGGATATCCTTTCCATTCGACCAAATACTGGAGTTGACCTCTTCTGTACCTGGAGTCACATATCCTGGAAACCTCGAATTCGAGTTGGTTATTGACAATTACTGGAGTTGTTCTTGGAGCAGTTAGAGTGGATTATATAAATGGTTTTAACAGAGAAGTGTGGAAGACTGGATGGATCCTTTTCCATGACTCAAGAAGTCAGAGTCGATAGGCCACTGGATTAACAATTTCCTTTATGGAGAAAGGTCCGTAATAGCTGGGAGCCAACTTATTTGGTTGTAGATGTCGAGGAAGGAGTTTCGAAGACAACCACACCTTATCTCCTACTGCATAAGAAGAACTAGGCCTTCTCTTAGAGTCTGCATAGTGTTTAACATCTTTTTGGGCCTTTTCCAGGTGTTCTTTGACTTCCTTGTGCGCATTGATCAGTGTTTCAATCCAGGAATTGACCACAGGAACTGGGGTAGGATGTGGAAGAACAGAGGGTAGTACTAAAGGGTGAAATCCTTGCCTGCAAAAGAACGGACTGATCTTTATAGCTGAATGATCCAAATTGTTGTAGGCAAATTTGGCTACAGGAATCAAGAGTGACCAATCATCCTGTACCTTGGTGGCGAAGCAGCGAAGGTACTGTTCCAAGGTCTGGTTGACTCGTTCAGTTGCTCCATTGGGCTGTGGATGATACCCCGAGGACAATGCGTGCTGGATCCCCACTATCCGACATAGTTGTTTCCAAAACTGGGATATGTACTGGGGCCCTCTGTCGGAAATGATCTTGGAAGGTAGTCCATGAAGCCTGAATATGTGTTCCAGAAAAATCCCAGCCAATTCAGATGAAGATGGTAGCTTGTACAAAGGTGGAAAATGAGCAATGTGTGTAAACAAATCGATGGTAACCATTATGGTTGTGTATTTTCTGGATGGGGGTAATTCCACGATAAAATATGTGGCGATGATTTCGCAAGGTCTTGTTGGTATCGCTGGTTGGTGTAAAAGACCCGCTGGTCTTCTGTTATCATATTTATTCTGATTGCACACTGCACAGGATTGGACATAAGTTCTTACGTCGTCTTTCATCCTTGGCCACCATAACTGTCTCTGTATAAGACGGAGGGTGTTGGTGATTCCACGGTGTCCGAAATGGAGGGTATCATGGCATAGATTTGTGATCTTATGTCTCAGCTCTTGTGTGGGAATAGCCAGCCGTGTTTCCTTGAATAGAAATCCGTTCTTCATCTTGATATTCCTTAAAATGCTTCCTTTAAACTCTTCCAAAGTTTGGAAGACGGTGTCTTGGCTCGAATATCCTCCAGTAGTGTAATGGCTTGATCAACGCACACTGTGTTAGGAAACATCTTGGGAAAGGCCCGATCCTTCAGGGGTTCATAATCAGGACGACTGGACAGGGCATCAGCTATGAGCTTATGTGCTCCAGGAAAATGGTGGATTTGGAATTGATATTGGGCAAAAAAGAAGGCCCAGCTGGCCTGACGGCTGTTTCTGCACGCCAGGGATTGTTTAAAGCGAGTCACATATGTGAGCATATCCTGGGACCCTTGTTGGAATTCAAGCAGTCTTTCTTGTGCACCATACACGAGTTCTGGGCAATCAAACATGACCTTAAGGGCGTCCACAAACCCATCATAATCATCCAGGAGTGCATCACCCGCATTGACTAAGGGGGTTGCCCAGGTTAAGGCATTGCCCGTGAGATGTGATATCATAAATCCCACCTTAGCTGTTTGGGTGGAAAAGTAGTATGGTTTGAAGGTAAAATGTACCAAACAAGAATCAAGGAAGGAACGGAGGGTTTTTGATGAGCCATCGTATTTGTCCACTACTCCTCCCAACAAGACACTTTCTTTGGCTGCAGAGTCACGAGATAAAACAAACTGGTTTAATGCCGCATTCTCTGCCTTAAGGTTCTGGACTTCAGTGGTTAATTCCTGCATACCGCGCATGAGGTCTTGAACTGCAGCTTCCATATATGCCTTTGTATCAGGTTTGAGGCATCTCAATCTGTCACAAGTCTCTCCCCTTCTCACCTGTTTTTCTTTACTTGCGACCTTCTTGGAAGTGACTTCCTTCTTTCGCACGGTCTAGGATTTTTACAGGCCCATGTGCAAGTCTTCGGATTTCAGCGTGAGGTTTGCAATGTCCTGTGCTGGGTAACGTTCAAACATCCATGATCGGGAACCAGGAAGGGAACAATGCCCTGACTCGGAGGTACGGAAGTATTGTAGGACCGAGTACAGAAAGGATCCAGGAAGGAAGCACAGAAGTAGGAGGGTAAGGAAAGGGAACGAACGGGAAAATATAATCAGGGAATTGGGAACAAGGACTAGAAAGGATGCGCCGAGCGTACTCCGGCAACACCCAGTACAGGTCCGTACGGACCTGTACTGGGTGTTTGGCTCCCAGAAGGAGATAACGCCAGTCAGTGAAGGCTTGTCGGATGGCTAGCAACTCCTTCTCCAGGACGGAATAATGAGTTTCACAGGGAGTCAAAGTACGGGAGAGATAGGCAATGGGATGTTCCATCTTGTCATCAAATTCCTGTTTGAAAATTGCTCCGATGGCGTAGTCGGATGCATCAGTTTCAACGAGGAAGGGTCGGTCTGTATCAGGTTGGGCTAGGATAGGGGCTCGAGTGAACTCCAATTTCAATCATTGAAATGCTGACTCCTGAGCTGAGGACCACTGAAACGGAATGTCTTTCTTTAAAAGTGTGACAATAGGGTGTACAATGTCGGAAAACGTGGGTATGAATTTCCTGTAAAAGTTAGCGAGCTCCAGGAAGGATTGAATGTGTTTCACAGTGGTAGGAACTGGCCAAGACAGGATGGAATCAACCCTGGAAGAATCCATTCCAATGCCTTTTGGGCTAAGAACAAATCCGAGGTAGTGAACAGTTGATACATGGAAAAGACATTTTTCAGGTTTGACCAGGAGCTTATGTTCACGTCAATGCTGTAGAACTGCCTTGACGTGTTCTGGGTGTTTCCGAGGTTCCATGGAGTAAATCAATATGTCGTCTAGGTATACAATGACGAAAAGGAACAACATGTCAGAAAAAACCTGATCCATGAAACGTTGGAATACAGCGGGGGCATTAGCAGTCCAAAGGGCATCATCAGATACTCAAAGTGGCCAAAGGGAGTTCTGAAGGCTGTATTACTCATTGCCTTCTTTTATACGAATGAGATGGTAGGCACCCCTGAGATCGAGGTTAGTCAAGATGACTGCACCCCACACTGCCTCCAGGATGTCCAAAATAAGGGGTAATGGTAACGGTCCTTGAGGGTGCATTGATTGAGGCCACGGTAATCCAAACATGGTCTAAGCTCCTTGGAATCTTTCTTAGGAACGAAGAAGAGAGAGGCTTCCGCTGGGGAATTGGAAGGTCGAATAGTTCCGTTTGTTAGGTTGGTGTCCAGATATTCTCGGAGGGCCCTCTTTTCTGGCTCGGATAGAATGAACATTCTTCCAAAGGGAATCACTGCTGAAGGTTCAGTATCAATGGCACAATCTTCAGGCCTGTGAGGTGGGAGAGATTGAACAATGGCCGTTGAAAACACATCTGAGTATGTTTGGTAAGCCTGGGGAATCTGGACGATGTTGGAGACTGTTACCGAGGATTGCCGGTGTTCCTGGAGATTTTCTGAGGGGCTTGGCAAGGTGGTAAGAGATAAACAATGGGTCATGCAGTGTTCTGATCCAAGAAACAAGGAGCCTGCTGCCCAATTGATGTATGGATTGTGTTTCTGTAGCCAAGGCATGCCTAAAACCATGGGATAGTGGGCAGATCTTATGATGTCAAATCTAATCCTTTCTTGATGGTTGTTTATCAAAAGCAGACTCTCCTTGGTTTGATGAGTTATGGGTCCCGAAGACAAGGGCCTGCCATCAATGGCTTCAACAGGTTGCATTACCTCTTTAGTTTCTCGGGGAATATGATGGCTGAGGGCCCAATCATGATCTATGAAAATGCCCATGGCTCTGCAATCCACTAAGGCCAGGATGGGGTAAGATTCTTTTTTGGAAGGTGACAGAAATGTCTGTAAAATCACGGGATTGTTCTGTCCTGGGGAGTTCAAGGAAGGAATTGATGATTAGCAAACATATTTCTCTCGAAACAGTGCTCCATTTAGGATTGGGATCTGGCATTTCCCGAAAGCCGAGGTGGCGCAACAGGACACTCTCTTACAAGGTGTTTATCAGAGGCACAATACATGCACAGCCCTGTATTGATCCGACGGATCCTTTCTTGGGGGATAATTGGTCCACGGAAGATGCCTAGTTGCATGGGTTCTGGATCTGAGGCCTGTGATGCAACGGCTTCTTTCTTGTAGGGGTGGTCTGTTATTGCCTTTGGGGATGTTGGCTTAGACTTCCTTTTCTCTGCCTTTCTTTCCTGCATCCGGAAATCAATCTGTAGCGAGAGGTCCATGAGAGCTTGGAAGGAGCTTCGGTGAGCCACCCTAGCTAATTCGTCCTTTATCTCATCATACAGACCTCTTCGAAAGAGGGTGAAGCTGGCTTCTTGGGACCAATCGGCCTCTTTTGCTAGTTGTTTAAAGCGAGTCACATATGTGAGCATATCCTGGGACCCTTGTTGGAATTCAAGCAGTCTTTCTTGTGCACCATACACGAGTTCTGGGCAATCAAACATGACCTTAAGGGCGTCCACAAACCCATCATAATCATCCAGGAGTGCATCACCCGCATTGACTAAGGGGGTTGCCCAGGTTAAGGCATTGCCCGTGAGATGTGATATCATAAATCCCACCTTAGCTGTTTGGGTGGAAAAGTAGTATGGTTTGAAGGTAAAATGTACCAAACAAGAATCATGGAAGGAACGGAGGGTTTTTGATGAGCCATCGTATTTGTCCACTACTCCTCCCAACAAGACACTTTCTTTGGCTGCAGAGTCACGAGATAAAACAAACTGGTTTAATGCCGCATTCTCTGCCTTAAGGTTCTGGACTTCAGTGGTTAATTCCTGCACACCGCGCATGAGGTCTTGAACTGCAGCTTCCATATATGCCTTTGTATCAGGTTTGAGGCATCTCAATCTGTCACAAGTCTCTCCCCTTCTCACCTGTTTTTCTTTACTTGCGACCTTCTTGGAAGTGACTTCCTTCTTTCGCACGGTCTAGGATTTTTACAGGCCCATGTGCAAGTCTTCGGATTTCAGCGTGAGGTTTGCAATGTCCTGTGCTGGGTAACGTTCAAACATCCATGATCGGGAACCAGGAAGGGAACAATGCCCTGACTCGGAGGTACGGAAGTATTGTAGGACCGAGTACAGAAAGGATCCAGGAAGGAAGCACAGAAGTAGGAGGGTAAGGAAAGGGAACGAACGGGAAAATATAATCAGCGAATTGGGAACATGGACTAGAAAGGATGCGCCGAGCGTACTCCGGCAACACACGTCTGACTACTCCAAGCAGTAGCATTGAGACGCGCAGAGCCACGGGAGCGTGGCTTTTTAGTAGGAAGTTGCATGTAACGCGCAAAGGCTTGTAAGCAGTGTTTCGAAAGTGACAGCCAAGTTGGAAGGAACACAGAGTTCAGACCTCGGTGCATCATGGACCACGAAGTCCAGAATAGACGTAATCGATGGTTCATGACAAGTGCCTATGTAGGTGGCAATATCCTCTTGCCAAGTTGGCCACCAATAGGATTTGCTAACTTTCTTCATGGTTTTGGCTATAGCCGGATGGGCTTCTAAAAGCGAGTCGTGGTAGTCTGATATGATTGCTTGTTGCAGATCCTTAGTTGGAACGTAGAGGCGTTTTTGGTAGTATGGTAGTTTGTCTTGAATGGTGAACTGATCTCCCTTCGTGTCCCAAGCCAGTAGGTCTTCTTCAGACATACTTTCTTTTATTGCTTCCTGCAGTGTATTTAACGGAGATGGGCTGATGCAGAGGCCGCAAATTCTATGGCTGGGTATGATCTCCACAGAGTTCGGGGCATCGTAGACTTCTTCTCCTGTGCCAATGCGGGATAACGCATCCGCCTTCCCGTTCTTAACTCCGGGGCGGTAGGTGAATGCAAAGTCGTATTCCATTAAGGATAGGGCCCAATGGAGCTGCCTAGAAGACTGAGCTTTTGTTGAGAATAAGTATTGCAAGATCCGATGATCTGTTACTATTCTGATGGTGTGTTTTGGAACTAGTGAATAATGTCACCATTCACACAGTGAACTTTTGATTGCTAGGAGTTCTTTCTCAGAAATTGCATAGTTTAATTCTGCTGTGGAAAATTTCCTTGACCAAAAGGCAATGGGATGAAGGCATTCATTTTTAGGGTTTTGTTGGAACATTACGGCCCCCATGGCAATGCTTGAAGCGTCCATCTCCACGAAATACGGTAAATTGGGCTGTGGGTGTTGCAGTATTGGGGCTGAGGTGAATTTTTCCTTGAGAGCTCGAAAAGCTTCTTCCGCCACTGGTGTCCATTCGAACCTGCGGTGTTTGCGCAGCAAGGATGTTATTGGATGTACAATATGTGAGAATCCTGGTATGAAGCGTCGATAAAAGTTTGCAAACCCTGGGAAACTCTGTACTCCCTTTACAGACGTGGGTGAGGACCAAGTAAGGATTGCCTCCACTTTTCTATTGTCCATCTTGATCCCCTGTGGTGTCAGTACATATCCCAGAAACTCCACCTCGGTAACGTGGAAGGAGCATTTTTCTAGCTTTGCGTACACTTGGTTTTCATGCAGTTTGTGGAGTACAGCTCGCACATGGGTTACGTGTTCTTGGGGAGTGGCGGAGTAGATCCGAATGTCATCGATGTAGACGACTCTGTAGACATCAAGGAGTTTCCGTAGCACATCATTCATAAAATGCCGGAACGGAGCCGGGGCATTGCAAAGCCCAAAGGGCATGACCTGGTATTCATACAAGCCATAGCGGGTACAGAACGCAGTCTTCCACTCGTCCACTTTCTTCATGCGTATAGGTGATATGCACCGCATAAGTCTAGCTTGGTGAAAATCTTTGCTTGTCTCACCTAGTCTATGATTACTGGTATCAGAGGTAACGTTACTTATTTTTTATGGTGACTTGATTTAGGGCCCGGTAATCAATACACGTTCTTAAGTCCCCCTCTTTCTTCGGTATGAAGAAGAGTGGGGAGGCGGCTGGTGACTTAGATGGTCTAATGAAGCCATTGGCCAGGTATTGATACAAGTAGGTCCGTAGATCAGCGTTTTCTTCCTCGGTTAATGCATAAATGTGGCTGCATGGTACTTGTGCCCCTAGTTGCAGGTCAATCTGGCAGTCGTAAACTCAATGTGGTGGTAGTGTATTAGCTTGCTCCTTCGCGAACACATCCTGGAACTCCTGGTATTCCTCTTGTAAAGTGCCCACCAAGCCTAAACCTGCTATCTTTTCCTGTGAAGCTAACAATGGGCTTCCTTGGATCCCTTTGTTGTTGTAACAAGAGGCGCATTCCGTGGAAAAGAGTAAGGTTTGAGCTCGCCAATCTATCTTTGGCTTCTGCGTCTCTAGCCATGGTATCCCAAGAATCAGCTGGAATTGGGGTGCAGCGATAAGGTCGAATCTAATACTTCCCCTGTGGCCATCTTGGCAGATTAAGGTGATGGTGGAAGTAAACTGTGTTACTGGTCCCGAAAGGAGTTGTGTGCCATCCACAGCTGTCACACTTTCTACGGTATCCTTACGATGGAATGCCAATCCCAAGGTCTTTGCGGTGTTTATGTCCAGGTAGTTCCCACAGCCCCACTGTCTATGAAAGCCTTGAGGGCATGCATTCGGGTGGGCTGTGAAGGGTCTACCAAAACCACAGGAATACTGAAATGTGAGATCTGAGTGCTCCGTTCCTGGCTCGACAGACCGACCTCTACATCTGTCGGGCATTGGAGTTTTCCGCTACCACACCTGTGTCTTCCCCTGTGTTATCTAGTACCCCCATTGTCTTCCGCGGGGGTTTAACCATGTAGTTCTGGAGGAAGTGACCAGATTGGCTGTAATATAAGCAATGTTTTTCCTGACGCTTCCGTTCTCTCTCTGCCTTGGTGAGTGGTCCCATCAGAACACCCAATTGCATGGGTTCTAAGTGTGTTTCTGAGGCCTGTCGATGGGACACTTCCTTTGGTCGGACATACACTGGTCTATGCTCTGATCTGGTTCGGTCAGCCTTGCGATCCTGTAACCGGTGGTCTAGTTGCATAGTTAGGTCGATATTTTCACTGCAATCTTCGGGTGGATTAACTACTTGCGCCAAGACATCTTTTAATTCTCCTCTCAGTCCTCGATAAAATAACGTTATTCATTTCTCCTCTGGCCAACCTGATTCAGCTATTAAGCGATTGAATGTGGCAATATATGAGATAAGATCCTGACTACCCTGTTGCAGAGAGAGTAGCTCATCATCCAGGGCCTGACCTCGAGTCCGATGGGCAAATCGTTTTTCCAGTTCACCCTGAAAACCTGGGTAATTTCTCAGTAAAGGGTCGTCACTAAACACTAAGACTAAGACTAAGGTAAACAGACCAGTCCGCCGCGTGCCCTCCTAAATAGGAGAGGACAAAAGCTACTTTAGCTTGGTCGTTCAGAAAAGTGTCTGGTTTGCATGTGAAGTGTAGCCGGCATTGATTCATGAACGCTCCAAATATCTTTGGATACCCAGTGAAGCGTTCGGGGGGTGCTAAAGAGATGTTGCCTGGAAGCAATACCTGAACGGGTGTGGCTACAGGTGCCATGGGTGGCTGCCCCTGTGGAACTCCACCTGGTAGGGGTGCTAGACCAGCTTGGGTCTGTAAGAGCTGTCTTGCCAAATCATTTGTTTTGTCCCTGTTGACTACCAGGTCACGCCTTAAGGCATTTGTCTCAGAGTGGGATGCATGCACCTCCGCCCGTAGTTCACCTAACAATAGGGAAAGCTGGTCTACCTCAGAGGTTTCCATCGCTCTGGCAGAGGTATTGAGGATGGCTTTGTGTTCTGTCACACTCAACTGTGTCTCTGCAGGAGCGATGGACGAGCCTCCCTTGCCCCCGAGTCCTCACTTCCCTGTTTCACCCAGAGCAATACCTGTCAAATACAAGTTGTACACGCAGACCTGAATTCACCTGATTCCCCTGGGCCCTTTCGTTCTCTTTACTGTGTGCTGTGATGTCCCCCTATGGGCTTACCTTGATCTTTAGTAAGGTGTGCACTCCATCCTGCATTCACAGGGGCGCGATTCACTGTGATTGGTGGCAATGTCTGTAGGCTGAGTTCAGATGCCAAATGCTGTTTTATGCCTTCACAGCGAGGCTGAGTGTTCAAGGCGCCAGTTTCTTCACTGGCTGGAAAGTCCTTCCGACAAGTGAACATTGCGCAGAGAATGTTGAGTGTCCAAAATTGTCCGTATTGTCTTTGTTTGCCGGTATTTTTGTGGGTGAGTAGCGCTGCGTGTAGAAGCTAGCTGCTGGTGGGTTTGCGCAGCACCTTCAATTTGAGCGCACCTGGTTATGTCTCTCCCTTTCCCTTGCAGGAGAAATGATGTGGTATTAGCGCATTGAGTCCGGGTTCAACGCTAATGCAGACTTGGTGGTTGGGTAAGTTTGCACGGAGGCTTTTGGTAAGTATGCACCGCGTAGAGAGATAGAGAGTGCAGTGAAATAAGTGTCCGCGTTATTGGGGCGAGCACAATAAATAATGTCTCTTCTTACTTTTGCAAGGATTTGTGCGCTCGTACAACTGACCTGGATTCCAGCATCGCGGGAAGATCCGGTGAGTATGCGCAGCGTTACTGATGTGCGCGTGTTAACGCAGCTCTTCTTTTTTCTTACAGGTGCTGGTGTAGAAGTCCCCTCTTGACTGGAGAAGCTGCAGCGTGGAGTAAGAACGGAGGTTCTTCCAGAGCAGTTAAGCTGAAGCAGAATGATCTGGAGCGGGTAAGCAGAAGTAGGATGTTCCGGAGCAGGTAAGTAGAAGTAGGATGATCCGGAGCAAGTAAGCAGAAGCAGGATGATCTGGAGCAGGTAAGCAGAACAGGATGATCCAGAGCAGGTAAGCTGATGCTGGCTAATCCAGATCACGGCAAGTGTGTTGCTGATACAGCTCACAGTAAGCAACATGAAGCACTGGAAGATTTTTGGGTGTGGCTTATATAGCCAGCCACACCCAAACACTAGAGAACTCATGAATTATCATGCTCTTCCGGTTTGGCAACAGCTCGCCGTGGAAGACACCATCAAGTCCACTATAATTGTCCTGAAGACGGCAGCAGAACACCAGCTACCGACTCTGTGCCAGAAACACCAATTAGTGTCGACTAGACAGATGTCAGGTCAATCTGACCACATTCTAAGTCACCAATATGTACTAACCCACACTGCACAGAAACTGAATGTACAAAGTAATGTATGAAGTTCACTTGAAATGCCTTAAACAGTACACGACTACCCGGTACTCACGGGCAAGCAAAAGGTTAAGTGAATTTTAGCTATGTTGTGCTAGGAAAAATTGTTTGGTTTTAAAGAAAATCATATGAATAACATGTGTATATGTGTTACATGTACCCTGAGTGTTCTCTCAAGCACAGTGAACTGTTAATAGTGTGCTGGATCCTTTCACAGCCAGTGTCCACAAGGTGGGGTAGCCTTAGTCCTTGTCTCATAACTATGTGAGAATACTGACATATTGAGAATACAATGCTGCTAACCATCAACATACCAAGAGCCTATAAACCTGCAAATATTGTGTAACAATATTCCCTTAGAAACACATGATGGGTGGTATCTGGGGAAATTTCCAGTTCCACTAAACCCAATAGGTGTCTCACCATAAGGCTCTTTAGCAAATTATGTATTAAACTGCTATTTATGATCCTAGAAATTTGGCTCCCTTTAGAAATTCGCCTACCCCAAAAACCAGCTGGCCTCAAATACCACAGACATGCCAGTCCCACTGAAAGCCAATGTTTGTCATTTGCTTTAAATTAACTCAGGTTTACTATGAAAGGTTACACGATTTTGTGCAGTGTGCAAGTCGTCTCTCCGGCGTTTGTTGCTTTATGATTCTGGAAATGCAAACATAAACTGAACACTTTTGTGAGGGGGATTTTCAACTCAGACGGGTCCCTATAAAATGAACTCTAAGATGCCTGGTATCTTATATTTTAGCAAGTAATGTCAATCCAGAGATTCAGATCCAGTGAAATAAATGTTTGGAAGAATACAAAATTTGACTTTCAGTAGTTAATGCTGAAACCGAAAACTGTACCTAGAAACCTAGTATCAGCAAGATTTGCAGCCTCGAGTGTGTGCTTCTTGAGCAGGGATCATACTATGTTTAGGCCCATACAAGAGCTCAGTATTAGGGTCAGCTTGCAGGAGACCTTTCCAGTGGAATTTTGCTAAATGCAGTGGACATCAAGGTTGCTGACCTAGGCTCCTCCACAGAGCTGAGTGGCAAGCCATCAAGGATACACTTTTACAAAATGAGGTGGGATATAGTTACGCACTCTACATCACTCTGACAGGAGAGGGGATGCATTAATTTCGTAGCAGCATAATCCCGCCATTATGATCACACTACTGGTGAAGTTAGGGGGAAAACTGGAGGGCAGTCCACCTGCCCTGAGGACACTTAAGATCCCGATGCCCCTCCACCACTACCACTAAAATAGTGAAATGGTGTGGATTGGTGAAAATGAGGAGCCCTTCACCCTTTCTGACCATTAAACCTGGCTCTGCCAATGGATCACACCAAATTGTTTTCCTGTGGCTCCATCCTGACGGCTAGTGTTCACCTGCATTTCACGAGAGGTTTTGAGCTTGTAGGAGTGGGCCTTTGATCACCGTAACCCAAAGTAGGCCCACCACTTAATTGCGTGTGCATCTGTAAAGCAAGTTTATTGTACAAACGGTCAGGAGGGGCTAGATGACATCAAAGAGTCAAACTAAACAGAGTCTCCCTGAACCACACAAAGAACACGCATTTTACACAATTTGCAAAATTTAAAACACTCCCACAGGTTTTGTTTCAAAGTCAATCCCCCACACACGATTGGTTAAAACTATACAATGTAACCATATTCTCTTCAGTTTCTACACTTCTCCTTGCATACATTAATTTAAGCTCCATAATGTTTAAACTTATAATTGCATGTTTCATATTTACACTACATCCCTCTATGGGGTCCTTTCATATTTTATCACAGACCCATCTCTAGTTGCAGAGTTTACACAACTGACAAACAGTTTCAATTATTACAAGTTACATCTGGTTGGAAAACTTTAACACTACTTGTGATGCACATGGCCATTCTATAGAAATGCCATTGATGTGGAGAGGAGGGGAACAAATAAACTTACTTTGATCTATTGTTGCTAGTTTTATCACCCAAACGTGTTGGTGTTCACATTTCATTCTAAACTATGTGACTTACCATTCTAGCCCATTTCGTCCCAACCCACACCCTGACAACTTAATGGAAAATCCATGATCTATTGGTACACCTTTGCCCTTAAGCCCAGCCCTAGCAGGTGGCCGGAATCCCTCTGTCATTCAAAACCAGGCTCCCATATACTTACATAGAATACATCTCTCTTCCACAATAGCAGCAGGCCACAAAATAGGTTTGGTCGAAACTGACCGCAGCACTCCCTCTCAGCCTATTACCTTGTAAAACCAGTTTCCTGGACATTAAAAGTTTCACCTGCAGCAGATCCAAGCTTCATTATTCACACAAAGTCCCCACAATGAGGGGGCACACGGCACACAGAATGAGGTATTCATAATATGGCCCATATCTCCCAACTATCCCCAAAAAGTCCTACGTTCATGCATGTGTGTGTTATAGACTACTGTGTCCCTTCATCACAATCTCGATTTACAACCTTCAATCTTGCATGTGCATGTTTAACCTTTTGCTTCTCATTAAGGCTTATTGACCCTCCATGCATTTATATTGTATCTATATCATATCAACAAAGTTGTCATTATATTGCTGCGTGCAAATAATCTATCATCTTACACAAATAACCCTAAAAGTAACATTGATCCCATTCAGATTAACTACACTATATGTGTGCTGATTTGTAACATCACTGTCACCCCAGTCCCCAATATGGCACACGTAATTCAAACCTCTCTGTACCCGTGGGACCTTTATTAACTACCTTAACATTCTCCAAATTCTCTAATTGTGCAACAACAAGGCTGTTGAATTCCGTGACTGGAGAATAGGGCACAGACCATGTTCCAACTGTATAGGGAGTAGAGTTTGTGGTCTCACAGGTTTCTATGAGTGATAAATAGAGCCAGAGACTGCACAGTCTAAAGTGACACTTCTGTACCATGGTCGCCTGCTCAGTGATTGCGATCAGAATGCCTGCAGAACTTACCTGGCTGATCATTCACTACCTAGCCAGACAGACCACCAATGAGGATATCCAGAGATCTTCCACATGCTTCCAGAGAGCCTTCATCTCCTAGCATGATGGCAGGAGAGTACAACAAAAGTGGCTTGTGTTATTCAAAACAAAGCAGTGATGTGCATTGTATTTGCACTACGTGGATAGAGATATTATTATTAGTCATGATAATATCAGGTTTTTATATGGCACTTAATAGCAGACTCCTGCATCTAAGCACAGTGAATGGCCTGAAAAAATGAAAGAATGAAGGGCTGAGTCACCCCTTCTACAGCATTCAAAATGTGTGCAGCACAGGTTGGTCTACCCCGTCTCAGAGGTGAGTGCTTGACCTGTGAGCTCTTCACCTAGAGATAATGCATTCAAAGACTAGGATGGTCCAGAGATGAAAATGTGCCCCTTCTGCTCCCCAATAAGTCCTGTGAATGTATTGTGATCCTGTGTGTTGGCTGTGGTCTCAATGAACCATGTTCTGACACCAATTCTTCAGAAGGTAGGGACTGAAATGTGGCTCCCTAAAGAAGGAGCTGTGATAAGCGTTTAGGATGGTAGTAATCTCTCTCTGCTTATGGAAGAGGAGAACGAGTACACACCATTTGCCCTCATTCGCAGGCACACTTACATGTATGCTGGATGTCATGAGACCCAGGGCCCTCTACTAAACAGTAGATGTGATCGGGAATATTTCAATCTCGCTCCAGGCGATGGATTGCTGCCCATGCACTGCGTCCAAGAGGACTCGACACTAGGATACATTTCTTCTGGTTGTCAGAAAGCATCACCTCATTGTTGACTCTCAGAGTTCACAGCTGCCGGGCGGCAGTAAGGCCTATCTCTAGGCCTATGGTTTAAATTGAGAAAATGGCCATGCAATGACCCGGGGTGTCACCCCATGGGTTGTACCGCCGTCACCTGAAAGGGTTCCTGGCCCAGCGAGTGATAGGCCTATGAGTAACGGTGTGTAGCTGGAAAACATAACACATGCAGCAACATTATTCAGATAAGAAATTGCATTACAAACTTCTGCAAGATATCTCAGTAGATAAATGTGTCTGCAGCTAAAATCAGTGTGTATTTTACAGTTCACAAGTTTAACTCTGGGCATGGAAGATACAGCCTCTTATCTTTGTGAATTAAAAAAAAAATAGTACATTCAAGGATGAATTTTTTCATGTCTTGGGCAGAGTTAATCATGTGTCAATTATACATCAATTTGCATTTCATCCTTCTGCAAAACGTGCACCATTCAGATGTGCAACAGTGAGAGGTCATGACAGGGATGTCCAAGTGAAAGACCCTTAGTGCATAGGTAAGGCCAGTCATATGTCAGCAATGCACTGTACAACCATTTATACTTCTGAGGATGTGTACATGACTGTCAATGAAGCTGGTAATATTTGAGGTAGAGTCTATTGCAAGTATATAAAATGGTGATGCCTGTGAAGTGGCTGGTTATGGCGCGCGACCGGATGTTGCCCCACGCAGCATGTAGGTAGGATGAATTAGGCTCTGCTAACTTTCAGTAAAAAGGTGTGCTTTGCATTCTCGAAGTGTTGTTATGATTGCAGCTTTGAACTGTGATTTCAATATTTAGTATGTTGGTTCATTGAGGGCTGCAGAAAATGCAAGGAAGTCCTTATTTCATGCCTCAGGCTGGTCCTAGGGTGTATACAATTTAGAGGAAGTAAAGAGGGCAATTGGTGACATGAGAAGTGGGAAAGCTCCTTGCCCAGATTGAATAAGTATTGATCTCTATAAAGAAGAGGCAATAGTTTGGGGACCAGTACTGACCAGAGTGTTTAATGCAGTCATTGAATTGTACTCACTACCGGCAATCTGGCCAGAGGCTGTAATCATCCCCATTCGAAAAAAGGGAGGGAGTGAACTCCCGGGTGATTATCGACCCATCTCGCTCCTAGATGGGGCTGGGAAAATCTATGCTAAAGTTATTCTTGAACATCTGCATAAATGGTCCTCAACATAGGGAATATTGAGCCATCTACAAGCAGGAATTAATGATGGAATGGGACCCTGGAGCAGTGTCTTCGGCTCAATTTGCAGGTGAAAAAGCATACATCACTTAACACCAAATTGTATGCAATTGTCGTAGACCTCCTCGCTGCTTTTAAGTCTGTCCAAAGAAACAATCTCTCGAAGGCTTTAATTTCTTATTGTATTCCTCCCTCCCTACTTGTTGTTATTCAGGCCTTGTATTCAGGCGGTAGTACGATGAGTTATGAGAGGCAAATGTGTGGACCCTTTTGTGGTGCAGCGAGGGGTCCGTCCTGGTCCACTACTCTTCTATCTCTATATTAATGGACTGATGGTTGAGTTGGTGGCCGAAATGGGCAGCACATGCTATCCAGCATTGTTTTTCCCGGATGCTGCGGTTCTGCCTGCCACCAGTCCAATGGAAGCCAAGCACGCCATGTCAATCTTTGCAAGGAAATGTGGGGAATTGTGCCTGGACATCAACAAGGCAAAAACCAAGACGATGATTGTTTTCACATTTATCATCTAGGAGATCTACTATTAATATAGAGGTGAACAGGGACAAACTGGAGCAGGTTTCAGCCTAAGATTATTTGGGTCTCTATTTTGCTGAAAATGGCTTTTGGATTGAGCATGCTTCTGAGGCTATTCTGAAGCTAGAGAAGTATGGCAGGGGCATAAGAATGTTTTCACAGCTTCATGGTGGGGGCACACTATCCCCAGCTCTGCAACTATACAGGCTGTAGGCTGCTCCTGCCGCACTGTATGGTGCTGGAATCTGGGGTTATGTAAAATCAACCACCATGGGGGTTACCGAAAACAATTTCTTAAAATCATTGTTCTCTCAGCCGAAAGGATCACCAAATGCAATTTACATTTAGATTGTGACCTTTGGCCTATTGAAGACCGTATTTTTATTAAAAAAACCATTTATTTTGGGTACATTTGTGGACTTCTCCTACCTTACCTAATTATAGAGCCATGTGGACCGATTTCATGTCCTTGGAAGGTAGTCACTCAACTCCCTGGATAAAACATGTCAGGGTTTGGTTGTACAAATTCCAACCTCAATGGTGAAGGGACCCCTGGACCTAGTAAAAAAGTTGGTCCTCCGTGCTCACAGGCAATCAATGGTGACATCTTCCCTTAAAATTTCTAGTGGTCATGAGTATTTGAGCATCAAAGAAGATTTTGGGTTTGAACCCTATCTTCCTTTTTTTCAACCCTCATAAATATGGTCACTTTATTTGTATCTAAGAGCTGGCACTCTGAGAATTGCTGATTATACAAACGAGTGGTATCCCAGCACAATACCTCCAAGTGCCTGATCTGTGTGCCTGATCTGTGGCACACTTACTGAATCAGTTACTCACTTTTTGTTGTTATGCCATGGGTATGATGCTCTAAGTGCCACATATATATTGCCCATGTTTAGATCAAATGGAATACGGAGAACTGTAGGTGCATTTAATTTTTGTACAACTATATGTGAGCCTCGTGTGGTCTATTCAGTAGAAAAGTACTTATGTGATATGATATGATATTTTATTTATATCGCGCTCATACACAAGTGTTTCAGAGCGCGGCAGGGCATGGTTAAGAAGATCAAGAGTTTTTAAGGCTATAGAGAACGCCACATCCAGTGATACATCATCAGCATTTTTATCTGCTTTTATTCTTTACTTTTAATATGTACTCATTAGATGTTCTGTTTACTGTAACTCTGTAATGTTGTTATATATGCTTGATGTCTGCTTTGATGGTACACATACTGAAAAAGGTTGTATGATGGGTGAGAAACCTGAGTGAACACTCGCATATTTTCCCTTCTCAGGTTGCCAGGGAAAGGCCTTCACTCTTGGATCCTGACCCTGGGGGTCGAGAAGCGAAAGGGGATCACCTGAGTGGATGGTCCTTGGGCAGTGGGAATGAGAGGTACTCGGGTGGGACACAGTATTCCCCATTTCCATTTCAGGTAGAACTCTATATGTCAGAGGTGGTTGTGAGGGGTTGCTATTCCTGTCCCACTGACCCAGAAATTGCCCAAAGATGGTATCACTCTAGAAGCACCAGAAGAAGGGTAAAGAAGTGAAGGGGTAAGAATAAAACAGGCAAGGCATGGTATCCCCCTAATCCTGTTGAGACTCAACCAAACCCCTCCTCGACCTTCATAGGTTATTGTAAAGCTTTTTCCTTCATTTCCCCATATATGACACTTGCCAGTACTTGGATGAAGAAGCAACTAAGAGTAATGAAGACTACAGTCTTTCACCACTTTGGTACTCGGACGAAGAAGAAGTAACTAAGAGTAATGAAGACTATACCCTTTCACCACTTTAGTACGGAACGAAGAAGATGCCTGCCAGGACCTATGAGGGTAAGGTATGTCCATTTTACTATGGTCAGGCAAGTCTCATCAGAAATCCACACCTGCAGCCTGTCAAGGGACTGGTGGTGTATAAAAAGAGACCAGTGGAGCAGAGCAGTGAACAAGAAGGAGGCCTGTGTGGAAGGAACCAGCATGGGGCCGTGTTTCAGCAGAAGCAGCTGTGGTGTGACAAGGAGCAGTTGCGTCAGCAAACTTTCAAGAAGACTTCTACAGCCCGTAGCCAGTGTGCTGTTTCAGTATTGGCAGTTTGGGTGCCCCTGTAAACCATGCTCAGCAGTAGGAACTGTGAGAAGACACCAAGAAGAAGGGACACTGTCCGCATCCGGAAAGCTGCATTCTTGGTTTCGGCATGCAGATGAAGACACATAGCAGGAGCGGAGCGCTAGAGGGTGAGTTTCCTGGCGTCATTGGTGAAGGAGAAGCAGAGGGAACCTTCGGAAAGAGATGCCACAAGCTGGTAAGTGTCAGGGAAGACGCTCAAACACTGGGGCACTCCTACAATGTTTATTGAATGCCGAGTGAATGGAACTTTTTCAGTTGAGTGAAAACAATACTTGTTGAATACCACACTAAATGGAACTTTAAAAATTAAGCAAAACAATGCTTATTGATTACCAAATTGAATGGAACTTTAAAAACAAAGCAAAACTAATGCATATTGAATACAGTGAAACCAATGCATATTGAATACCGCACTGAAGGAAACTTTACAATTAAGCGGCACAAAGGCTTGCTGAGCACTGAATTGAATGAAACCTTGAAATGAAGCATTCTAAGCATTGAATGGAATAAACTAAGCTAATAAAGTGAATAACCCAAATGCCCAGGTAAAAGTCATGAAAAGGTGGATTTGAGTAAAACACCCTTAACTGTGCTTTTATGAATTAATGTAGAGTGACAAGGCCCTAAGACTGGAAATTATGTTTGACATGGGATGGCAGAGCCAAGAGGCTGATAAGGAAAAGCCAGAAGATTGTAAAGCTACACAGCATAGCCAAGAGGCCGAACATCAGGGAACTTGGTCGCGTGACTTGTTATGGGTGGACGATTTGGTCTGACAACTGAGACTAGACCAGTGAGCCTTAAATGTTGAAACCCCAAAGACATTGTGATGATGAAGTGAAGGTCTTGGGGAAAGGAACCATGAGACTTGAGGAGCTAAATTGTGCGTCTTGAAAGCAAAACCTCAAGACCTTTTCTTTTCTCTGAACTGTGTTACTTGGAACTTGGGGAAGGATTGGTTTTGAACTATATTGAACTGTATTACCGTGAACTGGAGAAATGTAATCTGGAGACTTTTTCATGGAACTTTCTTACACTTGGTGTAGGAGAACGGAAAGGAAGCTGTGAGCTGGAAGAAGCTCAGAACTTTGAGTTGAACACTATTTTTTTTGGTTTTGACATCCCTATACATTGGTTAGCTTTAGTTGTGAGGGAAAGGATAGGTTTTGGAAACAGGTAGAATTTTAAGTTGAACTCTTTGACTCAGATTTTAATTAGTTTCATTCACGTAGGGAAATCCCACCTTAGCATAGGGCAAGTTAGGCCTTCTACCATCCTGACATTTAATTTAATAAAGTATTTTACTTTGGATGTTAAGTCTATTGTCTGTGTCTTGCTTCATGATGCCTTCACAGAAGACATGTATATTGTATGCAAAACCCTTAAGACATTAGTAGAACAGGCATTGAAAGGCTTCTCTGAATGTAGTACAGATTGTTTGAAGGTAAAAAAATCCACCTGCATCTATGCTCCTGGTGTTGCACTATCCTGGGCGTCACCCTTTCCCCATGCACTACATGACCTGCACTTTCTATTTCACGCTGCGGTAGGACAGAGGCCTCTGACATATATCATGTATATCATATTACAGTGATATTATAACCATATTCTTCTTAGTGTACTGAGGGACAATGCTATGTGATGCCACTTCCTGTGATGTCAAGAGGGGAAAGGCTGTGCGCCGTATTTCCTGTGATGTAATTTTGGGGTGGGGTTAAATTACATTATACCACTTCCTGTGATGTCACATGGGGGCAGGGTCAGATAACATCACTTCCGGAGCTATCAGGGAGGTCACGGGCTGTGTGATGTTGTGAAATTACATCCGTGATGAATTGTTTAAATTCAATTTTAGCTGTTTCGTGTTAATACATGTACATGTAATTTAATTAAGTATACATACAAGGGGAGGCATCTTATCTTGTTTTGATGTCATGTATCATACCCGTGTTTTCAATTATCAGTGGGAACACCACTTTTCTAATTACAATTGACCTAGAACATTTAAAGGTGGATACAAAGCGATAATGGATTGGATATGGTAGACAGACCTTTGGAACAGGGTAGAAAGACCTTTGGAACGGTTGTTGGTCTAAAGGGCATAAAGTAGTGAAAATAGTAGACATATTTTGCCAGCCAATGGTACAGGAGGTGGCCTCGTAGGTGAGGTGCATGCTGATAGGTGTAAGATTGCAGAGAGAAAGTTGGGGGATAACTAACTCTGCCAAGATGGCTTATAAAAACAGGTCCTTCAATAAAGTTACTAGAAACCAAGGAAAGGGGTAATGGAAACAGTTTTAAGAGGCCTATTTTAGGATTAGTGTGTGGTGGAAGATTTCAGTGAGTGGACAATTTCAAGGGCACACAAGGATAATAAAAGGACAATATGCAGACTGGACGGGTGCTAATATATGCAGGTCTTATGTAGCCTGCCTTGAAGAGTTTATTATAGAGAAATAGGAGATGAAAGCATCTTCTGAACCTGAGGAATCCTGGCTGAAACAGTCCAGGCTTAATAAAGAGCAGGTGACAGGAATGACATTAGGTGGATTATTATAAATAGTGGTAATGCCTTTCAAAGAAGAAACACATATCTAAAGAACAAGCTACTTTTTACTGAGACTGCTATTTTGTAGAAGGAAGTGATAGTTAAACCTCATCTTCGCGGCTAGAAACACTTCTTTACAGGCGCACCATAAATGACTTATCATATCATATTGTGAAACCTTTCCTGCACTAACATCTCATGAATATTCTCCTTTACAACCACCCGCTTTTAGATTCATTTTAGAAGTATCCACAGTCAACTGTATGTTTGAATGCCTTTACTCAGTTAAGCTAAGACTACTCAAGAAATGACCAGCCCAATTTCAACAGGTTCAAAATGCAGGCAAGTGTCTCATACTTTCGCTTAAATAGAGGGATCATATTTTGAAATTTCTTTATTAAGTCTACTTCCTCCCAAAATAGCAAAAGTCAGGGGTTGGTGGTGAACCTTTAAAATTGAGGGGCCTACATTTTTCACATGAATGTGCGATAATGTCTGAGCTCAGTGAGGTAACCCCAACCCACTGAGAGAGGTTTGTAAGGGTCTTCTCTTCCTGAGACCATTTTATTAAAGAATTGTAAATTTCCCATTTCACAGAACACTTTCTTTGAAAATTAGGTAAAAAGCCACACAGTACACAATTGGTTTTATAGGGTAACACATGAAAAAAACAAATAGATGCCAGGTCACCACAGTAGTCCCTTTTGCCCACAATGTATGCCAGTGTAACATTTGCCAATTCATGTCAATCAATCAAAAGTGTATTTTGGATTTTTCCATTAAAGGAAGGCAATAATAAAAAAAATCGATTGGCCCTTTTTTGTAAGTCCCTATGTAAAATTTGGAGAAAATGAAGCTCAAAGGGAAGCACATGGGGGCATCCATTTTGTGAAATGGATGCCCGCCACTGTGCTTGCTTTGGCTTTTGCGGCACTAATGAAGGAAAAGCCAGCCAGCTGTAGTAAACAAAAGCTACCACTGGGTGGCATTTCCTTCATTGGTGCCGGGACTCGGAGGACGCTCAGGACGGAGACCGGAGACTAGAGGCAGAAAAGCTGCAGCTGCATCTCGGTAAGTGCTAGGAGGAGCCCGGAAAACTTAGAAATAAAACCACAGCTTTAAAAACATTGTATTTAAGTTTGCGGTAGCTTTTGAAGCTACCGCACACATGAATACAACGTTATTGTGTTTGAAAATGCTGCGGTTTGTATTTCGAAGTTTCTCAGGCTCCGCCGACTCGGAGGAGCCTGAGAAACTTGGAAAGAAAAACCACAGCGTTTTTGAAACACAACCGCGTTGTGTTTCTGCTGCCGTGGCTATCACTTTGGGTCTCCGGTGTTCCCGGAGACCCAAAGTGAAAGCCAAGGCAGCAGAAACACAACGTGGTTGTGTTTCCATGCTGCAGTGTTTCTGCCTAAAGCTGTGTTCTCATTTGGGGCTCTCAGGCTCCCCACAGGGAGCCTGAAAGCCCCAAATGGGAAAGCAGCTTTAGGCAGAAACAATGCAGCGTTTAGCATTTCAGAAAACAACCGCGGTGTGTTTCTGCCTAAAGCTGCTTTCCCATTTGGGGCTTTCGGGCTCCCCACGGGGAGCCCCGAAAGCCCCAAATGGGAAAGCAGCTTTAGGCAGAAACACTGCAGCATTTAGCATTTCAGAAAACAACTGCGTTGTGTTTCTGCCTAAAGCTGCTTTCCCATTTGGGGCTTTCGGGCTCCCCACGGGGAGCCCGAAAGCCCCAAATGGAAAAGCAGCTTTAGGCAGAAACACAACGCGGTTGTGTTTGAAAATGCTGTGGTTTTTCTCTCCAAGTTTCTCAGGCTCCTCCGAGCTTCGAAAGCTACCGCAAACATAAATACAATGTTTTTAAAGCTGCAGTTTTATTTCAAAGTTTTCCGGGCTTTTCCAGCCCAACCCAGTGGTAGCTTTTGTTTACTACAGCTGGCTGGCTTTTCCTTCATTAGTGCCGCAAAAGCAAGCACATGCGGGCATCCATTTCATAAAATGGATGCCCCCATGTGCTTCCTTTTTAAAAATTTGAGCTTCATTTTCTCAAAATTTTACATAGGGACTTAAAAAAAAAGTGACAATCGATTTTTTTTATTATTGCCCATCTTTTTTGCAATAACATTTTTTGGGCGAACCATTCCTTTAACAACAACATCAAATATACATTTCACAATCATAAATAAACACTGACAGCATACAACCCAATTAAAAACCATTGCACTCCCCCAAAATAAGAACAATTAAAACAGCTAACTAGGATCCAGGATCAAGAAGAAAACAGGCTTCTAATCGCCTGTATTATGCAGAATGTGGAATGTCAAATTTGTAGCTCACCACTAAATAGTATACAAATTGGATATCCTCAGAGTTTAATCTAAAACACAGAGCTTCCTTAAGAGACCTAATGGGATTGCTTTTGAAGGGTTCCATGTAATAATGTCCCCGCAAAAATGGCTCCTGACAAAAAAGTCACAGTTTCTTGCGGAGACATTATTACATCGAACATGCAGGGGACACCACCGCACACCCTGATTTTATTTTGTTTTTTTTTACAAAGGGAGTAGGGGACATCCTCGCAACCCATCCCCATACATAATGTCACCATATATAATGTTGCCAATGGCTTTTCCCGGTGACATTATGTATGGAGACATTATTACTTGATACCCTTTGAAGTATGGTTTTAGCCATTCCCTCCTCTCATCATGATATCATGATAATACGGGCAAATCAAAAGAAAATTTGCCAGATCCTTGTCCAACCGTGTCTTACAGTTATATTTCGATGACATCTTCATCCAACTCAACCTTTTGAACAAAGGGAGTAAGTACAAACAGACCAAGATTAACAACGTTCTACCTGTAGGTGAATTTAACTTAGTGATAGGGCCCAGAACTACCTTAAAGATCTTCAATTCAGTAAACCAAACTAAATATTGTAAATATTTAAATTTCACCACATCATTTCCCAGGGCCTTTTTCTTGGACCAGGTGTTAATACTTGCTTAATTTTGTTCAGTGTACCCTTCACCGGGTTTTTCCCAGCAGCTGACAAGAACTCCTGCCAAAGGGTAAACCCGGACCTGAACGAGTAATCTTTGGTCACACTCACTAAAGATTCCATCTCTGGAAACCTGTAATCACATTAGGGTTATCATCAAAACCCAAATTAAGTTTTGCCCAGTAGGATAAGAATCTGGACTGTGCTAATAGGTTCACAATCTGAAGTCGAAGTTAAATCCTTAGAGCACTGCTCGGGCAACCTGGAGGGAGCCCAAGTAGTTGTGTCAGGATCCTGTTCTTACAAACCTCCAGAGGTTTACATTCTTGATTTTCCCATACCTCCATTCTGTAAAGCATTAGTGATGCTACTTTCAACTTATAAACATCCAGACACTTGCCAAGCCTACGTGTCCCGTACAGATGGTAGAATCTCAGCAGGCATTTTAACCTAAGAGCTGCACAATCTACTTTTATTTTATGTGGGTAACCCAACTCCCAGATCTAGAGAACAGTAGGCCTAGAACAAGAAGGAATAACCTTCCTCTAATCATAATCCTTTTATACTCCAGTTACAGGGTCCAATATATGTCATCATCCCCAGTGTTGATTTTGACCATATTTTCAGGAAAAAAGCCATGCCACTGTAAGGCAATGTCCATATTTCCTGCCTTAATGTACTGCGACTCACCCAGATGTAAGAATAATTGTCATGTTTTCTTTGCCCATAGTGCCAGTAAAACATGCTATGCTACTGTAAAGACACATTCATATTGTCTAAACCAATGTAGGAATGCATTGAACATAAGACCAATTATCAAGTTGGCTTTACCCAACATGCCATGCCAATGTAAGAAAATATCCCTACTAGCTGCACCAATGTAGACTACCATTCCATCTAAGAACATTTGTTAAGACTTCCTGCAAAGTACCACATTTACACAGAGGTTCTGGAGCCAGATCAAACCAGACTCAATGATGGAAATATACAAAGTGCAAGGCAAAACCCAGCTTCATGAACATCAAAATAAAGCAGGGACAGAATACACTTATAAAATGTCGTCACTCTCAGCATGCTTATCAAAACCAGTTGCTTTAATACTACAAATGCGTATTCAGTGACGTCATAACATAATATCAGTTCACAAAACCTATGGTGAATGGGGATTGGATAATAATGTGACTATGTATACATTCTATGGGGTTTGAAGTTCTGATTGAATAATGCTTATCTGATGGCTCCTCCCGAGACCACCGCTAAATTGATAATAGTAAAAATATATAATCGCATGGTTGGCATAAGACTTACTGGGTGGCCTAGAATCAGGCAATTTCATTGTTTGGCTTCATACTACCCAACCTTGGGTAACTGACAAGTCGTCAAGACATGAGCCAGACAGGTGTGTGGGGAGAGAGGTCCATGGACTGCTTTCCCTCCAATTAAAGAAAATACCATCCCTTATTTCTAGGCCATGAGCCAGAGTGATTTCTTTGTATTCAACCTTGTGTGGCACCTTGTGTCTAGGAATATGTGTGGGAGTGAGGCAGGTGTCCTATGTGTGTTTGTTGCTAATGAATAAACAATGTTCTTCAATCATGGGTCCTGTATGATGAAACTGCATTTGGAATTATTTCACTGTGCATTTATTGGGATTGTAGCTAATATTTGTACGAGTGTTATGGTTTCTTTTACCACTGGGGACACTCTTGAGTTTTTCATTGTGGGGTCTTCTTAGGTTTATGGTTCGCTCACCTGGCTTACAAAGGCTGGTTGTTCTTTTAATTAATCTAAGAATATATACCTTACGTCTTAGGAATCATTATCTTGTGCTTTCACTGCAATGTTCCTATCCTCCCTTTTTCAGGGTATACTTGGCTTGGGTTGCTAGCTACTGTCTAGGCTCAAAACGGTTCTATATTTTTGTTATTTCAGCACTTTGAGAACTCATGAAGTCATGAGTCCTTCCATTTACTAAGAAGCGTGATGTGCTCATTACTCTTGCATTTCTATGTAAGTGAGCTATTATTATCGTATGTCATTTATGTTGCTTTCAGCTTATACATTGCTTAGGTTAGTATTCTTCATGTCTTATGATGCCATGTTAATATTCTTCATGTATAAATGCATGTATTACCTAGTGTTTGCATTCTTCATGTTGAGTGCACATTTGCTATGTGTCAAATGCATGCACATGTATTGTTTCATGGTCAGTTAATTTATTCTTGCCAACTTTAGCTTAGATTGTGTCCATCTCCTGTTGTACCTGCCTGGGATTTGGGTGGGATGGTTGCCTCAGTGAGTAACGTTTCTCACCTATACGGTATTGGGCTGGGAGAGGGGCAATAGCTATTGATGATGTAACCATCTGTCTCCCAAAACATTTATCATGTTGTCTGTCCCCAAAATGCCAGTAAAACATGCCATCCCACTGTAGGGAAAGGTCCATACTGGCTGCACCTGTGTGGGCCAGTATTCCATGAAAGAACATTAATCATAATGGCTTTGCCCATAATGCTAGTAAAACATTTCATGCCACTGTAAGCAAATATGTATACTGCTTGAACCAATGTAGAACAGTATTCTGCATAAGAACATTATGTTGACTTTGACCATAGTGCCAGTATAACATGCCAAGACAAAGCAAGAATACCTCTATACTATCTGCCCCAATTTAGTCTCCCTGTACCACGTGAGAACTCACATTAAGGTGGCTTTAACATTAATGCCCATAAAACATGTCAAGAGAATGTCCATACTGGCTGCACTAATTCAGGCCAGTATTACACATAGGAACATTCATCAAGTTGGTTGTGCCCATAATGCCAGTAAAGCATACCATGATACTATACAGGTATCCTTACTGTCTTCCCCAATGTAGTACCTTTTCCACATAAGAACATTCATGGTGGTTGTTTTGCCCATAATGCCAGTATATCATGCTTTGCCACTGCAAGAACTTTTTCATACGAGCTGTCCAAATGTGGGCTACACACCAATTTCCAGACCATTCAACATGTTGGTTTTACCAATAATGACAGTAAAGAATACCTTGCCAATGTATACAAATGTCCTTACTGGCTGGACATTGTAGTTCCCCACCCACCCCATGTAAGAACACTCATCAAGATGGCTTTGCCCATAATGCCAATAAAACTGTCCATGCCACTGTAAATAAAAATTATAATAATAATAAAATTCACTCTGGCTCCACGAATGTAGGTCAATATTCCATGTTAGAATATTAATCATTTTGGCTTTGACCATAATGGCAGTAAAATGTGCCATGCAACTGTACGACAACTTCCATATGTCTCCTGCAATCTAGTCCCCACACCCTCATGTAAAAACACTCATCATGTTAGCTTTGTCCATCATGTCAGTAAAACATCAATTACCACTGTACAAACGTACATAGTGGATGAACTAATGTCCTCACTTCCTTTTGCCCCACTCCCTGGCCCACACAGACACATGCACACCCATATACACAACATTCACACTTCACTCTCAATTGCATCTGTACTTACAGAAACAGCCCCCTCACATGCATACATACACACACACAAACACATAAAAAATACTATGTTTCTTACCTTCTCCAGATCTGTATTTGACACTGCCTCATTTCAAGGTGATGTAGCCTTCTGAGTCCATTGCTCTGTGCTGACAGGAACAAGTAAGCAGGAGGAGGCCCGTCCAGCCTGGTTCCTGACATGTGTGGTGATGACAGAGCATCAGATATTGCTATGTTAGGGCACCTCAATGTTCAGGGAGGTGCAGGATAAACCTGTATACACACTGTGCTGTGCAGTATCTCAGCCTGTTTGCCCCAAGGGCCATGCAAGGCTGTGGAAGCAATCACCCCAGCCTTGTATGGCCCATTGGGCATCCATGCAAGGAAACTGCAACCTGTATAGGGAAATCATATGTCCCTGCATTGTTCTTGGCATGCTCAGTGACTTCTGCATAATTGGTGGATGTTCAGTGCTCCATGTGCTGCTATTCAGGATCCCTCAAAGCTAAATATCAAAATCATCATGTGCATAATAGAACTCTTAGGTTAGCCTCTTTGAACCTCATATTTGTTCTGTTTTGTAAAATATCTTGCCACACAGATATTCTCACTTTAAGATGAGTGCAGAGAGATAGTTCAATGAGTAGTATGTGTAGTATGTGTTATCAAGTTGTAATAATCTGTTCAACCATCTATTAGAATGAGGAGCAGTGAGGGACATACTTGAGTTCTCTGATCTAAGTACTTCAATGTTTGTAAGCTAGAAAGCTCATCATTAACATGCAGTATGTTGGACTGCATTCCAGGAATTTTCTTCAATAATTGAAGTAGTGGGGAAGAACAATGCAGCCACAGGGTACCCATTGCCTGAGCTCCCAAGGATCTGTAAATGCTTATTTTAAACCTGCCATTACAATCCACAGAACACAGAAGCCACAATTAAGCAATTGGGCTAAATTCTGTGGGTCACTTCTGAGGGTGTTCGCCCACCCTTACTGAAAACTAAAAATATCAATTATATTGAGAACTGTTGATCGCCACACATTTCTGATGGTTCGTTTAAAAGTTAAAGATCAACATCAACACCCTGTTGATCTGTTTCTTCTCTTGGCATCGTGCACCTGGCCACATTCTGTCTTTCGTGCCCAGGTACCTGCTCACCCTGCCACCCTCCTGCACTGCCTCCAGGCCACCCCCTGAACTGGGGTTCTGTATCTGTACCCATACAGTCCCACTCCCACATTTCTTCTACACTTATCAGATATACCCTATCTGACTAAACTTTCACCGGCCACTTGCTGGCTGCACTACCATGTTTATCGCATTTATTTATTTATTTATTTTTTATTTAATATTTATTCTGTTCTCTCCTCAGTAGCGCACTTTCCACTCTACCCCCTTCCATGTACTTTCCCCCTTTTCCCTTTTCCATGCACTTGCTCTTTCTTAAATGTCACTGGGCCTAGTAAGATCACTGTTTTCTTTTTTTTTTGTTCTCCCCTGTTCCCCTCCCTTTTGCCTGGACGCGCTCTGAAAATTGTGTGTACGAGCACGATATAAATAAAATATAATTTTATTTCATCTTCAACCCATTTCCCACCAGCATACGTGGGCCACCTTTGACCCCTCCTGCATACACAATCCCTGCTGCATCCCCTTCCATCCGACCAGCGCAGAAAACCACTGTTGGGTGCTTCCACCGCCAGTGCATAAAACCTTTCACTCCTATCCCTGCCATCAGCGCATGCATCCCCTGCTGCATAGCCTCCTAACACCAATCCACACAACCTGTGTGGCACACCTCTTCCATCAACACACAGGATCACTGTGCCAGCCCTGGCACCAATAGCACACACTGTTCCAGCAGCCTCTCCACAAACAATTTCTGTGTCACTCACATCCCCCCACTGGCACCTTTCTGCCCATGACACACATGTACCACCCGTACTTGGTGTGCTGTGTTTCCTGAGACAACGTATCGTGTCATTCTTCTGGCGTTTTTGATGCGCAAGGGCTTCCCCAAAACTCGGCACAACACAAACCACATTTCTCTGCAATGTTCCACAGCAATGACACTTCAAAGAAACTATTTCAGGTCCTCAAAATGACGAGGACAGCAGAACACTAAATCAAATTAAAAACAATACTTTTGTTATGTAGCAACCCCATCAAAATTGATAACCAATCCCTTTTTCCCATTGAGATTGACTGCAGGGTACAAATAATTCCAAGAGAAGATGCACTTAAATCAAAAGCTCCCAAGGAAACCCTTCATTGGTATATGTTACACATATTCGGTGCAAAGCCGGAAAAACAAAGGTCTAATCAAACGGAATTGGGACATTTTAAAACTGGACAATACTTTAGAAAAACTGTTTCCATCCCCCCAGTATTTGCCTACAAGAAGAGCATGCCACTAAGGAACATGTTGGTAAAAGCTGAGTACAGACAACATCAGAATAAGATGAAACACATGGGGACACAGCCGTGTTATAACTGCCAGCATTGTGGGAATATCCTAAAAGGGGGTGCCATTGCACATTCATAAAGATCTCCCTGAGACATTCGAGCACTTGTGACTCTTCCAAAATGGTTTATGGCTTAAAGTGTCCATGTGGCATTTATAACGTAGGGATGACAACATGTAAAGCCAAAACCCTTTGGACAGAGCACAAGTCGAATATCAGAACAAGAAACTCAAAGTCCCCAGTAGCCAGCCATTTACTTGAGGCAGAACACAGCACGGCACAGGTACAATTTGTGATTTTGGAAAGAGTGGTGATGCCCAATAGAGGGGGTGAACTACAGAAAAGATTGTTACAGCAATAGATGAAACGTCCAAATACCAAAAGGCCTAGTAGGACCATGACTGTATATTTTACTGTTTTGCCATTGTTATTTTCCCCTCTTTACTTGCCATTTAACCTTGTGGTGCTTTGAAGCATAATTCTGTTGTATAAGCGCCTAGCAAATGCTCAATAAAATAGAAATGGATGCATTAGGCCCAAGGTGTATGAACCTGGAGTGGGAGCTATCATGTTTTTTATAGACAACTAGCTGGGGATCTATTCTTCAGATTGTGAACGGGCCAGAGATTTGGAAGGAACAAACATCTATTAGCTCTAAGTTTCTGATGGTGAAAAGCAAATTTAATTGCAATTTAGAGTGGGACTGGGTCCTTGGTCCGGGAGAGAGCTATGAACAACAGCTTGGGAACATGTATTGCAGCAGCTGTAGACTGTTAAGATTACTGGTTGAAGCGGCATGGCAAGATTCCTGGGGGAATGGGAATCCATGGCACAAATAGATGTAAATAACGGTTTTGAAAGGACTTTGCAGCTAAGATGCATTTTGTGAAGTGGGCAAGGTTGGAGATGAAAGCAGGGTAATTGCACATACATGTTGGCCTTCAGGAATGATAGCGTGGTGAATATGAGCAAGAGTAAGTCCTACGATCTCACCCATATGGGAAATGATCGTTCCCTGTCGGTAGGAGCTGGAAGCTATATACTTTAATGCAGCGATAGCTTGTGAAAGGAAACATATATGCTCTAGTAGTCACATGACAAACTGTACAGCCCAATCTGGGGGGACTCAGAGTTGCATATTTGAACACGAGAATCGAGGGGATATGGCCACGAATGAGCGCTCAGAGTGGGTAAGAAGCCTTCCATAATACTGGATAGAAATTATCCACCAGTTTACAGTTGAGACTGGTTCAGTGAAAATGGTGAAGTTTATCTGGGTGAATAAGTGGCTTGAGAAATCACACAACCAAAAACAAAACACATACCTCAGTAAGGGTTAGAAGTGTAGATTTGGGCAGGAGAGACTCCCTGAAGGGACGATTTACACTGCCTAGATGCAGCTTAACCACTAGAACAAGATGGCGGGTTGCGAGCCTCACTCTCATTGAGGAAGGTAACCAAGGCAACGCCTATACACATAAATTGACGTGGGGCACCTGACTGGCTTCTCTGTTTCGATGCCTTGCACTCTGCGATCGTTATCAGCTGTAGTAAGGTAAGGTATCAGGAAGGGGTTTACCTATATTTTAGGCCCAGGCCAAGTCATGTTTATTGCCCAATTTTAAGAACTATATAGTGCTAATGAGGCATTTCTGCTCCCATAGACATGCTGTTCACACAAGACAAGGACATGCTGGAGGAACGAAATTGAAGATAAATGTCTACCGACCCAAAATCGGGTAAGTGTAGACATGATCGTGCTGTAGAGAGATTTGTGCTTGGCAATGAGGGAATTTGGTATCTGGGCTGGACAGTTATAAGGTTTATTTTTCATTTTTTGTTCTTTGGACTTTGGATTCTGGACAACTGAGTATGGTGCAAAACCAATGAGAGCCAGAGGTGGGTGAGACATACGTTAATACTAACATTAGGAGCATAAGATTCCATAAGAATACATTTTTTAGATATAATATGTTATATGTATTTATTTTGTAAAATATAAGACAGAGGAAGAGTACAAAGATAACACATGCGTGGCTTGAGCAGCCATGGATTAGGACTTGCTTCCTGTGTAGCTCCGGAGGATCCGACAGATGACCTGTGAAAACTACCTTTGAAAGTGCACCATTGGTTCCAGAATTGATCACACACGCACAGGAATGTATGCTCTGCTCATTGTAAAAAGATCGAGAGAATCATAAGCAGGATTCTGGAGGAATTGCTCGACGAATGACAGCGGCTGTTCGATCCATTGTCACACAAGATGGCCGACAACAAAGGGAACGAAACTAGGGCACCCGAAGTGGACGAATACAGGCGGCGGGCAAGGGGAAAGAACGATAATGGCGAAGTGAAGATGGAGCGAAACCCCTGGGGCGGTGGGCCTTGGGTCGCGAAGGCTTGGGTGCTGGCCTGGACGGCAGGAGCCCGAGGGCAGCAGAGGTGTGAAAAGGCAGGCCGCACCACGACAGACACGAGAAGCGCTCGCTCGGCATTGATGAGCAACTAGCAGCAGTGAGAGGAGGTGGATGTCGCGACTGCCTGAAGATCCCCACAACAGCCGATAAGAGCGGAAAATACGGTTGGGGGACACGCGGACGCTGAATCGTAATAGGGAGACCTAACGAAGGCCGGAAAATGGCAGCGCAAGGGGCCGTGGGTAAGAATAAGAACAAACAACCCGCAATGGATATTTTTGCAAAAACACAACAGTCTCCTGCGGCCACCGCAACCAAAAGCCCGATGGCACAAGATGAGGGCATCACAGCGGCTGATAATAATCAGATTTTAGAAGCCATTACGGAGCTGAAGTAATCTTGGGGGGTTGCGATGTTGGACCTACGCACTTCCCTGGAGGCTAAAATTGAAGCAGTGGGCATCGAAGTCTCCCTGCTGAGACAAGATGTCAGGGGGCTGGCGGAACACACAAGCAGCCTGGACGGTGCAGTGAAAATTAACACGGACACCAGCACCAACAATGCAAAGGAGATCCATGTCCTTAAGCAACAGGTGGCCAACTTGGAGTCTCGAGCAGAAGAAGCAGAAGGGAGAGCGAGGAGAAACAATATCCGCGTGGTGGGTTTGCTGGAAGGTGAGGAGGGCCAGGACCCGACTGAATACATCGAGAACTTACTCCTACAAGGAATTGGGGCCGGTACACTCTCGCAGGGATTTGTGGTGGAGCACGCACACAGAGCCCTCATGAGGAAGCCGAGACCAGGGGCCCCTCCACGAGCGATAATCGCTAAAATACTGAACTACAAAGACCGCGAGAAATTACTGGAGTACTTTCGAAAAGGCGGAACAATCGAGAGGGCCTCGAGCACTATCACGGCATACCCGGATTATACTATGGTGGTTCAAAGGCAGCGGTACAGCTATGTAACCATCAAAAGGAGGCTGCGGGCGGTTGGGATAAAATATATGCTGCTGTACCCTGCGAAATTGAAGGCGGTGCATAAGAGCAAAATGCATTTTTTTGACACTCCGGGAGAAGCAACAACATGGCTGGATCTGCAGGGCTGCCTGGAACAAGACACGGAAGAGACCCAAGATGGACGTGATAAGTGACTCAGATACGGTATGCATACTGTTATGGCGGCGTGTGAACATCCCAAGGGCGCCTAGGCGAAGGCTAAGAACAATGGGCCTGGCTGTAGGAGGCTGATATTCAATAACATACTGCTGATTGTGAGTGACTTGAAGGACTGGAATATAGTGGCGGTTACATATATTTAAACTGTATGGCAACATGTAGTTATTCGATGTGCTATGGGAGCGGCATGGCAAAAGCACCCTACCCCCTGAATTATAGTTGTAGTTGTAGTAGGTTGGCCACTAGGGCAGCCTCACCCTGTGGAGCTTCGAGTACAGGCGAGAGCCGGAAAGAGCTAGATGCGGGCGAGCCTGAGATCCAGGGATGGAGCTGGGCAACAGTTGGGGGGGTGATGTTGGGGAAGGGATGGGAGGTGGGGGGAGAGGGAGCGGGAAGTTTGGTGTGTTCTGGTTAAAGGGGATTTAGAATGGGATGAGAGTCTATACAGATTGGATTGGAACTCAAAGTTAAACTGCACCTGGAGGAGAGGGAATGGGATTATATCAGGCCATGGGCGACCTTAGAATACTCACATGGAATGTGCGGGGGCTTAATAGCTATTTAAAAAGGAACAAGGTTATGCTGTATCTGCGCAGGCAGAAAATAGATATTGCATTGCTGCAGGAAACCCACCTTACACGTGAGAGGATGGACATGATTGCAGGAAAGTGGAAGGGGGTGTTGGTGGGCTCATCGTACTGGGCCTACGCAACAGGAGTACTTATATGGGTGGCGCCTCATGTCCCGTTTCAGCGATTGAAAGTGGTAGCTGAGAAAGACGGGAGGATGGTTATGCTGAGGGGACTGGTGGAGAACAGGGAGATAAGTATTGTTAACACGTACGCCCCGAACCAGAACACAGTGGCGTACATTAGGACACTGATTGCGAACCTGAGCGTATGTGTGGGAAGCGCGGTGATCTGGGGAGGGGACTTCAACTGCGTATTGAACCCGAGGGTGGATAGATTGGATGGGAAATTGGATAGACCTGCCCGTGCAGCCAGGGCACTAAAAAAACAAAAAAAACAAAATAAAGATAACACATCGGATTAAAGGTGGGAGAAGGATAGATCTATATCCGAAAGCCATCGGCAACAAAACGTGAAAACATAAATAAAATGTTTCTGTTTCTATACTCTGATGTGTAATAACAATTTATGCGATGGTAGATAAATACATTCAAATTAAAAGTATATTTTGTGTAAAGAGATGAAAGTAGGCAAGTGTTAAAGAAAAAAGAAAATGCATTTTTGAATGGTTTATTGGAGATCCCCAATTAGGAGTGCGCTGGGACTACCTGTTGGCAACAACGGTTTTTTTTGGTTACAAATATAGCCTGCACATCCTCACCTAGCCTGGGTTCCTCTGATCCCTTCTTTCTCCAAGAATGCTACAGAGTTACAATAGATCCATTCTAAAAATAAAAATATAGGATATCCTTGGATTCTGGGGCTAGCTCTTCTCATTGCCCCCTCTGTGACCTATTTCTTGTGACTCAACCAACTCCGTCCCTGGAATCAATGTATCACTGGCTCACCATGAAGTGATATGTGTGACATTGAGACTTCAAGACCGGGATCTCGAATACCGGATACATTTGTACAGGCTCGTAACTTCACAAGTGTTGGACACATTATTGCATTTTGTTCAATATGAGATACAGGGAAGGCAGAATGGATCAAATGTTCCATGATTCACTTCACCTGCAGGGTATACATGCATCAGCCATAGAACTAGCCAATCGCTGAATACAGAGCAAAACATATGAAACTCCCTAGTAACGGTTTTGACACAAGCAGACCATAATTGTTGATTTAAAGAATTTGCGAATGCGAAGAAAGAATGATTATGTCTTATTAATGAAGTATTGTTTTGCAATTCAAGAAATGGTATTGTGTATTGGTCCAATCTGAGGCGCCTTCATTTCTGAACCAAACTAATAACCACTTTACATTGAAAAAAACACGAAATACAAACTGTTCACAGAACATTTTCTTTAATCAGCCACATAAGCACAATGCATTTGCCACTCTTGGCAATCCACAAGCAAATACGTGGTTGTTTTACAGTTCTCTGTGAATCAGATTTCAATCGAATACTCACATAATTTCACATGTTTACTTTTTGGGAAATTATATGTACTTACCGCAAGAAGTAAATCATATTCATCGGGCCCAAGTCACAAAATGTATTTTTACACCTGTGGACACCAGGTTCACACACACACAAGTGTAGAGGAGGCAAGCCAATGAAGCATTGAGTCAACCTGGAGCCAAGTATCTGTATCAGCTCTAGGCTTTCTGCAAATCAAAAACCCAACAAGTGCTGAGCCAGTCATTAAGTCTGGGTCGATGATTGAGAAAGAAAAGAAGGGGTCGATGGGGTAGGGAGGGCAGAGCAAAATGAAGTAAAGACAAGTGGAAAACAAGGCAAGAGAGCAGAGACTGAGAAGAAAATCAGTACATTGAGGGAGATGGACATATTTATTGAAAAAAGGAATAAGAAGGAGGTGATTGCTTACTGAGGTCCCTGAGTGCTGTGTGAGTCAATTTGTCTTGATTTGGCACTAAGATCGCTGGTGCTCCAAGCAGCGATCACCCGTTCAGGTAAACACAAGAAACAGAGGGTCACCACAACACATGCCCTGTTTATGGAACCCACTACCACCAATATTTCTGCAGTTCATGGAAACAATATTTTGGTAGCTTCATTCAGCACCCAGATGCCTCAGGGTTAGGTACGCTTTGCAAATGCCAAAATAAATAAATAACTAACTAAATAAATACTGCTGTTTTGTTGAAGTATATTACATTGTGGTAATTTAATTATCTGACATTCATTTGTGATGCTAAAAAAGTATGTATATGTTTAGGGGTAGGGTGTTTAGAGGGTGGGGATTGTAAGGGACTGGGTTAGTTAGGGGTGTGTAGCAGGGTATGGGGATTAAAACATAAAAAAATTGGCACAATGTAGTTTCAGTGAAGCAAATTACTACAAGGTAATTTACTTTGAGGAAACAATGTTGAACCGTTGGTACCTTCCTCCTGTTGAAATAGCAGTACACTTAATGTAGACTAGCGAACAGCAAACACTGTCTTCAGAGAATATAACGAATAATCTAATGTCTCTTAAAAAAAAGTCTTTGGGCCTCATTACGAGTCCGGCAGTAACCTGCCAGTTTTTCCGGCTAGGTTACCGCAGCCTGCGTGATTCCTGTAATTACCGGGGCATTACGACCCGGTGACCCGGTGTCCCAGGAATTCCGGAGGTGGAATTCTGTAAATCCCCATTCCGATAGGACTCAATGGGAATGGGGAAGTGGAAACACTGGCACCACCTTGTGATGGTGCTGGTGTTTCCACGTCCGCCTGCAGGCGGGCAGTGTTAAACCCGCCAGGTCAGACCTGGTGGGGAAGCCACCTCCCGCCTGCAAGACTCGAGATCGGGCGGTCCGGTATTAACAGTGGCGCCGGGTTTACCGCTACTGTTATTTCTGGACCGCCCGACCCGTAATGAGGCCCTTTGTCTGGGAAAGACTCTAGCAGAGCTTATTGATTACACATCATTAATATCAGCGCAACTTAATGGAAACGTGTACAAACACGTTTCTGTCCATCACAAGCTGCATATTTAGTTTTAGCTTTTAGGTGGGGCTTAAGCGCCACAATTATGCTAAAACTATTGTATGTAGTACAGTTAGGAGGGAGAAGACAAGGGTGGCGAGACACCAAGCTTGTGGGTGTTGTTTGGCTATTTACCCACCTGTTGACTGCAATTAAACTTGCTAATCTATAATGGCCATTTACACCCACTGCCTGCCCGTCTCTTCCCAAAACACATCCTTGTGGGATCTCTCTGAGCTTGCTCTATCAAGCAGGAACACTAAACATTAGCCTGCTAGGGTTATTTCTAAGGAGCCTAGTGAGAGATAAAGGCACAGGTGCAGCTAATTATGTGCTACTGGTTTCATAAAAATGTCTTAGCCAAGTGGACCTTCACCCACTTGAATTTTATCATTTCTTTGCACTGCAGTCCAGTACAAAACAAGCATTTACAAAACCAAGATTGGGAGCTTGTGTATATTCATTAGATAAGCATTTACCAAGCACTGCTAGCATGTGCCCAGGTAATCTCACGATTGTATGGTCAGGTGTTGCCATTATGGCGGTGCCTGCAAATGCCTGTCCCATATTTACACAAATGTCAGAACTGTTGGCTTTGACAATGCTTGTTTTTTGCAGTGTATCTTCACAGATAGCAGTTGTTCCAATTGCCTGAATTAGGCAGAGTAAGCTGTGCACAGAGAAAATGGCAAAGGAAATCTCAGGCAGTCATGTGTAAGGCTGCGAAGCAGAAAAGGGTGCAAAATAGCTACCCTGAGTGAAAGATACGGTAAACATAATCAGCAGTGTCAGTCTAGCGCGACAAAACATTCTGCCGTGAATGTTTGCACATATAAAGATGTTAGCATAGCTCAATGGATAAGCACTTGTCTGAAAACTCTCTAACCCAGAGTAGCTGATATTTAGCCCTTTTACATTCTGTGGCTAATAAAAAGAGGGCTTACATGGGGGATGTGTCTAGCCATGCTTTTTACGAACATCAATCGATTCAAAACTCATATTTTGCAACGATGATGTCACCCTTGTGCATTATTTTCCATAATTCACAGGGATGACAGAATTCTAATGAAACATATTGTTCACCCAATGGGCCGCCTAGCCAGAATATCCACTGAGTTGGGAAGCCCCATTGTACTGTAAGTAATAATAAAAACACAGCGTGTCAGAAGTCTCCATGCAAATCTGCCCACTTGTGCCCATTGTGAGCGGATAGTGCAAGGAGTGCCCGTGAAACAAGCTGCTCAAACTCTTTTTTTTATTCTCACCTTTGAACCAATATAAATGACTATTTTAGTTTAGTTCGCAGCTACCGTCCCATGAAGCATTGTGGGTGTTGTATTGTAAGTTGAACACTTCAGACAGCAGCCTATTGAACCTGCAATTTCTACAGCTCAAAGCCTCTCAAAAAGTGCAATCTCGAAATGGAAAGTAATGTCAATCAATGCCCTCCTACCTAATAACAAAAATCCAGTAAATACATCTGTGGCTACACTCTACCAAATAGGATGCAACTTAATTAACTCCCACATTCATTTAATTTCCTGTTTGAAAGAAAGATGTGCAGATCATGTCCTTATTATAGTATAGTAGTGACATCACTACTCACCGGTCACAGGAACATCACATCACTAAATAACTGTAATACCATGTAACAGTTGAGCCAGCACACAGAAGAATTCCAGCTGATGCTGGAGCATTTGATTAAAGGCATGGCCAGCTTTTCAAATGATTTTTTCTATGATAGCTTTGATTGCAGTTTAGAGCATTCATTGTTAGGAACTGTGTGTGATGGTATCATATGTGTAGTGTGTGCACTGCTGGAGTTTATCAGAGGAGAACAGGCATCAATCTGCATGTTATCACTCATTTTAAACCACAAAATAGCCAGGGACGTCATTTCACTAAAATGTTAGGGGTAGAGGTAGTGACATCACATGACCCTTGACCTCTGTTGACATCACAGGAAGTGATGGCACACGACCTTCATATGCGTCTAACACCCGTGTTTCCAGGCGCTCTCATTTCAGCCAGCTATAAGAACCCAGGCACAGAGGGAGGTGTGATTTGTCTACGATCACACATTTGGAGAATGTCATTTTTCAGATTCTGCATGGGGCCTATATGTAAAACATACATAATGCACTACTTGTAACAGGGTAAGCAAAATCTCTAACACAGGCTACAGCTAGTGTATAAAACATCTATAGATCAATTGGCACAGATGTTCTCGTTATCCGTGGCATTGGTGTGTTAAACAATTCAACAAAGCATTGGCCTGGGGAGGCATGCTCTGTGCAAGGCCTGAGAATTAAATAATTGACTAGGATTTACTGTCAACAAAATTCCCTGGTTATAAATGTATCTATGAGTCAGCTACCACTAGGATAGAAGAAACATATTGTGCGGATGTGAGCTGAGGCCATCTGTCTCTAGGTGCATTTATCTTTACGTTTTGTGACAAGCAACCACACGTTGTCCCCCACAACCCAGACCAAACATAACATCTTAATGTCCTAGGTTTTGATACATGACTCTTCTTCAATCTTTTTTTAGCAGGGTGAGGTGTGGTGAGGGGGGGGGCTGCGCTTCCCTCAAGAGTGGTACTCAATGCATCTACGATTTTCAGAGCTCTATGTGTGAAGTGCATTAATCAATTACCACCCCCCCACCCCCCGACTAACCTGTGAATGAAGCTTCCACAAAGCCCATACCAAAAGGGAGTTGAGTGGGCAGGAGTGAGTCCCTCAATGGCTCTTTCACTTCTCAGGCTCTGTGTCCAGTACTTATTTTCTTATACAGTGTTGCAACAGAGCAGAGTCCTGGTCCAGTCTACGGCCCCTCTCAACCATTCACATCACACTTGAATCTATTCAAGGTGAGCAAAGCCCAATCAATGGTGTGGCACAACATTTGGGGGCCCTCTCCCACGAGATCCTTAACAAAGCACTGGGCACGCCAAACCTTGGGCCCGCTCAGACCTCCACATGTGTGCAATGTCTATGAAGATTATGCCGCCGCAGGGGCATTAATTAGTCCAAGTGAAAGTAAATATGTTTTTAAATCAAATTTTAAATGTTTCACCTAGTGTAGAAAGAAGGGGATGGTGCCTGCTCCTCAAATATACCAGCCACCAGTGGTGGTTGTTGAGTTGGTGAGTTGATTTATTGGATGGTGTAAATATTTGCCACAAGTATGCGATTGCGACCGAGCATGGCAAGGGGGCCAGAACTAACGAAAATGGGTTTGGGATGTTCAGGGGGATTCTTCCCCCTCCCATGAGAAAATGTTTGTATAATAGGGTAAAAAGGATGCATTACAACACACACTTTCTGTGAAAATGAGGGCAAACGGCCAGACAGTTTGCAATCAGTTTTCTATGGTAACTCATGAACAAAGTGCAATAGATGCAAGCCACCATGAGTGCAGGTGCCTCCAGTATCTGCCAGTATAAAATACATTTGGATTCTGCCTGTACCCATACATTTCCATGCTGGCTCTGCCAACATATGCTAGTATTCCCATATCAGAACATACACATGTTCGCTTTGAGATGTTTTTTATAGTATCATTACTGGTGGTAGGCATAAAGCTGGCTCTGTCAATATATGCCAGTACTCCTATGCAAGAAAATACTCCCATTGGTTTGGCCATTAAAAGTGACATGTCACAACAAGAAAACCTGTCTAAAATGGTTCCAATGTAAGCCACGCTTGACGCATAAGAACACTTATCATCCTTGCTTCATCATAGATGCTTAGGTAGTAAAAGGTCATGCTAAAGTCAGAAATATACAGGCTGCTACAGCAAAGCCGCAGACTTGCGAGGTAATACTACTTATCATACATGCTTTATCAAAGATGCTGAGTAATAAATGTTGTGCCACAGTAAGCAATGGCTAGACTGGCTGTACAGAAATGCCAGTCTAGCCAGGTAATGACAAACATGAACTTGGATTTTCCGGAACATACCAGTAAAACATGCAAAGTAAATAAAAAATGTGTCAAATATGCTTTAGTGATCCTCAGTCTCCCAGAGACTTAAGCATGCAGGAATCCCCTTTCGCCCACCCATACATCTCCACACACATGCATTCACCACTCAGGCATGCAACCACCCACCCAGAACATTCACACACACAATCACATTCATACCAATTCACCCACCAGACACTCATCGATATACCTTCTCTCACATACACTCACACTGACACGCACCCACACAGAACATTTACACACACACACTCACATTGTTACTCACTCACCCACCATTCACTCACCCATAAACCTCTCACGTCCACTCACACTGCATTCTCCATACAGATTCACACCCTTTCAGAACATTGAAACACACTATCTCATTCAGACTCATTCAACCACCAGTCACTGACTCCTGCACCTTCTCTTACATCCACTATCACCTCATTCTCTACACGGTCACAGACCCACCTATCCACCCAGAACATTCAAACACACACTATCACATTCATACACATTAGCCCACCAGTTACTCACTCATACACCTTCTCTTAAATTGCCTTAACTGCATTCTCTACACAGGCACACACGCACCCATCCACTCAGAACATTCAAACACACACTATCTCATGCATACTCATTCACTCACCAGTAACTCACTCATACACCTTCTTTTACATCCACTATCACTGCATTCTAGACACAGGCACACACACAGCCGGATAATTCAAACCCACGTTATACCAGTTCTTCTTATTCACCCACCATTCAATGACCAATAGCACATACATACATCTGACACGCACTTCACACATGCAAAATACACATCACATTTTTTTTTTAAAAAGCCTTCTTATCGGGTTTTCCAGCTTCGGTCCGTCACTCCAGGCCACCCTCAGCTCCTCTGTGCTGCTCACAAACAGTAGTGGTTGGAGCTGAACGTGGCATGTGATACGTGCCACATGTCAGAGTCAGCTCCAAACCTTACTGATTGCTTCCTTCTTGCAATGCAAGCCCCGGCCCAGCTTTCATCCTGATGGGTGAGGACTGGGCTTGAGCCCCTCAGACCTGGTGTGGTGCCCCCTTGCACTACAGGGGCTGTTGGGGCCCCTACAGCTCCAGGGCCCAGGAGCTTCCATTTAAAATAAATACAGAGGTAGCAAGGGAGACACCAGCAACAATTACATCCCTGAAAACTGCTCTTACAAACAGTTTTACACTGCTGTTGTTTCCCATCCAAATACATTCTATATTGATTATATGTATTAAACAAAGGAAGATCCCAGATATTAGAGTAATCAAGAGACTAAGGGCCTGATTCACAGAAGCATTTAATAATGGTGCAATTCCATAGGAAAACGTTTGGTGAATCAGGCCCTAAGTATTACATTGTATGACGGTGTGGCTATGTATTATACAGAGTATCCATACTAACTGTGTGAAAAAGATATTGCAAGTCACCTTGGAGTTCCCTAACTTATAAAGGAACTCAGCCGTTAGCCTTGTTCCTCTATTTGGTCACAAGCGTACTTGGTGACTTGCAATGTTCATTCAGCGTACAGGTTGGGTACTTTATCCCATATACTACAGGATACGTTACTGCACCTGTTTGCAGATCAGTCTGCTAATTAAGCCTAACTATTGGTAAGCCTACATATTTCATAACATGTAATACAAATTAATAACTTTTATATCATGGCCCAAATATGGCATGTTGGCTTCAGGTCTCCTTCACAAAGCAGTCAAATATGTGGTTTAAAATGGCTCCCAAACAGATCAATGGAATTATTGAACCGGTATGTATTGTCTAAATATAACATGAGCCAGTGGTATGTATTTTAGGGGCACCTTCATCAGATATTTTGCCCTAATCCTGAGATTCATATGTTTGATAATTTGAACAAGAAATGGGCTGAAGGCCTTATAAAGTCACCTTTACCATGTCACGTGACTTGTGCCGCTAAAACGTTATACTCATCAACAGCTTTATTTTGCATGTCTATTCATCGTCCAGTCTTTGAGTAGGTTTTTCCCAGTGATAATCAGTACTGACTAGACTCTATCGCGCGGAATTAGGAGGGAAGTGAAGGCAATGAGGGACCTTGACCTCAATCTCGCGATCATGTTCAATTACAGCCTGGTATCCGCTAGTCACTCACAGAGCTGGTCTTTGCATGCCATCCTGCTTACCTCAATTGAACTACAGTGATGTCGGAATTGCTTTGCAATGCATTTCACAGCCGCAGAGTCTGCGCTCAGAGACAGCAAGATACTGTGGTGCATTCTTCCACAAAGATCATTAGTATTTCTAGATGTATCTGCATGTTTCATCAAGAAAGTAAATGACGAGTAAGGAAATATGAGACGGGGTACATCGGTGGACGTGTACTAGAATGTGAGGTGCAAGCACTTTTTGATCAAGGTGGATGTGGTGTTGTATGGCCACATCTCTCTGCACCGCTGGACTGTCCTGGGGCATTGGCGATGTAGTCAGTTCTGCATTGGAAGTATTTAGGGACGAGTTGTCTGTGCTCTACTGGCTAAAGTGGTGACTGTGGAAACCAGAGACCTGGTTTCTAAGCCACAATTTGGCAAATTATCAGTTGTGTGACTACTGGCATCTCCCTTTAGCGTCTTGTGCCAAACAAAAACAACCATTGACAAAGTGAATCTTTTTAAAAATAAAATTGTGTAGTTGTTCATTATATTTTACATTTGTAGCACATGTATTTGTGTCGGCCGCATAAAGGGCCTCATCACGAGTTGGGCGGTAACGCTGGCGCTAATACCGCCGGATCACGGGTTTGGCGGAACGGGTATTGCCATTCCCCACTGAGCCCATTCGGGAATTCCCCATTGCCCATTGTGCTCAATGAGGAATTTTCGCGCTCTTACTGCTGGCGGATTTCCCGCCGGCGGTAAGAACGCGAAATTTCAGCGGATTTCCCCCCAGCTCAGAGCTGGGGGGAAATCTGCCAAACCCGTGATGTGGCGGACCCTTAAATGCAGCGGTAATAGCGCTACCGCCGCATTTAAGGGTTACCGCCAAACTCGTGATGAGGCCCAAAGAATTGTAGCAGCCCTAAGAACATTCAAGGCCACGGTCTGATCATCATGCGACTGACTACTGTTATGGGAGCTGTTACCCTGTGCTGGCTGAGTAACTACTCATAACATTTTACATCGGAGCATGGGCACAAACCCTGCAGCTTGCACACAGACTGCTGCAGAGGCACATCAGTGCTTCTAAATCTCTGTACCCTATAGCATTGCACCCTCAATAATGTTAAAACACATCTTCAGACCCCACCTACATGGGGCTGTGAGCAGTGTCCAAAAGAGCAGTTTAAACCCCTACAATCTGGTGACTACAAGGCCAAAGGTAGGGCAGTGCTACTCTGAAACAAAATACAGAGACGCACGATATATGTGATCACATATAGGAGGGCATGTACTGCTTGATGAGTGTCATTTGCAGCAAGATTAGAGTAATGAGCTGCACCAAAACACTTCACCACTATCACAGCCATATGTGTGCAAAGCAGTCTCAACAGTCATGCATACATGCTCGCTATATCCAAGGGGGAAGATCTGATAGCTTAAATACCATGTGCCAATTTCATATTGAGAAGCATTTCAGCAGGATGCATACCTTAGTATGTACATCTGGAACAATTAAAGCATCAGCCTGCAAGTTTCACACTTCTGCCCTGATTCATGGAACTATTTGCATGTAAAACGGGGATTTGTGTGCCATTCTGCCTGCAAATCCCCATTCATCAAACAGGGAGTTGCGGGCAGAATGGCACACAAATCCCCGTTTTACTCGCAAATAATTCCATGAATCAGGATTAATATCAGTGTGTAAAGTTCAATTGATACCCTTTGCCCTTCAACCAAACGGAGACCTCATTTTCAAATGCAGTAATCACACATGCAGTTCAGGCTTACAAGGTAGCTGTTTCAACACAATACATTGAAATTCGTGTAGATTACATAGCAAGTTATGCTTTAGTGGCTAGAAGCGGATCTATGTGATCACTGCGCCACCCGTAACTGTGACGGCCAAAATGCTGATACGGTGCAGCGCAGTGATCATATGGATCACTGTGCCCCCTTCTCCTGGCCTGCATTACCCCTCCCAAGCCCCCCATTCCACTTACCTTCAGGGCGCTTGTTAGGGGCTCTCAACACTGATCGACATTCATGCACACAACAGATGCACGGAGCCATGATTACTGTCAACCTTCTTTATTTCTCTTCACAACGTAACTGCTCTTCCCTCCCTCGTCCCTCCCTTTCCGCCCTCTTCCCGCCTTGGTGTGTGTGTTTTCCTTAAAGGGGCTGCATCCCTTTTAACCACGTACAACACCTCCCCCGTTCTTAACATGAAAGCCAGGTTACATCTGTTCGATGAGTCTCACTGGTCTCTTTACTGTTCTGAGGGGTCTCCCTGGGGATTCCCTGCTTTCACCAGTCGCTTCAACTGGGGGTTCTGTTCCGTCTTCCCCGCTTGGGTCTTCAGCCGCTGTCTCTTGTGTGTCTCTGGCTCTTCAAGATATAGTCTCTTGAAGAATGAGGAGTTTCGGGTGATGTCCCCTGGTTCTCCGGTCGCTGTGATCATAGGTCCTTTGATGGCTGTGATGATGCGAGGCTCTGGGCTGTAGCGTGTGTCTGTTTTCTTACGCTGAGTTTGCCAGACTAGGACAGTTTGTTCTAACTCTAGTTGGTGTTCTTTCGCTCTCCTCTTTCTGTCGGCCCACTCTTTGGCCTTCCTCTTCTTTACGGCGTCTCGCTCTCTGATGGCCATATCTTCTTCTGGTGTGTTGTCTTCCCACCGGGGAATGCGTGTTCGGGGTTGGTATCTCACCATGAGCTCAGCCGGCGGCTTTCCCGTTGCGTCGTGCTGAGCGTTTCTGTAGCTTCTGTACATACTGCAAATGGCTTGTGTGTGGGGTGTCTGCTCCACTACAGCTTTCTTTCTGGTTAATTTGATGGTGGCCATGAACCGCTCCACCATTCCGTTGGCTTGGGGCCAGAGTGGCGTGACCTTCTGGTGGTGGAATCCTAGGTGGCCCGCGAGCCTAGCAAACTCTCGTCCTTGGAACGGAGATCTGTTATCTGTCTTGACAATGTTCGGGATGCCCCACTCGCTGAATAGTTCATCTACGATGGGTGCTGTTTCGGTGAATGATGTTGATGGTATTTGCTTGATGAATGGGAACCTTGAGTATTCGTCGATGATTACCAACAGGTATCCACCTTCTTCTAGAGGTTCATAGAAGTCCATCGCAACTTTTTGCCAGGGCCTTCTTGGAAGTGTGGTTAGTTGGAGGGGGTTCGGGGTTGGCCCTTTTGCTGCGAGTTGGCAGGGTCTACAGTGCATCAGCATGTCTTCAACTACTGCGTCCATGTAAGGAAACCAGATGTGATTTCTGAGGATCTGTTTTGTGTTGTCAATCCCCCTGTGGCCTTCGTGGGCTAGTGTTACCAGGGTCTTCCTTAGGTCTCTCGGGGATACTAGTCTGTTTCCACCAAGTAGTATGCCTTGGTCTGTGGCTATCAGTTCTTCATGTACTTTAGCTAGCCGATCGAGCTCTTTCTTGTCTGCTTCCTCCCCTCCGTTTCCTTTTTTTTGGCACTCTCTCCATTTGTTGGAGCGGGTGAGGGAAACGGCGGCTTTGATCGTCGGGTCGGCCTTGCTTCTTTCCTCAAATGTTGCAGTTGAGATCGTCGGTGGCATGGCATTTGAGGACAGGTAGGAGATGTATTCTGCGGCCTCATGAGCCAGGATTTCATCTTTGTTCATCGTGGGGTGCCTGGACAGGTAGTCTGCCGGGTTGGCTTCTCCCCCAGGTTTGTGGATGATCGCGTAGTCATATTCCTGTAATCTTATTCCCCAGCACTCTATTCGGGGAGGCATTTTGGTTTTGAGGTTACCAAATACCGAGAGGAGTGCCTTATGGTCTGTTACGAGGGTGAATTTCCAGCCAATGACAAAGTGGTGATATTTTTCGCAGGCCCATACTGCAGCTAGGCTTTCCCTCTCGGCTTGCGAATAGGCCCTTTCTGTGTTTGATAGTGCGTGGCTGGTGTATGCCACCACCGCATGTCAGACGTTGTCTTTGGCGTCGGTCTGGGCAAGGATAGCTCTGAGTCCCACTGGACTAGCATCCACTGTAATAATGGTGTGCCACTCTGGATGAAAGTATGCCAGCTGGCGGTTGTTGGTGAGACTCTCCTTAATGGTCATGAACGCGGCTTGGCAGGGTGTGTCCCAGATAAAAGGTTGGTCCTTTTTCAGGAGGGTACGGAGCGGGTCAGTGATTGTGGGAGGTAGCGCGCACAGTATCCCGCCATAACTAAGAAGGAGTGCAGTTTGGCCGCTGTCGTGGGGGCATGGAGGTCGGTAATGGCCTTTATCTTGTCAGGGTCGAATGTTATTCCTTTGTTTGAGAATATGTGCCTGAAGAATTTGAGGCTGGTCTTGCTGATGTCACATTTGAGTTCATTTAGTGTCAGTCTCGCTTCTTGGATGTTCTTGCAAATGGCTAATAGGGCTTTGTCGTGCTGTTCTTGGTCCTTTCCAAAGATCAGGATATCATCACTGTAGTTTAGGGCATTCATTTCAGATGATATCAGGCGTCGGATTGTCTCTTAAAAAATCTCAGCAGCAGATGATATACCAAATTTTAGCCACTTGTATCTAAACAGCCCATCATGCGTTGCAAAGGTGGTGATGGGTCTTGAGTCTGGGTCCAGGACGAGCTGGTGGTAGCCATGATTGAGATCTAGCTTTGAAAAGTGCCTCGCCTGATTTAGCCTGATGAGCATATCTTCCAGGCTTGGGCCTGGGTGTCTCCTTTTGCGAGGGGTTGGCACGTTATTGCCATGATGGATTCTCGTGTTGGGGGGTGTCCCTTCATTACTTCCGATTGGTCATATTGTAGGTCAATCAGTGCCAGGGCACTGGCTGTTCGGTAGCTGAGGAGAGAGCGACCTATGGATGGACTCTTTATGACGTGGATCGTGGATGTCACCGTGAGGTCGCGATGCGTCAGGTCACATTGAAATTGCCCCCTTGATGTCATGGGCAGGACTGCTCCCCATTGGAAGATGTGTGTTCTGGATTCTCGTAGAGGGTACAGAGGGGCGATGTTACGGTACAGGTCCTCATTCATGATGTTTACCATCGCTCCTGTGTCCACAATGAATTTGTTACTGTTGTCCCCCATTTGTATCGTCACCCTGGGGGCTGAGGTGTCTTCAATATCGACGCTGAGGAGTCGGACGTATTCCCTATCGTATCTGTCTTGCAAGTATTGAGTTTGGTCGCTTTCCCTTAGCTGATATCTTGGTGGGGAGTTGGTGTATGTGTCCATGTCCTGTTCATGAGATGGCAGGGGGTCCCTCATGTATGTCGCTCCATGTTCTGGCGTTTGCATTGGGTCTCGTTGGCGTATGTCATACAGTTCATGATCTTTCCTATCCGGTTCAAGCTGGAGCCCTTCTAGTGCCCTCACAGTGTTCGGGCGTTGATAGGAGTTCATGGGGTGTGTTGTACTTCTTTCGACAGGGTGCTGTTGTTCTGTGTGCATTTCTGTTGTGCGGCTGGCAGTTCGTTGGAAAATTGAGTTCCCCTGGGGGAGTTGCTCCTTGCACATCACCTGAAAGTGGTTTTCCATTCCACATCTTAGGCAGCGCTGGCCAATGGCAGGGCACAGTCCCCTGTGTGGGTACTGAAACCCACAGCGGTAGCATTGACGTTCATTCTGAGTCCGTTGAGCGGAGTATCTGGGAGTTGGTCTGTTCTGCAAGGTCGGGTATCGGGTGTAAGGGCTTACAGCTGCAATGATGTCGCCCTTTTTTGGATTTTCAATAGCAGCGGCCTGGACATCAACTCTTTCGTATACTCTGGCCAAGTCCAAAACTTCTTTTAGGGAAAGGGGCTTTTTCAGGAGGTGTTTTCTAAACATCGAAGATATGCACCCTTCTTTTATGCGTAGTTTTATCGCTTCGTCATCGTTAAAGTTGGCGAAGTCGCACTTAGTTATCTTTCTTTGAAGGTGGATGACAAATTCTCCTATGTATTCATGAGGGAGTTGACCACATTGATTGAAAGTGTACCGCTCAAAGTCAGGATTGGGTGATATGACAAGTTTCTTATTGATGGCTTCTAGGAGCTTCGAGTAAGTGGTGCGGTCCTGGGAGGGATCGGGCGCATGATGTTTTTTATTTCTCTCCCAGCAACGTTGGCGAAGATGCTTAGTATATTGGGGGGTTCCTGTGTGCCAATGGCACCTACGAAGTCCTCTAATCCTTCTACCCACTCTTCCGATCGCTGACCCTGGTTGTGATGAGGGTTCAGTGTAAATGGTGCGGGCCTTCTCATTACGCTGGCGTGGGAGGATGGTGCTCCTGGTAGTGGTGGCTGGGCATTCGCGTCTGCTGCATCTGGAGCTGACATGATGGTGGGTTTCGTTCTTTGGAGCAGGGCACCGATTCTCCTGTGTGCATGTGGCGTGGGTGTGGGCACTGTGGGGGCCACTTATTTTGTGCACTAGGTCCGTGTGTCCTTTACACGTTATTTTCCTCCCGTTGGTCGGTCAGTATAGGGCCAACCGCGGGCTTCTGCTTGACCTTTATTCCCTTTGTTTTTTGTTTTGTTTTTGCATGTCACTTAATGGGAGACGCAGGGTTTATGCTACTGGGCCCCGTGTTTGTTGGTGCCGCAGTTATGGCGTGAAAAGCGCAGGGAATTCTTAATCCCTGACTTGTTTTTCCTTCCCAGCCCCCGTCAGAGCTCCTTACTTGGTGGCGGATGCGTGCGCAGCAGTCCATTCTTCTTTTCTTCCGGCGGGCGGGCGGGATGTAGCAGCCGGGCCTGCTGCGCTCCGATCGAAGCGGCTCTGCAGCTGCTGGTCTGTCTATGTAGGGAGGCGCACGGGCCTCTCAGTCGGTATTGGGCACACGGGCCCGCGAGGTTAGTCCCCAAGGGTTGCTGGGCACTCGGGCCCACAGTGCTCTATGGGCACGCCGGCCCTTTCCGCCTGCAGGGCACACGGGCCCACCCGGACAGCTGGGCACACGGGCCCCTGAAATACGTTGGGCATGCAGGCCCTCCCTCCTTGCTGGGTCTGTACGCAGGCCCTTTCCACCTGCAGGGCACACTGGCCCACCTGGTCGACTGGGCACACGGGCCCCCGAGATACGTTGGGCACGCAGGCCCTCCTTCCTGGCTGGGTCTGCGAGGTCGCTCGCACTGCCAGGCGCACGGGTCCTCCTGATTTGTCGGGCGCTCGAGTCCACCGCTGCTGGGCTCACAGGCCCTCCACTGCTGCCATCACACAAGAGTTTGTGTCATCCTCCTCGCCAGTTGTTATGGGCTCTCAACACTCATCGACATTCATGCACACAACAGATGCACGGAGCCATGATTACTGTCAACCTTCTTTATTTCTCTTCACAACATAACTGCCCTTCTCTCCCTCGTCCCTCCCGTTCCGCCCTCTTCCCGCCTTGGTGTGGGCGTTTTCCTTAAAGGGGCTGCGTCCCTTTTAACCACGTACAACAGCGGTGTGCGCAGAAGTGTGCCAGTGTGCCACCCGCACTTTGAGATCCCTGCGGTGTCAGATCCTCCTACTGATGTGGGTTGGAGCTGACACCGCAGGGTGCTTTTATTTTTTTTCTTTATTTTTTTCTTAGGTGTTCCCCGCTTTCTGAAATGGTAAGTGGGGGACACCCCCGCAACCCCCGACCCCCATTACTGCACCCGGGAAGAGCGGGGGACACCCCAGCAACCCCTTTTCTGCTGGTGCGCAGTAAATGTCACCCTCATGTTGTGCGCCTCCAAAGTCGCAGTGAGGGCAAAATGAGGGCGACATTTTTGTACAATACCGCTAGGAGCCTTACAAACACCCCACGGAACCTTTAATTTTTCCTTCGCCTTCCTTTACTCAATGTGCACCTTGACAGGCACCCCACTACTCAGTGAGAGGGAGTGAAAGCGAGACGTTGAGAGCGCATTCGAGAGAGAGAGAGAGAAAGAGACCAAGATAGAAATGTACATGTACACATGGAGGGGAAAAAAGAACATACAGATGAAATTATTCACAGGGTGGCGAGAGAGAGAAAAACTGTGATTGATTTAGAAACTGTGCCTCATAGACAGCCAAACTATCCGTGAAAGATTGACTGAGTTATAGACCTCAGGCCTGATTCACAGAAGTGTTTTATAATGGCGCAATCCATAGGAAAACACTCTGTGAGTCAGGCCCTTGGACTCCAACTAGGACAAAAGTGACAAGAAATAGAATGATAATCTAGGGTGACGGACTAGAACAAGAGACTAGGACTAGGATGAGAAACGGGATGTGAGAAAATGTTACGAAAGTAGAAGTAGGACCAGAAACTAGAACAATAGGAGTTTGCACTCCAGTATATAGCGCTTCATGACAGCTTCCTCCAGCTTCTAAGCACTGTAACATCATGGTTCTTGATTTATCTATCTTAGAAAGATAAAAGGCTAAATTGGCCTTGCCACAGTGTTTGAACTTGTGAAGTGCAGGCTGTCCTCATGTCAAAGACCAGCACTTTACTCATGAATTATCAACTCAGAAGGATGAAAGACAGGGAGTAGCATGGGAGACTATAATAGGGACTAAAATAAAGGACTATGACTAGGATGATGGACTATCGTGAGAGACTGTATTGCGACCCAGACTGCATAAAGTACAGAGTTCTGCATGTTTCTTTTGTTTACTCGAGGCTGCACTGAGACCTGCTGAAAGAGGAACGCCTGGTGAGTGGCAGGAAATAAAATAATACCAATATGTTAAGCATCGGATGCATGCCAAAAGCATGTCCAATTGGTGCGACAACCAACTATTCTGCTCTCAATACTCTTTCCCATAGTTCTCCTCTCTGTACCATTGTTTTGTCCACAAGGTAATGCTAAAGTGCCACATATGTGCCAAAACCCAAATCTCTACATTATGTTCTCTTGTACTCATGGGTGGACTGGCCTACAGGGAACTCTGGAGATTTCCTGGTAGGCTTCTTCACCCTAGGCCTCTTTTGTTTGGTAACCTATTTTATTTCCATAGAAAAAGGGTTGGGCTTGCTCAAAATGTGTAATATGGGGCCACTTAGAAAATTATTTCCAGGGCCTCGCTTGCTTCCCAGTCCACCCCTGCATCTACTGCGCCAATAACATGTCCCCAGCCTCCTGTCCATTAAATTCTGGTATCTGCAGTTCAGTTTCAGCGGGAACCCATCCGCCATGCTGTCCTATATAGACTGCCACATACCTGAGATGCACCTGCTACAATGGAGATCTCTTCAAAGTGCCCCATCGCTGAGTGGAGCTAGCTTTGTCCTGTATTCAAAAGAAATAAACATAAAATAAATTGAAATGCCTTCGTTCTATGGCCTCGCAGCTTTCACACATTGCAAGTTTGCTTTGTCTATGGGCATCTTGCAATCAGGACTCCAGCACATTGCCACACTCTATTCTAAAAGTACAGACCTGGTGTCTCTATTTGGAGAGAAGAGGCTAGATGATGGTAGATGCTGCAAGCTGGAGCATGGAAGAAGACAGAGGGCCTCATTACGACCCTGGCGGTACGGAGTGAATGGCGCCGTAAAAGGTGCCGGCGCAGTTCACCCCGTACCACCACATTACGAGTTCCCCTCACGGGACCCAGTAAGCACGCCTGGGAAAACCAGGCGTGCTTAGCGGGTCCCGCGAGGGGAAGAGGGAGCAAACAACAGGACATCTCGTAATGGCCCATTGTTTGCTCCCTCTCCCATTCCCATTCAGCCCTATGGGGGCTGAAATGGGAATGGGGAAGGACCGTGTCCGGGTCCTTGGAGCGAGGAATTACCGGGCCTTCCGAACTCGGAATGGCCCGGTAAGTCCTCATTCCGAGGACCCGGACCCCGACGCGATTTCGGCGGCAGCCATGCCGCCAATAGCGGCATGGTTACCGCCGAACTCGTAATGAGGGCCAGAGTATTTTCTTGGAGAAAAGTAAGATGTAGCATATTCACCAAAATGAAAAAAATATATATATTTAGCCAGAAGACAACTTTGAAGTTTTGCGAACATGTGCAAAGTACCACTTTTGTGTATGTGCACCACTCTCCTATCCAGGCCGCCAATCGATGTAACCCATCTCCTTGGCAGCCCCTTGGAGCTTCCACGTGTGATGGTCTTGGAGTAAGCCAAAAAGAAAATCGAATATTATTTTATGAATAACTAATTTTGTAAATTCACATTCATTTACTCATGAGTAAGCAGCCACTTTTCCCACTTTGTGAATGAGCCCCTTTGAGTCTGAAAATGCACCCTCATTTAAGTGGGAGGGCGTGTTCAAAGTTGCTAGTTCAGCCAATCAGTCATGGCATTAAAGAGGAACCCGACAGCATGTCTGTGCATTTCCTAACAGGTCACAGAGAATTCATTTTCAAAGCAAAAGGTGCATGCTCCCTCATGACATTTCGCAAAGCCATGAAAACAGTGCTCTTCACCTGAAACACGCCGCTATCTACAGCCATAATCTACCTCACCACATAAACGTGGTCCCACGTAGATGTTATTCACCTATGTTCATTTTATATTATATGTATTCTAATGTATACTTGCTCTTTTTGCTCATTGTACAACTGCTTCTCCCCATGTGCCATCTCCCTGTAACTAAGATCCCCTCAAGTAACAGTGCCTCAATGCCCAAGGGCTGCTGTGCGCTATACAAATGTAATTAATAAATAAATAAATGCTTTAGGGGTGTCCAAAATTACCGTTACTGCCAATTAGTCCGGCGGAATTTTCACCGGATTACAAGTGGTGGTGTAAGTCCCCATTTAATAGGGCTTTTTTGGTGGAATTACCATGACAGAATTTCCGCTGCGATAATTCCACAGATTCTGCAGATTTTTCAGCGGTGAGTTGGAGGATTTACCTCCAGGATTTTATTGGAGGCAAATCCTCCACTCCATGCCCAAACCTGTAAGTAGTCATACTGGTAAAGTTGGCGTATACAGAGTTACCGCCAACTTCACCACTCAGCACCAAACTCGTAATGAGGCTCATCATCTATAACCTTGTGCACCAACAGCAACATAGGTGTCCTCGATAAAAAGATCTCTAACCTAAGAGTATTTAAAGAAATCTATGTGCATGATCTAAATACCAGACTCCAGCTGGTCAAAAAATTCCACTAAACCTGCTTCAAACAGTTTCCCTGTTCTGTGCAAGCCTAACGCTTCTTATCAGTCTATAACATAATTAGAGAATGTTTGAGGTAGAGCTTTGTTTTTCCACATTGTTGCATGTAAATGCAATTAGGAACAGTATGTTTTTTGTGGATATCATACTTTTGAAATCCTGGAAACCAAGGTCAACATTCTACCAGACTCAAATCAATATCTTTCAACGGTACTGAGTGAAAATTTAATTTGAATTAAAACTACATTTTAAAAAATCGATGTTTAAGGATCGATCAGAGACCACTTGCCCCTGTAGTGGTCATCAGGAAACCAGACAAACATATATATATATATGTAGCAACGTGAAATAATGAAGCAATGCTATTTGAGCAAACCACCATCGTATTCCAAATGAATGAAATGTTTGCCATGTTGGGGAAGACTAGATGGTTTGCGTCCCTGCACTTATAATCGCCTTGCCATAAAATAGCGTTACTCCCTGAATCCCTACAACTAAAATATTGTTTAAACTCTAAGTGTCTGCAGGTATAGGTGAATGATTTGTAGGCTAGTGTCTGCTTCAGAGGTGTTCAGCATAGACAATCTTTTTGGACATTTTGATCAATGTTGAATTCAAGGAGAATGATGATACATTATTCCATAAGCTTCTGAGGAAATTAGGGAGAGCTGGAAGTAAGGTGAGAAGGGAGACACATCAAATCTAAGTGCACCATTTGTGCTCTATGGGTCATTGTATACATGCGAAGGTGAGAGATAGAATCCTGAAATGGTGCATGCTAGGCCAGCATGTTCTGTTCCGATCTATCGCTAATACAGACTTTGCAGGTGACCTAGGCACCCAACTACTTCAAAGACAATTGCACATTAGGAACTGTAGCACATGTACTGCTCTAGAAGATATGGGTTGGCAAATGTTTTGCAATTAGAAGGTCTGTGAAGGTTAGACAGACTGGAGGGTGGGCAAGGTGCTGGTCTTAGTTGAATCTTGGAGTAGGCAATTTGGGCTGCTACTATGTGTGGAGGGATCACGTATGGCATTCCGAAAGGCGCTGAAAACCATGCTCTTTGCCTAACCAACCTCTGCACGAGACACAGCATGACTGCATACTTAAATATGATATAAAACTGCAAATGTATACTCAGCCTGTACCCCTCCCTGGAACTAAGTGCCCCTCAAGAAACAGCGCCACTATGCCCGAGGGCTATTTGTGTGCTATACAAATGTAAAAAATAAAATAAATAAATAGTGTTAGCCTGTCTGTTGCACTCGTAGATATATGATGGTAACCTATCCACTGCACTTAGAAGTTCTATAAGGTAGCCATTGTAACACATAAAGATATGTGCAGGTCCCAGTGATATTGCACTTAGAAGATGCCCAATGGTAACCTATTATGGAACTTAGATGATATATGGAAGACTATAAGAGCAGCCTGCCTACTGCATTTAGAGAATCCTATGATGCACATAAGGTAGCTTGTCTGCCATGCCTAGAAGATGTACTAAGATAGTCCATTTGCCCTTAGAAGTCCTTGAGGGTAGTCTGTTTATTAGTGCCTTAACGAGCCTATGGGGGAGTGTGTCTTTTTCACAAAGACGATCTGATCACACAGTGAGTTCAAAGACAAGCTCCATCTGTGCATAAGGAACGTATAAACGCAGCACTTCGGTGGACATCTGCTGCGGGCGCAGCTATCCCTACACACACTCTAGAATGCAGTTTTGACAATGTCAAATTTGGTCTAGCTGGACACATTACGCCTTTGCCTCCTTATACCAGACTTGCCTCAACACCTCTGCCATTAGAATGCAGTGACAACCTAGGACAATATTCATTCTAGCTGGTCACATAATGAGTCCCTTGCATTAGCACACTTTTGTTACCTCCCTCGACACCCATCCACATGCCTGACCTCTTGGGTTACTTATTGGAACCTAGCCAGCCCACCTAATTCCTATTCTTTTACACATGCACACACGCATTCTATGCCTAAATGCAAGTTTAGGCATGTAAATACTCTTATCATAGTGGTTTTATCTAAGATCCCCAGAAAAAATCTCATGTCACAGTAAGAAATGGCTAGACTGGCTGCACCAAAAGGCCAGTTTAGTCACGTAATAACATTTATCATGCTTCCTTTATCATAGAAAGGTGTCCAGTAAAAAATGTCATGCCACAGTAAGAACTGGCTAGACTGGCAGCACCACAATGCCAGTTTAGCCACATAACATGCTTGCTTTATCATGGATGTCTATTAGAAAATATCTGCCCTCTTACGCCCCTTCACTCAATCAGTGTCCCGTGCTGGCACAAACCCAACACAATCACATGCACATTCACCCGCTCATTCACACACTCATGCAAGCCCACATTCATGCACCATTCACTCAAGCATTCACTCAGGATTCAAAAAGCACTCACAAAACACCACACACTCACTCATTCACGTGTGCACCCAACCATACATACATCATTTAATCATCCATTCACACACACACATTCATACATAACAACAAATATACACATCATACTTAAAAAATTCCAAAACTACCTGGTCTGGATGATGCTCCTGCTGAGATGCTGCCTCCCTTGAGGAGTGTCATCTGGCTCCCATGCACAATAACACAAAATATAATAGAGGTTTTATGTACTGTGTCTTCTGAATGAATTAATGAATTATTGAATATGCATAACAGCTCTCTGAACCTCTTAAAGTGCTTCTTGGTTGTAGAAAGGGAACATGTGAGCACCACAAATGAAGTGTTGTTTTTGTGAAATCTGGAAGTAGAGAACGCTTCCTTGTTCATGCACATGCATGCAGGAGCCAGAGCGTCACACTGTCAGAACCCCAAATAATTTGAATGTGCAGAGAGGTGCAGCAGCGCCCCCTTGCACATTAGTACATGCAGTTCACCAGCCTGCATTCCCAATGGGCCATGCAAGGCTGGGTATGCAACACATTCCCAGCCTTGCATAGCCCCTTGTACATGCATGCTGGGGATCATAAACTGTCAAAGGGAAACCATCTTGCAATTTTAAAGTTAAAGCCACAGCTCCTCCATGATAGGGAAGGGTACGGGTGCTTCGGCACCCCCTCGGCCATTATGGACAAGATACCCCTGTGAAAAAATGTCAACGTTTGCAGCCACTGCAAAAATTAATCACTCTCCATTGAAGCTTAAAGTATGTCTGATGGCCATCATCGCAGTCTAGAAAACTATTTAGTACAACTACTGACCACCTTTACTTTCTCGGCCCTGCAGGAGTTGTGCCAGAGTGAAGATGGAACTGTTTTCCTTGCACCATCTTTAAACCATGCACTGTTACTGTTATGCAATTGACAAGCTTACCATCTATCAGAAACCTTAGAATCGTGCATATTGAGGCATCCCACAGCAGTAAATGACCATACCAAGGACAAATCAACACTCTAAAAATACCACATAAAACAAAATATAATAGAGTTTGTAGGTACTGTGTACTCGGAATTAATTCATGAATTATTGAATGTGCATTACACCTCTCTGAACCTCTTAAATTGCTTCTGGGTGGGAGAAAGGAAACACGTGATTTTCAGAAAAGAAGTGTTGTTTTTGTGAAATCTGGACAGTTGGTACGAATAATTATGGTTCTAGGCACTACAATTAATCTCCAGGGTCCTTGGTCTACAAAGTGTCTGCCTCCTTTTGAACTGCAGCTTGGTAGGGAAACTTAGAACAATGCTTGGTGGCGAGCACAGGAAGCATTCAGGGTCTACGGCTGAATGTTGCTGTCGGAGTCTTTAAGAACATCTGCATTCGTGTATTTCCCTATAGGCTCACTGTCTTGATGGTAACCCAAGTATTCCCAGGGAACCAATATATCGATGTTATGATTGGGAAATTGAATCGCAGTGTTTCTGTTCAACCGTCCACCCTGCCCCCTACCATGGGTGCCCCTTCTCCAGTAGCAGCAGTGAAACGTCTGGGAGTGATCCTGAACTTGGAGCTGTTTCTTAGCCCACATTAACATGTCAGTCACAAGCTCACTTACTTATTATCTCTACATGCTCAGAATTTACCCAGACCCGGGTCTTATGCAGGCTAGTCTAGTGCAACAGTCCATTGATGGGTTTCCCCAAGTTCTCAATGAAATCACTGCACTGCGTCCACAGTATGTCAGCTTGGATGATCAAGACCTAAAAAGATGTGCTCTTTTCTCCTTGGGCGTATAAAGCTGGCACTGGCTCCCACTCGAACAGAGACTCAAGTCCAAACTCCACTCACAGTGCATCAAATAATCTGGCAGAAAGGCCCCAAGTACCTCACCAAGGAATTGAATTGTTACTCCCCCCACCAACCTAGGAACTTGAGATCAGCCAACACCCACTTTGGTAAAGAGATCCAAATCTTCTTTTCCAGCTGGCTTATATGATTTAACATGAATTCACTAACCTCACCCATGAGACAGGATGGCTTAAGGAGTTCTTGGCACTCTCTTCCTCCACAGGATTTCATAAGCAACTTGTGTTGGGAGCTCTGCGGAAGTTCAAGAATCTTGTTGCAACTGTTCCCTCAGCCGCATGAAAGATTTCCCACATTTCACTGACTCCCTCCATGTAAGTCCTTGGGATTGTGTTAAATGAGGAGATACTTATACCTCAATACTTCCCCATGACTCTTTTGCACTTCTGATTTCAGTAACTGGACCCAGAGGACTTCTACCCCAGGGACATGTTTGAAGTGGCTTCTGCCAACACATCATCGCCTCCCCACGCTTTTCTCCTTTCACGTTTCCTTATCCCATCCCCCTTTCATTCCCAGTACCACAAAGAGAGTCCTCCCTTTATGCTGGCAGTGCACAAAACACGTATTAAAGGTCGATACATTTTCAACCAAATAATACAAAAAATAAAATAAATAAATAAACATGAAGAGCAGTCCAACTGCATCATGTTGGACCATTGTCGGTATCATGAATTGCCAGGGCAATGTACACTATGTATGTGTTGTCAAACAGAAGTTCCTGATAGTTGGTAACCAATACCTTGTGCTCTGGTGCACTGAACGAGAATGGGCTTGTTCGAATGGGTGAAGATCCTTTCAGGATGTGCTGACTGTAAAACCCAGAGGGCCATCGAGATTTATCATAGCATTGTAGTCTTATTCCTAGGCTTTTTACTAAGAGCCTGATCACCTATTTAATTCAAATGTATTGTGGAGAATTGATGGCAGTGCCACAAACACAACTATAGTTTCTAATTCTTTTTGTAAATGTAAATAGTACATTACGGCTTAATAATATTTTTTTGTATAAATTCTCTCAAATACTTTCCATCCATAACAATAGTAAAAATGAATGATACAGGGAATCAATGAATAACACATTAGCCTACAATATTGGAAATCATTACAATCCTCCCCCAAAGTTTTGTAAAATTATAAAATAAATCAACACCATTCCCCTCAAGATAAGTGAATCATAAATTGGGCACAGTGTCAGAATTTGCTTTGCACCCCAACATCAAATGTTTAGCAGTTTTCAGCTTACAATCTCCATACAATCGACAATTACGCAAATTCATGGCTAATCTCAACTGATGCCTAGTAACTTCATGAGTTGAAATCAGATTTAATTCAATGTTTAATTATTTGGCAATGATCCAATTACGGCATGTGTGGTTAAATAACCACCAACTCTGGAGAACCGCATATAATAATCAATATATTCTAGGGACAATGATTTGGTTAGCAAATGTATCAAAGATTGTTCCAAATCCATTTCAAAGATCATTCTTTTTACTTTGACCTTGAGAGTAGAACATTCAATTGGTGTAATAACAAATCTAACAAACCAGTGGATAGATCTTTATGTAATCAAAGTTTAGTTATAGGCGCCCCTCTGCGAGAACGAACACGGCCCATTGACCTGTTCTTTGGTAAGGTGTCCACTCAAGAGTCCGCAGCCACACGTTAGCTCACGATACCTTTCCATTTGGCTATCAGTCTTTGTCCCGCCCACATGGGCAGTCCAGCACCAAAATGCTATGGCAAATCCCTTCTGAACAAGAGTACCAACAGCAACCCCATACACGTGTTTCAGCATTGTTGGGCCTCATCAGTGAGGTGGGACTGTGCCTCTCTGAGCACAGTGATCAAGTGGTCCACGTCTGGATGACCCTAGGAACCACTGTATTGCTTTTACAGGCAGCATCACTCGCAAGCATGGGGGAAGGAAGAATTTCAATGGACAGATCCCTAATGCAAGCCACACTAGTCAACAATCTAGCTGGTTTGAGAAATCATATGTGAGTGAGCAACCATATTCGTATTAATCGAATCACATTTATCAATGATGCCAATGCTAAGTGTTGAGAACATGAAGAATCTGGAGACGCTGGAGAAGCATTGATTGCATTGTTCATGGATTCAACACCCATCGAGGTATGCGGGTTCTCTGCATCTGCTAAGGTAGAATTTAGTAAGGCCGATTCAGGGGTGCACACAAGGCTCTTGCCTAAGAAGGTCTTCATATGATGATGGACTACAATCTGGGCCGGTAAAAGCTCTCTTACTGCAGCCCCCTGTGCAATAAATGTTGGTAACAGTAGAGGGCTGTTTAGAGCCAGGACAGGCATTGGTTGCAACAATATTAGGCTGGGGAGCGTTATTAACCTGTTCAATAATTTTACTCCCCAAACAGCTCAACTCTGTCCTTAGACAATCAGTAGTTTTGATAAGTGTTACCGAATACATAGGGCCTCATTACACGGCAGGCGGTAACCATGGTGCTATTAGCACCATGGTTGCCGCCGGTATTTTACCGTGTCCGCCTTGGAGGATGGCGTAATTACCGCCCTACTCCAAGGTGAGTGGGGTGGTAATTCCCCATTCACCAAGGCACTTCCCCATTCCCATTTTTGCCCCCATAGGGCTCAATGGGAATGGGGAAGGAGGTAATTACGGTACCGCAAATTGCGGTACCGTAATTAGCACCAAGGTCCCTTTGTGGGCCTGTTCCTTAACGGCTGGTAAAACCAGCCATTAAGGCCGGGTCCCGCAAAGGGACCTCGTAGTAAGGCGGTAAGGGTTTACCGGTACCGGTGCCCTTACCGGTACCGGTAAACCCTTACCGCCTACCGTGTAATGAGGCCCATACTCTTTAAAATGCCAATTTTACATCACATTCTATCAGAAAACTCCCCTTCTGTATTATGCAAACAGTCTCTCACAAAAGGAATGAATTGCCATTTGCAGCGGTGGGACACTTTTTCATTGGTGTCCGAGACCATTTCATGCCCCAGTGCGACCCTTATCACACGGGGCACTTGTGATACCTAAGTGGCTCAAGCCTGCCAAGCCAATTCAAGAACAATGGGAATGGTGCAATCTTGAAGAAATTGGAGGGAAGCAGTGCCGGGTTTGTACACATTTCAAAGCAGTACATAGGGGGTGGGAGCGAGATGGACATTATATGAACGCTGAGTTACAATCAGCCATTGCAGCAGTTGCTCAATGTCTGAAAAAGCATCAAAGGCCAAGTGTGGCCCATGACAATGTATGTTTGGTTTCAACATCAGACATGATTGGTGGAGGGTGGTGACAAGGGTCTTCAGTCATAAGAACGTTCTGCATCTGAAGCAGGTGAGGGACACCAGGGCTTCTGTCAGATGCACCTGCAAAGGCTCTGGCAGACACGTAACGCTCTTTCTAGTCAGAACTGCAAAGGAACCCAACAGTGGAATGGAAGGTAGGTTCCACAGTGTTACTCTCAGCTGGATCCCAAGGTTGATCATGTTGATTGTTATTTTGAGATGGTACAAAAGCAGCGCTTTACAGGCATGGCTGCTTGCACTCGGAATTATGCCACATTCCAAACTACGCAACTACGCAAAGTTTCCCAGGTTTTTTTCAACTTTGCCTGCAGTGAAGAGTTTGCACCACACTACTTGTTCTGCGGATTTAATCTCCCATCTGCCGTTACAGCCAAAAATCTTCACAAAATGAATTTGGTAAGAATGAAATAGACCAAGCCTCCTTTGCAGAAGTTTCACAGAAAACAAAACACACACTCACCAGCAAATCAAAGAGGGACAAGACGTAATCAGTTATATTACACTACTGTGGGTCCCTGTGGCGCTGCCCCGTGTGAGACGCGCACGCGGCGGCGTGACGTTGCACGCCGCCGTGTGCTGTATAAATAAATGGGGCGTTCCCGGCTGCCGCAGAGCGACTGGGAAGCCCGAACTGGAAGGACGTGTGAGCAGTGTGGTCCTTTCAGGGTGGGGGCTTGCGGGCATGCATGGGGCCAAGGACAAACCCCCAACAGTGGCGACAAGTGTCAACGGATGCCCGGGCCCGGCGGTGAAGGCTTTCCGGAATTTTTCCCTGAAAAGGAACGTTCGGATGTTTCGTTTCACGTCGTGGCTGCGGATTGTACACGCGGCTGGCGGCCATTTTGTCTCTGAGGCCGTGGAACTTCATCAGGCTCCGGTTTGGAGGGTGAAGGTGATCCAGGTCTAATTTTTTTATATTCTGCTTGCAGGCAGAGTAACCTGCACGCCCATGCCTGGTTTGTGAATTTTCATCCAGTTTTGGGACTCCTACGTCGAGTGGAAGCTAGGATATGGACTAACATGGCAGGGCCTGTTTAGTCCACTCCACAATTGTAGCTTAATTTTTGGAACATCCACACCCCTGTGGACCACGGCAAGGTGGAAACACAGCGTTTTTCTTTGTCCCCTTCATCATCAGGACGCTGTGGCTTCTTCTTTGTACCCTTCATCATCACGGGGTTGGCTGCAGTGGGTGTCTTCTTCTCCTCCGGTGGTTTTGTGGCTGGAAGCTGTCCCAGGTGAGCGAGGGACAGGTCACCACCGCCTGTCCCCCAGGCTGGACTGTTTCTGTGCATGGAAGAGGGGGGGAGGTTTTTTGTTTGTCGGCATGGTGGTGGTGGGTGGTTGAGTTGCGGCCCTCAGGACACTAGGTGGGGGTGCCTGTGCGCTCAAGCCCATGAGTGACATTGATGATCAGGAGGGTGAGGCCGCCGTAGCTGCACAGCTTCCTCAGGACGGTGGCCAAGCGGCGCATGATCAGCAGGTTTTGCAGCCCCCAGTGTTTCCAGTTCAAGAACCAGCGGCGGCTCTACAGCTGCCCCCGCAAGTGGGTGCTCAGGCTCAGGGCGGTGGCACAGCCAGGTGCTCAGCAAGGACTCCCTGTCATGGCTCAGGCACGAGCCCAGGCTGCCCTGCAGCCCATTCTCAAATTTGATGCATCAGGCTCACCTTCCAGCATGGGGCCCGGTGGAGGAAGTGGGTTGGCCACCTGGACATGTATTTCAGGGCTGCTCAGGTGACGGACGACGACAGCATGGTGGCCACTATGCTGTACTCGGCGGGGCCTGCGGTCCAAGAAATCTTTGAGTCACTTTCTCCGGTGGACCAATCCTATGATGCCGCCAAGGCGGTGCTCCTTGCACATTTTCTGCCCCTTGCCAACGTGGACTATGAAAGATTTGTCATGCTGTCGGCCAAACAAAAGGACGATGAAACACTGGACACCTTTTATGGTCGCCTGCGCCGCCTCTCCCTGGGCTGTGCATGGGGGGACGCGGAGGACATGATGCGCACAATGCTGATTGAGGCGTGCTCCTCCGGCAAGCTCAGGAGGCAGGTCCTGAGAGAGCCGGGCATCACACTGCCCCGCATATTGGAACTGGGCCGATGTCATGAGTTGGCAGAGGCTCGTGCCAGCAAGATGGAGGCGGGGTCCCGCTCAATAAAGTCGGAGGAAGTGTGTGCTGTGTGGCGAGGCGGCCGAGGAATGAGAAGGCCGGGCGGTGGAGCCCCGGGACAGAACAGGAAGATAAGGGGAGTCGTGCCAGAAGTGTGGCTATGACCTTCCCCACCCGACGGAGTGCCCGGCAGCGGGAAGAACATGTGGCATGTGCGGCCTGCCTGACCATTTTTCTAGAGTGTGCAAGGCGGCCCTGCCCGTGATGGTACCTAGAGGTCTGGCCCAGACATGGACTCCGCGCCAGAGCCGACCACCAAATGTGGCCCAGGTGGAGCAAGGTGAAGAGGGGGCCCAGGTGGACGAGGCAGATGAGGAAGAGGAAGAGAACATCTTCTTTGTTTCGAGTGTGGAAGTCCTGAAGGGGAAGAGCAGGAGGCAGCCGAGGTGTGTGGTGGAGGTTAACCACTCTCCAGTCCCGGTGCTGGTGGACACGGGGGCGTCGGTCAATGTAATGGCCAGGGGACACTATGATGCCCTTGACCCGCCCCCCGGACCTGGCTACGCTGAGAGCCCGCATATTCGCTTTTGGAGGACTACAACCAATACCGCTGGACGGTGCCTTCGTGGCAAGTGTGGAGCATGAGGGCTCCCGGATCAGGGCTCGGTTCTATGTGACCCCTGTGAGTAACAACACTCTCCTAAGCTGTGCTGCTGCCGAGGCTTTTGGAATTGTCAGTTTCGTGTACTCGGTGTACTTGGAAGACATCAATGACCTCCTGGACAAGTATGCTGCCCTCTTCGTCGGCATTGGAAAGATGACCGGTGACCCGGTCTGGCTGCACATTGATGACTCTGTACAGCCCATCGCCCTGAAGCACCGCAGGGTGCCGTTCCATCTCAGGGAGCAGGTGGACAAGGAGTTAGACAACCTGGTGAGTCTGGACATTATCGAAAAGGTCGAGGGCCTGACGCCCTGGGTGTCCCCCATTGTGGTGGCTAGAAAACCTAAACAACCTGACTCTGTCCGGATTTGTGTGGACATGAGGCTACCCAACAAGGCCATTAAGAGGGAGCGGCATCTCACCCCTACCATCGATGACATTATCGCTGAAGTACAAGGGGCCCGTTTCTTCTCCAAGCTAGACCTTTGAGCAGGATATCATCAGGTTGTCCTCCCTCCACCCCGAGTCCCGGTACATAACAACGTTTACCACCCACCGTGGGCTGTACAGGTACAAGAGGTTGAGTTTTGGGGTGTCATCGGCTGCAGAAGTATTTCAGAACATTATACGGGGCGCCCCAGCAGATCTGGAGGGTGTCCTTTATATCAGCGATGATATTCTGGTGTTCGCAAGGACAGAGGTGGACCATCTGAGGAGGCTTGGAAAGACCTTTGAGAGGCTGCAGTCACTGGGACACACCCTTCATAGGGATAAATGTGAGTTCCTGCGCCCCTCCATTGAATTCTTCGGGTTTGTGTTCAAGGAGGTGGGGGTGTCGCCCGATCCGAGGAAGGTTCAGGACATTAAGGAGGCGCAGCCCCCCGAGTCGGTGTCCGACGTGAGGAGCTTCCTTGGTATGGTGACATACTGCGGGCGCTTCATTCTAAATCTCGCGTCAAGGTCCAAGCCGCTCAGGGCGTTGACGAAAAAGGAGTCGACCTGGCAATGGGGCCCACTTGAGCAGTCGGCTTTTGAGGACATTAAGAGCGCCTTAACAGTAGAGGACACCATGGCATTCTTCGACCCGGCGCTGGCATCCGAGATCATCGTGGATGCCAGTCCGTTCGGCCTGGGGGCTGTACTGACTCAGGTGGACCGGGACGGGAGCGTCCGCCCAGTGGCATACACCAGCAAGGCGCTCTCGGAGACGGAACAACGATACTCCCAGATCGAGCGGGAGGCGCTGGCGGTCCTCTGGGGTTGCAGACATTTTTGACTCTACGTCTTGGGGCGTCCAGTGACCGTGGTAACAGACCACAAGCCATTGCTTCCCATTCTGGCTGGGTCATCCTCGAAGCCCCCGGCTAGGATTGAGAGGTGGATGCTTGCCTTGCTTGAGTATGGAGTTACCCTGGTGTATCGGCCCGGGGCCAATAACGCAGCAGACTACCTCTCCCGGCATCCTGGAGAGCGCAGGGGAGAGGAGTACGACACCTGTGCGGAGGAGGCCGACGACCATGTCGAATGGTGGTGGAGGGTGCCACGCTGAATGCGATGCCCCTGTCGGACCTGGAGGCGGCCGCAGCCGAGGATGAGTGCTTCCAGATCCTAAAGCACTCAATGCAGCACGGCTCCTGGAAATCAATCTTGGAGGCACTGGAGGGGCGGACCCAGGAGGCGAGGACAGGGCTCGAGCAATTGTGGAAGGTCAAGGACGAGCTGTCCTTCTCGGAATCGGGTCTCCTACTCCGAGGTGATAGCATAGTGGTTCCCCAATCCAAGATAACGGAGGTCATCACGTTGGCCCACCATGGACATCAGGGCGCCGCCAAGACCAAGGCGAGGCTGCGGCTGAAGGTCTGGTTCCCGGAACTGGAGAGAAGGGTGGATGACTTTGTGGCAGCCTGTGTGTGGTGCCAGGCAGCTTCTCCCATGCAACGAGAGCCGGACATCGAGGCGATGCCCCTGGGGACCCAGCCCTGGGAGGTCGTCCATGCGGACTTTGGGTCGACGTCCATAGGCACCCATTTTCTCGTAATCGCTGATGAGTACTCACGATACCCGGAGGTGGAGTTTGTGGAGTCGGTGGCCTTCGAGCACGTGGTCGTGGCCGTGGAGAAGGTGTTTGCGGACCATGGTTTCCCCATCACTCTGTGCTCGGACAATGGGTCGCCGTTCCAAAGTGAGCGGTTCTCGGAGTTCCTGGAGAGCTGCGGGATATCCCCGCTGTGGCCCCGAGCTAATGGTGACGCTGAAAGACTGATGCGTACACTCAATAAGACCTTCAGGATTGCCCATGGACAAGGGCAGCCACTTCAACAAGCCCTCTACCAGTTCCTGTGCGTGTACCGCACTACCCCACATGCCTCCACGGGGTTAGCCCCGACGGAGGCTCTGTTCAGGCGATGTCCCCGGGGCCTACTACCCGAGGTCCAGGAGAAGGAGCCGGGAGTAATTGACAACAAGCAGGTCGAGCCCGACAGGCGGGTCAGGATTGACCAGGAGAACTTGCGAAGGGGTCTTCGCCCCCAGCGGCTGGAACCGGGAGATGAGGTGCTCATTCGAAACCGACACCCCCATGGGAAGCTCTCACTCCCCTATGAGCCGGAGCCATTGGACGTGGTAGCCGTAAAGGGGTCCATTGTGACGGCCTCGGATGGAAAATCTGACGTCACCCGAAACGTCAGTTTCTTTAAGAAGCTGGGTGATCCACGAACTGAACCACCACTGGACCCGGATGTAGCGGAGGTGCCGGAGGACGCTGGAAGTCCCTTGGGCACACCGCATTCCCCTGACCGGGGTACTGCTGCGGAAGGACTTCCCATGCCGGAGGTAAGCGGGAGGTACCCCCAGAGGGCTGGGCGAGGGAAACCTGCTTACCTCAGCGAATACGTGCTGGGACATGTGGACAGTATGCCAGACTAAAGGGGACCCGGGTGGCTGACATTAAAGGGGTATGGGCGTAAAATGTTGATGTTATTGTGTTGTGTGGTTTGTAGTGTTTAGTAATAAAAGCAGTTGTGTGTCCTCCCGAAAAAGGAGGAGTGTGCCGCTGCCCCCGTGTGGGACGCACACACGGCAGCGTGACGTTGCACGCCGCCGTGTGCTGTATAAATAAACGGGGCGTTCCCGGCTGCCGCAGAGCGACCGGGAAGCCAGAACTGGAAGGACGTGTGAGCAGTGTGGTCCTTTCAGGGTTGGGGCTTGCGGGCACGCATTGGGGCCAAGGACAAACCCCCAACAGTCCCTTCTTAAGGACCCGTCCTCCCAAAAAGATTTAAAGATCTCACCAAAAATGAAGTGCCTGCTTTTAGAATGAAAAGTGCAAGGCAAGCGCAATAGGCGAAAGGATGGCACCAGAAATGATTCCTCTCAGGAGGTTGGCATGTCCAGCGCAGCCACAAGAGAGAAACAGGACTTGGAAGTGGCGTACTATCTAGCCCAGCAGCTCTATCATCCTTCTGTCCTTGGAGGAATTGTCAATAATTTGGAGCAAATCATTTAAAAAATGGCAACTCAGACCACTTGGTGAAAAGAGTTACCACTTGTAAACTGAATGTATTTTTGGTTAAATCGATTTGAGGCAAAATAATAAAACAGCTTTCTCTCCCCAGCACCATTTACCCATCTAAAATAACACACACTTACTTAAACACCTGAACAATCAGTTTATGGGAACTATGTGCCTCTAGTGAAAACTTTGAAACGGTGGGACATTTGTAAATATTTGTACTTAATTTTGGGACGTGTACGGAATCCCAAAGCGTAATACTTCCCTACAGTGGTTTTAGACCATATCAAGTATTGTCGCCCTCCGGGTATTTATATTCTGATTGGTTGTTGATGATGCCCAGTTAGAACAAAATGATACAACGTTTTAACTGCAACCTTGAATTAAGGTTGTCTACCATCTCCAAGTGCACCCTAGCCAGAGACAGTACATTATTCATAAAAATTAAGTTATGATGACATTTAAGATGAAATGAATTATACATGATGTGTGAATAAAATGAACTTTCACATTCAAGTAGCCCACTAGTATTCTATATTTAAATGATATGGGTATTATAAAAATGGATATTAAAACAGTGAAATAAATGTCGATTTCTGGCAACATAACCCTGTTCGGGATTGAACGTGTGATTCGGGTAATGTGTTTTCTCACCGATAATAGACACTTGGAGCCAAGTATTGGAGAGCTAGTGATTATGTTATTAAATACTTATCATGAGCAGAGAGTGCACAGCAATCTTCATGCTGTGTGCAGTGTTTAATTTGCATCAAGCATAGCTTGCACGCTATTTTACCCAACAGTGTGATTAGCAAACATAATCTGTTCTACACAACGAGCACATTTTATTTAATTTATTTAATTGTAAGCATTGTGTACTGGGTAAATCTAGGCCAACGGCAGCGGAGAGCTGAACACCAAATAAGCAAACACAAGATAACTTGACACAGAGATTTCAGAAACATCGAACCAAGATGGCTACCGCTTCCCTTCTCTAAAAAGGGGTGACTTGCAATGGGTCAACGATTTCTCAGTGTTGCTGGTCTAGAGGCCCCTTTGTCAGAAGGGGAGACATCAAACAGAGCTTAAGCAGAGCTGGAAAAGACGCCTGAGACAAGGACACATTTAACAAAATCGAGATGGATTGTAAGGCTTTGCTGGCAAGCTTTTGCAAGAATTCTATTGAAAGTGGTGCTTTCAAAAACATATAGGTAAGATAAAGGAGGGCATGGGTTCTCCAAACAAACCCAAACAAAAGAATGCCGAATTAGGGTGAACCTCAGGATAAATAGAGATAAAAATAAAGGGAGACCCTTAGACCACACTTCCTTTGCGTTATAAAAAAACAAAATAACATATTAACATCATATTAACATCAAAACATTTCTGTGTAGAAGATGAGCACAGCGCATCCGAAGACTCAGATAATTGAACCACATCAGCCCCATCCTCATGGAGCTGCAAGCCAGTCGGCATCACCTACAAGGCAATCACAACCAAAACACTGCCATACCTGGCTGATAAAACACTGCCCTCATTATAAGTATGGTGGTCCAGAAATAAGGGTGGCAGTAAAAACGGACCAGCACCCTTTCAAAACTGCCATACTACAGCAATGCCGGTAGGGGCCACGTATTCCCGGCAGGCCTGACCTGCCAGGTTTCCAGGCCCCTACCGGCATGGTCGCCACTGAAGCACTTGCACCGTTAGCAACAGTGCCGGTGCTTCAGTGTCCCCATTCCCATGGAGTTCTATGGGACTCCACGGGAATGGAAATGTACCGTTTCTGCCGCCTGCAGCGATGTGCCGGTGGCACTGGGATGTCAGGCGGCAGAAACAGTGTTACAGGGTTGCCTACAGGGTTGCCAGTACCCCGTCGCCTAACGGTGGGTTTTCCGCCAACCCAGTAATGAGGCACACTGTCTCCAGAGTCTAGCACACCCCCAGAAGCCTCAACATCCCCTGCCTCGAAAACAAAGAACAATAAAAAAGAAAAGACAAAATACAAGCCATTTCCTGCTGCACACCCTGTCTCAAGTTACCAATGCAGATGAGATGCCCCCCCCCCATTGTGGACTTTAAGAAGTACCGAAAGAGCCTTCTCTACTAAGAGCATTTTACCAATCTTTGATCATTCCACTGAACCCTTATAATCCCCATCTGGAGCTCCCTCTTCCCCACTATCCATGTCAGCTCCTCTGGTATCCCCGCACCCTTTCTTGTAACCCCCTGGGAGCGGCCATCTGCATCTGATATAAATTACATCCCCAGCGCTGTAGTGGTGGTTTTGCGGCGTGGTAGCAAGCGCGCAAAGCGTGTTACCGTCATGGCATCTGGAAGTTGGGCGGCCGAACAGAGCGGGCACTCTTTCTCCTCCTTGGATTCAGCATTAACAAGAGGAACTATGACTTCAGTGAGTTCAACAGAAGCTGCCAACGATAATTGACCTCTCGCCCTTATGATGTCTGCCATTCTAGATATTTTCTCCCCAAAGGAATTAAAGCACTGGCTGTTGCGGGTCTGGCTGTTGCATCTAAAATAACACAGTTCTTTCCTCTGAGGACCTTAAGTGAATCTGATGTTTCTCTGTCCTTAGACAATCAGTAGTTTTGATAAGTGTTACCGAATACATAGGGCCTCATTACACGGTAGGCGGTAACCATGGTGCTATTAGCACCATGGTTGCCACCGGTATTTTACCGTGTCCGCCTTGGTGGATGGCGTAATTACCGCCCTACTGCATGGTGAAGTAACTTATCAAACTGGCCCACATGGGCCAGAAACGTGGTCCACTTTGACCCAAATAACTGGCCCACACTAGCATTTTGTATTTTTGTTATGGGCATTTGCCTATGGTCCTATAGGCCAGTCCTAGCCTGCAAATGTGATGCTCAGGTAGGTCAATAAACCACACCATTGGTTAGTCACAGACATTGGGCCTCATTCCAAGTTTGGCGGCAGCCATGGTGCTATTAGCACCTTGGCTGCCTCCAAACTCGGGTCCGGGTCCGGGTAGTCGGAATGGGGACTTACCGGGTCCTTCCAACTTTAGAGGACCCGGTAAGTCCCCATTCTGTAAACCATTCCCATTCCCATTCAAGCCCCATAGGGCTCAAAGGGAGTGGGGAAGGAGCTAATAACGGGCCCGCAAATAGCGGGCCTGTTATTAGCTCCCTGGTCCCTTAGCGACTCCCAATAAGGGCGGCTGGTAAAAGCAGCCGGCCTTAGTGGGACCCGCTAAGGGACCTCGGAATGCAGCGGTAGGGCGTTAACGGCACCGGCATCCTTACCGGTGCCGTTAACCCCCTACCGCCGTACCCGTAATGAGGCCCATTGTCATATATTCCTTTGGACACACGAGAGTACATGCAAGAAAGGCTGCTTATTGGCAAATACCCATTGGGCCTCATTACGAGGTTGGAGGTAGTCATGGCGCTATTAGCGCCATGACTACCTCCAATACTGGTACCGAGTCCGCCCTCGTTCAATGGGGACTTACCGGTCTATTCCGACCTTTGCGGGACTGGTAAATCCCCATTGAAAAAGCCATTCCCCATTCCCATTTCAGCCATCATGGGGCTCAATAGGAAGGGGGAAGGCGCAAGGAACGGTACCGCAAATTGCGGTACCGTTATTAGCTCTGAAGTCCCTTACCGGGCTCCGTCCATAACACCTGGTAAAACCAGGCATTAAGGAAGGGACCCGCTAAGGGACCTTGGAATAGGGCGCAAATGGATTACCGGCACTGATGTCCTTAATGGTGCCCGGTATCTCTTTGTGCCCACCTCGTAATGAGGCCCATTGTGTATTGGAGCAGCAAGTACATATGGCATGAAGTGAGTCTCAGGCTCGTGGAAGTCACCACTTTCACTCAAATTGAAACCACACATTCTGCCGACTTTCAATGACACCGGCAGAGAGCCTTAAAACCCCACACATCCCGCTCATTTTATGTGTTCATAAAGTCACTGTGGATCTCTGACAACATGCATATATAGGTACCACGCTTGGGCAATCATGAAGTGCAATGGTTTGGCTATGCCAATGACATCGTTATCCTTGATTTTACACCATGTGGCTTGCAACTTGCACTGGATAAACTCCTCTCCCTCTCTGAAGTTAACTCCCTATGAATAAACACCATAAAAACGAAAATCATGGTGTTCAAGCCACCGCATAAAAAAGCGGCCCTCATTGCATGGAACCTCAAAGGGGCTTATATCGACGTTGTGAACGTACACACCTATTTGGGCAAAACTAGTGGGTCTCCTACATCTGAGGAAGCTAAAAGTCTGCAGTGCTCAAACTTCAGGTGCAATTCGTTCACTTGCCTATAAGGGAGGTGGATACTCAGTGGGATCTGTGACCAAGTTGTACTGGAAGAAAGATTGCAGCCATCATTTCCTACGCTGAAGAGGCATGGGCACTTGGGTTAATAGAAGTTATTTCTAGAATAGAGCGAATGACCCTCAAGCGGCTTTTCCGCTTACCACTATATGTGCCATCTGAAATGCTCTATCTGGCATTTGGCCTCACCTCCATAAGCAAACGCATCATGCTGTCGAGCTTAATTTTATATTGGACGCTCGCCCATGCTGCAAGTAATACTCTCATGGGCCTGCTGTATGAGGTGTTCCAGACAAAACTTGACTACATGAAATCCTCTTCATGTGGTGCCCTTATGGCTTGGGAAACTTAGTACGGACCCACTGGAAATTAATCTTGGCCAATATAAACGATCTATGGGGTCACTATTAGATGCACACATTCATGAGCAGATGATAGTTGACTTGGCCTTGAAAGCAACCGCTGAGTCGTTCTTCCCATATATACTGGAAAGAACTTCATTGGAAATCACCTGGTTTGTGTCTACCCACGCCTTAAATTCAATGCTGTTAAACATTTCAGACAACTGGCCGCTGGCATAAAGTAGAAAGGAACCTCCCACTCTGCCGGTACTGTGGTGATCCAGTAATTGAATCTGTGCGTCATCTCCGTGGCGGCTCTTCGACGGAAAGCTATTATAGCTTCAGGCCCCCAGTTGATAGTAAGTACCAACGAATTCTGGGATTTATTAATGTCCGGGAACCATGAGGGATGTATAATCTACTTCTCCAGGGTATGGAATGAAATTTGGGACTTATTAGCAATAATCGAAGCATGAATCAATAGCGCAATGTGATTCACGACTTTTTACTGAATGTATTTTTATCCTTTTTATACTGTGATGTGATATATGATGTGATCTATTAAAAAGTTATTAATTTAACTACATAAAAAATATATATATATATAAGTATATTTTAACTATCTGTTCTGTGAGAGTAGATGAACTTATCTTAAATTCTATTTACTGTCAGCAGTACCTGTTACTGGAGTGTCAATCTAACAATATGTTAATGCAGTGGTATTTATTTCCACACTATTTACTTCTTGATGATTTTGGCTGTAATATGTTCTCCCATCATGGGCAGTGTACATGGGCAGTATGGGGTGATGGGCAGGAAGCCATTCACCCCATACCATGCCCTGCAGGCAGCCCATTACCCCTGTGCATGCCCTGCAGGAAGCCCATCACCCCTGGGCATGCCCCGCAGGCAGCCCATAACCCCAGTCCATGCCCCACAGGCAGCCCATCACCCCTGGGCATGCCCCGCAGGCAGCCCATCACCTCTCCCCATGCCCCGCAGGCAGCCTATCACCCCAGTCCATGGCCCGCAGGCAGCCCACACCACAGTGGACCACCCCACACCCCTGGCCATGCCCCGCAGGCAGCCCATCACCCCAGTCCATGCCCTGCACAGCCCATCACCCCTGGGCATGCCCCGCAGGCAGCCCACACCACAGGGGACAACCCCACACCCCTGACCATGCCCCGCAGGCAGCCCATCACCACTGGGCATGCACCGCTGGCAACCCATCACCCCAATACATGGCCCACAGGCAGCCTATCATCCCAGTCCATGCCCCACAGGCAGCCCATCACCCCTGGGCATGCCCCGCAGACAGCCCATCACCCTAGTCCATGGCCCGCAGGCAGCCCATCACCCCATACCATGCCCCGCAGGCAGGCCACATGGCACCATGCACTTGGGAGTCCTGACTCATGTCCCCCACCCACCATTGATGGGCACCTGCCAGCAAGCCCCGACTCATGTCCTCCACCCCACCCATCCACCCACCATTGACGGGCACCTGCCAGCAGGCCCCGACTCATGTCAGCCGACCATTGACGGGCACCTGCCAGCAGGCCCCGACTCATGTCCCCCACCCCACCCATCCACCCACCATTGATGGGCACCCGCCAGCAGGCCCCGACTCACGTCCCTCGCCCAAAATTGACAAGCACTTGCCAGCAGGCCCTGACTCATGTCCCCCACCCCACCCATCCACCCACCCCACCCATCCACCCACCATTGACAGGCACCTGCCGCAGGCCCCGACACATGGCCCACCAAACAACATGTCCTAACAAAACAGACCCATGGCCCTAATGCCAATCCAAACCCCCCCGAGTCCAAGCACGCAACCATCCACTGTACCCACTCCCAAATTACCCATGCCATGAGAGTCTTAAAAGAACCACCATGGCCATGCATAAATGTACAACAGAGCCAAACAGTGGCAACACATGACTGAGGCAATGCTCAAAGAGACATGCACAAAACCAATGAGAGTACACAACACCAATAATTAAGGTATATGAAATGTATTCAAAAACGTAATGAAAAAACATAATGAAAATTCAAACTTGCAAATTAAGAAATAATGAAAGCAAAAAAAAGAAAAATAGAAAAATCCAATGTAAAACAAAAATCCACAACAGGAAAAAAGAGAAGTGGTCCATTGACAATGTCCAAATAAAGTACATAACATTTATTTTAAAAAACATTGATATAAGGGATGTCCAGAGAATGAAAGTATGTACAAGTCCGGAACTATAGACAATGGAAGTCCAAAGGGTCCATGATCCCCAAACAAAAGGAAACCTACAAAAAAGTCCTATGAATAAAAAACTATATACATTAAGTGGAGCAAAGTCCATGAACTCCAAAAAAAAGATAAAACAAAGGAAACCTAACGCTAAAGAACTATGTACAAAGGCGGCGGGCAAGTCCTATGGCTCACTTTTGATGTGCTGGGCCAGGGCATCATCGAACTCCACGTCGATGTTGCGAAGGCGGGCCTCTTCCCTGGCCTTGAGGTCTTGCAGGGATGCAGCCATGGCCTCCTCCAACTCTCTGCGAGTTGCCTCGAGGCACTCAGTCTGCCTCAATGCCTTGCGCATGGAGTTCTCCGCTCTGACCATAGTGAGCCATGCCTCCTCCGCCCGCCGCGGCTCCGCATCTATCTGCTGGCCCAACCACTGCCACACACTCCCAATCCAGGGTCCTCCTGCCCTCTGGCCAATGCCTGCCCCTGTGATGTTGATGGCCCGAGCCATCATCGCTCCCACCCTGAGCCTGCTGCTGCTGTGCACGTGCCCTGCCTGTCGATGCCTGCTCTTCCTCCTCTTGCTGGGGTGCAGTTGGTGAGGTGGCCACCCCTGCTGGACCTCCGACTCCCGACTGTGGCAGGGATGTGTCCTCCACTGCCTGGCCACTGGCTCAGGGGCAGCTACACAGGGTGCCCATGTGATACTTGGGCAGGAAGATGCCACGGGGGAAGAGTGCATAGGGGGTTCAGTTGAGGAAGGGGTCGCTAGAAGATCCAGCGCACGGAGGAACCCAGCGCTGGTGACCTGTCCTAGTAGGCTGACGCGGTCAAAGAGGTATTTGAAATGACGTGCATTGTCCAGACGAGAACCCTGCATGTCATCCCGAATACCAATTTGATGCAACGCCGCCCCAGCTAGGACAGGCTCAATCCGGTCGCGGATTGCAACATCCGCATGGAGAGTAAGGCCAGTTGTTGTTTGCACATCCCCTCTCTGAAAACGGGTCTAGACGAAGGCATCCCTGCTGGTGTGGGATGATGCAGTCACAGGATCGGGGACAGGATTAAACACAGGCACCTCCGCGGCGACCTGTGCTGTCTCCTGTCCCTGCCCCTGGACTGCACCACTAGCACCAGTGGAATCCCCCCGTCCAGACCCAGTGCGTGGGCCTTCCACGGCCTTCTCCTCAACCGAACCCACCACCAACCTGGATGACTCCATGCCATCTCCCTCCATAGGCCCCTGTGTGGGCTCAGCTGCCCCTACTGCTGCCGAGGAGTCCACCTCCAACCTCCGCCTCTTGGACCATCCCTCGGCAGCTGTGGCCAAGGACGTGGCACCAGACTCCTCACTCCCGGAAGAGATGACTACGTGGGAGGAGAGCTGGGCCTTGCGTCTCCGGCTGGTGGTGGGATCCCTGCCGCTGTGCTCCACAGCTCCGTCTCCGCCCTCTTCATCAGTCGACGCTGCAGACAGGGAGAGACAGAACACAGGCATCAGGGCACTGTACAATGGTCGGATACACACATGACAGTTGCACATGAGTGTCAGTGTCAAACTTCACAGATGGCATCACACTCCCCAGCACTCATATCATTTGAACCCACACACATGCACAAATTAACAGGAATCGTGCAGTAAGCAGCAGCATCCACACACACACAACAGCATGAACATCTGAAGGTTGGCATGACGTCACAAGCAACATGGGGAGTGCCTAACACATGCACACATGCCAACAGACAGACATGCATCTGTACATATCCACCACCTGTCACAGTGCAATCATCGGCAACTATGTCACATCTGCCGATTGGGTTCCTACATGTATGTGTCACATGGATGCATGGGGTATCACAGTCGCACACATGTCAAACACACACACGCACCTGTATGCCGTGCATGTACATGAAGGTGGAACCAGCATCCATGTGTCACACCCCAACCATGCCATAGTACATACACAGAAATGCTATCATGTGTGCGTCTCCACATGCAGTTGTGCATCATGCTTTGGAACACATACACCATTGATGTGCATCACAAATGACAGGACTCACATGCAGCACGGTCATGTCCCTGCACATGCACATCCATACATGGCCCATTTCAGACACATGTCCAAGCTTCACACTCCCAGCACACCTCAACATGCACTGCATCCAATAAGTATGCATGGACACTTACCGCTCAACTCTTGACCAGTCTGCCTCTCGAGGACCTCGCGGTGAAGCGCTGGGTTAATGTGTTCCAGGACCCTCATGTCGTCGGTGTTAAGGTGGACCCGGCTGAGGGTCCTGGACCTGAAGTCCTCCCAGCACTTACGGACGTGTGTTAGGTCGCGGGTTGCCACCCCCTCCACCTTGATGGCCACCACAATGGGCCTCATTCCGAGTATGGCGGTAAGGGATAGCGGCCACCGCTAACGAGAGCGGTGGCGGTAATCCCTTACCGCCATACTCCGAGTTCCCTTTGCGCCATGGTGGTTTTAACACCTGATTTTAGCAGGTGTTAAAAACCATGGCGCTAAGGGACCTTGATGTAAATTACGCCACCGTAATTTACGGTGGCGTAATTGACGCCTTCCCCACTCCCATTATGCCCTATGGGGCAAGAATGGGAATGGGGAAGGGTAAATGGGGATTGGGGAATTACCGCCCCGCCAACCTTGGAATGGGGCGGTAATTCCGCCAACCACCAAGGCGCTGCCGGTCCGGGTACGGCGTCAACCAAGGCGTTAATAGCGCCATTGGTTAGCGCCGTACTCGGAATGAGGCCCAATGTCCTTCCAGATCCTCTCTCGTCCATCCTTGTCAGCACATCTTCTTCCATAGAGGGCATCATAATGCACCAGGACTTGCTCCACCAGGATGCCAACTTCTCCTGCAGTGAAGCTGGAAGCCCTCTGCATATCTGGCTGGGGGTTGCCAGTGGTCTCTGATGGTGTTTCCCCCGACATGGCAACCCCGAGGCAGGTGTGGGTGGGCAACTGGGTCCTGGTGCTGGGCTGTGGAGCGATGAAACTGCAGTCGGGAGTCTTCTGTTCCAGCAGGGTGGTCACAGCAACCGGACTCCTGCAGATGGCTGACGTGCAGGCACCAAATAGCAGGGCACCTGGCCAGCAGGCAGGCAGGCAGCAGCAGATGGCTGGTGGGAGTCGGCTCAGGGATCTGGGGGGCAGGAAAATGGCCTTCTGGGCAGGAGTGTGGTCTTCCATGTGTTGTTGCATGTCCAGCTTGATACTGAGTGATTTGGCACGTGAAAAAACAGCACGTCAGCATGTAATTCGAGGAAAGGCCCTTAGAGCGTAAGCGCGTATGTGATGTAACACGCACAGGCGTTTCCCTCAGCACGGGTTAAAGGTGAGCGCGGGCCAGCAGTCCACTGTACGTGCTGTTCATGGAGACTGACGCGTGTGTTTACTCTGCTGGAATCACATGCGATTACTTCACATTGTTTGAAGTTCGTACCTCTTCTTTTGGTGGGGTGTTGCCTACGCGCACAAGCGCGCGTGTTTTTTTTTTTTTTTCCACGCAAGGCTGGCGGTGAGTCACGCAAGCTATTTTTCCCACTGTGGTTCCCCCTGTGCATCGCGTACCGTTTTCGAGGTCATAGTACCCCGCGTGTTCCACGCGTATGTGTTTTTTGTGTCCCTGGGTGCCACACCATACTGCTGGATGTTTAATCCACGCACGTGGGCTACCGGGGTCGCAAGCACTTTTTTCTTTTGTGAAATTACAAATTTTTGTTTTTATACTTTGTCAATTTTTGATTTCTTTTTTTTTTTTGGGGGGTTCCTGAGCGTTGCGTGACCTGTCATTTTTCCCCAGGGGTCACAGACAGCCTTGCAGGAGCACTGGGGTACCTATTCCATTCAGTACCCTGCCCCCTTCTCGACTACTTTACATCTGTGACATGGTTGGGAGGCCACCAAAGGCTAAGGGCGGCAAAGCTGGGCGTCCTCCCAGGCTGGGCGTGGTCGGGCATGTGGGCGCAGAGACCAAGGAGGACAGGGAGTCCAGGGTGGCCAGGGTGGCTACAGAGGGGGAAGAGGCAAGGGGGCCCCACTGGGGTGGGATGGCTAGCCATGTGCTGATACAGACATGCCACCACCCCCTGTGGCTCCTGGTGATGCAGCTGTTGCATCACAACCTGGCACCCATATGACCCAACAGCAATTTACATCTGCTGTCACGGGCCCACCGGTGGTGGTAACTGCAGGTGCAGCTGTGGGCACCACCACCCGGGCTCAGGCAGCACATGTTGTGTTGCGTGACGAGGACTCCCTGGACGATTTCCATCTTGTCCGGAGATGTGGGTCACGTGTGTCCAGTGTAGCTGTGACTGAGGCACACATATCTGGGGCAGTTATGACATCTGCTGCCCCAAGAAGCTGGGTGGTGGTAACTGCATGTGCAGATGCAGCCACCACCACCCCGGCAGTGAGTCAGACCCAAGCCAGACCTTCTGTCCTCACACCCACTGCCTTGGTCCAGTCCACCAGCACCACTGCCCCCACTGATCAGGGCCACATTGGCTACTCAGGGTCAGTACCACCGGCCAAAAGGAGGAACCATGCTCCTGCGCAAGAGTCTGGGACCCCAGGCACGGCTCTGGCCTCCGGCACGTCAAGGAAGAAGCCATTCTGCAAGCAGGAACTGGGGTTTTAATAAGTATCTGGATGCCTGCTCCCGGAGCTGATGGGCTTGGTCCTGATGCCCGGGGGTAGGCATCCTGACACATCAGTGGTGGTCGTGGGGTGGCAGCCCATGAGAACCCACAGGTGCTCCAGGCAATTGTGTCCAGAGCTGACTCTGAGTCAGGCTCTCATGTATCCTCTGACCACTATGTTGAGCCGGATCTGCATCATGACGTGTAGTCGCCGGTGAGTGATCCTGTGTTGGATGATCTTCTGTCCGCAACACCTGCAGTAGGGGGCCAGGCAGGGTTGGAATGTCCGCCTGTGGTGGTTATGGGTGCACGGTCACACTCAACACCAGTTGGCCATGTTCCTGGGGCATCAGGTCGACAGAGGGATGCAGTCCTGCAGCCCCGGGTGGCACCAACCCAGCAAGGACCATGGCTCCTTGGGCCCAGCAGGTGTGGTGTCTGGCAACGAGGTGGCCATGTGCTACCGGGGTCAACTGAGTGGGAGCATTCCATGATTGCCATAGCACAGCAACAGGGGGAAGCAGTTGAGATGATTGCTTAAGGTATGGAACGTGTGGCTCATTCCACCCTCCCCTCTGCAAGGCAAATGGTGCTCCAGCAGCGGGCTACGCAGTCCACGTGCCGCTCACTCAGGGCTGAAATGGTGGCTCTGCGTCAAGCACTTGATGCTCAAGCAGAGGCACACCGTGAGGCCCTGAGGGTGGAACACCAATCCCTCAGATCTTCTCTGGCTGTGCTCTGGATGAACGAGAGTAGGCGGGCAGAAGACAGGATGGTGCAGCTTCAAAGAACCATCTCAGCTGAACTTCATGCAAGCCGGGAGTCACTCCGTTTGTCATGTGAGCCCAGGCAGGCAGAACTCCATCTAACACGTCAGTCCTGGCAGGAGGAAGCACGTGTGACACGTGAGGTAATGCATGCTGACCTCAGTCTCATTGCCAGCCAGGACCTGGCTTACCAAACCCGCATACTTGCTGCCATTGAGGGGCATGGCACGGCTAGACATGGTGAGGCAACTGAGCCACGTCCACCTTCTGATTTCCATCCAAAGGGTGATGATGACAACCTGTCTCCCACATAGGTCGGGCCGTGAAGGCACTGAGCCCAGTGAGTTTTTATTTTTTAATCTCAACATCTACACATGTGGGTGTTGAGCTGCACCCTGTACCCCTCCCCCCTTCTGTGTGCCCCCGCCACCTCCTGGGTCATGTATGGCCATGTTTTATTTTATTTTATTTTTTCCTGCAATTGTTTTTTTTTCCAGCAGGTTTTTTTTTGTCCTGCAAAAATATTTATTTTCCTCCAAATTTTATAGTTTCTGGTAAGTATGTTTTTTTTTCTCTTTTTTTCATTTTTTTATTAATTACTATTTTTTTACAAGATATTCTGTATTTTTTTTATTTATTTTTTTAATTATTCATTTTATTTTTTTAATTCAAATTATTATTTAATTTGATTTTTATTTTCTGCAGATTTTTATTTATTGCATTTTCTTTTGTCTATTGTGCATACATGGTGCTTTGTGTCATTGGAAGGCATCCACTGTGTGTTCCAGCTGGGCCCATTCAGGCTTGTCTTGTGTATGTGCTTTGCTTGGGGTCCTGACACATATGCTGCTCCTGCTTCCCCTTTCCATGGGCTCGATAGGATGGCTCGGTGTAACAGCATCTCACACAGGGGCATTGGGCTTGCGTCATTTCTGTGGCCAGCCTGCAGTCCTACTTGTGTGTACACCCCTAGTGGGTATTCCGGATGGATTCTGCAATGCATGTCTGCACTTCACTTTGGTGAGTATTCTGTTGACTGCATTTCATCATGTTGCTTATGATATTTGTTGTGTATTGACTGTCTGTGTTCATGCACTTCCTGCTGTACGTTGTACCATGCACCCTTTGGCTGTGTAACACACACTGATGGTGGGAGGGGTCCGTGTGCTGAAAATGTTGAATTGGGACACTTTCCCCACAGTGATTTGGATATGGCACATGAAGGTTGCATGTTGAGTTATCCATGTCACCACGCATTTCAACGACCACCCATGCCTTGCTTGTACCACTTTGGCCATCTTGCAGCCCTGGCTGGTGCTTTGATGTGCCTTTTGAAGTATGGCCGCATTGCTTTTGACTTGACTGTCATGTTTGTGTCCTGGACCTGCTCCCCACTCTCATTGGTTGCACTTGTCCCTTGTGACAATCCAGCCAACCAGGAGGCTGGAGCCTGCCACCACTACTAAAAGCCCACAATGGAGGCCCTGTCTAGGCCTGTCCACCAGCCTTCTGGGTCCCTTGATTGTCCCCCTGTCTACCCTGCCCCTGCCTGTCTCCCTCTGTCACCCCCCTTCAACATCACATCCCCTCCCCTTCTGCACCGTCTTCATTCCGACTGTCCCCTGTGTGTGCTTTCTTTCCCCATCTCCACCTTCATGCATTTTGACCTTGGCCCCTCCTCCCTTCTCTCCTCCCTCTCCCTCTCCACCACCCTTTCCCCTCATCCTTGTCCTCTGTATGTCATTTTCAACCACTACCCCAATTGCCATCAGGCATACGTGATACGTAGCTGCTTGGTCTTTGCAGACATTTGCCGTTCTGCCTCCGTCCATCCACCCCCCATCTTCACCTTTTTTAGCATTGTTTTGGCACTTAGTTTTATCATTGGTCCCTCCACCACTGATTACAGGCCGTCTGTTCCCCCATTCCCTTCTGTCTTTCTTCTCCCCCTCCCCAGCAATATCTTGATACTTTGTCGACCTTCCACAGTTTGTCACTTGTTTTTTTACTTTCCTTACCTCTTCCCTCCTCTTCCCTCACTCCCCTCCTTATGTGACTCCTGCACTGCAACTATTGTCGTCAGGCATAGCAATGTTGATGCAAGTTTTGTTTTCCAACATTCCCTCCCTAGACTCTCCCTTATTGTTCCAGGCACTTGTAATATGTACTTTGATTTGATAGTTCATTTTCACATTGTGGACTGTTTGAAAGACTTGTATAAATGTACTGTCTTCACCCTTGTTCCCTCCCTCATTGATGCGCTTTGATGAACTTTGTGTGTAGGTCGTATTATGTATTTCTATGATTCAGTGATGGGTCACTGTCTGCCATTGTCGGTGTGGGGTACTCTGTACATGATATGTTGTGCTGGTCAATGGCTGATGCTATGTTGTGCTTTATTTTGAGGTGTCAGTGGATGGGTGTGGTTTAGCACACAGGGGGGTCCTCGAGTGCAATGTTCACATGTGCTGTGTACAGGAAACTGAGGTTCACTTAATTTCACATGCATGTATTCAATGCATGTCCCTACTGACACAAACACTTAGGCAAGGCCCCCCCACACCAACTACATTGACACCATGCACACACATGCACCCAGATTGCCTTATCAGGCATGCTGTGTCCCGACAATCCATGTTCACTTTTGAGTCATTGATCGTGCACATGCATGACAGGGTACTATTTGGTTGAATGCCCTTTTTTCAAATGATGCTCAAGGTTTTTCCCCAATGCAATGCACACTCACTGTGCTGTCCAGTGAGCGGTGTTTGAAATGCCAATTTTCGATTGTCCAAAGTGCATGGCAACATGTATTCTGACATTTGTTGCTTGCACCACTGGTGGCATGCATTTGTGCCACCGTTTTCAGGGTGTGAGTTTTTGGTCAGTCATTTCTTCAGATTCCATGTCAGGTGTAATTGTTTAGTGCCTATTTACATTTCTCACGTGGCACTTCATGACTATTGTGTCATGTGTTGTGCATATGGTTTGATGTTTTGCCATTGCATACATTCGTATGGTGTGGCAGATGGGGTTCATGGGTGTTGGGAGGGTTTGGGTGGCATACCAGTACTTTCATGCCCTGTTTAGCAAGGGGGGGGGATATGCACCTTGCATGTGTTCCCTTTGGTCACATGGGATTGGTTGTGTTTAACTAGCTAGGGATGCACACAATTTGGCACTTCCGTGGACACATTCTCAGGGTGGTAAGGTTGTGAAAGTTAACTGTCCCTTTCTCATCATCGATTGTGAACTGGTATGTGCCAGGCCTGTGTGCACTCCACAGGGGTTGGGGTTTAGGTGAAAAATGTGGCCACAAGCTGGGTATGGGCTGCCTCGCCACATGCCCTTTCCCCTCCCATGCGCAGCGGCCGAGCGTGTGGTTGGGCATGTGGTGGCACCACCATGTCCACCGGTACGCCATGCCGTGTTGCAACGTTGTGCAGGACACATGCTGCCACAATGATCCTGAACACTATAGTAGCTGTCCGCCAGAGCGGTCAAGGGAGCGGAAGCGTGACTTGAGCACTCTGAATGTGCGCTCCACTATGGCCCTGGATGCAATATGGGCTGCGTTGTATCTTACCTGGGGTGGTGTGGTGGGGTTCTGTATTGGTGTCATCATGTAGGTGCTCAGAGGGTAGGCACTGTCCCCTGGTAAGGTGATAATGGTTTTCATTAGTTGGGCTTGTGTATTTGTCTGTGTGTGACATGCATGCATGTGCACAGGCATTTGTACTCACCTAGGAGCCATGTGTCGCCATGCTTCCCAGCTTCTAGGGCTCGGCTCAGGGCGGACAATCTGAATATGAAAGTATCATCGGTGGACCCAGGATAGTTTGCATAGACAGAGGTGATGATTCTCTTGACATCGTATACCACCTGCATGTTGATGGAATGCCAGTGCTTGTGGTTTTCGATAGATGTTCTCATTGGTCCTAGCTGGACGTAGAGCCACATGGGTGAAATCTATGGCACCAAGCACTTTGGGGAAGTGTGCCACCCTGTAGAAGTCCAGGACCACGGCCTACCTTTCTACAGGTGTTCTGGGCATGTATATGTGTCTGTGGACCGAGGGGCGCGCAGTGATGATTGTCATCACCTGGTGTAAGCAACGTGACTGCGTGGTCTGTGAGACGCTCCCCACTATAGCACTTGTCTGCTGAAATGACCCAGTGGCCAAAAAATGCAGTACATTGAGCACCTTCTCCAAGGGGCTCAATGCTTGGGAGCACAGGGTGGGTGATGTGAGTTCATCCTCCCACTCCCTGACCAGCTCTAGGATGATATGAGGTGGAAACTTATACCTGCCATAGACCTGGTCATCAGGCATCCCAAAAAGGCTGGTCCTGGACAAAAAAATGCAGGGCCTGGCTATTCTCCTCCTCCTGCGCTGTCCCACGATCACTGCTGTGAGGAACGGGATATTCATCGTAATTGTTTATGCTTGTTTGTTGTTTGCGCGCACTTTTATGCTGCCCGGGGGCGCTTTCGCCTGCTTTCGTGTGGCAGACGTAATTGTGCGTGTGTTTTGACATGCACAGGTTTTCCCTATCCGATTCCATGAATACGTGTAGTTTGCGTGCGTGTGGGCGTTCCATGTACTTCCCAGCAGTACTTTCCCAGTTACGCCCTTATTTTCACGCGTTATTTTCCTCGTGTTCCGCCCCCTTTTTGGTGTGTGCGCTAACATTGTGCGCTTTCGCTGTGAGCGTCGCGCATGGCTTTCGGGATGTTGCAGTGACGTGTGTGCCCCTGTGCGCCACGCACGGATTTGGCGCACATCCCGGGAAAAACACGCACAGGGCCTTCCATGAATTGCATGCGTGCAATTTGCATGCGTGCGCCGGCTTTTTCATGCTTGCGCCACAAATTTCGGCACACATTTATTCCATGAATTACCCCCATAAAGTTTTTTTTTTCAAACAATAACTGTCAGGCTGCTTTGCCCTCATCGTTTTGATCACGGCACCAAGAGGTCACTCTGGTCATAAATGCATAAACTTGAGATGATGATGATCGTAATGGATTTTCTTCCTGGTGCGAGTTCTCATGTGATATGATATGATATGATGTGGCATTTATAACGCGCCTGTACACAAGTGTTCCTAGGTGCGTGGCATCGGATTCTGTAAAACTGACCCAGGTGCATCATCTTAGATGAGGTTTCCGTGGGACTGTATTTCAGATATGTATATCATATCAGCAAAGATGGCTCTTGTATAAGAAAGGCAAATATATTTGATTGATGTATTAATATATAGAGGACTCAATCGAATGACTGGAATTGATCACCGTAGGGTGCATCCAAATGGACCAAAATGGCAGCATCAATGTGACTTGTTGGGTCGAGCTATCTCTACTTCATAAGAAGATATTGAAGAGCAGATATTGGATCACATGGTTCAATAATGAATGCATGGTAGCCAGAAAAGATATCATCGCCACACTTCGTCTGACTGTCCCCAACCATTTAATATTCTCAGTTTTGTTGGCTGGTTATTTCGACACACCGGGTTTGTGGTGAAGCACAACCAATCACACTGAATCCTGAGGTAATTTGCCCAGTGATGGATACAGGTATCAGGTGCTGTACAATGGGATCTAAAGTGTATCCTGGGGTGTCGTGACTCCACCTCCTCCTAGGATCCTGGAAGCCAATTGACACATGCCTTCCTAGAGAAGTAAGTCTTCTTATTTTGGCGAAACCTTGCCCCCTATATTGCCACATTTTCCATTCAAAAAGCACTGGTTACAAAAAATGTGAGGGGCTGGCATGTGCCCTGAGGTAAAGAGGGGCTAAGCAATCCTAGTGCAACTGCTTACTTTGCCCTTACATTCTTACATTACTCTTAGAATTCAAAGCAGGTGGGGCACATCCCTATTGGTTTCAAGTGAATGGCGATGCGTGCATTACTAGGTGCAATAACAAGAAAGGCAATTCATCACACATAGTGATGCAGAACAGTTCCTGTTCTCCCGGGTACAAAGCCAAGTAACCACAGGTCGTAAATTAGATACCAAGGGCCCGATTCATGGAATGTTTTGCACGGTTCAAAGTGACTTTGCACTGCAGAAAAGTGACTTTGCACTGCCGACACAAACCCTGAATCATGGAACTATGCAAAGTGCATTTTTGCTGTGCAAAATCAGTGCAAGTCACTTTTCAGCAGTGCAAAACATTCCATGAATCAGGCCCTAACTGTTCACAATATTCGGAAATGCTGATCCATGAATTCATTATTTTATAAGTGGTAACACGTTTACTTGCAGGCATGGCTTATGCATGTGATTCTTGTAAGAAGCACAGCTACACAGAACCACATTCACTGTGGAACAGTAGCTGAGCTATGATGCTTTGTCTAGTGAGTTTATTCTTGACACTTCTGGTTCCCTTCCTTTACCTCCTGTTTGGCATGGCAAACCCAACTTGTTTTAGATGATGAGTCTAATTTATGGGATCATTAACTCTTCCCCAACTTGTTGCGAATGAAGCGTAGGTGTCACCAGAGTGAGCACTGGGATGAATGGGTTCCTAGTCCAAATTTTATTCTGTGCCCCTGGCCATCTTGTACCATTAATTGTGCTGGCACAACAGAATGCTTAAATGAGCTACACCTGGCTCTCTTCACAGATCTGTTACACTGGAAGTAGGTAACCAGACAGCTGACTTCTGATTAGTGTGACCTCTTGGATCAGACTAATATTGTTAATTCTCTTTATTGTGATGTGGATGGGTAGCCTACAGCAGGTATACAATTTTGGTCCACAATAGTCAACTCCACTACATAGTTTTAAGACAGCCTCACAAAGTGTATATATAAAGAATGAATCTAGATGGTGTACTTTATGTAGTCAATGGTTTTCCTGAAAACCCAGTGTGGTGCAGGTACTAGAGCACGGGACTTGGAGGACCCAACTGACAAAGTTTGTCAGGTTCTCATGTAATGGGCAGGAGAAGCCCCTGATTTGAACTGTTAAAAGCAAGATCGCTTTCAACCAGTCCTTCATTTCTAAAAGAATGAGTGCCAGTGCTCATCTTTTTTCTAGCATGGCTGTGACACATCAAGACGGGCAGCTCCCCACCCATTGTTGCCTCCACCCACGGCTGCACCCCTCAGTGTTAACATATAAGGGGTTAAAGCTGCAACTCCCACCGGCTCACCCGAGTTGATGGATGTATTGACGATGACTAACATTCTTGTTGTGTCTTGATATGAGAAATGTTTAAGTGTGTCTTTAAACGCAATCACTGTTAACATGTTGCTCTGATTCTATAGATGCTTCTTATATGATTGACAGTTAAAATAATAAAGTCGCCAGATCACCACATCATAATCAATCTGTGTCTAAGAAAGTAAATGCCAGGGCTCAGAAATAAGTGCCAGGGCAGAACCCTGGCAACACCCCCACAAATTAAGCACTGCTTTCATCTACCTACCAGTCAAAGGCGGATTGACGTGTTGGGTGACGATTGAGGAGGGCTTGGGGTAAGGCGGGGGGCCTCCCTCATTATAAATCTGCATCCCAAAGCTTTGCCATCCTGGGAAAGGCATGGAGATAAGGCAGTAGTATTTCTTTTGCCTCACACCTGCCCTCGGCTCTATGCACATGATGTTGCCAGCTTATTTAAGCTGAAAGATAAAAATACTGAAAGGATCCTTTGAGGGATCTTTACTTTTCCTTAAGTAGCCGGATATCAAATTAATACCACAAAGACTGAGGTTATTTTTTTGGCATGCGAGACATCTGTCGTCTCCTAGCTGAATTATGGTATGGGTATTTCACACCACCACAAAGTCATTCAGGGTTGGTGATTTTACCTTCTAACCACACACTTTATGATCATAATGTCTGCCCAATGTTTGGTAAGAATAAGATATTGTTAGAGAATTGGCAGCACAAATGTTCTTCCTTCTAGGTCAAATCAGTTTGATTAAAATGACAGCCTTATCCCAGTTTTTATTGTTTTTACATCGGTTCCCTTAATGGTGTGTACGGCATTTTCTTTTTAAAGTGAACTGTGCCAGATCAGCCTTTGCATGGGCAGGGGAGCGGAGCTGGCTTTGTTGAGATGAGCTCTGCAGGACATTGCACAGGGGAGACTGGGCCCTCTCTGATATCAAAAGTTATTTTTTGGCATCTGCAGTCAGAGGCGTAGCCATGATTGTCTAAAAAGTGGGGCCTTCAGCTAATGTAGTTGGGCCCACTGCAGTGACATTGTCATCTAGAAATGCCCAGACAACGCTGCTGAGTGGGCATTTACAGATTTGGGTGAGTCTTGCCCGCTCAGGCCCTACTCTGTCTACGCCTCTGTCTGCAGTTGGCTAACCTCAGTGGTTTATGATTCAGGGACAACAGGAACCCTTTGGGATGGAAATGACCGACTATGTGGTGAAACCAGAACACAGATTAGGCCTTCTGCACAGATGTCACACTCCAGTGCATAGCAACAAATGTAGAGTTCTTTTGTTAAGGAAGCTCTTCAGTGAATAGGCTAAGAGAAGCATTACCTAAGTTCTGTCCTCAAATTCCCATTTGGGGCAACCTGCATCTACCTTCTACATTCTTGTCAGAGATGTAGAGTTGAGGATGGCAGGAGTTATAAAAATCGGACATTTACTCAGAGGGCGGACAGCAAAATATGTGTTTCTGGTCTGCAGGGTGCAAGTGGTCTTAAATTTAATAATGACATTTTTCAATATTTACAGTTAGGAGTTGTGTAAATGCAACTCAGTGTGACGTAGCAGAATACCCATCTTTTTCCTGGATTGCTGGTTTTAATAATACTAAGGGAAGTATTATATGGCCTATCACCTGTATGCGGCAGCAGTGAAATCAAAGAGAAACGGCAAATGGGTTGGAGGTTTCCGCTTTAATTAATCAGACTTGGAAAAGCTCTGATACATGGCCAAACGAGCCACACTAGGAGCAAATCTGAAGCGTATTAAATTATTTGGCCAAAATAAGATATATCAACCTCCCAACCGACTTACCAGATTTTCCCTTGGTACATCTCATCATTGTTGGCGCTGTGGGTCAGGGATTGGCTTGCGGGACAATATTTGTAGAACCTGCCCTCATACATGAGGTTTCTGGGATAATTGTTCCTTAGAGTATTGAATATGATTTACCATGCCATAGAATTTAAGGGTGCACTAGGATTTCTGAGAATGTATCCGAAGCTACGGTTACCGCTAGCTTTGTGTGCTGCACTCTATGAAGTTCGCATAGTTGCTCGGAGATTGACCACCTCCACATGGAAAAAGTGATTGGAGAAGAAACGTGACATGATGGATTGAGCCTGAGAAAGGGCTACATTATGGAAATCAGGGAGGAGAAATATTTATGAAATTGTGTATCATTTTAATAATATATTTCTTAGAAATTATACGTGTGTAGTCTTTTTTGGAATTAGGCCTATGATTTCCATTTGTGTTATGTCTTCTCTATTTTATGTTTTATTGTCTTTTCCTTTCAATTGTACAATGAAACAATAAGATGTTTAATACACTCTAGTGCTGCAACAAATATAATAATGATTTTTAATGTTCAGTGTACAGCATTGCCACTTAACTCACTCATGGCAACACCAAAAGGCATCCATTACAATCTCCTCTTGGAGGTGTTAAATACATGGTTTATTGTCACTTGTATTCAAGTGTAAGCTCTTTGTCATTGGCCTTTATTGGCCATTGGCCATGAGCCAACGACTCCCCCTAAGTTTTGTTTGTATGTACCACCTTCAACAATGCTTCCTAGAGGCAAGTCTACATGGGGGCTACAAAAATGTGCTAATTGCCCTGCTATTTTCATTGACTCATGCTATCTATGCTTACGTGGCCTTGCTGTGCTTAAGAAACCCTCAACTTTTTGAATGTTTTTCTAGGTCTGTCTGGTGCACTCTCAGTGGATTCCCTATTTAAGATGGCAACACAGTCACTGTGTGAATACACCAAATCACTCAAAGGTGGAAATTGATGCTTACTGTGTGACTTTCCTTTTAGTTTTAACTATTAGATGGCACGTTAGCGCCACTTATAAACCAAAATTGCATTAGAGTAGCGAAAGAGAGAAATGGAATGTGAGGACGGACACAAAGCTTTAATGTGTTATTTGGTATTTTGTGCCCAACTGTCACACGCAGGGAGAGCTGGCGTGTGTGGAACCGTTGGCGTTTGGGCGGCCATTAGGCCGGCCAGTCACGCTTACACGCATTCCACGCCTGCGGACTAGTCTTCCGAGCCTTCCGCTCGTCGGAAGTCCTTTTACGTGGCCCCAACCCAGAAGCCCGCGCGTTGCAAACCTATTCGCGTTAGGCTTCCGGGTTGGTACGCTACGTTTTTCTTTCTCCTTGACATTTGCTGCCATATGTTATTTCCCTCTCCAGTCCTGCCCAGCCCCTCCGTTATACCCTTGCTTGTGCTCCGTTGTTTTCCAGTGCCTTGTTACACAGCTGCCTATTTCTGTTGTTTGTTGTTGCTGCAGCTTTTCCCCAGTGATCTCGCCTATTTTCTCTTACCTTCTTAACTCACCTTCCTTTGACTTCCTTTTGGGGCTTTTCCTCCTTAGGAGTTCTCCGGCTACTCCTTTGAAAGTTGGGGTTCAGTTCTTACTCCGACTCTGCATGCCTCTGGGGCATATCCCTCTGCATCTGATTCGGCTCTCCACTTGTGGTTGCTGTTGCAAGACCGGCCAGACACAGCCTAAGGAAGGTTATTTTTTATGCCTAGCGGCTTTTTCCCCTAATCTGGCGTGCTTCGGTACAGGGGCCTCCCTAGACCTCGGGTCCGAGGGTCAGGGTGGCTTCCTTCCGACGAAGACCTTATCTTCATTAAAAAAAGGCTCTTCGGAAGAAGAGATTCGGAATTCGATCCAGTGCAAGAAACCACAGGTGAGGAGGAAGGGAAGTGGGGTGACCAGGCTACAGGGGTTAAGTTGATGGAACCTGGGAGTTTGTCTGTCACCAACCATTAATTCCCCATGGCCATGGTAATCCCTATGGACATTCCCACCCAGTTCCTGCCCCCCGCCCAAACACTTCCTCATGGGAACTATTTGAGGTCACTTTATTCAAGCCTTTGCATCAAACTTTACACAAAAAATTCCTGCCAGTCTTTTTTCAAAGAAGTCTTCTGAAATTGAATGGCTTTATTGGTGTTGTAAGCATGCTACTGGTGCAATAGAAATGCCTCTACCAGTTTTGCATTCTGCCATTCGATGTATAAGCACTATGCATGTCCTTCACTGAAGTCCTGCTAAAAACAAGCATTGGAAAACCCAACAGGTTTGGCTTGTGTATAAATATTGGGAATTTGGTAGGCACTTCTATTAGCTGCCCAGGTATCCGCACCATTTGGCACCTGCTCTCATCAATAGCCTGATAATACCACTATACGAGTGGTGGCAATTGCCTTTCCCATGCCTACACAAAAGTCCAAACTGTTGGCATTTCCAATGCTTCTTGAAGAAATTCTGTACCTCTTATTAAAAATGCAGATTGTGCAACAGCCACAACACCAAAAACTAAACAAAGCATCACACCTAAAACACAAAAAGGATGCAAACAAAATGGCGGGCATCTATTGGGTTGGAAAAACTGTCTTGGATCTGTGACAATTGGACGGTTGCTGACAGTGAAATATTGAGGAGATCACATTTATGTCAATTTGTTGTCTTTAAAAAGTGATGTTTAAACAATTCTGTGCAGCTTTGGGTCGACACCCAGAAGAATCGAAGGATATGCATGCAGGCAACTCACCTTTTATATAATGTAGACTTTTATCATTTCCTACCAATAGTTCAAGACAAGCTATCTGCACATGCTCAACTGCAGTATAATCCCGGGTGATCTGATGCTGTGATCCATTTCTGAAACATCATTGCAATCGCAGGTGGAGTTTTTATTTCAGCTGCAGTTTCTGCAGAGTTTAGCCATTTGTGGTCAGAACCAGCATGAGCCCAATCCAAGGATTCGAATGATCTCTCTCATGCCTTTGTTGTTGTCACAAATATTTCGCCCCAGCCCTCTTTAAACTTAAATCTTTCTTGCTTTTGGATGCTGTGCATGTGCAAATGTAATAAGCAGACTGAACTACCTCTTAACCCTGGAGAGCGGGATCCCCAACAAATCAGAGCTCAGGCCATTCGCAGGTGAGGCACACGGCGCGCGGTACCGAAGCCCACGCATCTGACTGACCTACGAATGAATACTTCAATCTGCATGATCCCGACTACTATTCCAAACATTCAGATGAAAAAGGATAATAATTACTCTTCCGTCTTCATGCATGCTCTGCCTGTATAGCAATCATCATGCCATTGACCAAGCGAGGCCAACCCGAGCCGTGGTATCAACTCCAGAGAAATTAAAGACATAATGCACACAGACATGTGTTTACTCTGCAGCTACAAGTAAGAATAACAGCAACAAAAAAAACACACCAAAACAAATGAAACTCACTCACCTGAAGTGCCCCCCCCATGGCAAATAGGCTTGCTTTCTTCATTATTTCGTCCTGCCCCTCAGGGTTGGGGGCCTGCGTAAATTCAGGGTCCCGCTTTACTTCAGGCAGGCCTGGATCCGTGCACAGCTTGCAATAAAGAAATTAGCAAACCAGGAGCAGCAATTCCGTGCAAACACTCAAAAAGGAAAAGCATTTAAAGTGACAAGATCCAATTAAATTTAATTAACGGAGCTGTATTTTCATTTTAACTGACACTCTTTATTAAGGAGGCACAAGGACTGCAGCTAGTCTACTGGGCCAAATTGCATCCTGGTAATACAGTTAGCTTATGCAAAAGTCCAAATATCTAATTTTCCTAAACGAAATCACATGTAGGGGGGGTCAGGCAGAAGGAGGTGGGGGAAAAGGGCAACTAGAGTTCCAAAATGGATTTCTCGGCTTAATTCTGAAAATACTGCCACTGAAATTATCTCCCCTCCTCTCCAGAGGCCTTTTCTGCTTCTCTCTTTCTTTTGTTCTCATTTCAATAGCCCACCAAATTCAATAGAGCTATTCAGATTGGGCCTGATTTACAGATCCGCACCCCCCCCCTCATCCCCCGCCTGTGAACATTGTACTTACAAGTAGAGAATGACATTCCGTTCTGCTGGTAGCTGGATTCCGAAGGGGAGTCTGCTTTCAGTCATGGCTTAATGCAGGCAGGTTCCCGCTACTGTCAGGAATGTCTGCTGCTTGCCAGCTTGTGTTCCTGACTCACAAAATGGCGGCCTCCGGGTTTGCGGCAGTCCCTGCATTACATTTCTCTGTTCCTGGTCTTGCATGTCCCATGCCAGGAGCATGGGGACACTGTAATGCTGACGGAAGTCTGCACAGATCCCTCAATACATTCCTAATCCCCTGATAGTAAGGATCGTTTTCGGAGGTTGTATTTTTCACATCAATCCTCATGCACAGCTGCCCCATGGCTCTGGGATTCTCTGATACCCAATAGCCTGCTTGGCCTTTCCTACCAGATAAATATCACTGTATACATTTTATTTGACTTATAATTGCACTTTAATTCTCATATTCAGTTAATCACCTCTCTCTCACTGTCTGATTGCTGTGTTATTTTTTTCGTTAAGACCCGCATTGTAAACGGCCCTCAAGTTAATGGGCGCTAAATTAGTTGATTATAAAAATAATTAGAGTGCTGCTACTTTCAAGAGTGATGCTTGAATTTCTAGTATGGTGGCCAGTGTAGGCAAAGTGGCCACTACACTTCGCAGGACCATAGTGACTATGGTCAACTTTTTGAATAAGGCATTCTGCGTCATGTTACAAACAAACAAGTATCTGCTTTCAATTTCATTGACAGCACAAGTTTATTTCATTCGCACAAGGAGCTAAAATGTGCTATGGTTCCCCAAGCATTTGCTTTAAGAGATGTGTGATGGTGCTCCGATTGTGACTGTTCAAGTGCACTCACCATCTATAAATAGCCCTGGAGAATATTGCCCTTAGAAAGTAGGGTATCAAGTAGATTTTGGAGAAGGTAGATGTTCCAGGTGAGCAGGAGTTCGGGTGCCAAAGCCCAGAGAAAGACCCTCATGGCCTGATTCGCAAAGCATTTTTCAATAGGAAAAACTCTTTGTGAATCAGGCCCTTTGTCTTCAGAACCTGAGATCCTCTCAAGTCAACACTGCTTCTCTTCTCCCACTGTATCAATCCGGTTTTCACCCTCTCCACTCCACCAAAACTGCTCTGCCATCTGTCTGTGACTCACTTCTGTCCACCCAGCACTGTAGACAATCGTCACTTCTGGTTCTGGACGATCTGTCCGCTGCCTTTAACACAGTCGATCACTCTCTCCTTTTTCATTCTCTTTCTGGCCTCAGTTTCTGCTGTTCAGTCTTAAAATGGTTTGACTCTTATCGCAGTAACCGCCACTACTCTGTTTCTTCGGTTAGCCTAACTTCTCAGGTTCTTCCTCTTCATTATGGTGTTCCCCAAGGTTCGCTCTTGGGTCCTTTGCTTTTCTCTCTTTACACTATTTTCCTTGCCTCTCTTATCTCCTCCTTCAGCCTTTTCCACACTCTCTATGCATGCAACATACAGCTCTTTCTTTCTCCTTGTTTTGCCCTCTATACCCTCAACTCTAACTTCATGTATTCTTGCAATTCATTCTTAGATTTCGTCTCATTACCTCCATCTAACCCCTCCAAGACTGAAGTCCTTTTCTTTCCTACCCCAATAGTCTTTTCTTCTCTGCCTCCCCCTTCCATCTCTTTTTCCAACTACTTCTCTCCTCATTTCTCTTTCCTTCCAGAATCTCATTGTTATTCTTGACTATTCCCTTACTTTCTCCTCTCACATCTCTGCATTTGCCCCTCCTGACATTTTCAGCTCTTTAACATTTGTAAGGCTAGGGCTTTTCTTTTCTTCTTTCCTTTTACTGCTACAAAAGCTCTTTTTCCTTTCTTGTGTTCCCTCATTTGTTTCACTATTCTTCCCTTCTTCTTGGTCTTCCTGCTACCCATCTTTCTCCTTTTTGCTCCATCTATAACTCAACAATATGTCTTCTTTTCTCCCCATCTTTTAGCGACTCTATTTCCCTTGCTATTGTCTCTCTACACTGGCTCCCCTTTGAGTCACACCTATTAATCAACTTTCTTTGCCTGTTCTTTTAAATGCCTCCATGACGTCGCTCCTCCCTATCTTTCTACCCTTATTTCCTTCTATGTCCCATCTCACTCCCACCTTTATCTGCTTACTGTTCCCCACCCGCTGTGCTAATTCTTGTTTATGCTTTTTCTCCATGTTGGCCCCTAAACACTGGAACAATCGTCCTCTTTCTTTTCGATCACTCTCTTCTTTTCCTTTCTTCCTCTTATATTGTAAAGCTCACTCACATGCTAATTTGGTTTGCTTAATTTGTTTTGAATGATGTGTACTGTCTTTTTTTTCCTGTACAGCCCTTTGGCGTATAGTGCTATGTAAATAAAAATCTAATTAAAATCCTTTTTGGAATCAACCTAATGACTGAATCGTTTAGGCCAGTCTCTAGACACCTTCTAAACTGGGAATCAACTGGCAGATCTCTTTCCCATCAGTGTGGCAAACTTGCCTTCCTCTTGAGTGTGAAACCATGATCCCTCCACCAACCCTGAGTGCACCCCAACTCGTTTAAACATGTTGCACACAACCAGGTGCAGGGAAACACAATGAGCAGGCATAGCGAGAGAAAGGACCTACCCAACACACTGCACAGAAAATGTTGAAGTCGAGCCTAGAAAACAACCTTAGCATGCAGGGTTCCCCACCCTTTGACATGAGCTAAGTCCTCGACCACTAGGGACACGGCCCACCCTTGCCATCCTGCTCAGTGTTCTGAGGTCTGGATGATAAATGTGATGTACTGGGTACAAATAGGACTAGAATCACATCACTTAATCATCCAATCATAAAACAACAAGCATGTTTTTAAGCGGGGGAGAGTACGTGATCTTGGGAAGAAGAATCTGTACTATTGAAAATGGACATCAAATTGATAAATATGTGTAACGCTAGACCCGCTCGTAGATAGTGAACACTAATTTAATATGGTATATAATTAAGCATGTCCACTGCTCTGCTTATCGGTTAGTAAATCGACATTGAAATAAATAAAATAAAACAGTAGCTAAAAGGTCAACAGTTACCAGGCTCTCGAAATTGACTGTAAGTCAACATATCAGCCTGTTAAGGATTTCAATCAGGCACACACCCAGGTCTCACCTAAGATGTAGTGCGCAATGAAACCCTTATTTATTTGTGTCTATAAATTCAATATTCGGAATGATATACCAATCATATCACACCCATCTCAAACTACCCGCCAGGTCACACTGAACCAGAAATCAGACTAGTTTGTAAAGGTAAATATTTATTTTATTTATTTAATATTCAAATCACACATACATTTACTATATATATATATATAGTAAATGTATGTGTGATAGCTACCATATATATATATATATATATATATATATATATATATATATATATATATATATATATATATATATATATATATATATACATATATACATATATATATATATATATATATATATATATATATATATATATGGTAGCTATCACCTCACGCTGACAATACAATTCAGAAAATAAGCAAAGCACTTTAATTCACTTATGATAATACAGGATAGAAAACTCAGGGAAAAAGAACAGTTTGGGTTTGTGAACAGATAGTGTTTAGGTTACTAATTCCCCCTGCAAAGTTCTGAGGTACAATGAGCAATCCTACACAAATGTGAGTAATCAGCAGGTATTCATGAATGAAAGACAATGTCCAGAGTTAAATGCAACCCCCCACCCCAAACAAGAGAGAAAACCATTTTTGAAAAATGACACTTTTAAACTGACAAGTGAACACTGCTTGGTGAAACAATGCAAAAGGGTGCAAACACGCTTAAATGGATAGACATTCTGGGGAAAGCAACACTAAACAGGTCCTAACACACATGAGCTATAATATAAACACCAGTACACACTTTAGATCATAATGGAATTGAAGAAGCACTTTGAAATGGGAAAAAGACAAGAGTAAGCTTATGGAACCTGCAAATTTGCAGCAAACTTTTACTATGCGATATTCGATAAAAACGAGTGAAAACACTGTTCCGCAATGCGGTTTTTAGTTGTAGGTGTAGCTAAGGGTCTTAGAAACCAAATTTCAACTCTCACTCATACCTATCTTTAACATTGAAGAAGGTATAGAGGTTTTAGTGAGAGGTGTTTTTGCAAAATAGGCGCGAGATGAAACAGGAATTCGATTTCAAAAATGACAGATAGGTTTTATTATACTATAATAATACATTTACATTATTATATTATTTTTCTTAGTCATTAATGACTAAGACTAAGTCATTAGTCACTAAGAAAAAGAGGAGGCCACACATGAATCTTCACAGTTACATGGCCAGAGCAACCATTCACTTGGTGGATACTCAATATCTTTCTGGGATTTACTTAGTTACTCCAAATCACTAAGGAGTTATGGTTTTGTAACACAGATGAGAAAAATCAGCACAAGAATGGTTCTAACAATATTAGGGTTCTGAATTTAAAGATGGGATGGGTTGTGATTGGGATAATACAATGCAGATATTCTATGTGTCACTGTTCTTCCTAATAATACTTACAGTCCTTTGTAATTAAATTGGACCGTCAGCTCTGGTCATTGGATCGGGTCAGGTCTACCAGCAGTAGGGCACCTCTGGAAGTATTGGATCAGCGGTGCGGTTCTGGTCAATTATGGACTGCACCTCAGACTGGATTTGGATGGGCCCTTCTGGTCACTGGATGTGGTAGATTACAGGATGCAAGTTTCAGCGGATAAGCCTTAATGATAGCAAGCCAAGCTGTATCAGAATTATTCTTTTAAGTTTGGATGTTTGAAATTGGGTCTAGCTAGCAAGAGTTCTGCAATGCTAAAGTCTGGATTCTGCAAAAAAATCTGGATCTTCAAAGAAGTCTGGAGTCAGCTACAATATGAAGAGTTCTGGAAGAAGGTGCTGCGTGGAAAGCTGGATGGGTTCTGGAAGCAGTGTCTATGTGTAGGGAAACTCCTATATTTATCCATCACAAAGTTTATGGCATGGGCAAAACTTCAAAACACAGGCCCATGGTTGTTTTGGTTGGCAGTCAGAACAGAGCTGTCATCTTTACGATGGGATTTAGGAACTCCCACATTGATTTTTACCAAAACATAACTTTTGCACAAATGTACATTTCTAACATTATGTCCCTTAATAAAATTGGACACATACATTTCATATTTGATTGTCTATATCCACATTCAATCCCCATTTTTTTTCGAGCTGTCTTTCTCATTGTATAGAATTTGATCCATTTTAAACATAACAGTTTAGACTAATAATTTCTACTTCAATACATATTTGGGTGATGACCTCTGGAACATGGGTATACAATCTCAAATTTGCACCATTAGTAGTTTTGCCACAATCAGGGTTTTGGTGTATCTTTGGTCCCTTATGTAGTAAGAACTCCTACCAAGTCTTCAACTGTCTAGCATGAGTTCAGATTTATAAGTTTGTATTTTTCACTTGTCTACTTATTTTGGCTGCCAAATGTCACAGGTTCTGAGGCAAAATAAGTAATTTCCATTCAAAATCCAGGCCAGGTTTTTTTTTTCTTACTTCCCAAGTAAGCAAATGGCCAGTCCTTTGAAGTTCACTGAGAAACCTCCTCCACATCCTGCCCCTTCTCTTAGGAGGATGGGTGTCCAAGCCTTCCTTTATCCTTGGGTCAGCCAAGACGCATGGCTAATGCGCTTCATTGTGCTCCTTGTTGTCATTATGCAGGAACCATTAGGCTTCCTGTTTTCAAGGGAGTGTTAGGCTGAGATGTCAACTTTCCCAGGTCAGGCACTGCCCAATCAGAATTAAGCAGTTACTTCCACTGGGTTACTGTAAGATTCACAATCAAGTCTTTTCTTCAACACATATAAAATTAAGCACAGTTTATAAGGAATTTGGACATTTAAAAGAATTAAGCCCTTCACAACCATGCTTTAAATAGGTGCATTTTGCAATTTCTTCCAGAAAAAGTAACACCTTTAAACTGGGTGTGACAGCTAATTTCCTTAAGCAGCTGTCAGGCAGGGAGGCCTGGATTCCTCTGACTGCCGGGTGAATCTATGATTTCAGCACACTTTCCTTTCAATAATTATCTGGGAAATGACTGAATTTTTAAGGGCATTTTCGGATTTTAGCCCTTCTGTGGCGTTTCTTCAGGTGACAGGTGACAGCAGTGATTCCTGTTTTTATACCAGCTTTGCCTGTGTGTGGCAGGGTGTGCAGCTCTTTTGTGGTTTATGAACCATGCGCCGTTTTGCAGATTTGGCGTGCACGGGGGTTATCGCCTCCATTTTTGGCAGTTTATTTCCCCATTGGGAAAGAGGTGCAGTGTGGCGCATTGGCATGGATAAAAATATTCCACATATACCCCCGACTCCAGCGTGACATCCAGTCGTGGAGGAGTCGGGCACATGGGATTATTTTTCCTTCGGTCCATGTGAATAAATCCGGTTGCTTCTTCCGTCAGCGATGAATGCGACACGCTCTCCTTGCTGGTTCTGGTTGGAAGTGTGGAGCGACACTCCGGGCTCTTGGTTATTTTTTTTTTTAGCTCCCCGAGGAGTCCTCCTTGGTGATTAGGTAGTTTTAGTTCCAGTACAGGAAAACAGAACATAGCACGGTTATGGACATTTCCCCACTACTGTTCCACGAGGGGTGTAGTGGGGCGTATGCATGCATTGAATACACATTTTACAATATTCCACGCCTATATTCAATAATGGTCTTAACACTCTCTTTGCACCTACTCAATGAATGTTTAATAATTCTTTTTAGATCTCTGGATTTTCCCAGTCTGGGTTTCCGGCAGGTTCTTCTATTTGCCGCAAAGTATGCCTGGGATGGTAACTCTTAAACTGGTTTATGTGGATCCACTTGTCTTCCCCCTCTGTCAAATTGCCCTTGGGGATGCAGATTCTGTAGGCGACTAGTGAGATTCTAATCACAATTTCAAAAGGACCCCGCCAACGTAGGAGGAATTTGCACTCTTTGGCTTGGTTCCTTTGGAATTTGTACAAGTAGACCCTGTCTCCTACTTAATATTCCTTTTTAGTTTTCTTAAGGTCATAGTGGGTCTTCATACTGTCTGCAGATCTTTCTAGATTCTGATGAGCATACGCAAAAGCATGTTGAAGGTGTTTTCTCAGATTCTCAACATACTCATGAGTTGTGGAGGCATTTATCAAGGTCTGCTCTTGGGTTCTGTAGAGCAGATGCTGGGGTAGGACCATCCTTCGTCCAGTCATCAGCTCATATGGAGACATTTTTGTTGAATAAGAAGGGGTAGATCTGATGGCCATCAGGACAAGGGGTAATCGAATATCCCAACTTGGCCCAGAATCTGCCACAAACTTTTTTAATATGCTCACAATGGTTTTATTGTACCTCTCAACTCCACCACTAGAGGACTTCGGTATGCAATGTGTAATTTCCTTTTTACCCCAAGTATCTCCCACATTTTTATCATCACTTCGCTAGTGAAGTGACTACCTCAGTCTGACTCAATCCTTTGGGGTAGTCCAAAACTCAAGAAGATGTGATTGATGATCAGGGCAGCTGTTGTTTCTGCCTTGAAATTTGGGGCCAGGAAACATTCCACCCATTTAGTAAACAAGCATGTTACGGTTAACATGTACTTGTTCCCCCTAGATGAGCGAAACATGGGCCCGATGAAATCGACTTGCAAATCTGACCAAGGCAGTGTCATCCCCCTGTTTTGGAGGGGAGCACAGTGTGTTAGTGAAGTTGGCTGAAATTGTGCACACACAAGGCACCCCTTCAAGTATTGGTCGAGGTCCTGCCCCATAGTCTCACAAGATTTCTAATGTCGTATGAAACCCCCGATGACCGGCTGTGGCCGCATCATGGTTGTGATTTAGCATCAGGCTTCGGAATGAGGTAGGGACCACCCAATGGTCATGGCCAGATAGTTATCTCCTCACCAACAAACCGTCTTGGATTCAGAACATTTTAGGACATTTCATCAACACTCTGAGGTCCTCTTTCCCAATGCAATCGGTATCCGTCAGAGGAAAGTTCTCGGTGTGTTGATAAAACTTACCAATTATTGGATCCCCTTTTTGAGCCGTAATCAAATCAGCATCTGGGGTCTTCTTACTCCACTGAGCAGTTGAGAGTTCATTGTGAGCATTTGTCTGGGACCTAGTGATAGCAGTGACCTGGATTTCTCCCAACAGGAACTTGATCTCAAGTAGATCCCCTTGGATGGCTCTGGTTTTGGCCAGCTAATCAGCTAAGTCATTTCCAGTTTTGTCTGGTCCCTCTACCTTAGAATGACCCTTCATCTTTTTCCAGTAGATGGTCATCCTGTTTGAGGTGACCAGGTCATCAATATTCTGTATTAGTTTTCTATGTTTTAGTGGTTTATTGTTAGCACATAGCATGCCTCTGGTTTTCCAATTAACTAGGTGCTCCACGAACCCGTTCGAGACATAATCTGAATCAGTGGTTATGACCAGTTCGTGGAGTTGGTGTTGGACATCAGTGAAGATGGCTTGATGCACAGCCATCAGCTCTGCCACTTGACTACTGCGGGGACCGATTTTGTACCAGGCGGAGGGCTCTGGGGCATCATTCACCCATGCATTCCCCAGGCCGGCCACAAGTTCCTTTTCCCGGTTGTTGTGAACATAGTAGGAACACCCATCCACATAGACAGTGGGCATTCCCTCACACTTGTCTTCTTCATAGACTTTGTGTGGGGAATTAAGGTACGCCTCCATGTTGTCCTTGATTTTCGTCCTCAAGACAGTTTTCTCTGGCACAATCATGCAAGTCAGCCAGACCTTGCGCTAGGGGACTCTTATTGTTTTGGTCATATCTGATCTCTACAGGAAAGCCTTGCATTGACAGAATCCAGGAAGTAATTTGGGAATGACTCACATTACAGGCCCGGATTCTGTCACTTTGAAGATATTGCAGAGGCTGATCTGGATTCTCCACTATGATGTGTTCCCCCTGGATGAACGGGCGGTAATTTTTCAATGCCCACACCGTGCCCGGAGTGCCTTCTCACAATCGTTGAATTTTTCCTCCACAGAGGATAAAGTCTTACTCGCATAGGATATTATTTTATTGACCTTGTCATGCTTTTGGTATAATACTGCAGTCAAGCATGTATTTGAGAACCGTGTCTCCAAGAAGAAGGATAAGGTAACAAGGCAACAGGGTAAGCTAGGTGACAGGGTAAGCTAGACAAGGCGCTTGTGAGAGGCTTCTTTTGAATTGTCTTACTGCCTCAGCTTGTTCTGGACCCCACTCCCACTTGACCCCCCCCCCACAACAGATGGATCAGGGGTCTTGTGATCTCTGCATAATCCTCAATGAACTTTCTGCTATAATTAGTCAGTCCAAGGAGGCTCCTTAGCTCACACAGAGTTGTGGGGTCTTTTAGTTTCTAGAGTGCTTCTACTTTCTTTTCCTGGGGACAGAGACCCTGGGAGTTATTTCTTGCCCCAAGAAATTTACACGGGCCCTGCATCACTGTGCCTTTTGGAAAGATAGTTTTGCTCTGGCAGCCCTCAACTGTGTCAGAACATAATGGATCTCTGCTGTGTGTTCCTCCACAGTTGAGCTTTTGATTAGAACATCATCCAATAGGCTAGGTTACCCTTTTCACTCAAGTTGGGCATGGCCTTATGCAAGAAGATATTAAATTAATTGCCGGAGTTGATGTATCCGAAGGGAGTCTGGGTCCAAGTGTACTGCTGCCCCACGAAGGTAAAGGCCAGCTTGTATTTGTCCTCCCTACTGACAGGTACAGTCCAGTACCCCTTGGTCAGGTCAATGGCAGTGTATACATTTGAACCCTGGATCTGGGCCAGCCCTTGGTCAATGTAGGGAAGAGTCCATTAGGAAGTGTGGACCCGTTTGTTCAGCTCACTTAGGTCAGCACAGAGTCTCCACTGGCCGTTTGGTTTCAAAATCCCCAGCACCTGATTATCGAAGGTACTCTGGACTGGACGAATTATCCCTTGGGTCTCAAGGTTTTCAATTATTTCTGTGAGGGACTCCATGGATGCGAGAGGCAAGCAGTATTGCTTCACAAACACTGGAGTCATGCCAGGGTCCATGGGAATTGTTGTTGTATGGAGTTTGCTGCAACCACAGTCATATGAGTCCACCGCAAAGAGATCCTGTAAATCTAAGAAAACTTGTTTACATTTTTGCTTTTGCTCCAGAGTCTCACAGGCATCAGCTAGGTTGACTCTCTCTTCAACCATCTGCCTGAAGCCAGGAAAGACTTCTGGTTTGGCTATTTCAGCACCCTCCTCCAGCTGGTTGGAGAAGTCCCTGGTTAAAGTACTGACTTGAACTGATGGCTTCAGGTGGGGAAGGCAGTCCTGGTGGACTTGAAAGATCACCTCATCCCTCCTGAAGTCACAGGTCACCTCTTCCTTACCATAAGGGCAGGAAGAGTACACCAGGAAATTCCCCCCATGCCGGGTGAAGATCCTGTCTGGGGTTGTGTCATTGTCGCTATTACTGTCGAAACAGTCATTGGGGATTGGTTCTATCAGTTCATTACCTAAATCTATGGAAAAATTTCAGTCATCAACCGCCATTCCAAAAATGGTGCCTGCGCCCAGAATGATACTCCTAAGGTTGCTGTTACCCACCACTGTTGGAATGGTGTTGTGTTCTGTATTGACTAGTGGTGTTGGGTTTAACCCCAACCCTTGCTGTTGGAAATGGGCATTGAGGTGAACATATGCGTCAGGATTTTGCAGTTTCTGTCCTCTTTTAATTTTTACTTCAAGTGGGAATTGTCAGGTCCATTATGGGATGGTGGCTTCCTCTCCAATCTGAACTTCAACTGCATATGGCAGCAATTGAGCTGACTGAAATGCTTTCTCTGGATCATCAAAGTCCATGGGATTACCCGCTAATCAGGACCAGGCTTTGAAGTTCATTAGGTCCAAACTAATGGCAAAGAGATTGAGAATGTCACTGCCTAAATAAAATGCAGCAGGGACATCTCGCACAACCCAACAATTATGGACTATGCTCTTGTTGCCTTTGGAAATTTTGAGCATACACCTGCTACGCAGGAGATGTTTGGAATTGGGTGTTTCCAGATCCATTTCCCATTTGTCTATTAATTTAAATGTCGGAATGGCTGGATCTTTTGGGAGTTTTCGGAACATGGCTTCGCTCATGAAGCTCTTACGGTTGTTCACGCACACTCGGGCGAGTATAGAGTCAATCCCCCCATTTAAGTGAATAGGGATGAACAACTGTTCTCCAATTTTCTGAATGCCAGCCAAGCTTTGAGCTGGTTTCTCATCATTTTGACTATAGAAGTGGGATTTTCTGATTGTGAATTGGTATAGAATTTCAGAGTATTTTTCTTCCAGTGTGGAATGCCACTTGAAACTGGAAGGAAGTTTGATTTTCAGAAATAGAGAGGACTTCCCATCACCAGTTTGTTGTCCTACTGCAATTACTGTCACATTGGGGTTTTGGTTGTTTTGAAAGTCAAATTAAATCTGGTCAGGTTTTTGTTCAACCATGTGGCATGTGCCATTTAGACTAACATGGTTGATGCTATGTTTTAATTTTATTGGTCGGTTAGTCTGGATCCAGAAGACCTTGTTTACACAATCTATTAGGGTAGATAATCTACGCAGGATGTCATTTCCCAGTAAACATGGTGTGCTCTCTGGAGTCACAACTATGACCGGGTGTTTCACCTTGTGTCACCCAATTTTAATTTCTAAAACCGCAGTCCCCTCGACAGGAATTTAATTCCCATCAAAGTTCTGAAGTCATCCAGGAAGAGGGGTGAGAGGGATTTGGTATCTCTCCCCCTTCCTGAATTCAGCTGATCAAAGGCTCCTTTTGACAGAAGGGTGGCTTTGGATCCAGTGTCCACCATTGCCAAACATGTACATTGCCCCTGTATTTGGACCAGGGCATAAAATCTTCCCTCCTTCTCCTCAAGAGGGCAAAGATAATGTGCAGTTTGGGCCAATTGGTGGGTTAATTTCCTTACTCTTTATTCTGACAGAGGGGTAGTTTGGGCAGGATTCTGTTTGGGAGCTCGGGAATCTGTAAGAAAAAGGTGACAGTTGAATATTGGGGAAGTTTTGGGCTCCCCTGATTCTGATTCTGGGCTGCCCCGCCTTTCTGGAGGCAGTCACCAGTATTGGTTTGGGCAAGGTGATTTTCCAAGCAATCATTCTGGGGTTCAATGATGGGTGGTTTTAACTCAGTCCCCTCATTTACACAGTCTTGATTAGGATCTCTCGGGACCCATTTTTCTTTGGGAGGAGTTCCCCCATCCCTGAAGGAGAAGATCCTTTTCTCAGGGTCCTCTGAGGAACCCTCTCCTTCAAATTGGAAGACTCTAACCTCCTCCACAAAATGGGTAATTTTAGGCCCTTTATTTCTCCTACCCGCCCTATGTTCCTTAGGTTGCAGACTTCCGGGGGCAGGAGATTCTGATTCCGGTTCCTGGGTTTCCAGGGGCTTTTCACAAGTGGGGAAGGAAGCTTCCTCTAAGACTTTACACCCCCCTTTCCCGTGTGCCTCCTTCCTTGGAACTGGTGGGTTGTCGAGGTTCTCTCCCCATCATTGCTCTGGAGTACCAGACCCTTGGTTTGAGGGGTTCTGAGTCGCCATGTTCATCTGAGGGTTCTGCTGAGCCCTCAACATGTGACCCAGATCCTGTGACAAGTTCTGGACCTGGCGCTCCAGTTAGGACACCCGCTCTGGCTGGTACAGGGATCTCTGGTCCATCCTAGGTGGATCATGGGAAGGGTAACTGTCTCTTCTCACATAATACCCTTGGTTGGGATAGTTCTGGTAACCCTCCACCCTTAGCCTCCCCTCTCCCGGATTGGGGTGTCTGGGCGCAGGAAATTGGGGAAAGAAAGAAGGGTTGTTTTGGAGGTTGATGTTTGGCGGGTACCAGGGAAAGAAGCTCAACCCAGCATTTGGGTGATTACTGCCCTCCTGGGATAGTTAGGAGGGAGGTTTCCTGGGTTGGCAGCTACCTGGTTGGATCCGCCCTCCTTGAGCTGGGGGAGTCCACACATAGCCCAGGATGGGTCTGTTGCCCTTGTAACGGGGGCTGATATAATCAGGGGAATTAGGGGTCCCATTTGTGGGATTACCTCCCTGGCTACCTGTTGGGATTGGCCCGATGGCCTTCTGGTTCTTTGGTTAGAAGGATTTTGCACAGGAATATTTTTAGCCCCCCTATCTCCATAGATAAAATGGGGGCAACCTTCACCTCCGCCACCTTAGCAGCAGCAGGGGTGTTGGCTGATTTGGGGTTTTTATTTGTATTTTTATTCTCTACTGGTTTATGCACTTCATAAATACGAGTTGCCTGTTCAATGACCCTGTCTAGTGATCTCTTCTCGTGAAAGTCCCTCACCAGCTGGGTCATGATGTATTTAGGGAGTGCACGAAAGAAGCTGTTAATGAACTCCCTACTATCTGTGCGCACCCTCCTGGTGGTCTGCTCAAAGGCACGTTTTAATTCTTGCACAAATTCTTGTGGGGCCTGGTCTTCCCCACATTGTAGATTGTACGCTGCCTTGCAGGCCTCTTGGGGGTTCCTATGTACAGAAAAATGTTTTAAGAAGGCCGCCCTATAGGTGGACCATCTTGAGTGGTTCTGATCCTCCAGCCCTGCAAAGAAGCTGGAGTATTCAGGGGAAAATGTTCATTTGACATATTGAATGCAACTCTGGCTATCTTTCAAATGGAAAGTATCCATCATTTGCTCATATAACTCGAGGTGCTCCCAAACTGAATACTTGGCATTTTTATGATAGGGAGTTATGACGTTCCTAATGGCCCTGATCTTTTTCTGGGGATCTTTTAGGAGAGCCTTCTTAATTTAGTTGGCCTTTTTAGTCTTAGTCACCCGTGTCCACTCATCCTCTGACTCAGAGGCACTGCTACAGGAGGTGGCTATCTGATCTTCTAAGCTCTCCCTGAATCTGCAAGCTTGGCAATGGCTTGCAGAATGTGGGCACCTAGTTTCTTGAGACCTGTGGCGCTCAGAAAAGTCTTCTGACTCTCCCTTGCTCCCATGATTGGCTAAGTACTCCCCCCACTGCCCTAGCTGGGAAGAGGTTTTTAAGATACTCTTTGTGCGCCTGCTTTCATGGAGTTCCCCACCAAATTTGACAGACTGATCCTTTGGTAGGCAGTATTTTTGAGGATCCAGTTCCCTGATTCTCCCCTCACTGGAGTCTTCCTGATCAGAGAGTCTAGCCCTAACATTTCAGAATCTGTACAGAGATGCCGGCCATCCATTTCTGGGAGGCGCTGATCTGTTAGTCCCATGTTTCCCATTCTGCTGAAGTCTACCATCCCCGATGCCCTTGTTCCATATGAGCCAGTGGACATGAGGGCGGCAGAGTCCATGGTACTGAAGGGATTAAAGACCCAGATGACAGGGGTCCTGATGTTATGCTCAGGGGTTTCTCTGTCCCTTCCTACCTCATCATTTTCAGCCCCTATTCCCCGGTGACATTCCAAAAGCTGACTCTTTTTCTCCTCTATTAAGGCCTTACTGGTCTCAATGATTTGCTTGTGCGTGGGTATTTGTTTGTGGAGCCTGTCATTCTTTTCACAGAGAGCCTCATTTTCTCTCTGTGCTTCCTGCCTGGATTGGAAATACTGGGCCAATTGTTGCTGCAGGAGGCTCACCTCCTGAGTTTTGTCATTATTGGTCTGGGTGTTCTTTGTCAGAGTAATCTCCACCCACCTGGTGTGCTCTAGTAGCTTCTCATATTCAGTTTTAACTTCACTAAACTCTTGAAGGGCCACCTTTCTTTCCAGTAACTTAGTTTTTAATAGGCTGACTTCCTGGCCTAAGGCGTCCCTCTCCTGACTTAGAGTGCCCCTGTGTTCAGTAAGGTCGTTCCTCTATTTTTTAAATGCACTAGATTCATGGCACTCCTCATCAAATTCCTCTTGAGAGTGGATGTCTTTAATAATGCATTTATTGTTTTCCTCTTTTAATTTGTCTATGCGGTCTTGTAGGCTAACTACCTGTTCTGTGCAGACCCTGTTAAAAGTTAATTGCAGCTCCAATTTCTGTTGTAAAGAGTCAACCCTTTCCTGACATTCTTTTTGCAGTGTCTGTACTTGGGTATTTTGCTCTGCATTCTTTTGATGTAAGAGAGACAGATCTTCCCTTAATTTGGTAATATACTGCCTAGCCTCTGTTTCAGATTCTTGGCTCTTCTGGAGCCTTTGTTCTGCAGAGTCCAGATTAGTTTGGATTTTCTGCAGTGTTTCTCCTTGCTTCTTTGCCAGATCTATGTTGTCTGCATGCTTTTCCTGTAATATTCCTATGTGGAGGTACAAGTAGGCCGCTATCTTGGCAATTTTATACTGCTCCTCTTTTATTTTTATGACCATGTACAGATCGCTAAGCGCTTGATGTAATGGACCCTTATCCTGCCATGTATCTAGGTATATGGCAGTGACTTAGTTCTTTTATTTCCTGCAGCCATGCATGTTCATCCTGTTCTGGCCACTCACCCCTGACAGTGTGTGGATAAATTGTTCCCTAACAATATTAATCTCTACTGGGATCGCCATTTCAGAAATATCAATTTCCTTCTGACTTATTTCAGGGTTCATTTATTTTTGCAAACAGGCCCGATTTTTGGAGTATTTCTTTTGAGAGGTGCTTGTACAGTGTAGCAAAGTACCCCAACCCAACAAGGTGTCTGTACCCTGCAGGCTAGTATGCTGAGTTAGACTGTCACGGGGGATATTTCAAATTCAGAATCACGGCACAAGCTCCCACGCTGTTAAGGATTTCCATCAGGCACACACCCTTATGTATTTGTGTCTATAAGTTCAATATTCTGAATGATATATCACTCATATCACACCCATCACAAAATACCCCCCAGGTCACACTGAACCAGAAATCAGACTAGTTTGTAAAGGTAAATATGTATTTTATTTATTTAATATTCAAATCACACATAATATATATATATATATGGCAGCAATCACCTCACAGTGACAATACAATTCAGAAAATAAGCAAAGCAATTTAATTCACTTATGATAATACAGAATAGAAAACTCAGGAAAAAGAACAGTTTGGGTTTGTGAACAGATAGTGTTTAGGTTACTAGTTTCCCCCTGCAAAGTACTGAGGTACAAATGAGCAAACCTACAAAAATGTGAGTAATCAGCAGGTAATCAGGAATGAAAGACAATGGGCCTCATCACGACTTTGGCGGTAACCCTTAAATCCGGTGGTAGCGCTATTACTGCCGGATTTAAGGGTCCGCCAAATCAGGACTTCGGCGGATTTCACCCCAGCTCTGAGCTGGGGGGAAATCCACAGAAAATTCACGTTCATACCGCCGGCGGGAAATCCACCGGCGGTATTAGCCCGAAATTTACCCATTTAGCCCAATGGGGAATGGGGCATTCCCGAATGGGCTCAATGGGGATGGGGATTAACATTACCGCCGAACTCGTGATCCGGCACTATTAGCGCCGGGGAGTTCGGCGGTAGGGCAGATAGCGCCGGAGCTAATAGCGCCGGCGTTACCGCCCAAGTCGTGATGAGGCCCAATGTCTAGAGTTTAAATGCAACCTCCCCCAAACAAGAGAGAAAACCATTTTTGAAAAATGACACTTTTAAACTGACAGGTGAACATTGCTTGGTGAAACAATGCAAAAGGGTGCAAAAATGCTTCAATGGATAGAAATTCTGAGGAAAGCAACACTAAACAGGTCCTAACACACGTGAGCTATAATATAAACAACAGTACACACTTTAGATCAGAATGGAATTGAAGAAGCACTTTGAAATGGGAAAAAGACACATGGAAGCTTCTGAAAACTGCAAATTCGCGGCAAACTTTTACTATGCGATATTTGATAAAAACGGGTAAAATACACTGTTCCACAATTGAAGAAGTTATAGAGGTTTTAGTGAAAGGTGTTTTGCAAAATAGGCGCAACATGAAACAGGAATTTGATTTTTAAAATGACAGATATGTTTTATTATACTATATTAATGACTATGAAAAAGAGGAGGCCACACATGAATCTTCACAGTTACATGGCCAGAGCAACCATTCACTTGGTGGATACTCAATATCTTTCTGGGATTTACTTAGTTGCTCCAAATCACTAAGGAGTTATGGTTTTGTAACACAGATGAGAAAAATCAGCGCAAGAATGGTTCTAACAATATTGGGGTTCTGAATTTAAAGATGGGATGGGTTGAGATTGGGATAATACAATGCAGATATACTATGGGTCACTGTTCTTCCTAGTAATACTTACAGTCCTTTGTAATTAAATTGGACCGTCAGCTCTGGTCATTGGATCGGGTCAGGTCTACAGGCAGCATGGCACCTCTGGAGGTATTGGATCAGCAGCGAGGTTCTGGTCAATTTTGGACTGCACCTCAGACTGGATTTGGATGGGCCCTTCTGGTCACTGGATGCGGTAGATTACAGGATGCAAGTTTCAGCGGGCAAGCCTTAATGGTAGCAAGCCAAGCTGAATCAGAATTATTCTTTTAAGTTTGGATGTTTGAAATTGGGTCTAGCTAGCAAGAGTTCAGCAATATTAAAGTCTGGATTCTGCAAGGAAATCTGGATCTTCAAAGAAGTCTGGAGTCAGCTACAAGATGAAGAGTTCTGGAACAAGGTGCTGCGCGGAAATCTGAATTCTGGAAGCAGTGTCTATGTGTAGTGAAACTCCTATATTTATCCATCACAACGTTTATGGCGTGGGCAGAACTTCAAAACACACCCCATGGCTATGATTGGCTGCAGGCACGTGCTTTGTTTTTGTTGGCAGTCAGAACAGAGCTGTCATCTTTACCATGGGATTTAGAAACTCCCACATTCATTTTTACCAAAACATAACTTTTCCACAAATGTACATTTCTAACATTATGTACCTTAATAAAATTGGACACATCCATTTCATATTTGATTGTCTATATTCACATTCAATCCCCATCTCTGTGTGAGCTGTCTTTCTCATTCTGTGGAATTGTACCAATGTTAAACATAACAGTTTAGACTAATAATTTCTAATTCAATACATATCTGGGTGATGACCTCTGGAACATGGGTATACAATCTCATATTTGCACCATTAATAGTTTTGCCACAATCAGGGTTTTGGTGTATCTTTGGTTCCGTGTGTAGGAAGAACTCCTACCAAGTCTTCAACTGTCTAGCATGAGTTCAGATTTATAAGTTTATATTTTTCACTTGTCTACTTATTTTGGCTGCCATGTTAAATGTCACAAGTTCTGAGGTAAAATAAGTAATTTCCATTCAAAATCCAGGCCAGGTTTTTTTTTCTTACTTCCCAAGTGAGCAAATGGCCAGTCCTTTGAAGTTCACTGAGAAACCTCCTCCACATCCTGCCCCTTCTCTTAGGAGGATGGTGTCCAAGCCTTCCTTTGTCCTTGGGTCAGCCAAGACGCATGGCTAATGCGGCCTCATTGTGCTCCTTGTTGTCATTATGCAGGAACCATTAGGCTTCCTGTTTTCAAGGGTGTGTCAAGCTGAGATGTCAACTCTCCCAGGCCAGGCCCTGGCCAGTCAGAATTAAGCAGTTACTTCCACTGGGTTACTGTAAGATTCACAATCAAGTTTTTTCTTCAACACATATAAAATTAAGCACAGTTTATAAGGGATTTGGACATTTAAAAGAATTAAGCCCTTCACAACCATGCTTTAAATAGGTGCATTTTGCAATTTCTTCCAGAAAAAGAAACACCTTTAAACTGGGTTTGACAGCTAATTTCCTTAAGCAGCTGTCAGGCAGGGAGGCCTGGATTCCTCTGACTGCCTGGAGAATCTTTGATTTCAGCACACTTTCCTTACAATAATTCTCTGGGAAATGACTGAATTCTTAAGGGCATTTTCAGATTTTAGCCCTTCTGCAGTCTTTCTTCGGGTGACAGGTGACAGCAGTGATTCCTGTGTTTACACCAACTTTGCCTGTGTGTGGCAGGATGTGCAGCTCTTTTGTGGTTTATGAACCATGTGCAGTTTTGCAGATTTGGCGCGCTCGTTGGTTATCGCCTCCTTTTTTGGCAGTTTCTTTCCCCATTGGCAAAGGGGTGCAGTGTGGTGCATTGGCATGGATAAAAATATTCCACAAGCCATGTCCACAACATTCTAAATAAATAAATAAATAAATGTATACATACATACATAAATGTCTTCCTACCTTTGAAATATTGTAGCCGACAAAGCCTTTCACCAGTTCTCATCGTGCTATGTCACAACTCTAATTTCACAACACTCATGACCTCAATAACCATTCATTACACATGTAAACTCTTCGACCCATGATATTGCCCATCACTGAGCTAGTATATTTGACACAACAACTGCTTACATCAGCGCGTGTACTGTTTATGTTAATCTCTCCCTGCACTATACAATGCAGGAAAAGTAAATTCAAGTACTTTAAAATCCTGTATAACTACTAATAGGTCATACAAGCTCACAGCACCTAACTTGATTGCAATGTCTATGTTATATGTCTATGTTAAAAGGTCCATCTCTTTGTACATGTTCTTGCTGGATTGTTCTTGGACCAATGATGATGAGGACCACAGTGCCCTCAATGTTTTAGGGTAAACAACATGTAATCACTGGTATTAAAAATGTAATTGAAAATTAGAAATGTGTAATAGACTTTTCCTTAAAATATCCCCTCATTTTGTAATTCCCTAGACACCAACGTGAGTCGAAAAGCTATACAGTGAGTATATGGCTGCATGGTTGTAAATTGGGTCGTTTTGTGCATTGGGACGTTTTGTGGTGTCAAAAGGATACTGTACTGATGTGAGTGCACATTGAATGCATGGCACCCATACACACACACACACACACACATTAGCATGCACACAATCACTTAGGGATGGCAGACGGCATCACCATGTTAATAAAGGGCATGAGGCCCGGCGCATTAGCCGCAAGCCCTGCAAGGAGCACACTGATATTGTCCTCAGTTATTTATCTGCACGGTTGCCTGCCCCAGAGGTCTAGCTGCCAGATCCGGAGGCAATAGATCATCAGAAGCTAAGAGAAGTAAGCGACCAGAACAAGTATATATCTGTGTGGACATTCGGCTACCCAACAATGCAGTCAAACATTAGCTGCACCGACCTGCAAACATACTCTCAAACATCCAATGAACACTTCTCCAAGCTAGATTGAAGGGCATGCTACCACTGGATCCTCATGCATGAGGACTCCAAAGGCATCACCACATTAATGTCAGTGATGACATTCTAATTTTTGTCAAAACATCACAGACTGAGCGCTGTACTACATAAAATGAAAGACTGCAGGCTCCATCTAAATAGCAACAAGTACAAATTGCTAAAACACAAACTGGAAATTGTTGTCAAAGACATTAAATCTGCATCTGCTCGACAAACCTAGTCCAAGGTAAGGCGTTTCCTTAGAATGATCAACTTCAACTATTGCAGGACGTTTATTCCTTACCTTGGCACACTGTCAGAACCCCTCCGGAGACTCATCAAAGCAGCAGAACAATGGGAATTGGGAGAAGTGCAACAAAGATCATTCAACGTGAAGAAAAGTGCACTGGCCAAAGACACCACATTAGTCTACTTTGATCTGAAACAGCCCACCAAACTAGTGGTCAACATCTGCCCCCGGACTGGGGGCCGTTATAATGCAATGCTCACCTGATGGAGAGGTTATATACATTGCATTTGTGAGCTAAAAGAAGCTATTGTGGTGCTGTGGGTTTGTTGCTACTTCCACCTTTACCTCTAAGGCAGGCCATTCAAGATTCTCACAGATCATAAACCACGGGTTACTATATTCAATGGATCATCACGGATGCCCCCTCCGAGAATCAAGAAGTGGACACTCCAACTTCAGAATGGAGTACCATGTGACGTTGAAAATATTACTGGTTGTCTTTCATGCCACCCTTGTACAGCAGCTACCAGCAAATCCAGTGTAGCATCTAGCATATAAATGCAACGTTAAATGGTGGTGGGGCAAAACGTGTCTCTGGCACTTTCCCTGAAAGAAATCAAAGAAGCAACACTGCAGGGTGAATATAAAGGATGCAATAAAGGATGCATTGGCAACAGGTTGATGGAATAGATTCATGAAAATCCACTAACACTGCAATGATGCAGCCCAACGTCATCTTTGAAGCCTAGATTGCAGCAATGATTAGCTTTCAACATCTGAGGTCTACTATTCAGGGGAGTGTGCATTGTTATCCCTGCAACTTGGATCAATCCGTTGTTTCACCTGGCCCACAATGGCCACCATGGCATCTACAAAACGAAATCCCATCTCCGGAAGACGGTGTGGTTTCTAGGCTTAGAACAGGTGGTGGAAGCAAAGGTAGCTTGATGTATTCCATGCCAAGCAATGGGCAAAACTCCTTCACAACCTCCAATACGTTCCATGCCCAGAGGAAAAACCTCTTGGGAGAATGCAAGAGCCAGTTATGGGTCTCTCCCTGATGAACAGTATATGATAGTAGTAATAGATGAGTTATCTCACTACTCAGAGGTGGAATCCTCAATTCAACAGTGACAAGTACAGTAATCCCAAAGATGGAAAAGATGTTTGTGGCTCACACACTAACCACAACATTCAAAACTGACAATGGCCCTCTTTTCCAAGACGCAGAGTTCCAACAATTTTTGGTCAGTATATATATCCAACACCACAAAATGACTCCATCCTGGTCCCAGGTAAATGGAGATGCCGTACACTTCATACGCACACTCAACAAAACCCTAAGAATTTCACAGAATGCCAAGAAAAAACAGAGCAACTGATATTCCGATGTCTCTGGGAATGCAGATAAAAAATGCAAATGGCCACCAGAGTTGTACCGAAAAGAATCTTACAGGGTAGGGAGGCAAGAACAACCATCCCATGTTTCCAGGCTGGAAACCAGTGCAAATGGACACTCAACTACGTGTATCAAGAATGGAGGAACAGAACATGGCAGAAAGCAAGAGAAGAGGAATGAGTGAACCAATGCTTGGCATTGGAGACAACAACCTTATAAGAATGTGTGGACCCAAAGAATGTTTGCCTCATCTTGTAACCCACTTCCAATGGTCATCAAACCCAAAGAAGGTAACATGGTCATGGCCCAGTGAGCATGGAAGAGTATCCCGAAACCACATCCCCAACGGAGGCACTATCTACCAGGCAATACCCTACAGGAGGTCCTGCTGGATCACCAAAGAGATTCAAAGACTTTACATTGGGTAATTGTGAATATGTAACACTTTATGGACTTTGATGATGAAGGGGAGGTATCTTGCAGTGTCATGGGGACTATGTACTGACATACACAAATATTGTGTGCACGGCCGGGGCCCACACACACACAGCACACACACAATAACATGGGGATGCTGGATGGCGTCACCATGTTAATAAAAGGAACAGGGTTGGTTCACAGGCCATGAAGCCCAAGCGGAGCACACTGATATTGTCCTCAGTTATTTATCTACATGGCCGCCTGCGCCTGTGCTCTTGCTGCTAGATCACAATTCACAATTTCCGAGGCTCAGACAAATCAGTTCTGAGAATCAAGATTTTGAAACTGAAGCAAAATTGCTGAAAATCAAATTGTAATCGAAAAAAAGCACAGACACAGGCATTTTTCAAAAAATATGGATAGATTGTTAAAGTACCAGCAACAAGAAAACAAAGTGTCTTTGCATTTAATTTTTCTGTTTAGTTTTGGCCCAACTACTCCAAGACATCTTAGAGTATTTTACTATCAGATCCATGCCTAAGTGGTATTTGTAAAGAATGTCCCAGAGCTGCATTTAAACGATAGAGGAATTTAAAAAACATGCTAATACGTGCAGACATCAACAAAACAACTGAACTTCAATACTTTTTACAAAGACCCAAAACTGTGACGGATTCATGGTTAAAATTCATACATTGTAATAATATCATCACAGATAACATCCTCAAACTGGGGAAAAGATCATATTGAAAAATTGCACAACCTGCATTTCAAAATCACAGTTTATTGTTTGATATGTCCACGTGGGAAGATCTATGTGGGTGAATCTATCAGGGCTACCAAGGAATATATTGGTGAACATAAGCGAGACATTAGAAACCAGAATTCTAAATCTCCAGTTGCAAGACATTTTATAGAAATGAACCACCAAGTTACGCAATTGAAATTTGAAATCATAGAAACTGTCTCAAGAGAGTCATGAGGAGGAAATCACGAAAACAGACTACTTCAAAGGGCATCTTTTTAGATCCATAAATTACAATCAATGTTCTCATTGGGGATGAATGAAGTGAAATGAAGACTGGACACATAGTATTTTTTTGTGAATGTTCTCGTGTGCCATTACGTGTGATGCTTGTTGAAACGTTTCTGGGAATAATAGAGCATATATGTCAAGTACACATCAGGATTATAACGTATGACTTAGAGGAACTAGATATCAGTGCTAGTTGTAAAAATAGTGTTGTGTGAGGTAAACATAGGTGACAACGATTAGAATCTGGTTAGCTTTGCGATCAAGGTTTCACCAGGATGGAAAATGGTGTATTAACGCACAGCTAATAAACGTACAGTTCATTGAAGAGATACACCTTCTGATTTTGATAACTTGGAAAGCCAAGACGCAACATATCTATCTATCTATCTATCTATCTATCTATCTATCTATCTATCTATGTCTAGAGCGTGAAAGCCCATAGGCATCCAGGTGCTACATAAAGACAGTGACAACAAGGCACAAAAAAATGTAAACAACACAGAACCAAGTAGGGAAGAAGGATAGTCTATGGCCCTTCCTTGGTGAACAATCTGGTTTTCAGAAATGTTCTAAAAACAAGGTAGTCCTCTTCCTTTTGTAGAGACTATGAAAGCTCATTCCAAGCCTGTTCGGTCAAAATAGGGAATGACCAACGATTTCCCTAGGTTCTCTTGAACCAGTGGATTCTTAGGCTACAAGCACCAGAAGATCTCAGAGTTCTCCCTAGTTTATAGAACTCTAGCTTCTCCCTCAAGTATTGAGGAGCACTTCCAAAAAGACACTTACGTCCCAGTGTAAGGATCTTAAATTTGATTCCGGCTTCAACCAGGAGCCAATGAAGTTCCCTGCAAGCTTTTGATACTGGGTCTCTGTGTGCAATGTTGCACACTATGGACACTGCATCAGTTTGGAGCTTCTGAAACGTATCTATATTTTCCATACTAGTGCCTCAAAGTAGGGAATTGCAGTAGTCGAGCCTTGGCATAATAATAGCTCAAACCAATTTTTCACAATTCCTTTTCGAGACCAACGGACAGATCTGTTTTAGGACTCTGAGGTAATAATTGGATGTCTTAACAGTATAATTAACTTGGGCATCAGCATTGAGTGTGGCCTCCATATAAGTACCAAGAGTTTTAACTTTTCTGGTTACAGGTATGGGGCCTCCATCAATGCTGAAACTAGCGTACTTCTGTCCTAGACCATCACGGGTGCGTTTCAAACCTTATACCATAAGTTCAGTTTTACTGGCATTTAAACAAAGCCAGTCTGAGGACATCCAGCCTTTGTTGAGTAAGTATATTTCATTTAGCTTTTCTTGGTCTACCGCATAGATCCCAGTGAGTCCCAGAGAGAGCTGGAAATCATCTGCATAATTAGCAAAGAAAACCCTCAGTTTCCCAATTTCCTCACACAGTGGCTGGATATAGATGTTAAAGAGGGGTGGGGATAAGCAATTTGCTCAGAGACTGAGGAGACATCTCCACAGTGGACTCTGGAATTACGATCACAGAGGAATGATTCTATCCAAGTAACAGCTTCCTGTAAGAAACCCCTAATGTCAGTCAGCAGTCTTGAGCCACTCCTTTCCAAGGCTGAAAGCATATACGTTTGAAAATCTCAACGTGCTCTGGGGCCACCAGAAACTGGACTGTTTATTATGGAGAAGGACAAGGTTTCTACATATGATTGCATTTGTATAGTGGCCACTTTATCAATAACTTTAAGGAGGAAAAGAGTGTTGTTAATGGGCCTAAGGTTTGTTGGGTCCCTAGGGTCTAACCCTTGTTTTTTTATAAGGGGGGTAACAACCATGAACTGGATGGTCTCCAGCCAGCCCTCTGACTGGGGATCTCCAAACAGCCCTTTGTGATGAGTAGCAGTACCTTCGGGATCGATGGGAATGCAGATTCATACTCATGGATAAAATAACTATGACAACTCAATAGTTTGGCAAAGGGAGTCAGTTTAATGACAAGTACATAAAACGGGAGTACATCGAACATCAGCAACTGCTCAATCTTCTCTCTCTCTTCCAACTCCAACTCAATTTTAGAAAAAACACAGTATTTATAGCAAAAACTCGTCATCATTGACGTGCAATCTAAAAAACCTAACATGCAACGTGATTGGTTATAGGAAGGTAACTTTATCATAGGTACTATATCTGCATGTGGTAACGGGGAGAGGGGATTGGACAATCAATGTCAGGTGGGGAAACTAAGTGCTCCCTTCAAAATGGCCACTTTGAACATCACTAAATGTATGACGTCCTATTGGCTCTACTCTCTATAGGACCGTAGATTACTCGGTCCACTATGATTGCGTTGGCATCAACCCCACTCATACTTTTCCACTCACTTCTTAGCAACATGCAGAACAATCAGGCAAGTGCGTGGAGCTCGTTTACACCCCAGCTTCCCTCCAATTATGTTTCAATCAATCAACACTTCAGTGGTCGTGTGTCAATTACTGCCTTGTAGTTTGGCCTTGAGTCTGCTTCTTGGACTGAGAACTTTTAGGGAGTATGAGTATGGCGGAGATCCATGTGTAGGTGTGAATGTCTAATCCTTCCAACTTTCCTTGTCACGTGACTAGGACACCGTGAAATCGACCACTTCTTCATGTATTTTCGTGTATTTGATTTAATTCTGTCAGTCTTCTACCATCTGTGGCTTATCTTGACCTTTCCGAACAGGATACTTTGTTCTTTCCTCTTTAATTATATCCACTGTCATCCTTTCCCAACCAAAAGTGACCTTGGCTTCTTGGCATGGTTACCTTCAGCTGAGTTTCACTCTGTCTTAATTCTCGATTTGTTTGCTGCAACACTCTCCCCTTGAGACCTTTAGTAACCTCTGTTCAATTCTGCTCATGTGCCTAGTGGAATTATACTCGTATATAAAGTGCTTTTGAGGTATATTTATGTACATGTTGGCGCTTGCTGCAATCTACTTTACTACTAAGCATATGCAAGCTTCACGATTTCTTTGCTTCTTGCGGTTTCTTGCATCTATACACGTTTAAACTAACTGAATACCTTTCTCATGCATATGACATATGTTTCTTCACCTTGGGTTCAAGATGTCATTTTCATCCTTAGTATTGTCTTCTTGACTTTGTTTTCCATCAACATTCTCTTGTCTTATATCATCTATGTGTGTGTCCGTCCGATGTCTTACGACGTCACCATTCGTCTTCCTTTATTATCTTCTGGGCTTCTTCAGGTATTCTCTTCTGGCAACCGTCATTTTGTCTTGACTGTAGATATGGTTTCCTCAATGGGTACCTTACGGTCCATGTTTTCTTAGATGTCGGTACTTTAATAGGTGCTGTTACTCTAATAGGCACTGGGCAGAGCCCTGCCACTGCTCTTTGCTGGTTTATTTGTTCTTCATACGTCACATACTTTGGTGTAAAAGTACCAGGTACTACGAAGGGGGTGGCTGGAGTGTGAATGAAACCAGAAACTTCCTCTTCACTCCCTCCTCTGGGCGATTCACCGACCACTCTCACTTCCTTCTTTTTATCCACTTTAATTTCATCTTCTGGATCCAGACATCTAGGTCTGAAGAAATGCTTCGTTGGGGTCCATATCTTTATGACTCCTTTTAAGCATCCTGCTGTTCTCACATGTTCATCTTTGTTCCATGTCATTAATTGACATTCTCCACTTGAATTACAATAGATCCATTTTCCCACATATTTTCTATGTTTTCTAGGATACAGGAACTTTGTTCCTTCTGGTGCATAAATGCTGGCCTTCACAAAATCTCTTATTTCTTCGTCTGTCAGGTCCTTTGGCTTCCATCCTGATTCAACATCAATCATGATTTTCATTCCTATGGCCTTTTTTGCAGTTTTCTGGCACTGAGAGATTATTAGCTTGAATACACAGAATCCAAGCAATATCATCACCAACAGGGCTCCTAGGATCTTGAAGGCATCTGCCATCCATTGTTGAACTCACGAAAACAGTGTTCCAAACCAAATGTCATCATCAACTTCGTCAACTTCATCTATCATCTGATTCTGTAGTTTTGTCAGCATACCTATGGCTTCTGTTAAGGTTCCATTTTCATCATCGTGAGATGGTATAAATGTGCAACATGATTCTCCGATTTTTGCACAAACACCTCCATTCATAGATGTGATCACGTCTAGGACATATCTGTTCTGGAGCGTCATCAGTCGGATTGCTCTTAATTCTTCTTATTTGATTGCATTAAATCCCTTTATCATCATGTTGATGATCTGCAGTAACTCCCATCTGGTTATCTGCAATCATTTAGTATTTGCTTCAACCTGAATTTGTGGCATCAGAATTGTCAACACTGATGAGGTTAAGTTGAACAGCCTATGTTCATACAGGATTGCATCAAAGGCTTCTATTGATTTGGCAGATAAGTAGTTTTCTCGCTTCACTTGGCTTAGTAGTTCCACAGATCTCTTTTTCCCTAGGTGAGCATCTGCTTTTGGGAAACTGTCGATATTCAGATCACTTTTTGAAATCACCAGTGCTGGAACATTTACATTCACCAATGTACATATACCTCCCCAATTCTTCGGTAATCTGATATACGCTTTGGATCCACATGCCCAATAATGATCCATGCATCATTCCTGTAGCATCGAAGATTCGTTCACAGTTCTGATTCTCTTCCATTTTTCTTGTGCCATTGTTTCTAAAGCATAGTTTGGAACTGTCTAAGGGCACTATTTGCAAGGGTCCTCCTCTGTCTTCGAGCCATGTCAGTAGTCTTGCAAGCCTCGGCCATAAAGTTTTGCATATCATTTGTGCATTTTCAATTGTTTCTTTATAGTACCCAATGATCATCCATGCTCTGGAGATCACCCCTCCTTTCTCCCATCCTTCTGGAGAAAGCACTGTTCCCCAAACTTGCATTTGGCCTCTGTCCTTCCATCTTCATGCTTCTACTGTAAATTGTCCTTTGATGTTAAGTTTTTTGTTAGTTTCTCTTCTGATCTCTGCTCCTTTCACTCCATATTTCTCATACCTGATCACAATGTTTTTTTGTTTTGCCAGTGTTTCTCCGCTGCTACAAAGTTTTTGACTTCTCCATGCTGTACGGTAGGAGTGCACAAACAAAGCATTCTCCATCTGAGGATTACCTTCCAACTTCCTTCATGTGTTGGTACCATATGTTGTTTGTTTCCCAGGTGTGCTGTGCTGTCCAGGTAATCATTCTGTCAAGAACCGCCGAATTCGTCCATTCTGGACTTCATGGTCCATGATACACCGCAGTGTGAACTCCGCGGTTCTATCAACATGGCCGACGGTTCCGAAACGCTGCACATCAGCCTTTCCACGCTATGTTCGGCTTCCTAGAAAAGGGCCACGCCTCCGCGGCACCGCACGTCTCAACGCTACTGCTTGGTGTACTTGGACGTGCGTTTCTGAAGTTCGCTTTGCGCTCCTTTTTGATTCCTTGTTTCCTTCCTTCCAGGTACTCCTTCTTTCCCTTTCCCTTTCTTTTTGTGGTTCTATTCCTGGAATTACCTCATGCTCGGAGTCAGCGCTTCGGCTCCTTCCGAGCCGGCTCTTCTTCTTCCTGGTTCCTCGTCCTGGATACTGAACGCTTCCTAGTGGAAAGCAACAAACCTCACGCTGACTCCGAAGACCCGTGTCCAGGCCCATACAAGTCCCGGACAGTAAGAAAGAAGGAAGCCACTTCCAAGAAGGTCACAAGTAAGCCAAAACAGGTGAGAAGGGGAGAGACTTGTGACAGTTTGAAACGCCTCACACCTGATACAAGGACAGATATGGAAGCCGCAGTCCAGGACCTCATGAGAGGTATGCAAGAATTAACCACTGAAGTTCAAACCTTAAGGCTGAGAATGCTGCATTAAAGCAGTTGGTTTTGTCTCGAGACTCTGCTGCCAAGGAAAGTGTCCTGTTATGGGGGGTAGTGGACAAATATGACGGATCATCAAAAAATCAACGTGCCTTCCTAGATTCTTGTTTGGTACATTTCACTTTCAAACCATACTATTTTTCCTCCCCACGAGCAAAGGTTTGATTCATGATATCTCATCTCACGGGCAATTCCTTAACCTGGGCAACTCCCTTAGTCAATGCTGGTGATGCTCTCCTGGATGATTATGATGGGTTTGTGGAAGCCCTTAAGGCCATGTTTGATCATCCTGAGCTCGTTTACACTGCTCAGGAAAGATTGTTGGAATTCCAACAAGGGACCCAGGACATGCTTACTTATGTGACTCGCTTTAAACAGCTAGTTAAAGAAGCTGATTGGTCCCCGGAAGCAAGATTTACCCTCTTTCGAAGAGGTTTAAATGATGAGATAAAGGATGAATTAGCTATAGTAGCTCGCCCAAGCTCCTTTCAAGCCCTCATGGACCTCTCCCTACAGATTGATTTCCGGATCCAGGAAAGAAAGGCAGAAAAGAGGAAATCTAAATCAACATCTCCTAAGTCAGCCACAAGCTATCCCTGCCCAAAAGAAGCAACTGTTACGCAATCCTCAGACCCTGAACCTTTGCAACTAGGAGCCTTCCAAGGACCTATTTCTCCCAAGGAAAGGATCCGTAGGATTAATACAGGACTGTGCATGTATTGTGCCTCTGATAAACACCTTGTAAGAGAATGTCCTATAGCGCCAACTCAGCGTTCAGGAAAGGCCAGCTCCCAATCCTAGGTGGTGCACAGCTTCGGGAGAATGATGTTTGCTCCTCATCTATTCGCTCCGTGAAATCTCCAGGACATAACACTCTTGTGATTCTACAAACAGTCATATCCTCTTCCACCTCACAGACCTGAGGATTGTGCCATTGATACAGAACCTTCAGCGGTGATTCCCTTTGGAAGAATGTTCATTTTGTCTGAACCGGAAAAGAAAGCCCTCCGAGAATATTTGGATACCAATTTGACAAACTGAACTATTCGACCTTCCAAGTCTCCAGCCGGTGCTTCTCTCTTCTTCGTCCTTAATAAAGACCCCAAGGAACTTAGACCATGCCTGGATTACCGTGGCCTCAACCAATGCACCCTCAAGGACCTCTATCCATTACCTCTTATTTCGCACATTCTGGAGGCAGTGAGGGGTGCTGTCCTCTTCACTAAACTTGATCTCAGGTGTGCCTACCATCTCATTCGCATAAAGGAAGGTGATGAGTGGAAAACAGCCTTCAGAACTCCTTTTGGCCACTTTGAGTATCTGGTAATGCCCTTTGGTCTAGCTAATGCCCCTGCAGTATTCCAATGCTTCATGGATCGCTTTTTTTCTGACATGCTGTTCCTTTTCGTCATTGTATATCTAGACAATATACTGATTTACTCCAAGGAACCTCAGAACCATCAAGAACACGTTAAAGAAGTTTTACAACATTTACGTGAACATAAGCTCCTGGCCAAACCTGAAAAATGTCTTTTCCATGTATCAACCGTTCATTATCTTGGGTTCGTCCTTAGTTCCAAGGGTATCGGAATGGATCTCTCCAAGGTTGATTCCATCCTGTCTTGGCCTGTTCCCACTACTGTGAAACACATTCAATCCTTCCTACGACTTGCTAAATTCTATAGAAAATTCATACCCACGTTTTCTGACATTGTACACCCTATTGTAACACTCTTAAAGAAAGACACTCTGTTTCAATGGTCCTCGGCTCAAGAGTCGGCGTTTCAAAACCTGAAACTGGAATTCACTCGAGCTCCCATCCTAGCTCAGCCTGATATAGATCGACCCTTCTTGGTTGAGACTGATGCATCCGACTATGCCATCGGAGCAATCTTAAAACAAGAACTTGAGGACAAGACGGTACATCCCATTGCTTATTTATCCCGCACCTTGACTCCCAGTGAAACACATTATTCCGTCCTGGAAAAGGAGTTCTTAGCTATCCGACAAGCCTTCACTGACTGGCGTCATCTCCTTTTGGGTGCCAAACACCCAGTACAAGTTCATATAGACCATCGGAACTTACAAGTGTTACAATCCCTGGAGTGCATAAACAGCCGTCAGGCCCATTGGGCCTTCTTTTTTGCCCAATATCAATTTCAAATTCTTCACTTCCCTGGAACACATAACATCATAGCTGATGCCTTGTCCAGACTTCCTGACTACAAGCCTCTCGAACCACGGACCATTTTCAAGATGTTTCCTGACTCTGTATTTGTAGCTCAAGCTATTTCTCTACTGGAGGACATTCGTGCAAATACTCTGGATGGAATACAAAGAGAACAATCCTAGGAACCTTCAGCTGAAAGACGGATATCTGGCAGTACCCACACAAGAACTGAGATGTACTACAAAACTATGCCATGATACCCTCCATTCAGGACATCAAGGCATCACCACCACCCTCCATCTTTTACAGAGACAGTTTTGGTGGCCACGGATGAAAGACGATGTAAGAACCTATGTCCAATCCTGTGCAATCTGTAACCAGAATAAACATGATAACAGAAGACCAGCAGGTCTCTTACACCAACCAGCAATGCCAACAAGACCTTGGGAAATCATCGCCACAGATTTTATCGTGGAATTACCCCCATCCAGAGGATACACTACCATAATGGTTACCATCGATCTGTTTACACATATGGCTCACTTTACACCCTTGTTCAAGCTACCATCCTCATCTGAATTGGCTGGGATTTTCCTGGAACACATATTCAGGCTTCATGACTACCTTCCAAAATCATCTCTGACAGAGGACCCCAATACATATCCCAATTTTGGAACAACTATGTCAGATACTGGGAATCCAGCGCGCGTTGTCCTCAGGATACCACCCACAAACCAATGGAGCAACAGAACGAGTAAACCAGACCCTAGAGCAGTATCTTCGCTGTTTCTCCACCAAAGTCCAGGATGATTGGTCGCTTCTGATCCCTGTAGCTGAATTCGCTTACAACAATTCGGATCATTCAGCCATCAAAACCAGCACGTTCTTTTGTAGCCAGGGATTTCATCCTTCAGTTCTACCGTCTGTTCTGCCTCATCCAACCCCAGTCCCTGCGGTTGATTCCTGGATCGAAACATCAATCAACGTCCACAAAGACACCAAAGAACGACTGGAAAACGCCAGGAAAGATGTCAAATGTTATGCAGACACCAAAAGAAGACCAAGCCCTTCTTACGCGGTGGGAGACAAGGTTTGGCTGTCCTCAAAATTTCTTTCTCGACATCTGTGACCAAATAAACTGGCCCCCAAGTATTATGGACCCATCTCCATAAAATAAATCATTAATCCAGTAGCCTACCGACTCCAGCTTCCAGATTCTTGGAAAAGGATACATCCAGTCTTCCACACCTCCTTGCTAAAACCATTTGTACAATCCACCCGAAATGCTCCAAGACCCCCTCCAGTGCTCATCAATAAACAACTTGAATTCGAGGTCTCCAGGATATGTGATTCCAGATACAGACGAGGCCAACTCCAGTATCTGGTTGAATGGAAAGGATACCCTCCCAGTGAGCGCACCTGGGAACCTGTCTCAAACATGAATGCCCCCCGTTTGTTATAAAGATATCATCGGATCCACCCAGGCAAACCCAGAGGTGCAGGGCTTAGGAGGAGGCATTCTGTCATGAACCGCTGAATTAGTCCATTCTGGACTTCATGGTTCATGATGCACCACGGTGTGAACTCCGCAGTTCTACCAACATGGCCGACGATTCCAAAACACTGCACACCAGCCTTTCCACGCAACGTTCAGCTTCCTAGAAAAGGGCCACACCTCCGCAGCACTGCTCGTCTCAACGCTACTGCTTGGTATAGTTAGACATGCGTTTCCGAAGTTCGCTTTGCGCTCCTTTTTGATTCCTTGTTTCCTTCCTTCCTGGTACTCCTTCGTTCCCTTTCCCTTTCCATTTCTTTTTGTGGTTCTATTCCTGGAATTACCTCGTGCTCGGAGTCGGCGCTTCGGCTCCTTCCGAGCCGGCTCTTCTTCTTCTTGGTTCCTCGTCCTGAATACTGAACGCTTCCTAGTGGAAAGCAACAAACCTCACGCTGAACTCCGAAGACCCGCGTGCAGGCCTATACAGGTCCCAGACAGTAAGAAAGAAGGAAGCCACTTCCAAGAAGGTCACAAGTAAGGAGAAACAGGTGAGAAGGGGAGAGACTTGTGACACATTCAGTTTGTTATTATCTTCTTGTATGCTTCTTCTAATCCTCAAAGTATTCATGTAGTTTTCTATAACCACATCTCTGAATATATCAGTATATCTTCTTCTGGCTGGTTTGTCTGCAGGAACATACATCCGGGTTCCCTGAGTATTAGAAAGTTCAGCAAGTCTTTATCTATCCCCCTGGTTGTTTATGGCTCTGTATATAAACGGCCATATAGATTCTGCAATCATCTCTGCACATGATTTTTCTGTGAGACTTGTGCTTGACCCTTTCATCACTGGATCAGTCGTGCTCGTAAGTGCTGTCTCCGTCTCAGCCTGTGTATTCTCTAAAGCTTTTTGTCTCCTTAAAAGTTCAGCTTCCTCCATCTGTCTCTCATTTTCCTTTGGCGTAAAACTTCTCATCATTTTTTGTCCATACTTTCCCCCTTCTCTGGAATGTGATTCTGAAGTCATTGACCCCAGACCAGGTGTGTATGTGCCCATTATCTGTGTATGTTTATCTTGCATCAATCCCTTATCTAATTTACTTTGCTGTGGGATATATTGACCCACTCAACAGAATTGCCTCACATCACTATGCTGCATTTGCGCAAGAAACAGCAACCTGGCGGCGCTGGCACCGGTGCACACCAGGACCTCAAAACTGTGTTTTGGCAGCAACAGAAAAATGGTGGCACCATCTTGCCTCACACACTTCAGTCAAAATGGAACAAGGGGACACACTGAAAAAGTATGCCGGTGTGTTCTGAGATGTATATATGGAATCAAATGAACCGGCAGCACTGCATTGCTGCAAAAGCCAAAAATTCCCCTTCAAAATGAAACCCTTTTGTGCAGTGTTATGCAATTTCCATTTGTGCATTCTGAAAGCACTGTGATGGAAACTGCCCTGCCAGGCCCAGGATAAGTCATTGGCCCTCATTACAAGTCCGGCGCTGGACCATGGTGCTATTAGCACCATGGTCCATGCCGGAGTCCGGCATGGCAGATGCCGGAATTACCGCCCCATTCCAAAGTGAGTGGGCCGGTAATTCCCCATTCACCATTTGCCCTTCCCCATTCCCATTTTTGGCCCATAGGGCATAATGGGGATGGGGAAGGCGCTAATTACGGCACCGTAAATTACGGTGCCGTAATTAGCACCAAGGTCGCTTAGCGCCTTGGACTTTAACGCCTGCAAAAAGCAGGCGTTAAAGTGTGAATCAGGCGTTAAGGGTTAACGGCGCTGACGGCGCCGTTAAACCCTTAACGCCTGACTTGCAATGAGGGCCATTGTGTCTCAGGAAAATCGGGCATAATTCCTGAATGACAGGTCTTGTCAAAGTAGCTTGGAAAGAAATCAACAAGAATCTTTATTTACACTAACACGGCAACACACGTTCATTTTCTCTACAATGTAGAAAACATCAGCTGTCTTCAAAATAACTTTAACTATCTGAGCCTGGTCAGTTTCATATACCAGTGTTCAGATAAAACTCATGCTTCAAAGAAAAATGACTTTAGCTGCAAGAACATTGTGGAAATCTGAGTTAGCTGCCCAAAACCAAATTAAAGAAATTAATGTTAGCTTGCACCACGTGTGAAAATAGGCTGCTTACAAAATGAGGAAAAGCAAATGCCTGTGTTTTAAAACAGTACACTGGTAAATAAAAGTTTTACTTGCCTTTAGAAATATAAAGGGGTTTCTTACTGGGGAGAATATTTCACATGTGTTATTTGAAGTAACTGGCTTATTTAATTCTGGATTTAAGATCAAAAGTGAAAGATGGTAAACCCAGGGTGGCCTGAGTTACAAAGTTGAAAAACAGGTTTTCTGCCAAAGGGCTATCTCTCCCAGCAGTTCCTGTAAACCAACTGATAACTATAGGGTGGAACAGACTTGCGTCTCTGTTGGAACCCAGGACAATGCAGTTCTCAGGGAAGCAAGCCGGAGGTGTGAAAGACCCTAAAACTTAAATCAGGCTGAAGGAACCCCCATCCTGATTGGAAGGAAATGCCAGTTGGTGTCAGCTGAAAAGAAAAGAAATGACAGACAGTGACTCATATTTGTTCTAAATACTATTCCATAAGGAAACATTAAGGACGTTTAACTCAACAACCAAAATTGGTAAAAATGTAGAATTTTTACAGTGTAAGAGTAAAGTTGTGGCCTTTAGTTTTAAAACTTGGTAGAATGTAGTGACACCAAGGGGACATAAATGGTGATATATGTGGAATTACAAGAAAAGCATCCATGTTGCAAATGTAAAATGTTGTACATATCTTCTTTATGACAATCCCCACTCATGTGAGAACAAAATATGCAACCTGTGTATCTGATTTACTAAAAGGTTGCAATTGTGTAAATATGTGTTTGTGGCAAAATTAGAATTTAGTTTCAGTGACTCTGGGAGGTTTCTGGACACTGTAAATATCATCCCATAAACATGACATCATTTTTCTGAGATCCAACAAGCAAAGAGATAGGCAGAGACTTCTGCCCTTGCGCAATGCTATTGTTAGAGGCGGGTGTAGTAAAGCCTGCCCCTGTCATTTACTGTGATGATGTCACCTGGCATTATAAATAAGAGCCCCTTACAACATGCAGGGACAAACTGATTCCTGATTTCCTACGCCGGCTTTCTGTTCCTGTCTATTCCTGACTTCATCTTGCCTTTAACCATCTAAACTCCAGAACCCAACCACAAGGCCAAGCTGTCAGGTTTCATGGGGTTTGGTTGAATGTGGTGGAATGAGTGTATGATTAACATAAAATATGGTTTGGGCCTTAACTTTTAGTGCAGAGTGTGGAGAGCTTCCCAAGCCAAAATGGCGACTTCCAAAAGGATCAGTGATTGGTCAGAAGTAAAAGAAAGGCATTGTAGGAACATTCTAAACCGCCTTTCATTGTCAGAAGCCCAGCTGGAGGTCTTATGTTTGAAGCTGTTAAGATTTAGAAACTTTAGCTAGGCCCTTGTGCCTAGGATTAGTTATTTGGATCAGGAAAGTATTGGAGAATTTAAGAAGAAACTCAGAAACGTTCCGGTAACAGAAAGAAGCAAAGTAAGTGACTTTATTATCTTTTTACGGAACTTTGTGAAATTCAAGAAGGAGTTAAATTTCTATACAATTTATTATGTAGATGCTGTTTTCTTATTCTTTGTTTAAAGAGTAGTTCGTTTTGTTCTTTTAAGACTTTATTTTTGGATTTCTTGAACAGTACTCTTATTTAATGAACTGCGTCACAAATTTTGCACGTGGCAAGTTGGTGTGTTGGAGGTCTGTTCATCGTTTCAGCATCGTGTGTTTTTTCGGCCGTATAAAAAATTATTGAGCATTGTTCCTTCTAACGGTAACAGTGCTTTCTTTTAATGTCGGGCTAGCGTTAGAAATCTTACTCTGTCTGCGCAAGTGACAGTGTTATAGATACGCGATCCTGAAACGTTATGTTTTTTTTACTAACATTCTAACCTGGCGCGCGTACCTCATTAAGCTGCCTCTTCAAGGATAAGTGTCCGCAACTAAGTAATTTCCTCTTTCCTATTTGAACAAATAAAATTAAGGAGAGAGAAATACTAATCAACTACGCATGCGCATATGCCATTTTTGAACTCTATTCTCTGTTCATATGCGCACACCATTTTAGAAGGAAAAAGAATATCTCCACGCATGCGCATAACTCTAGTCAAGTGAACGCTTCTGTGAAGAGCGATATTTTACGCAAGCAAAAGATCCAATTTGTGAACACTCCTATCTATCCACATGAACAAACAATTTTAAATGGAATAAGCCAGAGTGTCATTTTTGGAATTTGTGTTAAAGCTAGAGATTCACACAAAAGACGGATCTAACATTTCCAGATGGGCGTGTGTGTGTGTTTTGGAATTTGAACTGCTAGAAGATTAACTCATGAAACTGAGAGAGTGAGCTAAAGATAGCAGTTTTCCAATACTGAATTGAAGAAGTTAGTAAGAGCATCAGCGACTCTATTTTTTCTTCAGTAGAAATCAAACACTTCCTCTAGGTTATTCATAGAGGATATTCAGGTTAAAAGATAAAGAAGCTGAGCAAAACCTGAAGTTTATTATTTTGTCCCATTTTCCCCCTTTCCCATGGGGATGCTCTCAACTGAACTGTTTGTTACCAGTTAAGAGGTTAGCATCCAAAGGGGACTGTGGGGGCTCAGCAGCTTCCGGGGACAACATCCTGATTGAAGATAGCCTGACACAAGCATTGCTAATCTCGCTTCAGCTAGGCCTCAATTCTAAAATAATACCCATAACGAAAGGGAAATGTTGTGGTGTTTTGGGAAACATCCTGAACTAACCTGGCTTGCCACTCACTGCATGCTGCTGCAAACCTTCTACCCTGATATACTATCTTATCCAGTAACCAGAATTGCTAGTCCAGATGAACTATCCTTTGGTATCCAGTCCCTGCTCAGCTGACCCTGTCCTGCTGATTTTGTCAGGCTGTCCTGTGTTAGATCAGATCCGTGTGGTGATCCAGAGCACTGACTGTCCAAAATCCAAACTAAAAGTGGACTGTGACTATCAATAGGAACCATAGTATCCCTTGTCTTGCCTTGTCCATAGTTCAATCTCTAAGTGATCCTATCCTTATCCTGATAACTGTAACATTGTCAAAAATCATTCTTGAAACCCTGCCTTTGATTCCTTGTGCTAGCGCCAACATCTTTAATAATTTTGTCTTGTAAAATCCAGAGCTAATAATCATGTTTGGAGTGATTGGACTGGGCCCTCAGGGCCGGCGCGGTGTTGCTTGGGTTGAACTCGCGAGTCAACCCCAGAGCTTACTGTGTCTCAATCTGGTAGCCTAGCCTGAATGCCCTACTGTAGAGTAAAACTGTCCGTGTGAAAATTGATTTCTGTTCCTTTTTCGCACCTTCAATTTCATATTGTACCTAAAACCGCATACCGATTTACAATATTTCAACCGTTTTTATTAAAAACCCCTTTGGTAAATTCAGGCGGAATTTGCAAAAGTGTGTTCATTTTCCAATGTGTCATTTTGATTATAAACTGTTTTAAATCTTCCATTTAATTTCGAATTGTATGTAATTGTGATTACTAGTATCTTTCCAGTGTTGCTCCTGTAAAGAATTGTTTTTGTTTCAAGAGTTTTAGACACATTCATTGTTTATTCATCCATTTCCAAGTGTCATGTTTAGCATTGCCAGGGTTAAAATTCGTATTTCTCTCTTGTTTGGGGAGGGAAAGTCGGATTTCTATTCTGTTTTCCATTTTTCATTCCTGATTACATGTTGCAGGGGGAAATTCTAACTCAAGTGCTATTATACCTAAAATCAAAAAGTGCTCCTATTCCCTGGTGTTTGGTAGTTGTGTCGATAGAAGGGTAAACTAAGTGCATTGCTTACATTCCTATTGTTCTTATCACCCCATTGGTGATTGCTGCCCCATATTAAAAATGGTATGATTGTTTTAATTTTCAAATAAATAAATATTATATTTTAGCTCCAGCCTGGTCCATGGTCCATTGTGACCCGGTGTATTTGAAAAGGGGGGTGTGGTATGAGTGGTGTATCATCTCAATATTGAATCTTATCTCACATAAGCATCCCAATCGCGCACTGCATGCTGGGCCGAGACTAAGGTGTGCGTCTCCTGATTGAAATCCTTAACAAATTTGGGGTCTTGAGCCCGAGGATTGATTTGGTTACCACCCAGGACAGTCTAACACAGCAGACTAACCTGCAGAGTAGTAATACTTTGTGTGGTGTGAATACTGTGTTACACTGAACATGCGCCCCCCAAAACAAATATTCTAAGCACCAGGCCTGTCTAAGAAAAAAAAGTAAACTTAAATCAACCCCAAAATCATTAATAAAGAAAGAACATTGCCAATATGGCTGTTCCAGTATAAATCAGTATGGCTAGGGAGCCCCTTCTGCACAAGCTTTTTGTCAGAGGTGAGTGGCCAGAATAGAATGAAAATGTCTGGCTACAGGAAATCACGCAACAGGTCACCGCCATGAACCTGGATACATGGCAGAACAATGGCCTATTACACCAAGCTCTGGGTGAATTATACATGGCCCCAAAAAATAAAGAGGAGCAAAGCAAAATTGCCAGAATTGCGGCCTACCTATATCTCCACATGGGAGTGATACAGGAAAAGCATGTAGAAAACACAGTTCTGGCACAGAATCAAATTGAATTATTAGATCAAATTCAGACTGAGCTAGATTCAGCAGAACACAAATTACGGAAGAGCCAAGAATTGAAGGCAGAATCTAGAGATTACATCATAAAATTAAAAGATGGGTTGGCTCGCCAACAGCAAAATAAGGCAGACCAAGAGGCTCAACTAGAAGCAGCAAAAATAGAGTGTAAGGAGGATTGACTCTCTGGAAGAGCGTCAACAGAAGCTGACTCAACAGTTAAACTATAACAGGGTCTGCTCAGGACAAATAACCATTTTGAAAAATCAGATAGATGAACTGAAAGAGGAAAATAATTAGTTAATCTTGAGAGACCTCCACTCTCAAACAGAATTTGATCAGGAGCGCCAGAAATCCAATGCCAAAAAAAAACAAAGGGATGACCTGGCTGAACAGAGGGGCACCCTAAATCAAGAGAAAGATGCCCTAGACCAGGAAATAAGCAAGTTAAGAACCGAGTTAGAGGGAAGAGAGTTAGCCCTCCGGGAGCTCAATGAATTAAAAACAGAGTATGGGAAGCTACTGGGGCATGCCAGATGGGTGGAGGGTGCTCTGGAAGAGAACACCCAGACCAAAGATGCTAAAACTCAGGAGGTGAGTCTCCTGCAGCAGAAATTGTCCCAGTATTCCCACACCATACAGGAAGCACAGAGAGACAACGGGCTCGACCAGCAAGTGGCAGCGCAAAAGCGGATCATTGAGAGCAGTAAGGCCTTGATAGAGGAACAAAAGGCTCAGATCTTTGCTTATTACCAAGAAATAGGGGCTGAAAAAGAAAAGATAGCAAGGTTGGAGAAAGAGGGTGCTAGACTAAATCCTAACTGGAGGGACCCTGAACAGGTACAGAGGGACAGAGCAACCCCTGATCATAGCATCAGAACCTTTGTACTCAGGGACTCAAACCCATTCAATACCATGAACACTGCCAACTTCATGTTTACTGGCTCACATGAGCCGGCAGCCATGGGGCTGGCAGAATTCAATAGGTTTGGTAAAATGGGACTGCCAGATCAACACCCCCCAGAAATTGATGGACGGCGTCTCTGTACAGATACCCAAATGTTAGGGCTGATCTGTCTGACAAGGAAGACTCCTATGAGGGTTGGGTCAGGGAATCAGATCCACTGAAATACTGCCTTCCAAGGGACAAGTTGGTTAAATTTGATGGGCAACGAAATTAAATAAGGCCCAAAAAGAGCACCCTAAAGAACTCTACCGAGTTAGGGCAGTGGGAGGATACTCTACGAACCCTGGGAGCAGGGGAGAGTCAGAAGACTCTTCTGAGCACCACAGCAGTAGTAGGGAAACTACCCCCCAACATTCTGTGAGCCCTTCTCAAGCTCGCAGAATCCGGGAGTGCGCAGAGGATAAAGAAGAGACCTCCAGTAGCAGCGCCTCTGAGTCTGAGGGCGAATGGACTTGGGTGAATAAAGCAAAGAAGGCAAGCAAACTTAGAGCTATGAATAAAGATCCCATTAGGCAGATTAAGGCCTTTAGGAGTGTCAAAACTCCATATCATAAAAATGCAAAGTATTCTGTTTGGGAACACATAGAACTATATGAGCAAATGATGGATGCTTTTCATATGAAGGACAGCCAAAATTGTATAGAATATGTAAAAAAGGACCTTCTTCCCTGAATACTCCAGTTTCTTTGTGGGACTGGAGGACCAGAACGACTCCAGATGGTCCACCTACAGGGCGGCTGTCTTGAAACATTTTTCTGCTCACAGAAACCCTCAAGAGGCCCGCAAGGTGGCCTACAATCTGCAGTGTGGGGAATATCAGGCCCCCAAAAATTTGTGCAGGAGCTCAAACGCACCTTTGTGCAGACCACCAGGAGGGTGCGCACAGATAGTCAGGAGTTCATCACAACCTTTTTTCATGCACTCCCAAAATATATAATGATAACCCAGCTGGTGAGGGACTTTAATGAGAAAAGAACGCTGAACTGGGTCATAGAGAGGGCGACCCGCATTTATAGGGTCCAAAAACCTGCAGATAACAAAAACCCAAACAAAACCCCCAAACCAGCCAACACCCCTGCTGCTGCTAGGGTGGTGGAGGTAAAGGTTGCCCCCATTTTATATCTGGAGATGGGGGGCCTAAAAATATACTGTACCAAATCAACCCAATCAAAGACCCAGAAGGCCCTCGGGCCAATCCCAGTCAGGAAGGTAATCCCACAAATGGGACCCATAATTCCCCTGATTACATCAGACCCCGATACAAGGGTAACAGTCCAATCCTGGGGTATGTTTGGACTCTCCCAGCCCAAGGGGGGGTCCAACCAGGTAAGTGCTGCCCCAGGAAACTTCCCTCTTAACTTTCCTCAGGAGGGCAGTAATCCCCCAACTGCCGGGCTGAGTTTCTTTCCTCGGTACCCACAAAACCCCAACCTGCAGGACAATCCTCCTTTCTTTCCCCACTTTCAGGAGCCCAGACAGCCGATTCCGGAATTCCCAATACCCATGTTACTATGGGAAAAGGGATAGTTACCCTTCCTGTGACTCACCTAGGGTTGACCAGGGACTCCCGTACCAGCCAGAACGGGTGTCCCAACTGGAGCGCCAGGTTAAGAACCTGTCCCAGGATCTGGGTCGCATGTTGAGGGCTCAACAGAACCCTCAGATGAACATGGCGGCTCAGAATACCACCAACCAAGGGTCTGGTACTTCAAAACAATGACCGGGAGAGCACTCCAAAAACTCGCCGGTTCCCGAGGAGGAGGCAAGGGGGAAGGGAGGTGTAAAAACCTAGAGGAAGCTTCCTTCCTCTTCCGTGAAAACCCCCAGGACACCCAGGAACCGGAACCAAAATCTTCTGCCCCCAAAAACCTGCCACCCAAGGAACAGAGGGCGGGTAGGAGAAATAAGGAATCCAAAAAGGCCCATTTTGTGGAGGAGTTTAGAGTCCTCCAATTTGAAGGAGAGGAATCCTCAGAGGATTGACTCCTCCCCAAGAAAAATGGGTCCGAAGAGATCCAAATGAAGACTGGGTGGATGTGGGGACTGAGTCAGAATCACCCATCAATGAGCCCCAGAATGAGCATCAAGGAAACCACACTGTCCAAACCAAGTCTGGGGACTGCCTCCAAAAAAGGGGTTGGGGGGCGGCCCAGAATCAGAAGGGGAGCCCAAAACTCCCCACATCTCCCAATGTCAAATTCTTCTTTCAGATGCCCAAACTCCAACACCGAATCATGACCAAACTACCCCTGTGTCGGAATCAAAAATAAGGAAATTGACCACTAAACTTGCCCAGAAGGCCCATTACCTTTGCCCATTGGAGGAGAAGGACAGTAGATTTTATGCCCCAGTCCAAGTGCAAGGGCAATGTACAGTTTCAGCACTGTTGGGCACAGGATCCCAAGCCACTCTTTTGTCAAAGAGGGCCTTTGATGAGCTAAATTCAGGAAGGGGAGAGAGATACCAGATCCCTCTCACCCGTCTTCCTGGATAACTTCAGAACTTCGATGGGAATGAAATTCCTGTTGAGGGGACTGCCGATTTGGAAAAAAAAAAATTGGGCGACATAAGGTGAAACACCCTGTCATTGTTGTAACTCCAGAGGGCACATCCTGTCTATTAGGGAATGACATCCTGCGACGGTTGTCCACCTTAATAGACAGTGTGAACAAGGTCATCTGGACCCAGGCTAACAGGCCGATGAAATTAAAACATAGTGTCAACCATGTTAGTTTAAATGGCACATGCCACATGGTTGAACAAAAACCTGATCATATTTAGTTCCATTTTCAGAACAACCAAATACCTGACGTGACATTAATTGCTGTAGGACAACAAACTGGTGATGGGAACTCCTCTCCATTACTGACAATCAACCTTTCTTCCAGTTTCAAGTGGCATTCCACACTGGAAGGAAATACTTTGAAATTCAATACCAATTCACAATCTGAAAATCCCAGTTCCATAGTCAAGAGTGATGAGAAACCAAATGAAAGTTTAGCTGACATTGAGAAAATTAGAGAACAGTTATTCATCCCTATTCAGTTAAATGAGGGGAGGGAATCTGTTCTTGCCGGAGTGTGCGTGAACAACGATAAGAGCTTCATCAGCGAAGCCATGTTTTCCGAAAACTCCCAAAAGATCCAGCCATTCCCACATTTAAATTGATTGATAAATGGGAAATGGACCTGGAAACTCCCAATTCCAAACATCTCCTGCCTAGCAGGTGTATGCTTAAAATGTCTATAGGCAACAAAAGTATAGTGCATAATTGTTGGGTCGTGCAAGATGTCCCTGCTGCATTCTATTTAGTCAGTGACATTCTCAATCGGTTTGCCATTAATTTGGACCTGATCAATTACAAAGCCTGGTCCCGACTAGGGAGCAATCCCATGGACTTTGATGATTCAGAGAAAACATTTCGGTCAGCCCAATTGCTGCCGTATGCAGTTGAAGTTCAAATTGGAGAGTAGGTCACCATCGCAGGATGGACATGACTACTCCCACTTGAATTAAAAATTAAAAAAGGACAGAAACTGCAAAATTCTGACACCTATGTTCACCTCAACACCCATCTTCAACAGCAAGGGTTGGGGTTAAACCCAACACCATTAGTCAATGAAGAGCACAACACCATTCCAATAGTGATGGATAACAGCAACCTTAGGAGTTTCACGCTGGGTGCAGGCACCATTATTGGAATGGCGGTTGATGACCGACATTTTTCCATGGATCTAGGTAATGAACTGATAGGACCAATCCCCAATGACTGTTTTGACAGTGATAATGACAATGATGTACCACCAGACAGGATCTTCACCCAGCATGGGGGGAATTTCCTGGTGTACTCTTCCTGCTCTTACGGGGAGGGAGTGGTGACTTGTGACATCAGGCAGGAAGAGGTGATCTTCCAGGTCCCCATGACAGCCTCGCCTACCTGAAACCCTCTGTCCAGGTCAATACTCTCACCAAGGACCTCTCCACCCAGCTGGAGGAGGCCACGGAGATAGCAAAACCGGAAGTATTTCCAGACTTCAGGCAAATGGTTGAAGAGCGAGCCAACCTAGCTGATGCCTGTGAGACTCTGGAGCAAAAGCAAAAGTTGAAACAAGTTTTCTTAGATTTTTAAGATCTCTTTGCGGTGGACTCGTATGACTGTGGTTGCACCGAAATCCATACAACAACGATTCCCTCGGACCCTGGATTAACTCCAGTGTTTGTGAAGCAATACCATTTGCCTCTCGCATCCATGGAGTCACTGACAGACATTTTCAAAAACCTTGAGTCACGTGGGATAATTTGTCCAGTCCACAGCACCTTTCGTAATCCAGTGCTGGAGATTTTAAAACCTAACGGCCAGTGGAGACTCTGTGCTGACGTGAGGAAGCAGAACAAATGGGTCCCTATGTCCCGATGGCCTCTCCCCTACATTGACCATGGGCTTGCCCAGATTCAGGTGTCCAAGGTATACACTGCCATTGAACTGACCAATGGGTACTGGACCGTGCCTGTCAGTAGGGAGGACCAATACAAGCTGGCCTTTACCTTCGGGGGCACCAGTACACATGGACCCGGACTCCGTTTGAATAGATCAACCCCAGCAATGAATTTAACATCTTCTTGCATAAGGCCATGCCCGACTTCAGTGAAAGGGGTAACCTGGCCTTTGTAGATGATGTCCTGATCAAAAGCTCAACTGTGGAGGAACACATAGCGGAAATCTGTTATGTTCTGACACCGTTGAGGGTTGCTGGAGCAAAACTCTCCTTTCAAAAGGCACAGTGGTGCAGGACCCGTGTCAATTTCCTGGGGCATGAGATAACTCCTGAGGGTCTCTGTCCACAGGAAAAGAAAGTGGAAGCACTCCTAAAACTCAAAGACCCCACAACTCTGCGTGAGCTAAGGAGCCTCCTTGGACTGACTAATTACAGTAGGAAATTCATTGAGGATTACGCAGAGAGCACAAGACCTCTGATCCATCTGTTGAAGGGGGAGCTCAAGTGGGAGTGGGGTCCAGAACAAGCCGAGGCAGTAAAGCAACTCAAAAGAAGCCTCTCACAAGCGCATTGTCTAGCTTACCCTGTCAAAAACAAGGAGTTCTTCTTGGATACAAGGTTCTCAAATACATGCTTGACAGTAGTATTATATCAAAAGCATGACAAGGTCAATAAAGTCATCTCCTATGCAATCAAGAACTAACCTGGCTTTCCACTCACTGCATGCTGCTGCAAACCTGCTATCCTGATGCCCTATCTTATAAAAACTGTTTTGGTAAATTCAGGCGAGATTTGCAAAAAAAATGTTAATTTTCAAATGTGTCATTTTGATTATAAACTGTTTTAAATCTTCCATTTAATTTCGATTTGTATGCTTTTGCTCAATCCATTGCTTGTGATTACTAGTATCTTTCCAGTGTTGCTCCAGTAAAGAATTGTTTTTGTTTCAAGAGTTTTAGACACATTCATTCTTTATTCATCCATTTCCGAGTGTCATTTTTTGCATTGCAAGGGTTAAAATCCGTTTTTCTCTCTTGTTTGGGGCGGAAAGTCGGATTTCTATTCTGTTTTCCATTTGACATTCCTGATTACATGCTGCTTCTGTTTATCCACTTAGAATGGATTATACGTGGATTGAGGGAACCGTGCAAGGGGAAATTCTATCTCCACTGCTATTTTACCTAAAATCAAATGCTCAAATACCCTGGTGTTTGGTAGTTGTGTCGATAGAAGGGTAAGCTAGGTGCATTGCTTACATTTCTATTGTTCTTATCACCCCATTGGTGATGGCTGCCCCATATTAAAAATGGTATGATTCTTTTAATTTTCAAATAAATAAATAAATAAATATTATATTTTATCAACCTGCCTGGTTCATGGTCCATTGTGACCCGGGGTATTTGAAAAGGGTGTATGATATGAGTGGTATATCATCTCAATATTGAATCTTATCTCACATAAGCATCTCAATCACGTGCTTCATTCTGGGCTGAGACTAAGGCGTGTGTCGCCTGATTGAAATCCTTAACATTGTCGACCCTGTCTCTGGCATTTCAATTCATTTGTTAACTTAAGTGCCGTGCGTGTGTTATTGTTTACAACATCCATCTCAAGATCAGTCACTTTATTATTCTTTCTAGGAACTGGAATGACTATGTAAGGTCTGGGCACCTTTGTAGGTTTCATGCATACATCATTAGGTGGGTGCACGGAAATCTGACCGCTTTGTGCACCGATGAAGAATGCAGTTCTAATCGTTAATGACAACAGTATGATAATAAATACAATGCATGCATGAATTATACACTTATATGTGATCTTGCAGCATTTGTTCTGGGGCCAATATGAATCCTCCTCATGGGGGAGGACTATGCTGCTGCTCCGATTTCCCATCTCGATCATCTAAGGAAACAAAACTACTTTTTGAATGCAAGCTAAACATTGTCACTATATCTTGATTCTGCTGCTTCTGCTTGCAGGTTACGAGTGTTGGACTAATTATCCTCTTGGTCCGAATAATAGACTGTCTCTTTTCTCTGGCAACAGTTCTCTTTCCATCAACAAAATTTCTAAATGAGGCAATAAGTTCAGTAGGTCTTAATTTGTATGTTCCATGTAGACCATTTCCCAGTCTATGCCTCTAATCTGCTTTACTCCAGACGACATGTTGTTTTCTTGTCAGCATACACAAAGGTAAAGTCCTTGGCAACACCTTCACGATCTGTCCCTCAAAGGAAAGTTTCTACACTCTTCTGTGATTTTGATGATGACTGGAAAGTTCGACCTGTATCACAATACAATGCAGAGCATACTCAGATGTGTAGTGTTTGCTGGATCTCTGATGAAAGTGAGAACGTCGATTTTTGCATGTCTCCCCACAAGTTCTGGAAAGTCTTCAATTAAGCAAAAAAATACAGCATTTGCTAGTCTTTTATTTTCTTGTGACTGGGACATTTGTCTTGTCCTCGCTGTACCCTGGAAGTAAAAGAAACTGTTCTGCAATCACTGCGAGCAGCCTCCTTATTGTCTTTTCATTTTCAGGATCTTGAAGAAACTCTGCCATGTTCGTGACTCTTCCCACCAACGATGGGTAGGACCTCAATACTAACTCAAAATAGATCAGAATGTCTTTGGTGAGGTCCCTATTGCTTGACACCATAAGTGAGTACAAAGAAGGATTCTGTGTCGAAGGATTCAGGATACTGTATTCTCTTGCAGTTTATATTTCCTCGATCATAATTTGGCATAGTTTTTCTTATCAAGGCTTCAGTGTGCCTCAGTCCAAATTTCAAAGTCAACAAGCTATTTTGTGGCTTCTAACTGTAATTCCCTTCCTTCACCCTGAAACTAGGATGCACAGAGCATTCGTGTTTTGTGTACTTCTTTCCTTATTATGCTTAAAGGAAATGTCCAGAATTAAGCCACAACTTTACACAAATGTTTCTTGTCTCTTGATTGACTGTTCATGCGTCTTTCTTTCTCGTCATGGATCTTGTCTGCACGTGCTGTGGTACTTCCCCGTTGTCTGTAGTCTCTTCGCGTGGGGTGCAGGCAGAGGAATTTCTCTGATGGATGGCTTTCTGTAGCCCAGGAAGATCAAAGCTCTTCTTCCCTGTAACTTTACTGCAGAGGGCGTGACCTCCTCCACACTGAATGGGCCGTGGAACCTTGGCTCATCCCACTTTTTTCTTGTGTGAGTTCTTAACAGGACTGTGTCCCCAGGGAATACTGGTGGAACACGTAATTCTGAAAACTGATCTGTTGTAGCATCACCTTCTGTGTTCTGTACTGCCCTACACCCTTCTTGTCATCGCTGCAGCTGTCCTGAAATTACAGAAAAACAAGATGTCATGCAATTCAAGTAGTTTTGCATTTCCAATCCTAACACTTCTCCTGTAGGCTGAGCATCACATCTAGCTCTAGTTCGAGGTGTTAATGGTGTTCGCATCCTTCTGCCTGTCACAATTTCGTGTGGCATGAGATGGTGATCAGAACCAGGTTGGTTCCTGAGTGCATACAGTGCCAGTGGAAGACAGTGTAACCATCCCTTCTTCAGGTAAGCTTCAACTTGGCTATCCTTTCCTTTAACAAGCCATTGCGTTTCTCGCATATCCCATTCCCTTGAGGATGATACGCTGAATACAACTTGTGCTTTATAAAAGCAATAAGCTAATCTGTTCAAATACTGCATTAACAAAATGAAGACCATTATCTCACCTCATAACTTCGCACACTCCCCATCTGGGAAACACCTCCATCACCAGAAATTTGGCTGCACAGGTAGAGTCTGGGTGTGTACATGGACCTGCTTCTATCCATCTAGAGAAGGGACACACCACAACAATTAAATACCTGTACCCGTTACATATCGGATCATATCGACATAATCGACATGCAAGTGCTGAAAACGCCCATCAGGCCTCGGGAGGACTCCTCTAATCACACGCAGTGTATGCCCAGCTGTGAACTTCTGACAGATTATGCAGTTTACCATAAAAAATGCAACGTGTTCTGCCAAGTTCGGTATAAACTAGCCTTAGGCAATTGTTGCTGCTAGATTCTCTTTTGTTATGTGCGCTGGATAGTGTAACTGTTCCAGTGCTATCTTCAATAAGGCTATAGGCATCACTGGTTTACCAGTGCTGTCTTGTCGCAACAAGCTCTTGGAGGGCTTTAAATAACACCCTCTTCGCTTTCATAGGTTCTTTTCTTCCTGTTGTGCTTCTCCTTGGAGCTCCATTAACTGAGTTTTTGACATAATGCTATAGCCTTCCTTCTTACTTTGTGCAACAATCATTTTATCATACACATCAGACATTTCCACATTAATTATTATTTCATCTTTGGTCACCACACGCTTGGTTCGGTGTCTGCTGCTTGATTTCCATGTGAGATAAAATCTGTCCCTTTTGTGTGGGTGGCGCATTTCACGACCGCTATGCCCACTGGGATCTCTAGTGCCTTAATGAGCCTCTCCAATAAGGTAGCATGCTGCACTGGCATGTCATCCGCTCTGAGATAGCCCCTCCTTTTCCAGTGTGCTAAGCCTGCATGCACTGCCGACATCACATAGGCGGAATCACTGTACACTGTTGCTTCCTGGTCTGCGTGATTCTCGAGTGCAAGTATCAATGCCAATAATTCTGCAGCCTGTGCTGAATAATTTGAGGGTAACCATGCACTAATGAGTACTTGGAATTCCCTGTGTGCATCATCACCTCGGCACCTGCATATCTCTGTCCATCATTCTGATCGATCCTGGAGGAACCATCAACAAAGACGATTTCTCCGTCTGTCAATGCATTTTCTTTTACTCTGGGAACCTCATCATAAAACTTTTCATAGTTAGCGCAATCATGTATTAGCTCTCCTTCAGTGACTGGCTCTGCTATAAACATAGCTGGGTTCACTGTTTTGATCTAACTATTTTAATCATTGGATTCGATATGACCACTTCATAAGCAGAAGCTCTCTGAGATGCTAATGTGCCTTTCGGTTTCTCTAAAATGGCAAATAATGCATGCTCAACAAATAAGGTCATTGGACATCCCTTCACAATGGTTGTAGCTTTCTCTATGGCGAACGCTGCGGCAGGCAAACTTTGTTCGCATTCGAAGTGACCTCTCATTACTGGGTCTAAATTCCCACTGTAGTATGCCAGGGGCTTGTACCCCAATGTGATTTTCTGTTTAAGGACTGCTGTCATAAGACTGCCATTCGTGTGTGAAAACAGGTAGAATTCCTCTGCATAATTGTGAATCCCTAAGACTGGTGCTGTGCAGATGGCCTTTTCTAGTTCATCAAACCCTTCCTCCATTGTCTTAGTCCACACAATTTTCTCTTTTGTTGCCTGTGCTTTCTTTAAGGCTTGTAACAAGGGTCTGTATACAAACTGTAATCAAAAACCCATGCTCTAATGTGATTGCAGAGACCTAGAAAATTCTGCATTTGCTTTATCGTGTGTGGCTTAGCTGTTTTTGAAATGGCTTCAGCACTTTCTGTAGTAACTCTTTTGCCTTCATGTGAGATCAGCTGGCCTATGTACAGCACTTCTTGTTGACAATATTGTAACTTCTCTTTGTTAACTTTATATCTTTTCTCAGCAAGTATAGGCAATAGCTGAATGTAATCGCATCTGCACTCTTCCTCTGTTGTGCTGCAAATTAGGATGTCAACCACGTATTGCAAGACAACACTCTCTAATGCAATATTGCTTAAGTCCATCTGCAGGACTCTATTGAAAATCGAAGGAGACTCACAATACACTTGAGGCAGCCTTGTGCTTTTCAGACAAACTTGTCTGAACGTAAATGACGTAAAATCCTGCAAATCTTTGTGCAATGGGATTGAGAAAAATGCATTTTTTAAGTCAATCACCATGAAATATCGTGCTTGTAGAGTCTGACCATCTTATTCCCTTTCCCCTAGAGCAGTGTCTTTCATGACTCCTCTCGTCTTCACATTCTTCTCTTTCTGCGTCTGATATTGTCTGTGTCCAACTCGTGCAACTTCTCTCATCCTCCTCATGTTTATTTAATGCCAGCTTATCTAAGGATAGTTCTCTATGTCTGCTACTTCGGGAGGCGTCCTCAGTATCATACAGCTGAGTGCTCTCAAGACGATCATCCTCTCCTTTCCCAGAGGTTATCTTTTCTAGCCCCATCTCATCATATATTCTATCGATTGTCTCTCTGACACTTCTGGTGTCAAAGTCACCTTCTAGATTTGCTCTAGACTTGCCTGGTACTGAATCATACTCAGGAAACAATTCTTCTATATCTTCCCATTCTATTACTGGATCAGGTTTTTTAACCTCTCTTTCGAGATATTCGAGATCCCGTGCTCTCTGTCTTCGCTTGCGTTCTATGTCATCATCAAAATCTCTACGCTTCCTCGCTGACCCTATCTTCTTCTTGTTTCCTCGCATTTCTTCTTTCATGTGCTCTTTGTATTTCCTCATCTCTTCATCTTTTTAGTCTCTTCTCCTGTATTTTTTGCTCTTCTTCTTCTATTCACCTTTGTTCTATTCTATCCTGATCATCAGCTGTTCTCTGCTTATGATCACGTTTTCTTTGTTCTTCTGCCTTTTCCTGTTTTCTGACCTGCTCGTCCTGATATAACTGCTCTCATTTCTGCCTATATTTTTTCCTAAACCCCTCATCTCTTATTCGTTTTTCCTCTTCCTTCTCCTTTCCATCTAATTCGTCCTGTTCTCTCCTTTGTCTCATATCCTCAATGCCTTTACCATCGAGTTTCAATAAAATCTGACCTCCCATCCATTCGTTCTGTGTGAATGCTATCTCATCAGTCCTATCCTCATCTCCTTTCCATCTCTTTACCTCTCTTTCTGTACCTAGAGATGTACTTGCTTGCTCTTGATCTCCTTTTTCCTTTTCGCGTATCTCCTTGTCCGTTGGGACTTTGGAGTGTTTATCTCTTTCTCTGTCCTTTTCTGGGCTTTTGTCAACACTTTGCGTAGGCGACTCATATGATGGGTTGCTATATCCAGTGGCTGCTTTACGTTCCCTTAATGGGTACAATCCTTCACTTTTACTAGCTTTCGCTTTTTGTTTCAGATGGGGTGGGTGGCATAGAAGGCTATTCACCCCCCTCTGTGCATATATTCAGTATCCATTCTAATAGTGGCTCCTCCTCCATTTCTTCTTGCTACATCTTCCAAAGTTCTAAACTAGCCAGGTGTTTGTCTAACTTTTTCCCCTCTGTACGTAAATATGTCGTCATGTGCTGCAGGACTGTTTTAGATAGCGATCCTCCTTGGGACCATGGCATAAACATTTTGTCTGCGGTCCCTTTAACCCATTCCACATTGTACTGTTTAAGCTTCGGCAACTGTTTGCACAAGTGTATCAATGGGGTAATGTCTTCCATGCTTAACCTATCTATTCTCTCTTATATAACATTTTATTATACTTTACGTTTCACAAACAATATCAACAGTATACGAGCGAGCACCAATTGTAGCAAGCTCCAATCCCGTTTTTTTCCAACAATAATTTTACTTTTCATCTTTGTCAACAACAACCATCAATCCATGTCATGCAACATTTTTCTTCATTATTGCAATTTTCATACTTTTAAAAAAAATGTTTTTTACCTTATGACGTAATAGATTAACTAAAACACATAAAACAAACAGACAGACTCTGGCCGGCCACACAAATATCATGCCATCTGCTTCCTCAGATGCATCCTGCCCCTATTTGTATTCCGATATGGAATTTAAGCCCATTTCTTTCAGATCATCTTTAATCGATCTGGTCTGCTACGTCATCCTATCAATCAGGACTTTAAATGAAGGCTTCTTCTAGCGCTCTTTAAAACCTAGGCACTGGGCGTACTCTTATTGTGGCCACACTCACGATATCTCCTTATATTGATTGGCCACACTCGAGTCAATCTTTTCCCTTTGTATATATATATATACATTATACTCTTACTCTAATGTTATATTTGTCCCACCTCCCTCCGTTACCTTCCCTTTACTTGTTTTTTAAGGCATGCAAGTTTTTGCCAAAGAAAGCAGTCTTTTTTACTCACCATTCGCATGTTTTTCTTCTCCAAACGCTGGGGATCGCCACCTTTCTTACCGTCTTTCATACTGCTTGTTCAATCGTCTGCTTGTAGAAGTGGGAAGGGGTTTTGGGAGAAAGCAAGGGTCCCTTCACACCTAACATGCAGGGTTTTTCGATTAAACTAACCACTATCTACGGGGAGCTTCTCATTCTATCAGCCGGATGGCAAAGGACTTGTGATATTGCAGAGGACCCGAAGTTACTTATGTCGATGGCCGATGGGTATCTAATCTAATTTAACCATCTAATCTCTGCTACCAAGTGAACTGGATGGTCTCCAGCCAGCCCTCTGACTGGGGATATCCAAACAGCCCTTTAAGATGAGTAGCAGTACCCTCGAGATAGATGGGGATGCAGATTCATACCCATGCATCAAATAACTATGGCAACTCAATAGTTTGGCAAATTGAGTCCGTTTAATGACAAGTACATAAAACGGGGAGTACAACAAACATCAGCAACCGCTCAATCTTCTCTCTCTCTTCCAACTCCAACTCAATTTTAGAAAAAACACAGTATTTATAGCAAAACCTGATCATAATTGACGTGCAATCTAAAAAACCTAACATGCAACATGATTGGTTAGAGGAAGGTAACTTTATCATAGGTACTATATCTGTATGTGGTACATGGAGAGGGGATTGGACAATCAATGTCAGGTGGGGCAACTAAGCCCTCCCTTCAAAATGGCCACTATGAACGTCACTAAAAGTACGACGTCTCTACTCTCTATAGGACCCTAGATTACTCAGTCCACTATGATTGGGTTGGCATCAGCCCCACTCAAACTTTTCCACTCACATCTTAGCAGCATGCAGAACAATCAGCCAGGTGCAGGGAGCTCATCTGCACCCCAGCTTCCCTCCAATTATGTTACAATCAATCATCACTTCAGTGGTCGTGTGTCAATTACTGCCTTGTAGTTTGGCCTTGAGTCTGCTTCTTGGACTGAGAACTTTTAGGGAGTATGGGTATGGCGGAGATTGAGGCGTAGGTGTGAAAGTATCATCCTTCCAATCTTCCTTGGCACATGACTAGGACACCGTGAAATGAACCTCTTCTTCATGTATTTTCGTGTATTTGATTTAATTCTGCCAGTGTTCTACCATCTGTGGCTTATCTTGACCTTTCCGAACAGGATACTCTGCCCTTTCCTCTTTAATTGTATCCACTGTCAGCCTTTCCCAAACAAATGCAACCTGGGCTTCTTGGCATGGTTACCTTCAGCTGAGTTTCACTCTGTCTTAATTCTCGATTTGTTTGCTGCAACACTCTCCTGTTGAGACCTTTAGTAACCTTTGTTCAATTCTGCTCATGTGCATAGTGGAATTATACTTATATATAAAGTGCTTTTGAGGTATATTTATGTACATGTTGGCACTTGCCACAATCTACTTTACTACTAAGCATATGCAAGATTCACAATTTCTTTGGTTCTTGCGGTTTCTTGTGTCTGTACACGTTTAAAATAACTGAATATCCTTATCGTGTATATGACATATGTTTCTTCACCTAAGGTTCAAGATGTCATTTTCATCCTTAGTGTCGTCTTTTTGACTTCATTTTCGATCAGCATTCTCTGTGTGTGTCCGTCCGATGCCTTATGATGTCACTATTCGTCTTCCTTTATTATCTTCTTGGCTTCTTCGGGTATTCCATTCTGGCAACCATCATTTTGTCTTGACTGTAGATATGTCCATGTTTTCTTAGGTGTCAGTACTATAATAGGTGCTGTTACTCTAATAGGCACTTGGCACTGCTCTTTGCTGGTTTATTTGTTCTTCATATGTCACATACTTTGACGTAAAAGTACCAGGTACTACGAAGGGGGTGGCTGGAGTGTTAATTGACACCTGACACTTCCTCTTCAACCACATCCTTGATGATCACAGGTATCAGACAATGTGAAAAGGAGGCATTTATAAATCTGCTCAGAAAGGGTGCAAATAGATCATAATGCTCAAGAATGATTTTTGAAAGTAGAAAATCTCCAGTACAGCTAGTATGGTGCATGTCTTTCAGTAATTTGACAACATTGTTTTCCGTGACCTCAGAGGAGCAAAACAACATTGAGAGTTTTTTAGTTCTTTGTCTCTTTCTTTCGATAATTTCAACTAGGTCCAAACTGTCTAGCTGGTCCAGCTCTTTCTGTATTCTAGCCCGTGCTAGTCTGATTTTATCTGCAAAAACTTTTTGAACCTTACTACAGCCGCCTTTGTCCGGGGACATTTTGGCCCATTACCTGTTAATATTATTCAAGGATTGTTCCAAATACATGGCTCTCCAATCTCTAGGATCACTTTTTCATAGATTTAAAGCACCCAAGAAAATCATTGAGCAGTTAGTTTTCTGAAAGGGGATAAATAATTAATAATGTTTTCATTGAACAGGGGCATTTCTGCAGGCGGTCTGTAGAGCAGTATGAAGTTAGTGCTGTTGTGGTGATTAGGCGTCATTCTGTAATGTAAAATTTCACATCTGTCACAGTCTCCTTTAGCTTCATACATGCCAAGGTAATTTTTACAGACAATGGCAACACCACCCCATGTGCAAGTATCTGACTTTTACCAGAAAAATCATAACCTGGAGGGGTCACCTGTTCAATTATGGGGCCATGAGAATAGAGTAGCCAGGTTTCGATGAGCCACATATTATCAGTGTTATTTTTGCTATATAATCATGTACATCAATGGTGTGCTTAACTACAGATCTAGTATTTAAGAGGGTCAGTTTAAGAGATCCTGTCTTAACAGCATCTTGACCTGAACATGGCTCAGTAATCACATATGGTTGTTTTTGCATTCTATCTTGGGTTTCCTTAGAGCCCTGAATAAGACCTCCAATGTGATCTATACTAGGAACCACCAGGCATGGGGGAAATGTACTAATCACGGAGAGGGGCAGTGATGTAGCTGAAAGAAAAGGTGCCTGATTTTGCATGCTAATAACAGAGGCAGCCTTCAAAGGAATTGAATAGTGATCTATGTTACAATACAGTACTACAGCCTTTTGTTTAGCCTTGCACAGGAATTCCTGGAAAAAGATGTGTGTCCTACCTTCACCGGCTGTCAATTGATCTCTGCGTGGAGCATTAGGCAACGCAACTCAGCCCGTGAGCGGGACGCGTACCATCGCGAACTAGCATAGACTATCTTGCCCATGATGCGCCGGCGCTGACATTCCTGAAAATATACTAAGAGGGCATGTGCGGACTACAAGGCTACTGGGTAATGTAGTCTTAGTGCATATGTTCACAAACGGGGCCAGCTGAATTATGAGGTAAGGATGCCTTGTCTCAAGGAACAAAATACAATTGGCAAGAAGCTAAAAACTTATTAAATCAATACAATTTTAAAATAGTTCCAAGTTCATTAAAAGTTCATTAAATCTACAACTTCAAGTCTAGTAAGAGCAGAACTTCCTATACTAAAATGAGCAACTGATCTAAAATTGACACAAGTAACAAAATCAGTTTCACAATGTGAGGCATGGGGGAAACAAGGCTCTTTATACTAGAGTAGACTAGCTTGCCCCTGATGTGCCGGTGCTGATGTGCCTGAAAATATACTAAGAGGGAACGAGCAGACTAAAAGGCTACTGGGTAATATAGTCTTACCCCATATGTTCACAAACAGGGACTGGATGAATTACGAAGTAAAGAAGCCTTGTTTCGCGCAGGGGGTCATAAGGAACAAAATATAATTAGAGAGAAGCTAAAAATGTATTAATTCAGTACAATTTTAAAATAGTTACAAGTTCATTAAAAGTTCATTAAATCTACAACTTTAAGTCTAGTAAGAGCATTCCTTCCTATACTAAAATGAGAAACTGATCTAAAATTGACACAAGTCACAAAATCAGTTTCACAACGTGAGGCGCGGGGGAAACAAGGGTCTTTATACTAGCATAAATTAGCTTGCCCCTGACAGGCCGGCGCTGACGCGCCTGAAAATATAATAAGAGGGCACACACGGACTACAAGGCTACTGGGTAATGTATTCTTAGCGCATATGTTCACAAACAGGGACCGGCTGAATTACGAGGTAAGGAAGCTTTGTTTTTGTGCAGAGGTCACAAGGAACAAAATACAATTAGAAAGAAGCTAAACACTTATTAAATCAATACATTTTTAATACAATTAGAAATAATCTAAACACTTATTAAATCAATACAATTTTAAAATAGTTACAAGTTCATTAAAAGTTCATTAAATCTACAACTTCAAATCTAGTAAGAGTGGAACTTCCTATACTAAAATGAGCAACTGATCTAAAATTGACACAGGCATCAAAATTAGTTTCCAAATGTGAAGAGTAACCATCTTATTAGATAGTCAAATACGTTTGCTTCCAAACCTTATTTTGTACTCAGTTCCAGCTGAATTTGATCCCAAGTTTTAGTAAATAATGAAACAGCTGTAATTATTCATTATTGGCATTAGAATAAATTAAATGTAACCACAGATCTAATAGGCACACATTATTAGTGAAATTTTACAAGATGGCTGCCAAGTTTGTATATGCTTACACACACAAACACAACAGTCCATATTGTAAGTTTCTTTCGGGTCTGTTTAATCACCAATTTGAGGGAGCACTAGTGATGAAGACTATTTTCTAGACTAGAAGGCGTAGTGAATGTTAGATGAGAGCTCATGGAACTACACCTATGCATGTGAAGAGCAAGACACATGCACTGAGAGACGCTGGGATAGGAGTCTATGGAATATGTAAAACTACCAGTCGCCATATACTGCCGAAGCAGACAGCAGTCCAGAGATCATGACTCTGGTTTGAATTATCAGCCCCCACATCATGCTTCGTATTGGCCAAAAGCAGGCTCTATATGAGCATGGACTTGAGACAACAGTGATGGAATCAAATAGAGTGAAGCTGCTCCATTTATTGCAACATGGATGCTAACTACATACAAAACATCTTTAAAAACAACACCAGGTTAATGCTCGCCCATCTACAATAATTGATTTTGAACAGGAGATTTATCCATAGCCTTCACCAAAGCGGATGTGTACTTGGTCCTGAAGAAGGTGGCAAATTAAATGCCACTGAAACTGTTCTCCCCCACACCACAGATATCCTTTTGAATGGTCTTGATAGGGATACCGATTAAGAAAGCAAATAGGGTGCTTTCTTTTTAAATTCAGCCATGTCACTTTTTGATTTTGAGAAAAATGTAAAAGCTAATTGTATTTGAAATCACATACCAACACATTGGGAAAGTGTAGATTAAAACCTAAAATCCCTTATCTTTTAATGTTTTACCTTGTAGTGACATTCTTGGTGGATCTCAGAAACGATTGCCTTGAGGTTAGTAATCGTTATTTGGAAGCAAAAATAGCGTGTTTGTTTTGTTTTTTGAAAAATCCATAGTGGTAGTTTAGTGGCAGGACTGTCTCCTCTTGTACTATCCGTGTTAGATAGGTGGCGCCACACCTCTACCTAGGGGGAGGTTCCAATCAGGGGCAGCACAGTTCTTTGTCGAGGGCCACAGTGAGTTTAGTAAAAGGTATGATTAATTCAAGACACTCAAATATTTGTATAAATACAAGACACCTTTGTGTGTTATAGTACGTTACTCTGGTGACAGGGTTACAGTATCTGAGTTGTAATAGATTCCCTGTATATGGTTGCTATCCTTTTTATCAGACATTACAATACTACAGATTATGATGCCATAGCGAATCAACCGAGGATGGAAGAGTATCCCGAAACCACATCCACAAAAGAAGTACCATCCACCAGGTAGCACCTACAAGAGTTCCTGCTCAACCACCAGAGATATTCAAAGACTTTATATTGTGTTATTGTGAATAAGTAACACTTCATGAACTTTGCTGATGAAGGAGCGAGATGTTATGGTATCATGAGGACACTGTACTGATGTAGGCACATATTGTATGCACAGCTCAGGGGGACACACACAGCACACGCGCCATCTCATTGTGATGCCAGATGGCGTCACCATGTTGTGGAGTGAAATAGCCCTGAGCGCCATAAATAAAGGCTGGAGTCAGTATGAGGGCTCACCAAAATGAAAGGCCTGCTTGAATTAACATGGAAATAAGGCCCTGCAATTTCAAAACCAAAAGGAGCAAAATTAGGCAGCAAAACTTGGAGATGCCTAAAGATGTTCATTGCCTCACATGGGGGAAGGACACGAGAAAACAAAAAGTCTCAGAAAGCTAAAGTCGTATTGGCAGAAACGGCAGTATCCAGCATGTAAATGAAAGTGCCAAGATTGTGTGCAAAACTGTGCGGGAAAGAAAGGAGCTTTCACTGTAAAAAAAATAATTCTATATGTAAAAATCAGTTTTTCCCTTTCAATTAAAGATATGCTTCTTAACAATGTGTGCAAGAAGTGCAACAAATGAACTGGAGTTCTGTTCATAAGGAGCTCATCACAGAAGAATCCTTTAAGTTACAATAATCTACAAGTAAATGTGAAATTGCAACTGAATGAAAGGTGGCATGGCTGGATTTTTCCCCAGTAACATTGCAATTGTGCCTATAACATTAACATTTTAAACATTCAAAGGTACAGCTAAAGTCTTGACATATGTATTTAGTTTGCCCTTCTGTCAGCACTGTTTGCAGTTAACCACTGTGCAAGGGTCTTTCATGTTGAAATTCCCCAATGCTAACAGTTGATTTAAGAGTAAAATTCTTGCAGTGGTGGGAAAAGCCAAAGTCTTCGTTTAATTTCTGCTGTGGGTTCTTCAAGTGTGAAATAAAATTCCAAAGGCCCTGTTGTCAGGGGGACAAGATGGGGAATTCTCCTGCTTCCCCAGGTTTTATGACTAAATCCACTCAGGCCATCATAAAACTTGCCATTAGCGCTTGAAGCCTTGGACTAATCTAAACTAGGGCCTCCCTCTTGACGTCAGAGCTAAAACCAGATGTCTTCTATGGGTGGGGGCAAGGAGGAGTTTCACACCCATTGCTACAAATGAGAGATATGTTGTTTAGGGGATAACTTGGGAAATATTAATCGCACACGATTCATGTTCAGATTTCTGAAAAGCTGTCAGTGAGCTGCTTCTGGTGTGCGAAAAACGATTTTGGTGACACCAACAAACCAGAAGTTAGCAGGAAAAATGTAACTGTGGTCTCTGTATAAGTGTGAGAACCATAAAAGTTTGAGGAAATGTTCAAAATACTAATCATATTTCGCCCACCAAATGCCATATTTACTATTAATATAGTTTTGGCTTAAATGAGAAAATACTGTAGCTCCACACCAATAAATCGCACAGACATCAAATGAGGTTTATGCGAGTCCCTGAAAAATATAGTATTCAAATTTGATGGCATATGTGTCAGAATATGATGAGAAAGGGCTTTTGTCATGCAGTGAGATTTCCATGTGCAAAAACCAGACCCAGGCCCTTGTCCCACATTCTTTGGACCTATCAGCCCACAGAGGGGAGGGACCCTGTGACCGCTGCCCTATCAATGTTGCGAGAAAGATGACACATTTATGATGTCATTTGCCTTATAAATAGATCACTCCACCTCAAATTAGGACCCTCCCTACCAATTCTGAGGTGTGCAACTGACCAAATCTGGAACCGTCCTTGCAGAGAAGGGCCTAAATCTTAGAGTGAAGCCAGGAGCTGGAGTAGCTGATTTTGGAGGACAGAGTGAGGCCTTGACCCCTTGATTGTCCCAGCAGTGAGGTCCTGGTGCCCTTTGATGTTCATCAAGACCTTCCCTTGTAAGTATATATATCCCCAGCAAGAGAATAAATAAGCCTTATATTCTTTTGCATTGCCATAGAGAGTCCCCATGGAAAGAAACCTATCTTCTTTGTTTGTGTAATTTAGTCATTTTCCCATTGAAAAATATTTCACTTGTCCGTGCATTGTGGAAATTGTTCCCAGTGGAAATCCTTTGTGTTTCTGTAATTCAGCCGTTTTCCGATTGAAAAATATGTCACATGTCTGCGTTTTAGTAATTGTTTCCATTGAAAATTCGTTGTTTGCCCGTGCATACTGTCATTGCCCATTGAAGAATCTCCAGTTGCTTGTGTAGATCCCTAGTATATATTTTTTCAGTAAATCAATTAATTCCCAAATTATTTCACGGGACCATGAGAGTTAGAATTTGAAACTAACTTTCTCTCTTCCCAGTGTTTTGTGAGTCATTATAGTCTTAAAGCGTTTCCCCAAAAGAATACAATCCATTGCGAGCTAAAAACAAATGTGTCCTCCGTGTGTTTAAAAGGTGTTTTACAAAACAAAGTTCTATGTGTGTCAGTCATTTTGAACTCAAGTTGTTTTTCCTAGTGTTAGTAATCCCTTTGCCCCGAGCCTACCTGTTATGTGCCTCTGTCATTTTCCCTGAAAACCCATTTTCTTATATGAATTCTTCATTGCTTAAAGCGTGTCTGTCATTTGCAGCCTTAGTAAAAACGAGTGTCATTTGTGTTTTCGTTTTCCTGGAAGCTTTGCTTAACCTGTCTAAAACCATTTTTCTGGGTCTATCCCTCTTCCCCTACTATATTCTGATAATGGATTTACAATTGCATTCCCTTTTAATTTTTTCATGTGTTGCATGTACTAAAATCGATGTTTCTATTGTGTGCTAGCTATTCTGTTCCAAAGCGCTATATAGTCCTTGCCAGTGCCTTCCCTTCAAGCTAACAACCCTAGTGGAGGTCTAGGGGGGTGAGGGTTGCTAGAACTAAGGAAGCTTTTGTGTGCGCATGCACTTTCCTGTGGCTTACATTCAATTTCATGGTGTTTTAAACGGTTGATAGCAGTGGTGAAATCAGTAAATTAAATCTGTGTGCCATTCATGTTTGAGTTGTCTTAGTGTGCTGCTAGACTAAAAGTTCTCTGAAGTCAGTGTTTCCACACCTTGGTGGTTATTGTAACTGTTCCTTCAATTTTTCCATTAAATCCAAAATTAATGAAATATTCCTTGATAACACAACGGCCTGGTTCCTTGTCTACTGATCATGGGGTGCTTGTGGAGGTTGGCTGCGAGACGGGTTGGAGGCCTCCTTAAAAGAATCTGATTGTAAAAATAAAAAGTGGTTTTATTGTGCCTCTCATTCCTTTGCAAGGGAAAGAGATCCCTAACTTGCTTGTGATGCATAATACATCCTGACAAACTCAATAAAAGGCATGTGGTATGGTGCATGAGCCACCAGGCCCACACGGAGCACACTGATATTGTCTTCAGTCAACTGCAGGGCTGACTGCACAGATCCTGTCACTTTAGATCATCAGAGCTTCCTGGCACAATAGGCCCCCTTGATTTAGGCTTGTTTGTGTGATGTTTTTTTTTCTGATCATCTCTTGCATGAAACTTTATAAAAGGGGAAATGTCCTCTTCCACATCAGTACTACGTAGAGCTACCCCCGCATACAACATATGCAAACACACGCATGAGTTATTCTCAGCACTCCAGCCATTGGTAAGGATGGAGACTTGGGAAAACATTGCACAATGTGAGGGCTGGAGTAAATAGCACTAGGCACAGAAAGAACAAATGGCCCTGTGTCTTCCATATAGCAGTCGGCCACTCATGCACAATCTACCTTTCGAACAATACTTTGCAGGCCATTGCCCTTTAGTTCTTGGCATGCCTATGCCATTTCATATATGTTCTCCAAGTCAGATTGTTTGTTTTCCCATGGTCTTCCTTTCCTCTGGTCATGTGTTTAATGCCCTCCTGCCAGAACATATGTCCTGTACTGGCTGTGTGCTTTCTCAAAGCTGTAAACAATCACTGTCCATTCTAAATCACAGCAACATGATAACTAAAATGAACATATTAACAAAAGCCTGAATCCACATCTCTACGCCTGTTCAGAGTTATAATCTCCCTCTAGTTATTTTTTTTAAAGATGTATATCATTATGATAGAATTTACCCGATATGAAGGGTTTCATGCCCACGCGAGTATGGGTCTCATTCATGTTTCTGCCGAGCGACCCCATCATTAAAATAGTATGCATTCTAGATTAATAAACATAGAAGGTATCTATGCTCTGTCTCCCTCGCGTCTTTAGTCCCCATTACCACCTTGTTATAACGGGAAGGCACGCGTGTTTGAGTATATGCTCATTATGTTAAATAAAATGACTATTGAAATAATTCAAAAATAAACGATACATGTAATTGTTATGTGACCGTGTGCTGGGTATGTGACTCTCTCAATGGGCCATGGTGTTGCCACATGTTTAATATTTGCAGATTGTTTTTATATTCCAGCATAGTCATAGAAATGTTACTGAAGTTGTGTGTTTACGGAATGGTGAGTGCCATTTTCAACTGGTACTATTTCTCCTACTGACATGAAGAAAACTACCTATAACTTGGCTACTTTGCTTCCATAGACGTGTGGAGGATATTAAAACTGAAGTCGTTCTCATCATTTTCTGTCAAGTATGTATTTTTTGTTTTCTCCAAGGATTTGAAATACAAAAACAATTATATTAATAATTATTAATTAAGCAATATAACCCGAGCGGCGGGGGCATTACCGACTCAGGTAATGCCCCGGGGCCCATAGTTATAGGCCCGAGCGAAGCGAGGGCCTTAACGAAGGCCCCGGGGCATTACCTGAGTCGGTAATGCCCCTGCTGCGAGGGTTATGTTGCTATTAGTACCCTGGCCCGCATTATGTGCATGACCGGGGCACTAAAAACATTTTCTTCTGTCCCGAAACGCTGCGGCGTTTCAGGACAAAAAAAAAAAAAAAACGACCAAGAAAATGGTCGCCGGGACAGGGAAAACGGGAGTCTGTTTTCTCTTTCCATGGCGGCCTTCGGGAGCGGACGCGCTGGGAACACAAGTATTCCCAGTGCGTCCGTTCCCAAAAAAAAAGAAGCAGAAGGTAAGTGGGTTGGGAGTGAGGGAGGGGAAGAAAAAAAAAAAAACGTACCTTCCTCCCTGCCAGGAAACGATGGAAGCCTCCAGCTGTGTGGAGGCGCGGAGTCTCCACACTGCTGGAGGCTGCCATCGTCCCCCACCAGGGATGCAGGAGCAAGAAGGTAAGTGGGGTGGGGTAGGGAGGAGGGAGGGAAGGGGAAAAAAAAAAGCTTACCCGAGTCCCCAGCGGGGGGCAGAGGCAGCCTCTCAGCCATGTGGAGTCTCGGAGGGGGGATGGCCCTGCTTCGAGCCTCCTCATTGGCTGAGGGGCTGCCACGCCCCCCCCGCCGAGGACAAGGCAGCTAGAGTCCCGACCGAGAATCGAAGGATTCTCGGCCGTGTAAGGACCGGGCGAGAGCCAATCAGAATGCGTGTTGCATTCTGCTTGACTCTCGCCGGGTACTAATACATGATATGAAATGTTCATCCATTTCTTTAGTTTGATCATTCTGCTCAATTCACTTTGTCCAAATGTCTCGGTCTGTGAGAAATACTGTCAAGTTGAGCTCTCTTTTCTAGGACAATCACTTGCTACCCCTTCGGGTTCAGCCCCAATGTGCTTCTCATTTGCATAAGCCAAGCTTTCTAAGTCCACCTCATGCTTGTTTGTGTTGCTCCGTTCCAATGTATCTAAGAAGTTCACAGTTGCCATTGGCATGGTGTTCTGCCAATATGTTCCAGAATTTGCTCACACGCTGGCCTGATTGTGCACCCCACATATATGGGGTTGCATTTTGAAATGACCATGTATATTACATTGACAGTTCTACATTTGATAAACTTGTAATTTTTAAATGATCAGATTTGAAAATTTGAATTCTTGTGTTTTGTTCATGGTGTACTTGCATATACTGCAATGTCCACAGTTAAAAATGGCCAACCTCTTTTTGGGTATCCACACTGTGGTGTTGGTTGTGTATTCTTGGAAATTACTAGGAGATAAGTTGCTTTGAAGATTTAGAACTTGTGTCTACATAATTTGAGGCTTATTTAAGTTCATTGTCCAAACTGAGGATATCTTTGTTCATGAGCTTCCCTATGGTTTCATACCTTCATTCAAATATGTGTGGGTCTTGCAACCCATAATCCTGCTCTATTGCAAATCACTGCATTTTGACTTCTCATCACTTCCTATAAAGTGTTGATCCCTCACTTGACTGTGGTTGCTGCACTGCTCCGGCATTCTTACACTTCCCTGCCACAAGGCCCAGGGGGCAGGTCCCCCATCACGCCTAGCAGCTCCAAAGTTAGAGGTGCTCTGTGGTGCACCAGAAACTCCTTTTCTCCCATGTGCTGACCCCACCCCTACATTCCTCTTCACTCTCCTCATCCTGGCCCCCTCAAGATGACCTGATGCACCCACCTGGCCATCCTAGAACCCCCTTCCAACATCACTCACTCGTGTCTCCCACCTGATTTACCCAGACCACCTTCCTAACTCCTGTTCCTCAAGCAAACCCCACCCTCTCCGGACCTTTCTTCCACAAACCCCCTCATGCAATCCATCCTCTCATCCATGACCCCATGACCCGCGCTTTGCATCCAAAACTCTGTCCGTGCAATCCTAACCACCATGCCCCAATCAGCTGCTCCTCCAAGCCTCACACGCACAATCCTTGCCCCCAGAATTTCCTAATAAAACAGACACTGTGCTCAGGGCCATCTTAAGCACTTTTGGGGCCCTGGGCACGGACATCTTTGGGGCCCCCTCCACCAAACAAAAGGAATTAAGGGATCAAGAATACTGGTCGCGACCCCCACCCCACACCCTTCGCACTCACCTCCTATAGGTTGATATGCTGTCTCACAGCATAATAAGCAGGTTTACTGCCTTTAAGTCCCCTAGTCGTCTTCATTCCTCCTCTAAATAGAATGATAAAGAAGGCCAACATTAGCAGTCTACAAAAAGGTTGCTGTTCTAGTACATACCAAGGTGGGGGAGCTTTCTCAGTCCATGCTCCCACTAACTGGAACTCGATTCCACTTAGCATCCGCTGCATACCGGACCACCTCACTCTCTGGAAGGTTCTCAAGACCTGGCTCTTCCCTTCTGCAACCTAACGGACCTAATCCACCTCCTCTGTGAACTCTCATGCCCAGACAGGAAGGCAAGGGCACACGATGAGTCCCCTGAGGACACTACAAGGTGGTACCCAGCCCGCACAGAAAGGATTCCAGTCAAACCTTATGATACAATCTGCATTACCTCAGTGTAACTAGATCTCAGCCTTGATTCATTGATACGTATGGCACTCCTCTGCACTGGCACATAGCTGTATTACTTCAGGGACACAGCCACCCACCTGCACATGTGCAGTAATCACTACTCAACTTCACAACTCACATCACCACTACCAATAGGATGCAGCTGAGGCCCACAAATAAGTTTGGTACAGCGGTACACATAATCAGTCACCTTGACTTGCTTACTCTCCAGACATCACTATCACAGCACCCATCCATTACCCAGATCTCCAAGGGTCGCTATCGGCGATTTATCCACACCTAGCTGCCTTTGTGCTGGCTAAAAATGCACACCCATATTCTAGAATCCTCTTTCACATCTCACATCTCGGACCTCGGTCCTCCAATGGCGTTCACCCCACAGCACTTTGAGGTCATACCAATTGCAGTAGGTGGTATACAAATGCCATATAACATATCATCTTCACATCTTCAATTTGTGGGTGTTTTTTCTGATTCATGGTCTCCGTCTGGTGTCTTCTGATTGTGAATTCTTCTGTCAACTCCTCTCACTCAGTTTGACTGATTCCTAGGTCTTGTCTCTTTCTGACAGTATTCTGCTCCATCCCAGGGTCTTTCAAGTCTGTGATCCTTAAAGCATGCCTCCTGTTCTCTGTAGTATTATGTGCTTCGCTCTCCCCCTATGTGCAGCACTAGTCATGATACGCTAGTCTTCACTCTCCATAATGAGCCCTGTGTCCGATATCCACCAGCAGTTCCCTTTGCAGTTCTCCCTCACTACATTTTGATGTCCCAATCTCTGACATCTCGATCCCCCACCACAATTCACCTGCCTCAGGATGGATCTCTGCAGAACTATGCCTCTATAACTACCCACTTCCTTATCTGGTTCTGCGGTAGTACTTTTAATGATGTGAGGTGCTACAGGTCACTTGCCGTAGAATAGAAATTAGACTTTTTTCAGGATGTGATCTTTCTGTCACAGGTGTCATAGAACTTTTGTTTTGGGGACTTTTGTCAGGGTGAGCCCCTGACCTTAAGAAGCACACTGAATATGTGTGCATATACACTGACCGTGCAAACATTGGTTATGATTTGCTAGTACAACTACATTGAGTTCCATCACTTGCTTAACTGTGTCTGATATTTCAATGCATTCTACTCAAAGTCTAACTGCATTTTCATCTACATGTTGCACAAGTGGAAATATATCCCATCTTTCTCTCTTGTGATAGGACACACAACCAGATTCCTTAGGTATCTATACAAGTACTTGTTCAGGAGCTGCCCCACGAATCTTGGTGGAGGTGGGTGTGTTTGAGAGATTGGAGTTGCAGCTGTCAGCAGTAGGTCAGTTGCAGGTCCATACTGTTTGTACAATACCTTGCACATACATTGTACCTACCTAACATGCCTTCCCGTCCTGTGGAGTTTGATTTTGTTGATGACAATTTTGATAATGATGCCAAAGGCATTCAGTATGCTCTGCCCGCTCATCAAACGAGAAGTCAGGCAGAGGTTTTTGTTACCACCACTGATAGTGATTCTGACTCAAACACAAACAGTGACATATAGTAAGGACGATTCTAAGGAAAAGCAAAATTGGAAACGAAAAATTCCACCACAACTCCTAAATTATTTAGAGAAAAGAAATACACATACCACCGATCCCGTGTGCACGCTCTTTGTAACAGCATGGACATCTCAAAATAACGGTGCAATACACCGTCAAACCAACAGCACCAGTGCAGATTGCTGAGCACCAGATACGCAATGCCATTGTGCTAATCAGGCTCCAGAACCCCAGCCCCTGAAATGTGAGTCGAGTGGCAGGGCTTCCATACTTACTTTTTGTTATGCAGAGAGGGGAGGTAAGCCTTTCCTGAAACTTGGCAGTTTCAAGGCGACTCCCACCTGCCTGCTTATCAAAAAACAAGGGCGCACATCTGCCACCTCCCCACGGATGTGAAAGAACTCATAACATTGTTATATGTTGGCTTGAATCCGTGGGGAGGGGGCTGCTGCTGTGCGAACTTACTTTGGGCCTCATCACGAGTTGGGCAGTAACGCTGGTGCTATTACCGCTGGCGCTATTAGCCCTACCGCCAACTCCCTCGGCACTATCAGCGCCAGATCATGGGTTTGGCAGAACGGTTAGTGCCCATTCCCCATTGGGACCATTCGAGAATTCCTTATTCCCCATTGGGCCCAATGGGGAAAATTACCGCTATTACCGCAGGCGGATTTCTCCCTGGTGGCAATAGCACCGAAATTCAGCACATTTGCCACAGATTTCCCCCCAGTTCAGAGCAAGGCCATGATCTGGCGTACCCTTAAATGCAGCAGTAATAGCGCTACCGCCACATTTAAGGGTTACCGCCAGTCTCGTGATGAGGCCCTTTGTGTTAAGCAGAGAGGGGAGGAAAGCCTTTCCTAAAACTGATGGCGTTACGTTTTTACTGTGTCCGTGCACAAAAATGTATTTGCAAAAATTTAAAGCTCCTAGTTTCAGCAAAGCCTTCCCTCACCTCTCTGCCTAACAAAAATCAAATGCACAAACCAGCCCCCTCACCATGGATGCGAGCCAACATATGACAACACATGTGCTCTTTCACATCCGAGGGGAGGGGGCTGATGTGCGCACTTGCTTTTTATTTAGCAGAGAGGGGAGGGAAGCATTGTTTTATGTTAGCTCAATCTGAATGTGTGCATGTGTGCAAGGATTGTGTAGCTGCATTATGGAATATGTGTGTGAAAGAGTGCATGAAGAATGGCTGACTGGGTGTGCGTATAAATAAGGGAGTGTACGGTGAATGTTGTATGAGTGAATGGTATGTTTAAATGAGTGAGTGAATGGTGTGTGTGTGTGTGTGCACTTATGTGTAATGCTGGGCCGAGGAGCTGATTTTGGTGAGTACAGGGCAGCAGTAGAGGCAAAAGGGGGTGGGTGGAAGAGGGAAGGGTAGTGGCACACTGTACTGCCGTCTAGTACCCTTTTGCCCACTTTTACTTAAAGGGTGATGCCTGATTGGATACCTGGGCTTTAGATATACAAATTATCAAAGCAACTAAATGTGCATGTTATCTTTAAATCCAATCATTTGGTTATTCTCTCTAGCATATTGTGCTTACTTGGGCCCCACACCGGACAACCTTTGGGATTGAATAGAGTAATTCGACCTCCAGGTCCGAATGCCCCTTGGTTTTCTTCATGTGACTCTTACTGTCCCAGTCCTGCGCTATGTGGCCCTCACTAACTACGCACAGATGCACCCATTATGTCCTCCTCCCTTGATCAAAGTGATGGATAATGGTGCCTGTGCATTACTGGTATCAAAAGTGCTGACTTCTTTCAGAAGCATACAGTTTGGGGCCAACTAAAGCCCAAGAACTTGCCCACTTCTATGAAAGTACTTTGTGTTCAGGCCAGATCTCCAGGCACTGTATGTAATACCTGTGCCCTACCCCTGGCGTATGGCTGATTGCGCTCTCGCTGCACATCCTTCAAGCCTGACCTGTGCACCGTCTAGCTCAATGCATCCACATTCGTGATACCTATATCGTGGTAGTCGAGAACTCCACGAACCCCTATTTTGCCACAGGATTAAGTGAAATTCTCCATTAAATCCTCAATATCTCATCACAGTGGAAACCGCCATCTTTGCTATACCCAAGGGATTTTGGCATAAAGCTCAGTGGTAACAACCTGCCACTGTACCCTTCCCTTTCTTGGTCTGCTATACACAATATAGTCACCTATTGTTCATCGCAGGCATCATGCAGCACCTGCCACTACGCACACAATTACGGCCACCTCGGGCAGCTCAGTCATGCCCTGCAATTAGTGCAAGAAAGAGCTTAATATCTATTTTAAGGTAATGGAAGGGACCAGATTTGCTCTGGGCAGAGAAGAGCAATATTCGCGCATTGCCTCAGATCTGATAGGCTAAGTGGGTGGCGTATTGGTGGATGTTCTGCCCACATGCCAGCAGGTCAATACATGTGGGCAAGAGCCTTCCTGTCAATGCCATGTAGATGACGGTTTCCTATCCCCAAATTTCAGAGAAATGGGTGGGCTAAGTCATCAAATGTGTCAAGGCGACATTGGCTCAATGCTCCCTCTATTAGGTGTTACAGGTTTTCAAAGTATTGAAGGCAGCAGGCAGTCCTGGACACCACAGCAGGGGTGCAATTATGGTGCATAACTCACGTTGTGCATCCTTATCTCCTCTTTTGGCTCTTCCCTTGGACTCAGCAGGTTCCATGGTGCAGCAAAATCACAATGGTGCAGCTTCACTGAAAGTGCTGCATGCTGGTGGGTTGCAGGGAATGGAATGTGAAGTGGCCATTACGAGTTGGCCCGTTGTTTGCGCCCTCTTCCCCTCGTGGGACCCGGTAAGCACGCCTGGTTTGACCAGGCGGTACTTCCTGGGTCCCGTGAGGGGACCTTGTAATGAGGTGGTACCGGGTAAACGGAACCGGCACCTTTTACGGTGCCGTTAACCCCGTACCGCCAGGGTCGTATCTTTTTATGAATGCACGTGGAGCAGAGTAATTTCATGACCCTTAACGGGCTGTATGGTTCTGCGTTCAGAGTTTGCATCTGAGATGTGTATGAAGGTGGGGAGGCCAAGATCAGTTGAATATCCAGCGGGTTGCCTGTTCGCATGCAGAAAGGTATGTGCTGCATTTTCCTACATTGCAAAGCCATTTGCTTTGATACTTTGCAGAAGCGAGGATTCATGGGCACCAAAGTATTTATTGCATTTCATGGCACTTTCATGTAACAAGTTGTATGCCATACCTGCATTACACAAATTAATGCTTTTCTGCAAATATGTGGTAAAATCACACAGATATTAGCCAGGAACTACATGACAAATGACATGATATTGTGGAGCTGTAGAGATGTATCCCTTGGGCAATGCTGGGCATGTTGCAGCTGTGTTTTCTCAAAGTGCTTGGCCGCAGTGCGGTGTGTGGTTAACTATTTTGCTGATCTCAGTGCATGTGAATCTAGTTTATTGTTTATTGTGCACACAGTGCATCAAAATGCAGTGCTTTCAAAACTAACAAAAGTCTCAGAATGGCACAGAAGCAGCTCACTTTCTGAATCACACACACACACACTCAAACACACAAAACAAACACAGAAACCATATTTGTGTAGTAATTAAGTGTAATATTGAAAGGTTGATTTAATTCAGCTAATACAATAAAAAAATAAATAAAAAAATATATAAACAAACAGACCAAACACACGCACGTATGCAGACATGGAGCATACACGCACAAATACAAACAAAGCACACACAAAAGCACACACACGCCCATGACAAGTCAAAACACAAGAGCACCCAACATTCACAAAAACCGACACTTGCGTAGAACACACACGAATAAAGCACACAAGCACCACGCACTGTGGGCTTGGTTCACAAAAGTGTTGTTCAATGTGAAAATCCCACTGAAAAGAGATTTGTGAATCAGGGTCTATGTGCTATGTTGCATTTCTCTCTCTGAATGTATAATCAAAGAGGTGTTTAAAAACATTACCATCACTAACAGGGAAATGCACATTGCTTGGTGAATTATGATTGCCTGTCAGTTTCCCCTGTGCCTTTAAAGTTCTCATTTACATTTTGAGCAATTATTTACATTGGCGTTCTAAAATCTCATTCCATTTGTGGAGGTCAGAATGCTGATGCTGTCACAGACAATAGTGTGGCTGGCAGCTATCCGGGGAATCACAGTTCAGCCGGCAGCCAGCATGTTGCTGAGAAGATTCAGTATCCTTTTGGCTAAATTGTGTACTGAAAAGAACAATGGTACGATCAACCACAAGAATACTTGTTTTTGTTGTTTTAGGAATGGTACAATATAATTTAGAAGTATGTATGAATTGACTTGTCTAACCTTTCCACATACGATCTAAATCAGAGCCCATCAAAGCTATCCGTGGTTGTGCCAACACCTTTCAGCAATTAAAGCGAGAACCCGGAGTTCTCATTTAGTTGCCTGTTTCAGCTCCATTGTCATGCTCTAGAAGCCCATTGTACTAATTCTTCCCGCAGCTGCTGCCAGCCAGGCCAAGCACACGCGGCGGTGTCAATTCCGGGGTCAAAGAGGGCAGCGGTGACACCAGACTTAAGTGTTATTCGCTCTGATGCCATGACAAGACAGATACAGCTCGGCCTGACCAAAGTGATGTATGTTAAATTTGTTGCAAATTGCTGGCATGATGGATCTATTGATGAGCCATTGCTGCTGTCAGGATGTCTCTAGGCCGCTTTCATTGAGGCCGGCTGCTGGCGCTGCCCATCCCCCTGCAGAGCCAGACGCGTGCTCATGGTATCTGGAACAAGCGTGCCAGCCTTCAGTTTGGGGTCGGTCCTGTGTGGTCGCCCGCAAGTTGCGCTTCTTTTTGTCTTTCCTATTTGAAACACTTGAGGAAAATATAAGGCGGATTCCATGAAGTCCTAATTTTCTAGTTAGTACTTCTCAATTTTTGTGAGACATTTTGCTTCCATCCTGCTTTTATTTGTTTGTTTATTTGTTTGTTTATTCATTTGTTATGCGCACCAGACTCGTAAGTAAAAGGGCGAAGCAGTATGAGAATGCAAAGCTTGCAAAGTTGCAAAATATACACCAGATACAATGCTTACATGCTTACAAAATATACACAATACACAATGTACAAGATAAGAACAAAAACTAGGGATGGCCTATGTAATTACAGAAATAAATAGTAAACAATGTACAAAAATATGGGTTGCAAAAGTGATGCCCACCGTGAATCACTCGGGCTCACAGGTAGGCTAGATTACACATGGTCTTCAAGTATTAACACAATATTACAATATTAATGCAGGGTGAGTAGGTCACTTCAGTAGCGGGCAAAGCCAAGACGGGTACTGGGAGACTAGGGGTCAGTAGCGATGATGTGTTTTATTACATTTATTCTGAAGTGTAGGTAGGGTTGGTCAGCTCTCAGATCTTGTGGCAGTGAGTTCCAGAATGTAGCTGCCTTTACAGGGAAGCTATTACCACCGATAGTGGTGAGCTTATATTTAGGTATGGTAAGACAGTTTACATTCCCACTTCTAGTAGGTCTGAGGGAAACTCTTCTCTGGAGTTTATCTGTAAGGTAGCTGGGGGCCGCGTTATTGAGGGCTTTATGAGTCAAAGAAAGCGTTTTTAATTGTATTTTATTAGACGTGGATAACCATTTATGATGGCGTCTAAGGGAGGAGATATGTTTTTTCTTTTATTTATGCCAAGGGCTGCTCTAAGGGCGTTGTTCTGTAATGTTTGGAGCTTTTGGATGGTAGATTTGTTAGCATCACTGTTTAGGGCATTACAGTAATCAACTCTCGAGAGTATTAAGGCTCTGGCCATGATCAGGCAGCTGTCATCAGAGAGGAATGGCTTACCAGCTCTGAGTAGCTTGCAAGTGTAAGCCGTGGAGTAGCTTGCAAGTGTAAGCCCTGGAGGAGGTAAAGAATTTTACCTGTTTATCAAAAGACAGTGTGGAGTCCAAGTAAAATCCAAGGGTTTCCACCTCCTTGGAGACTTTGATAGTGTTCCCGTCAATATTAAATGAGAATTCTTGGCCTAATTTTTTAATGTTAGCCTGTGAGCACAGGATTATCAACTCAGTCTTATCATCGTTCAAGCACAGGCCATGAGTGGCCATCCAAACTTGGATGATAAGATATACTTTGTTCACCAATCCGTGTCCTTACTGTGATCCCCAGAAAGCAGGAGGAGAATCTGAGTATCATCTGCGTAATTAGTGTAGGTGATACCCAGATGGTCCAAATCATCGAACAAGGGTTTGGTGAAGATGTTGTAGAGGGTTGGCGAGACGCAGGAGCCTTGAGGAACCCCGCACAGGATAGGTGTCAGGTCTGCGGCTGCCGAAGGAGAGAAGGCTCTCATAGTTCTCTCACTCAGGAAGGACTCAATCCATTTGATGGCTCCCGGGGAGAAGTGGGCCGCAGAATCAAGGTGTCGGCATAGGACCTTGTGATTGACCAAATCAAATGCGGCAGAGAGATCAAGTAGGAGCAGGAGTACTGTGTTAACTTTGTCTCTCTGCCTGCTATTTGGGACTTAAGGTCGATTAATGCTGTCTCTGTTCCATGTAGTGGACGGAAGCCAGATTGTCTATTACCTAGGAGTTTGTGCAGTTCAAGATATTTTTGAATTTGGATATAGGCAGCTTTATCCAATATTTTAAGTAGGAATGGGACCGTGGTGATAGGCTGGTAGTTAGTAGGGATAAGCGGATCTAGAGTCTGTTTTTTGAGAAGGGGGAGCACCCATGACTGTTTAACGTTAGCAGGGATGGTGCCAGTGGCAAAGGAGGAATTTATCAGTTTGGTGATAAATGGGGATAGTTCCCTGGCAGCATCTTTAATTAGTTGTGCTGGGCAAATATGGCCTTTGCAGTTCGAAGGCTTCAGTGACAGGATAATTATTTCTACTTCCAGGGTAGACATTTTGGAGAAATGGAAAGTAGTGTTGTGTGCCAGTGGTGAGACACTAGGCAAGAGAATTTTGGGCAAATACTGTAGGTTCAGTATTTCTTTTTTTTGCTGAATTTTATTTTGGAGCGTGTTAATTTTGTTTGCTAGAGCATGTTGGATGTCTTTGCACCAAGATTTGTCTTCGGTACAAACATTGGGTATAGCTATTGGGGACTCTAGTTCTTTGAGTATGGAGAAAAGTTCTTTCATACTAGAGTTGGATTTAGCAATACGCTTGTCATAGGAGTTGCGTTTTGCCCAGCAGATTTCCTTCTTGTAATGTGAGGAAAGTGAAGTTAATTTAGCTTTGTTCTCGCTGGAAGGGCAAAGTCTCCAGTTGGTTTTGCTTTTTAAAAAAAAAAAGTTACAAAGCTCTTTAAGTTGTGGTGTGAACCATTTGTTTAAATGGGCTATTGGTTTACTAGGTGTAAGTTTAACAGGGGCAATTTTGCCCAGGGTGGCGAGCATAATATTGTTGAATTCCTGAACTAGGATGCTAGGATCAAGATTTTCTGGCAGTGCATTAAGGGTAGGCAGGATAGCAGGGATAACGTTCTCTACTGTGATACTTTTTTTGCTTCTGGTAGAGCATGTTGGCGCTAATGGCTGAGCCAATGGAGTGGGTCTTATAATAGATAAGTGGAAGGATACCAGAGAGTGGTCTGTCCATGATAATGGCAGGATAGATGAGATAGTAACTGAACAGTTATAATCCACTATCCAATCCAATATTCTCCCTTTTAGGTGGGTAGGTTTGTTAACTTTTTGGGATAGACCTAGTGTGTTGATTATATTGACTATATCTGTGGCATTTTCTCCTTTTGGTCATTAAAACCTAGGTTGAAGTCTCCTAATAGGAGTAGTTGCAAGGAAGGTTTAAGGTTATTCGTGATTATGTTAAGCAGATCCTGCTCAAAGGTACCAAGGGGTCCAAGCGGTCTATATATTAGGTGAATGGAGAGTGATTGTGAATTATTTATCTGGATTTTGGCAGAGAGAACTTCACATGATTGTGATAGATGGGTAGGGGCTAACCTAAGGCAGAGACATGATTTAGAAATAATGTAAATACCGCCTCCTTAGGCACTGTCTCGGTCTTGTCTAACTATAGTGTAGCCATCGGGGATAGCTAGCATAAGTGTGGGTCCTGCTGCATTATGGAGCCATGTTTCTGTGATTGCAAGGAAATCCAAATTATCTTCAGTAATTAGATCGGCAATGTCGGTGACGTGGGCGACAATCGATCTTGAATTGAGAAGTGCTCCTTTGAGGGGGGAACCTCAGTTACTTTGTGAACTGGGATAGGTTTGTCAGGGTTATTATTGCATGACTTGTAATTATCGTTATTAATTTGCTGGGCAAACATCTTCGAGATGGACAGTGGTGAAGATAGCTTCAAATGTCTAGGTATCAAGCTAGGCTTATGGTTAGTTTTAAGGTTTGGAGGCCAGCTTTTCATATCGGTGGCACATAATGGGTCGTTTTACTAAAAACGGAAACTGCAAAGTAATTTGCATCAGTCTCAAAGTGGAGAGTAAAACTGAAGGTTAAAATGTGGCGAAATCGCCTTTATTAGTCAATCCATGAGCAGCACAAACTTTTTTTTGTTTTTTTAGTTTAATTACGAATGAACGAAACTCAATGTTTACATGAGTGATGTCACGTCACGCCACAACGTGGTGACTTCACCAACAAGCGCTGCTATTTCAGATGGCCATTTTAGTTCCCATTACGAGCACGGTAACGGACATGGGAAAAACTCCCACTTCTGAGACACTTGATTCTGAGGTAAGCTTGTACCCACTTTTCCCCTTTGAGCCATGCCTACTTAGAACCACAGCTATATACTTACCTCCCTTTTCTCTCACACTTCTTATTTCTCAAAACATGGAAATTGAGTCAACTCTCAGTCACGAGGGGCCTTTTCCTTCAATTACCTATTCCTTGGCCATTTTTCTTTGACCCTACACATTAACATTTAAAACAGAAGTAGAGTCTCTCCTAAACACATACTCCCATCATCCTGTTAACAGCTAGATTTCAACAGGGATTGTAACATATGCTTTAGACTGTGAACCCTCATATATGCATCAAACTGTACTACCATGAGTGAAGAATATACAATGATGAGTGGCAGATAGGACTCATAAGGTATCTCAACCATTACATCTTGATCAGGGAACTTTATAATTGCTTTTATCATGAATAATTAGAATGTTACAACCTGAATCTGACAAGACACAGTCACATTTTTCTGAAAGGATGTCTGGTAACTTTTACATCCACTACTGGGTGACCAACACACAACCTCCCCCTTTTTTTGATTTAAGTACCTTGTTCAATTTTGACAGAAAGTTGTGGGCTATAATATTGCAATAGGCTAATCATCTATCAAACAGATCCTAATTGATGGTACTCCATAAGGTCAAATACCAAGTGAAAACTCTAATTCAAGAGTAGAAATGTACTTATGAGGTGTAGACAAGTACATGAATGGACATGTTCTATGTTAAGGACACATTTGTATTGTGTATAATGAATAACACTTGATTTAAAAATACTTTGCTACATTAGTAATTATATATTTTTCTGAAATTTTTCTCTAGATGTGATAAAATTATTGAATATGCCCCCGAAGAAGAGATGTTTTTCTCGAAACGCGTTGGGCCGCTTATGAACTATTGAAAAATAAAACTAAATATGAAGAAATATCTTTACGTTATGTGTTGATGTTCATCATTGAATACCACAAAATGGTTGTGCAATTTCTTATATAATTGAAAAAGTGATGTAAGCCTTTTACATACTTTTATTATGTATAAAGTTTGCCTAAACAGTTGGGCTCATTCCAAGAGCTTGTGAAAGTGTGCAGGGGACGGGAGTTCCTCTATTAGGAACTTATCTTGTTTGCCTGAAAGCAAATTAACCAATCATTGGCTTAGCCAACGGACCAGGATTTGCAAATATAGGTCATATTTTTGGGAGAAGTGGTAAAATTGCATTGTAAAGCCTACAGAGGACAGCAAATGTTTGTCATCTACTTTGCAAAAATCCTGTTGGCTTTTCCAATGCACATTATTCTGAATGTGCCATTGTAGAGAATTCCAAATGCATTCAAGACATGATGTTTGCCAAGCTCACAGTTTATCATCACCAGGAAACTCTATAAAATGTCTTGAAACAATTACACTAGTTTGCACAAAAATGAATCTATAAGTAAAAATGTTCCCCTTAAGCAATAATACCAATCTGGCATGCCGGATTGGGTGGTAATGGCCCAGGGCCCAAGTTACAGGCCTGAGCACAGTGATGTATTTAACGATGTGCCCCGGCACCGCTACCACCCAATCTGGCCCACCGGATTGGGTGTTATTGCTATTTATTTATTTATTATTTGCTTGTTAGGTGCTTATAGAATAAGAATATACTGTTTCAATGCGCCCACAGGTCACAGATGGAGGAAGGGTGCATCACAACACAATATTAAGAGCTGAGGGGAAGAGGAAGCAAACAACAAACCTACTATGACTTGTGAGTATTCAGAGCGTGCAAGTACAGAAAGGAAGAGGGAAGAGGGGGTAAGTGCTGGAGAGTCCGAGCTCATGGGAGAGCCATGGAGGAAGTGCTAGGAATGTTCAGTGCAACACAGCCAGAGCAACGGGAGGTGTAAGTGCAAGTCTACAGAGCAGAGGGTGTGCAGATGCAAAGTGCTGTGGATAGACGGAAGCTGGGATTAATCGGTGAAGTAGGTCAAGGCCCCGAAGATGCACAAAGGCCAAGGACACCGATTCAGCAACTGTGGGACTAGCAGAGGAGAGAAGTTGGGAAGGAGGAGGAAAAGAGGAAGGTTTTAAGGAGCTTCTGGAATTCGAGAAGGTCCTGCTCAAGGCGCAAGGGGACGAGGAGGCTGTTCCAAAGGAGGGAAGCTGCAGAGGAAAGTGAGCGACCCCCTGCCCTCTTTTTAGCAAAACACTTTACACACAAAGAGTTGGTGCCAGAGGAGTGAAGATCTCTAGTGGGAGAGTATTTAATGAGATAGAGTTGAAGATCGTGTTGTCTTCGAGGCCAGACAGCCTTGTGAATGATGCAGAGAGATTTTAATTTAATCTGTGTAGCAACCAGGAGCCAGAGAAGACATTTTAGAGAAGGAGAGATGTGGCACTTGGGCTTAAGGCCAGGGATAAGTTTCACTGCTCTTTTCTTGATAAGCTGAAGGGGTCGTAGATTGGAGGAAGGAAGATTCAGGAGAAGGCGATTACAGTAGTCAAGTCTAGAGAGAACTAAGGCTTGTGTCACATTGAGCCTCTGCGGGAAAGTGAGAAAAGAGAATTCCTTTGAGAAGAAACAGCTGGTAATTGGATTTCTTGGCAATGTCCCGAGTGTGAGGGAGGAAGGATAGAGAGGAGTCGAAGATGACACCAAGATCTCAGGCTTTAGTTGAAGGAGCAGAGGGAGAACCCAAGGAGGAGGGCCAGAGAGAAGTGAAGAAAGAGGGAGCAGATGTGCACCAGGACTGGATGACAGAAAGGTGGTCAGGGATGATGGAGAGTGCAAGAGGGTCAGTAGGGAGTCTGAAGAAGAGCTGTGTGTTGTCTGCATAACACTGGAAGTTGGAGGAGAAGGAGGAGATGAGGCATGCAAGGAGAGCAAGCTAGATGTTTAAACACCAGGGGGAGAGAATAGAGCCTTGGGGGATGCCACAGGTTGAAATGGAAGCAGGAGAGGAGAATGGGCCCAGGATGACTTGGGAAGAGCGGTTAGTAAGGAAAGAGGACAGCCAGTCCAGTGCCTGCTCAGCGATAGCAAGAGAATCATGGAGCCTTTGTAAGAGGGTGGAATGGTTAACTGTGTCAAATGCAGAGGAGAGATCAAGAAGGATAAGGGCCAATGGGAGTTGGAGTCAAGAGAAGTGAGCAGTTATTCACAGGTGTTCAAAAGATTAGTTTCCATGCCTCTGGATGCTCAAAATCCAGATTGATGGTCATGGAGGCCACCAACAAGTACAGTCTGAGAGTTAAGTTGAGGCAAGGCCAGATTCTTGAGAAACTTCCCAAGAAAGCGGGAGATGGAAATAGGGCAATAGCTGCACGGCAGGTAGGATCATTGGAAGGTTTTTTCAGGAGTGGGCACACAAGGGAGTGCTTAAGGGTAGTGAGGAAAGGCAGCCACAGCCACTCGTTTCATCGGGTGGGTGTCAGTGAACAAGGTTGGTGCCACTTTTTGGGGGGCGTGCAGGGGGACAATTGGACCCAGGTGAGAGGAGAGGAGAGAGTGTTCAGACCAGGATAAATGGGTTACTAATGGGGGGAGAGAGAGTGGTCTGAGTGTATGAGGGCATCCAGAGTGTCTCCATCTGTGTGGGTTGGGCCAGAAGGGAGAATGGAGAGGGAAAGCAAGGAGCAGAGATCAGTGAATAGGGTGGTTCAAGAGCCAGCAGAGTCCAATTGAATGTTGAGGAGAAGTTTAGAAGTGGAAGCAAGTACAGAAGAGCAGAATCAGCCCATTCAGAGGCAAATAGGGAGACAGGGCTGGGAGGATGGTAGATGGTAGCAATAGTCAGGGTGGAGGTGGGAGAGGTGACCAACTTGCAGACCAGGCTTTCAAAAAAGGGAATATGTCTGGGTAGCTAAGATGGAGGCAGGCACCCACTCAGGGAAAATTAAGGCATCCCCTCCACCCCAGTGCAGTGAGGTCGAGGCTTGGATATTATTTTGAATCCAACAGGGAGGAGGGAGTCAAAGGCAGTGACTGAGCTGGCATTGAACCAAGTCTCAGTAAGAGCGAGAATGTCGAGGTCATCTAAGAACCTGGGGTGCTGACAGCAATGTTTTTTGCTGAAATTAATGGGACGCCTCGCGGCATCATGTTCCTTCAAACAAAATACTGACTTAAGATGGCCACTGTGGAGATGTAAGGTGGGACTCCATATGGTGCCCCTCTTCCATTTCCCAGGACTGTGGTTGGAGTGGTGGTGGCGGCTGTGCATCTGCCAAAAGAATAAGGTGAGTGCGGTAGGGGTTGGGGAGGGAAAGGATCGGTGACTGGAGGAAAGGAGATGGTGGGGGTAAGATGGCGGGGTAGGTGGTTAGCCATCAGGTTGCTTAAAACGTAGGCTTGAATGATGGGATTCAGCCCGTGATAGGAGCAACCTGATTGGTTGGCTCCCCCACCCTGGTTGCTTATATAATATAATATAATGCACACGTTCATTCACTGTAGTTGTGTACTACAGCTCAAAGTTGTACACAAAATGAAAAGGCAGACAGAAAGAATGGTCCCTAAATCTGTTATGCAATTACTTCTTCTGTCAAATATAGTGTTGCATGACACATCTCAAAGATGACACACATCAAAATGCACACAGAATAGGAACATTATAACTGAATGTTATAATGCCACCCTTGGCAAGAAAATGATAAAATTGCCAGGGACATTCTACTGTTACAAAGGGTGGCAGGTAAAAGCTTGATTTTGTTCAAATGCAATGGCCTAATGAAAGGAACTATTTGAATGATAAAGCAGCCAGTTGTTATAGACTGGGAGGCTCATTAGTATTGTCTTCAGCCACATCACAATTCAGAACTAAAGGGAAACAACTTCATTGCAGCAAGCGGCATGGAAACATAAAAAGATCATAAAAATAAAATTACCCAACTCACTATCCACAAATGAAACAGTAACATAGCTGCTACAAAGTAGTTGACACCATAACATACGTATCACCATGATGAACTCTTTCTTCACCTCATCTATTTCACCTCTGGGTAAATCGGCCCCTGCTGCAAGAGGTCTGGCAGAGAGCTCAAATGTTTTCTTTCCAGACCAAAATGCAGGATTGGATGAGCTACTTACACTGAGTGCTCAAAGAAGGCTAGGCCTGCTTGGTACAATATTCTGCCAAAAAATGATGATCTGGAGTGAACATAATTTTATCAGAACTCATACTCCGATTCACAGTGATGGCCACATAGCCAGGTTTCTGTCCACCTCTCTATCTCTATGTGCTTCATGAAGTGGACAGAGACCTAGGAGAGGCAGGCAGAGGGGCAGACAGAGAAGTCCAAGAAAGTATCCCTGGAAAGATAAATTCATAAGTTAGGTGCTAACATCTGACACTTGTATTCAGCCTAAATGGCATAGGTTCATATCCCAGCTGGCTGACTACGCCCTTCATCATTTGGAGGATGGAAATGAGATATTATAAAACAGGGTTACAAAAAACATGTATTACTGAAGCAATAATGACAAAAGACCCTGGTTTGTAGTGGGTGGTAACGGCACATGGCCCAAGTTAACAGAGGTCCTGGGAGATGACAACCTGGAACTGCCTGGGGGCCTGGTTATTTGTGCTACTAGTAACCCAGGTTAACATCCGGGGGTGCTCGTAGCAATGCATTTGTTTGAACAAATGGGTCACAGCGAGCACATGACCCATTCATTCAACCAAAATACTCATCCAAGATGGCTGCCGTGGCAATGGAAGATGGGGCTCCAATTCAGTGCCTGGAGTAACATTTACACAGCGAACTGGGACGGAGCAGTGGCTCGGTGGCTGTGCCAAACGCAACAATGAAGAACAAGTGAGTGGGGGGTGAGTAGGAAGTGGAGTCAGTCAACAGCGGGAAGGGGTTGTGGGGGAAAGATGGTGGGCAGGTGTGAAAAGCATTCAGCTTGCTCAGAACACATGCTTGGATCATGGGATTCAGCCCTCCCTCTGAGCAACCTGATTGGCTGTGGCACTCGCCCAATGTGCTAAAGTGCTTTGAAGTTAGAGTGATCCTGCAATAACCACTATATAAAAGGTGATGCCATTGTACTATTGGAAGTAAGCATGCACTGTAGCAGTTGTGTGCCTACCCCAGCTAACACCACCCATAATGTGTGGGATACATTGACCCACTCAACAGCATTGCCCACATCACTAAGCTGCATTTGCACAGAAACAACCACAAAAGGGTTGTGCAGGCTTCTGTGAGCGTCATGGCTCAAAACTGCGTTTTGCAACAACAACAAAAATGGATGCACCATCCTGCCAAGCACACATCGGGCAGGATGGAACAAAGGGGGCACATTGAAGGACATTGCAGTGTGTTCCGACATAAATAAAAGGAAGAAAGTGGAAAAAGGAGTGTTGCTTGCCGCGAAAGACAAAATCCCCATTGAAAAGAAACCCTTTTTCATCTTTAACAAAAATGCGGCTTTGACAGAAAACCTAGGCATGATTCTGAATTGACAAGCCCCGTCAAACCAACTCTAAAAAAGTCAACCAGGAACTTTACTTTTACTTACACGGGAAACACAGTCATTTTCTTTGCAAAGGTATCCAAAACTCAGCTGTTCAGAGAGAGACTCTAACTAGCTGAGCTATGCCTGCTTCAATGTATCCGTGCTTCAGACCAACTCCAGCATTTCAAGAGAAATAATATATCGGCAGATGGTGTGTGAATCTGCTGGAGATGAAAAGTAGAATTTAAAAAGGAAGGCCAGCTGCACCATGTGTAAAAAAAATGGGCTTTTGCAAACTAACGAAAAACAAATACCTGTGTGTTTGAACAGTAGAACACGTACAGGGGTAGAAAGGGCAAATTATTGAGGATAAATCAAAAAGTATTAATGTTGCAAACATATATTTTTGTACATATGTCCCTTGGGATAATTGGCATCTGTGTATAAAATTATGGAATTTTAGGCTGAATCTTTCATGTTTAAAATTACCAAAATGTATCAGAAGGGCAAAACAAGGTCCCACAGACTTGAGGATTGGACTGATATGTGCTGCACATACTATGTAACCTGTGTATATACTTTTCCAAGAGATTGCAATGGTGTAAATGTATGTTTTTGGCAAAATCGGATTTTAAGTAAAGTAAATGTAGGAGTTTTTGAACATTGTAAAACTCACCTCATAAACCTGACATCATTCCCTTGGAAATCCAACCAGTTGAGAGCAAGGCGGAGACTAGCCCCCCTGCCCAATCCAAGTAGTTTAGGGGCGTGTTTAGTTAACCCTGCCCAGCCTATACTTCGATGATGTCATTTTGCACTATAAATAAGGGTCCCTGACAAGACTCTGGATACACACTCTCTTCCTGATTTCCTGCGCGGCATCCTGTTCCTGTTTCCTTCATCTTGCACTGATCCAGATTCCAGATCGAACTACCAGGCCAGGCATTGCTGACCCTTCCAGCAATGCCTCAATTCTAAAATCCCAATACTCAAAGGGAGAAGCGGTGGTATTTTTGTGGGAAGCCTCCTGACACCACCATGGCTTGCGGCCCACCAATTGCTGCCCCATAACTGCATCCAGAGGTACCTGTGCCATCTGGTGACCAGAACTATCCTTTGGTATCCAATCCATGCCCACCTGATCCTGTCATGCTGATTTTGTCTGACCATCCTTTGTTAGACCACATCAGTGTGGTGACCAGAACGCTGACTGTCCCAAAATCCTAAACTAAAGTGGACTGTGAGCATCAATAGGAACCCATAGAAATCCATTGTATACCTTGCCTTGCCTTGTCCTTAGTTCCCTCTCTAAGCCATCCTATTCTGACCCCGATATCCTGTTAAAATTGTCAGCATTATTTTTGAAACCTTGCCTTTGATTCTAGTGCTAGCACCATCTCTTTAGTAATTTTGCCATGTGTAAATCCTAAGCCCTTAGTCCTATTTCGAGTGATCGGACTGGTTCCGTCAGGGTTGGGCGCTGGAGTGAAAGGGTTGAACTCGCAAATCAACCCTGGAGCTTACTGTCTCCCTCTTTGGTGGCTTAGCCTGAATACTCTAGTGTAGAGTAAAACTGTTCTTGTCAAAACTGATTTCCTTTCCTTTTTCACCGCTTCATTTTACTCAAAATGCATCTTTCGAGGTCTTGCATAACTCATCCAATTTACCAGCTAGAGACTTACTTTCACTTCCATATTGTACCTGTGATCTATAGCTATCCTCCAACATAAGAACCACACTCTAAATCGGTGTATTTATTAAAAACTGTTTGGGTAATTTCAGGCGGGAATTGCCAAGTTTGCAAAGTTTCCAACGTGTCATTTGCTGCAACACATTTTAAACCCTGCCACTCATTTTCAAACTGTATGCTCTTGGTTATCCATTCTTGGTGATTGTTAGTGTACTTGCATTTTAGCTTTAGTGAGCAATTATATTTGCTTCAAGGTTTTTCACACGCATTCATTATTTACTAGTGTCATTTTATAACATTGCAAAGGGGTTGGAAATCTGTTTTTCTCTCTTATTTGGGGAGGGAAGGTTAGATTTCAATTCTGTTTCCTATTTGTCATTCCTGACTTCCTGCTGCTTCTGTTTATCAACTCAGAATTGATTATTTGTGGGTTGGGGGAACATTGCAGGGGGAAATTCTAACTTGAGTGCTTTGTTTCCTAAAATCAAAAAGTGCTCCTATTGCCTGGTTTTTTGTAGATGTGTTAATAGAAGGTTAAGCAAGTGCATTGCTTACCTTCCTATTGTTATTATCACCCCATTGGTGAGTGCTGCCCCATATAAAAAATGGTATGATTTATTTTAATTTTCAAATAAATAAATATTGTATTTTACCAACCAGCCTGGTTCATGGTCCATTGTGACCCGGGGTATTTGAAGAGGGGGTGTGATATGAATGGTGTACCATCTCAATATTGAATCTAACATAAAAAGATAAGCATTTCAGTCGTGTGCTGCATACTAGGCCGAGACCAAGGTGTGTGTCGCCTGATTGAAATCCTTAACAAATTCTTGGGCCTTTCCTCATCTCCCTCAACTGGTGGTGTGCTCTGGGAAAATTTTACTCGCATACAGCACTGTTCACACTTGAGACTAGACAGCATTACCTTGATGTAGCAGTGAAATTTAATGAAGGAAAAAAGTGGGTAGTTCAGATTGTAATTGTTTTAGTAACTGAGAATCAAAACTCACAGAACCTTAATTAGTAATTTAACCTGTGACACAACCTTTCCTCACCCCTCTAGATTCTAAGAATATCTGCCGATGATTTTGATAAAACATTTTTCTTTTTATTTATTCTTGGATTAACCAAAATGGTTTTTACAAGATAAGTCTCTTTACTTTTGCTCATGACCCTGTCTCATTTTGATTTCCTTTGTCTGAGGTCACAGTCGATGAAATCAATTCCATTATTTTGGCTGTGGCTGTCACTCACGCTGGCTTCTCACCTCCAATCAGCCTCGACCACCAGATATCTTCTTCAAAGATGTGGGCTGAGGCTAAAATGTTCTTCAGGTAGGGTTTCCTGATGTTTTCAACCCCTAGGCATGATAGTAGGAGGTTTCTCGTTGTCTCTACCTCGTTCGGATTTTTGAAAAATCTGCATTTGTTTGGACTGGCGATGCCTCTGATTGCTAAAATTTCATTTGTGTGGAGGAGGTTTAGTCGCGCTCTTAGGAAAGTATTTCTAAGCTTTCTGTTTGGGTATTTGACCACAAAGGCTTGTAGATCATGGAGTTTCCATACTTCAGGCAGAAGGTGTGTGACCAATTTGTATGTTGCTGCTAGGTCAGAAGTTGCGATCCAGTCCAATTTGTTCATTTTTTTTGGGATCCTTGTTGGGTTTTCGATCAGGTCTTGTTTTTTACATTGGATCTCCGTCAGTTTTGCCTCTTGTTCTTTTTCCCACTGGTTTAGAAGAGTGCAGCGTCTTCCCCTCAGCTCTTCATTTATTGCCTCAAGTAACTTTGGACGGTTCTCCAGCAGGAATTTTCTGTATAACCTCATGGCGTTTCTCTCCACCACTGCCTCCAGTGATAGCTGGCTCAGTTCACATTTTATCAAGACCATTGGTGTTGAATTTGGCAAGTTGAGCAATTTTCTCGAGAAATAGCTTTCAAGTGATTTCCAAATCTTTTTGGGCAAACTTGGCATGGCTTCTGCTCCATAGCAAATCGACGGTACAACCTTTGCGTTATAAAAGTTGATGAAGGGCACTAGTGAAAAGCGGCCAAAGTTTTTGTCAATTGCTTGTGCCTGAGATGTTAGGCTTTTTATTTTTTCTTGCAGGGTGTTTTGTATGGCTCTCTCTTGTTGTGAACTATCTAACATGACTCCAAGGTATTCAAATTCTGTTACCTTCTTGATTATTGCACCGTCGAGCCACCAGTTGAATTATTCTGATCTTGCTCTCCCCTTTCCTAGGGACAAGATTTTTGTCTTGTTCTTATTGATTTCAAGATGGTTGTCAGCGATGTTTTGCGCAAAGTTGGTCAACTGTCTTTGGAGGCCAATAGCCATTTGGTCAAGAAGTATGACGTGTCCGCCTATAAGATCCTCGATATTTGTTCTTGGCCAAGTTGTGGGAGGAATGATCTGGCCCTTTCCTCCACGTCTTTGTAGTCTCCCATATAGGGCAGGAAGAGTGCTGGTGCCAGCGGGCAGCCTTGTTTTACTCCTCGGTTTGTTGGTATTTCTTCCAACAAGGTCCCTTGGTGGCTTAGGCAGACTTGCATTCTGGTGTTGTTGTGCAGTGCTACAATTGGTTGGAGGAGTTCTGCTGCACATTTCCATGCCTTTAGCTTCTGCCACAATCTAGGTCCGTCTACTTGGTTGAGCGCTTGACTTAAGTCAATTAAGGCCATGAATAATTGCGGTCCTCCTGCCAGCGATTTACTTTTGAGGATGCTCAAAGTCAGGATGTTTGTGCTGGTACCGATGTGTTTCTTGAAACCCGACTGGAGTGGATCGTCACATGCAAGTTTGAAATCGATGAAGTAGGAGTGCCTCATAGACCTTTCTAATCACGTCTAATAAGTCGATGGGGCAAAGGTTTTTTGAGTCTTCTCTGTTGCCTTTCTTGAAGATTGGAACTATTACCGAAGAGGTCCAAGATTCTGGTAGTTCCTTTGCTTTCGTAGATCTTTCAAACACTTGGCTGATGAAGGACGCCCATTCTTCCGGGTGTTGTTTCAAATGGATGTTTGTTAGCCCATCTGGGCCTGGTGCTCTCGAGTTTTTGAGCTTGTTAAGGGCTTCTAAGATGTCAGCTCTGTCATGCAGCTCCACCCAAGGTACTTCTTCTTTATCCTTCATGATGTATGGTGCCAGAGTTGGGGGCGTAGAAAAGGTTTTTGTAGTGTGCCACCAGGGCCCAGAATTTGTGGGAGTTTTTCCCACAAACCTGCCTCAGCATTTCCTCTGAGTCGTTTTGGTATAAATTGAGGCGGTAGGACTTCAGCCATGCCTTGTAATGCTTCATTGCCACAGATAGTGCTTGTCTATTTGGCTAAGTGATGTTTCGAGCTGGTGCTCTTTTTAGTCTCTTTAACGGTCTTCTTTTTGCGACCAAGGTTTTATCATACTTGTGGGTAGTTTTTCCTGTGCCAGAACCCTGGTTCAGTTTTGGTTTCTGGTAGAGATTGAGTAGAGGGTGGTAGTCCAGTTGAATGTTTATCTTGCCAGCAGCTTCGAGCTGAGTGAAATTGCTGGTTAAGCTGGCAATGTTTCTAGCACTTAACGTGAGGCGAGTGCCTTTGTTTGCTTCCAATTCTGATTTGGGCATCGATTTTTCTATGTAAAAAGATGTCCACGTAGTACTCAAGAGGTTGTGGTCGCTAGCAGTGGTTTTGGTGATGTTAAAAGAGGTAATGATCTCCAGCAATGAGATTGAGGCGAAGATATAATCGATTGTTGCCAATGGTTTTCCTCCTTCCCATGATGGGGTGCGGTTTGTGGGGGCATATGTGCTGTCAAGGTTGACTAATTCTCTTGAAGTCATCAGGGTTAACCAGGCTCTTCCAAGCTCCTCTGCCAGGGTGCAGTGCGACGGCGAGGGCTTCTTTGTGCACGTTGCATTTAAGTCCCCACAGATGAAGAGGTATAATACCTCATATTCTATGTATACGCGGTCAATTTCTTTTTCCATCATGTCCAGGAATTTATTTTTGGATATGGCGTCAGCGTTCCAGTAGGTGTTCATGATTACTGCCAGGGCTGCCAATGTCTTGCCTGTTTCAATGTTCAGATGGTTTCATTTCACTAGAACGGTCATTGTCAAAATTTCTGTCATTCTCATCCCTTTTCCCGGACGTATCGCTGTTAGCAAGCCTGAAGATGGCCGTCCTCTTGTTCCTTTTTTGGCTGGTGCAAAGGCGAGGTCGAAGCCATCTAAGGTAGAGGCACAGGATGTCAAATGAAGCCAGATTTACATCACCCGGGACAGTCAGGTGGGAGAAGCCTTCAGTATGCCACGAACCCAGGCTCAAGGTTGGTTTGGCTGCCCTTCGTTGTATTGTCGAGTTGACTTTCAGGATTTTCTTGAGTTGCTATTGCCTTTTGGTTGCCAGGGTCTTTGGGATCCAGGCCCACAGATGGTGTAGAGGGTGCAATTTTCCCTTTTCTAGGACCTGTCCTGCTTCCTTTAAGGGGACCTGCGTGACTGTTCTTCTTATTGAGGTCAATGGGCCGGATGGTCCTCTTTCAGTTTTCGCGGGGGCCTCTGCCTGGTAAGCATCTCCTTGTTTTCCTGCTTGGTCTGCTCTATCCACTTTTCTAGGTTGCACTCCATTTCCTCTGTCCTCAATGGCCCTTCTTGTAGTCTTCAGGAGAGATTTGGTTGGTGCCAAGGGATCTTGTGTTCGGTATTTCTGTCTGTGGTTGCTGGCCTGAGGGGATCAATTTCTCCTGTTACTTTCTTTTGCTTTCGGAGATCGCGAATGTTCCGGGGGATCCTTGATAGTGCTGTGGACTGAAAGAGCCATTGGTTTGCCTGTTGTTTCTCTGAGGTCGTACCCCAGCTTTAAGAGATTTCCTGCTGAATCTCTTATCATTTACTGCACTGTTCTGGACGTTATAAATAAGTAGGTTGTCGCTCGTCTCCCCTCGATGCTTGGCTCCACTATGTTTAAATCATCCGTTTTCAGTGGGCTGAGATTTGGGACACTGTGAAAAAGTTCCATGACTGTTCTTTTGTTTAGTACAACATATTCTCTGCTGTCGCTTAGTTTTTCTAGTTTGAATGACGGGTTTCTTTCTGCTGAGTCTTGGCAACTGGGCTTTGTTGCGGTACCCCTTCCTCGGCTTTCTTGTTCCTGTGGTCGGGCTCTCCTTGGTGTCCAGTGCTGTTCTGTGATAGACCGCTTTCTTTGCGGCAAGAGTGAGTTGTGAGTTTTATTTGCGGGTTCCTTGTTTCTTACCAAAGAGCCATGAGCTGTCGGGCTAGCCGCTCTCGACTGGTAATTTCGCTGGGATTCCTTTGAGGGTTTCCCAGGCTCTCTACGGGGAGTAGATGGTAGTCGCCATTTTTTGATTTGGGCTGTCTTTTTGCAGCGATCTTCCAATGTAAAGAATGGATAGTGGTCTTCATCTTCCATATCGCTTATGTCGGTTGAATTTTCTTGCCCTAAGCCTTGAGGGCTGGCTGGCAGTGGGTTGTCACCTGGTATGCTAGGTGGCGGTTTGTCTGAATGTTCACTTAAGTTTATTAGCACTTCGTCTGACAGGAAGTCCTCTATCACTTTTGGTGACTAAGAAGGTCTTGGGGCCACCATGAGATCAGTGGTAGGAGACATGGGTAGTTCTTTAGTGCTCTTGGAGTCGTGGTTGCTGGGAGTTCCTCTCAAAACTGGCCTTGCTTACTGCCCAGTTTGGGCATTGGATTTGTCCTGTGGCCTCTTCTCAGGGGGAGGTAGACAAAAAATCCTTCCTTTTTGTTTGGCCTTGATGTGGACGAATATTGCAAAGTCTTTATTCAGCATATGCTCACTTTCATTGTCGTTTGTCTTGTCAGAGTCCGGTGACAATATGATCACATCTTCATCACATGCACAGTTGTTTATTGGGGGCCTAGATGTTTGTGTGTCTTTCATTCCCTTTTCTTTATCCCCACTAAAAGGATTAGTGTTTTTCTCAGGTGCTTTGGCCTTTCGTTGAGCTGTTTTCTGGGCCAGAATTTCAGACGGCCCAGGGGTAATCATTGTTTTTTGGATTTTCTGGTTTGGATTTTACCAATCCACTGAAGTTTGGCAGGCCACTGCTTGGAAGGTTGTTGAGGCAACTGGCATCTGGTGGAAAGGTTCCACTCTCCGTTCGGTATTTGATTTGCCTAGATCTTGGCCGTCTTGCTCTCTTGTTTTTTTTTCTGTGGCCGCGATGTACCCCTCCAAGTATAATAGTTTGCAGTGCATCATTGCTCAAATTGTGCTGTGATACTTTAGCGTGTCGTTTATGGAATCGTAGACCTTAGTGAATGGTGGGTGCAAGTGCTATTGTTACGGCTGACATTATTGTGAATATGTCAAGTTTCTTCTTTGGCGATTCTGAAGATGTACTTTGTGGTAGTTCACTAAGTCTTCTGGCTCTAAAAGGGGTGGTAGGTAAGGATGTTAGGGAGTCTCTTTTTTTTGCTCTTACTCATGGTTGTGTTTTGTTTATAGGTGAGATTGTGTCCTTTCCATCTGGTTTGTTAGAGTGATCGTGTTGCGTTGGTTTTGCTCTAGGGCTTGGTCCAAACTCTTCTTCCACGGTTCCCTGACGGACAGGTCGTTCTTTGGCCATCATGCTAGAGCCTGTAGGTGATCCCAACATCTTTCCTTCGAGTTCTTCTGTTAAGAGCAGCGACATGTTTGTTGAATCAGCTAATTCGCTGTTTGGTGACTTTTGGCTTGCTGAGGCGGGGGGACCACCCGGGGGATGCAGGTTGTCAGGTGTCAGTGAGTGGCAGTGGGTTCCACCCCTTATCTCCCTTGAAGTGAGAGGTTCCCTTGAGTTTTTAGCTTTCCCACCATCACTTCAGTCTGGGGAAGTGGCACTTTTATTAATAGCCTGGAGATTTTCGGTAGAATGGCCGTGTTGGCACAAGTTGGCGGCAGGTTGCACCTTTGTGGATGTGTAAGTGCCTCCGAGTCAAACACGACTTCCAGCATTTCACTGTCACTAATTTTGCTGATCTTGTCAAATTTTCTTTTGCACTGCTAACCGAAGAATTCTTTCAAGGTATGTGTCATAGGTAATTTGCCACAGTCCGGTTTAAGACCATCTTTGGGTTTGATGGGTTTCTTTATGGTGAGGCTCAAGGGATGTTTTCTGAATTTGCTCTGAAAAAGAGGGCTCTTCACCCTATTTTTCCCCCCGCTTGTTTGCTGGCCTTGCCCACTTACTGAAGTTGCCCATGGTCTTTTAGAGTGTGGGCCTTTTTTACATTTCTTAGTGCGGGGGCCCTCGCCTCTAGCCGCTCTCTCAGCTCCCAGCGGCAAGTGGTCTGAATGGCTGCTCAGTGCCTCTGAGTCTTCCCATTCGCCATTTGGACCGGGGACATGACCTTGTGGTAGGTTGGGCTTGCTGTTTAAGGCTTTGGGTATGACCCTGTCCGCCGCTAGAGCATGCACTTCTGTGTTCACTTTCGTGGCTGGTATTGTCTGGGTAAGATGAGGTTGAGGGTTGTCATTTGCCTCCTGGAAGGTAGTGTTTTTTAGCCGGCTCTGTTTTTGCTCCTGTCTGCCAGTGCATGCATTTTCCTTTGGGATCTGGGTTAAGTCACTTGCGGCCGGGGATTCTTACGGCAGCTGATTTTTCTTAGTTGTAAATTCTGCTGGTGATGGTGGTGTGTTCTTGGCGCGCCCAGAGTGATTAACTGGTTTGTGCAGGGTGGAGCCACGGGTCGCTTCCAGCACCTTCTCTTCCTCCAGCAGCTTTGTCAGAACCCCTCCCTCGCGGCTCGGTGCCGTCTCTCCTCCGACAGGCGGCCCAGAGCCAGCGTTTTCAGGTGGCGAACACACAGGTAGACCCCCACCGAGGAGAGGAGTCGCGGGTAAATCACAAGTCTCTGGGGGCTCCACTGGCGGATTTCCATTTTGTGCGTCGACAGGTTCATTCAGAATGGTAGGATCGGAACTTGTTTCGTCAGCGGCCTGGGCATCTGATCTCTGTGGGTGGTTCACCAAATGGTTTGCAGGTTTTGGCGAAAATGGCAGAGGCAGTGGAGTGAAGGTGTTTTTCAGTCCGACGAGCTTGGGAGCAGTTAGTCGTTCCTCCGTATTCTCTGCCAAAAGGGTATAACTCGTTGACTCCTCCCATATTAGTATTGAGGGAGGGGGAGACAGCAGGGCAACCCTCGCTCGGTGTCGGCATCGGCTTTTACATTGCTGTCAGTTTGTTTCTTTTTGCCTCGCCACAAGGCCGCAAACTTTAGAGTCGCAGGCAGCTGGGCTTTGCAGCGTAGCGTCTCTGGCGTCCATAGCGGCCATAGACTGCTGAGACTGCTACTCTGCCGCTACTCCATGGCCGTACTGCGGCAAGAGTTTTTTTCTATTAGTGCTCCTCCCCCAGCACTTTGATGAAGGCAGTAAACAGACTGTACTGTCAGGATTCAGAGAGCAGCTTCAAAGAGTTAGCCAAGACTGCTACTCTGCCACTACTCCTCTGATAAATGGTCTTGAGAGCTAGAAAAGTATTTTGTCATTGTCTATGAAGAAGAACAGGATGGGATCTAGGTGTGTAGGTTAACCATAAAAATACCAATACTACAACATTTAAGATTGATGGGAGCTGGCGGAACAGGCATGCTGGTAGGACAGTAGTTATAGCTGGCATATTATATGGTATGTAATATCTCGAAAAATAAGATAATAGAAACCGAGAGATGTCAGGGGGATTGGCTTCTCAACAGAGTACAGAGGTAAAGATAGTATTCATATCAATCTTTGTACATAGAAGGAACCCATGATGTAAACATTTTGTTTGTACAACTAACCAATTTCTCCCGTCGCCCACCGCACCTTCTTAATTTAGCAGAAAGCACGCCCTCATTCCACACTCCCTGCACTCACATATAACACAAACACTATTGAACAACACCTCTGCATTAAGAATTAAGCTACTTTTAATGACAAAATATCAAACTATAGCTTCCCACATAATTCTCTATCTCCTTAAACATAATTCGCCCTGTTTATTTCATAGTTTACCTCTGTGGCACCCATCCACATGCCATTCAGACATGGGTGACAAACAGGGTTTTGGCCACCCTCACATAACATTAATGGCTGAAATGTAAGCACGCATAATAATAGCACCTCCCAATTCTCCCAAATTTGGACTCCAGTCCCTCTGAGGGCATTCAACCAACAGGCACGTTGGGACCATAATTATGGTAAAAGACACTATACAAATGACAAAAAAAATGAATGATTAAATCAAAATATATAACACGTAACAAAAAGTCTCATTATGTTTCGACTTCTAAAATGGCAAACCAGTTTTTCGATGAAGACCTATGTATGCAATATTGGCTGCCAGAGTATATCCTTTTATTTCTGTCTACAATTGTCATTTTAGCAACGCTGTATGATGACGCTTTGAAATAAGTATAGTTGCCACTGATACACCAGCCCTGCAGGAAGGGTAGGCATACCTCGCCTTCCAACCACTGTCTCCTTATGCCTTAATTTCTTTGTCCCACCCCAGCCATCACCTATTTGTTTGTGCTTTGTCACACTGACTGGAAGGGTATGCCGAGACGTGGGTCCTGTGCCTGCTGGGCCTAGCGATCCAAGCTTCTCCTCACTGATGAGGCCCAACAAGGCCGAAACATGTCTGGGGATGCTTGTGGGCTGGTGCAGAAGGGATGTGGCCTAGCAGTTCGGGCTGGACTGCCCTTTTTGGGGTGGGACCAAGCCTGATTTATATGGTCTTTACCCTTCTGTAATGGTTTGGCAGACGAATAACAATGGTCTGGAGGGTTGGCCAGAGCAATGCCAGAGGTTAAGATTAATTCTAAGCCTTCCAGCCATCACCTCTTTGTTTTTTTTTTGACACCTCGAGTGGGACAGGTATGCTAAGACGTGTGACCCGTGCCTGCTGGGCCTAGAGATCCAAGCTACTCCTCTAAACCTTCCAGCCATCACCTCTTTGTTTTACTGAACCCCTAATTGTTGCTTTTGTTAATGCAAGTTTCTATTAGAAGCCATACCCATTAGTCTTCACTCCTATCATGCCACTGCAAAACCTGAAAACTAGATAGACATGCATGGGAAGACTGAGAGTGGTCATTAGATCAAAACCCTGGAACACTCCCCCTCTTAAAATGAAGATAGTGGCAATTCACCAAAAAAACAGAGTACTGAAAAGTGAACTATTCAAACATGCCTCTGATAACTGTAAGGAAGGAATGGCATCAACAGTAAGACAGACACAAATGACCAATGTTCAAGGGTGTTTATTGAACTTCAAAAAGGGTATGATAAACGCCTATCTTAACCTAAACCTACAGATGGGTGCAAGCTACGACCATCAAATAATAATAATGCAGTTCTAGTGGTGTATTGTCAAAATTAATTGGCCTATACTAAAAAAAGAACAATTACAAATCCTTTACTTTAAATAGAAAAGTGTGGGGAATAATGTTATGTATACGAAAGAAGTGTTCAAAAAGATATGTCAGGTTTTCAGGCCATTGGCCTCCCTTCCCCACATTTTCCAGCACGGGATAGGGCAGTTAACTCGAGTGTAGCACAATCTCTGGCTTTTGCAGCACAACGTTCTGCCCACTCATCAGCATCAGGGCCTTCAGGGAATAAGTCTCCTTGCTTCTCAAAGTCTTTTCATTCAAAGGGCCTGATGCAACCAAATAAACAACAAGTTCTTTTCCCCTCTAGATTTTCACAAGTATTCACAACGGGGGAGTTACTATCCACCCTGGGTCCTCCTCAGCCGAGCTCAGATCCTTTTAGCATAAAGTTCTGCACAGGCTTCCCTCAGCTAGACTGGAGCCTGTCTTTCACCTTTCACTTTATCGCACAATGTTCATAGGTTCTTCTTTTTCGGGTGATTCACGGTTCACCCCGGATACCCCTCTGCCAGGCTTAGATTATTTTCAACACAGTCTCCCTCAGACCAATGGCACTTTTACATCAAGTATGGAAGACTTTCGAATGTGCACAGGGTTTGGCTTGACCCGTTGCAGTGCATTTCGATTTTACAGTTCGCTTTCTTTGAACGTTTTCAGCCTTTCGGTAGGAATACCTAACAGAGACTTTTGAATGAGCACCCACGTGATGCCGGACCACTCTGTCTACGGTATCGGATCTTAGCTTCAAAATGAATTCACTCATCTGCTGTCTTAATAATCTTCTTTATACAATGTTGCTGCTTGCAACCTTGGTTTCCACACAGACCGGTCTGGTATCTGTCTCCCCAACTCACCAGCTGTGCTGACATCACTGGTACTGCTTTGTTGTAGGAGTCAAGGACACTACCACGGCGGCAAACGCTTCTCCCCGCCTTGACTGTCGGTGCAGGAGAGCCCCCGATACATCTGACACACAATTCAGGATTCTTCAGCTTTAATTCTAGGTCTTACATTTCCTATTCTCAAAGGCTCATGAAAGATGTGGTTATTTGGCGAATAGGTCAAAGGTACTTCCCTCCTTACAATCCTCTTCAGTCTTGCCCTCTTCCGCCTTGTACTAAACGGCCATCTTGGAACTGCTTCTTCCTTGTGCGCTTTGCCTTGCTCAGAGTGTGCTTTCGTGCTCCGCCTTTCATCATTGTGGGGAAGTGTAATGGAAGTCAAGTGTGTGTAATGATCAGTAATTGCCTGACCCTGCCTTACCATTGTATTGGGACGGCTCGGGTATTAGTCCATTTTCGCTCATAGTGAGTTGCCCGTGGGAAAATGTTTGTGTCGGAAAAGGGGCGGGGGGTTGAATCCCTAAGTATTCTACCTGGTAGGATGGGGTAACGGTGTTACAGGGAAGGAGATACTGCGTCTTGCCATCCGGTGTCCCACCTCCACTCCCCGAAGTTTGCAGCCTTTCGGTAGGGATACCCAACAGAGACTTTCAAATGAGCACCCATGTGATGCCGGACCACTCTGTCTATGGTATCGGATCTTAGCTTCAAAATGAATTCACTCATCTGCTGTCTTAATAATCTTCTTTATACAATGTTGCCGCTTGCAACCTTGGTTTCCACACAGACCGGTCTGGTATCTGTCTCCCCAACTCACCAGCTGTGCTGACATCACTGGTACTGCTTTGTTGTAGGAGTCAAAGACAGTACCACAGCGGCAAATGCTTCTCCCCACCTTGATTATCGGTGCGGAAGAGCCCCCGGTACCTCTGACACACAATTCAGGATTCTTCAGCTTTAATTCTAGGTCTTACATTTCCTATTCGCAAAGGCTCATGAAAGATGTGGTTATTTGGCGAATAGGTCAAGGGTACTTCCCTCCTTGCAATCCTCTTCAGTCTTGCCCTCTTCCGCCTTGTACTAAACTGCCATCTTGGAATTGCTTCTTTCTTGTGCGCTTTGCCTTGCTCAGAGTGTGCTTTCGTGCTCTGCCTTTCATCATTGTGGGGAAGTGTGATGGAAGTCAAGTGTGTGTAATGATCAGTAATTGCCTGACCCTGCCTTACCATTGAATTGGGACGGCTCGGGTATAAGTCCATTTTCGCTTACAGTGAGTTGCCCGTGGGAAAATGTTTGTGTCGGAAAAGGGGGCGGGGGGACTGAATCCCTAAGTATTCTACCTGGTAGGATGGGGTAACCGTGATACAGGGAAGGAGATACCGCGTCCTGCTATCCGGTGTCCTACCTCCACTCCCCGAAGACCCCTCATCCGGGTGATCCTCCCTCACTGCCCACCCCCAGGAACTGGATCCAAAAGCGATGGCTGTGTCCTGGCCACCTGGATGACAGATCCCCAGGGACTAGCGGGTGAGACACCTTCGGGTGTCTCACATAACTCGGACTTATCTCACGCTCACCTTACCTCTAGGGGATATTCTGGAAGTCAGTTATGTGGCACTTGAAGAAAGGACATATCGTTTTCGCTCTGAGTACATTTCCTGGAATGCAATGAATGTTGCGTTGGGGGCAATGTTGTATGCAACCCCTGATTGTGTGTGTCCTCCTGCACTACCCAGCATGGATAATTACTCCCTACTCCCTTATTTGATTATTGGCTGTCTCTTACCCCATCCTCTGCAACACTGTTCAAGCATCTTAACTGCATTGAACACTATACAAATTACAAATTAAATACACATCAAATAGAGATTTTGAGCACTGCAAAACCGCACTCTTTTTAACTTTTTATCACCTATTTGTAGGACGTTTTCTTCTTTTGTCTACAAGTCTGGAAAAAAAATTGTAAACGCATTACATCTCACGAATTACTGACTTGTGGTACTTTCGCAAATTGATGTCAAAGGATGCATAAACAGACGCACAGGAGCATCTTTGAAGAAGCTATTGAGTCCGTTGTTCAGCGAAAACACAGTTTCTCCTCCTCACTTTATCTTGACCATCTCATAAAAATGTAAACCGTGTTGCCCCATCCCCCCTTTTAATTGGGGGCCATTCGTTTTTTGCCAGGTGAGCATATTATGTTTTATTATTGTGTTTATTTGCTCATCACAAATTGGAGGGTCACTCTGCAATTGTGGTGATATTTTTTCTTTAAATTAATTAATGTTTATTCAAAGAGAGCCCAAGGTTTTTAGGGAGAGTCCTGCCTTGATGCACATTGAAGCACCTCACTTGTGTATAAGCGTTTTACAAATAAACAATTACAATTACAATTACAATTTGGACTCGGGGTAATGACGGAATGACTACGGCTCTGCAGCAGTACAGGCTGAGTAGTGGGCATATTGCCTATTCATCCCCACACTACTACTAAACCAGCAGTGATCCAGATCACACAGGTGAAGCTGACAGAGCCCAAAAGGTATACCTCCTATACAGAATGTGGTAGTGCAAGCCAAAGGCATGCCATATCATCAAGAGGGGTGTGAGCTGATAACAGTAAAACCCCAAAGAGCAAACAATAGAGATACCTCCAAATAAAAAGAATGTCCAATAAAAGTGACTTAGAATCACTAACTAAAAGCACAAGAAAAAGCCCATCCTATAAAGGAACACAGAAAATGCAAGCTGTTGTAGAATAGCACGTTGGGTAGATGATCATGGGTGTTAAGCCACTCATTTGGCACACTGCCCATGTTCAGGGGGGTCTTTTATAACAAAAGAGCAGAGAAGTGAGCTTAAGAATCATCATGATCCAAAAGAGGGCCAATGGAACAGGGCCTCTTCACAGTGACTTATTTATTTGTCTGTCCTGTGGTCAAGCCGGTGTCGAGACAGAGTGTGTTGTGTTGGCCCAACCTAGATAAGCCATCAAGATGGATCTCTGTGTTGATCAAGTTAGTGCTTGAGATTCTGCAAGTAGATTCCCCCCAACAGGTTTGGGGCTGTAGTTGATGCAGGTCAAAATGATACTTGTGCTGGGTTGAGTTGGTGAGTGACACAATCGCTTCCAGAGGGTCGAGTAAGCAGTTGAGTATGGTCAAGCTGAGGTTCTGTTGGGCCGATGCAATGCTCAGGATGTCACAAGTCTGGTGCTTCCAAATTGTAAGCCAGTGCTTGGGTCAAGGCAGCAGTAATCTTCACTGGTGCGCGACACAATCAAGATGGCTCAAAGATAGGTTGTGTCCCAGCAGTTGTCAGGGATGCACAGGTGCCATTTGAACCTACCCTCTACCACCGCAGAATTACAGCTATAAATGTTAGGAGACTGGTTGCAAAAAGGCATGCGCAGAATTTACTTTTGGCATGGAGCATTTTGAAAGGGTGGGGGTCGGATTAGAAGAGCAACCTTTCAGACATAGCATTGCCTGCATCATTGTATTTAAAAAAAAAATCAAAAAGGTCAGGCCTTTTACACCCTTGTGGATGGCAAGCCATCACGTGGTAGTATTCCCAGTGAGCCAAATGTGGCATTTATTGAATAATTCTTCATTGGAAAACGGCATTTGTGCCAGAAACTGGGCTAAGGATTATTAGGTGAGTATGCTGCTGCCACTCTGAATGATGGCTGTGCCATGTTTATAAACCTGTATCAGTTCCAAGTTAGGGGATGACTCTTCAGTGGGGACTATATGCAGTGTTTCGAAACATCCCTCATCATTTCTATTGTCCTTGCAGAGCAGGGTATGAACTTGTTCTACTTCATAACACGAACACACTTAACTGCACTAGTTCAGGCTGGATAAAAGATACAAAAGTTAATATATATGCGTTTTTGCAGCTAAATTCAAGTCATTGGCCCTCATTACGACCCTGGCGGAAATCGCGGTGCAAAATGCACCATGGAGCACGGCGGAAAGCTGCCGATAGCGCCATGGGGGTTGGCGGATTTTCCGCCCCATTCCGACCTTGGCGGGGCGGTAAATCCCCATCCCCCATTTTACCCTTCCCCATTCCCATTTTTGCCCCATAGGGTATAATGGGAGTGGGGAAGGCGTTAATTACGCCACCGTAAAATACGGTGGCGTAATTAACAACAAGGTCCCGTAGCGCCATGGATTTCTCCGCCCGGAAAAACCAGGCGGAAAACGCTCCATGGCGCTACGGGAACTCGTAGTAGGGCGGACGGGTCCGCCGCGAATAACGCTGGCGTAAACCCACTCCGCCAGGGTCGTAATGAGGCCCATTGAATCAAAATTGTGTTAAACACCAATCTGGGGACTTATTTGTTGGGCACTGGGGATGTGAAACTCTGCTCTCTTGGTAAACTTAGGAATGTTATCATACATAAAGGCTCATGCCACCCACATCTTTCTTCGAAGAGTGGAGCTGTTTAGTGGATGAATGTCTTTCAAACGTATTGGTCTTTGGTTTAAGTATGGGGGTGTGCTTAAAGCAAAAGGGGAAATTTGCCCGGCACAGTAGTTACTGTCTAGCCAACGTGATGTGTTTAGCCTCTCTTCTGCTATTGCAGATTTTACTTGCATGTACTCATTACTAGCATGCTTTAAGGTGGTTGGCTCGGTGCCAACATGTTTGCAGATATCTAGCCCAGGGCCAATATGTTTGTTTGCAATTCTGGGCCAGTGGCAGCATGTTCTCATGTTGTGGGATCAGCCAAAACAGATTCAGGGTGAGTGCAGTGAAGGAGCACCAGCGCTCCCATTTTCATTTGTATTGAAACAAAATTAATTTCCTTTGAGGCCAATTTTATTGCATTTTTTTTTAAACCACAGCACACTCTGCGCCTGATACCCCCCCCCACTGCCCCCCCTTGCATAACCTCTCTACATGCCCACCTCCCTTCCCGCCCACCGCCTGCTGACTGGCCCTGATCAGCCGGAAAACCGGAAGCTGCACCAAGGCAGTAGGCCCTGCAACTGAGCCCCCTAAGGACTCTTTCTTCTTGCATTCAGGGTGAGTACAGTGTACAGCACTCCCATTTTCGTTTGTATTGAAACTAAATTCGTTTCCTTTGAGGCCATTTTGCTTTCATTTTCTTTTGAAAAACCCACTGCACACTCAGCGCATGTTCCTTCCCAGCTCCCCCTCCCTTGCCCTTCCCTCTCTCCCTGCCCACCTCCCTTCCTGCCCTATGCCTGCAGACTGGCCTGTGGACCTCCTGTGACCTGGAACACCTCATCTACAACACTTCGAGGGCAGCCGCCTGCGGCAAATGACCCCAAGGCAAAGGACAGCTCCAGCAGAAGCACTTTCAGAAAGTGTGGGCCCGTGTTAGCCTGTGGGGCCTGCAGCCATCAACCAGCAGCTACAGACAAGGTACATGTGGTTCGAGCAGGGGATGCAGCCATTACTGTACCCCACTAAACTGACCAACCCAAGCCTACCTTTTTCTTAGTCTCTATCAGCATACAGTCTGATGCGTTTCTGCCAACTGTTAGTATAGTAATCCTATCTCGCAACTAGCCTGATCGTGTTAGCCAGCCATTTCTCACATTTAGACAGATTGTGTTAGTTACCATATCTTGCATCTAGCCTTTTTGTGTACTTCCACCTATATGCCTGACTATGTCTGTGTGCGACCTTAGGCTTACCCTACCTTGTGGTGAGCCGTACTTTGTGTTTTCTGACTCCTTCCTGTGTCCCTAGTCTGCTGTTGCTTACTGTTGTGTTCTAGGTCTGTTTCCACATACTGCAAGGTTCCTACTCCTCTGACTTTGTTGCTACTATATTACTGTATCCACTAGGCTCTCTCCCACTTCTAGGTTCCCACCCCTCTGCTGTTACTGTTGTTACTGTGTCACTGCTCCTACAATAGTCTCCCTCCCACTCTCTAGGTACCCATTCCACGGTGGTTACTGCTGTTACTGTGCCTCGCTGCCCTTTGTTGTGTGCCCTGCCTTGCTTTGTGTTGTGTTTCCATACTGCTGTGCTCCCCTTTGTGACCCCTGCACCCTCCTCCTGTGCACCCTATTGTGCATGGCACTGGGTTGTGCTCCTCTCCTTCTGTCTTTCTCTTCCAACTCCTCCAACTTCCGCCTCACATCCCCTATGGTGCTCTCCATTTTTCCCATCTTCTCTAACTGCTACTCTGTCGACTATCCTATCCCTCTCACTAAGTCTGTAAGTAAAAGGTTCAAGAAGGATATCCTTGTCTCCAACCCAGGCCTCCCTATCACTGATAACTACATCAGTGGTTCCTGCAGACCGTCTCTCACCAACATCCTCTTTGTTGTTCCCTCTCCTGACCTATGGACCCCTCATATGGTCTCTGTTCTCTCTCCTATATCCTACTCTCCAATTATTGGTGGCACCCGGTGGGCGGCCCTCTTGGCCTCCTTCCACTCCTCCAAAACCATCATTAATGTCTATTTAAATGGGACCGTCTTGGTCAAGGGCCCTCAGCCCAATCTCTTCCTTTTTGATAGGTGTGTCCCGCATCTTATGAACTTCCTCTCTTCTCCTGCTACTCCTTCTAACACCTCTCTGGCACCTTTTCCACCTAATTTCTCCTTCACCTCTCTTGCACCTACCTCCTCCTCCTCCTCTCTGGCGCCTACATCTATTGCCTCTGCCCATTTTAGGGCCCCTCTAAAACCTCTGCTGGGTGTACCTACCTCCTGTACCCCACCCGGAACTCTTTCAAATGTGGAAACCTGCTCCATGTCGCTACTCTCAATACTTGTTCTGCTGTCAAACACTCCTCTGACATCTACTGCCTCCTTTAAAACCTTGAAGTGGATGTCCTCGCTCTCACCGAGACATGGTTCATGGCCAGCTCTGTCACAAGTTTTGACACTCTCCTTCCAGAGGGCTACAAGATCCTCTCTGAGCCCAAAACCTACCAGCCCGGAGGTGGACTGACCCTGATCTTTCCGAAGTGGGTCCCTGCTTCTGTCATTTCTATGCAGGCCTACCCCTCCTTTGAATACCTGGTCTGCAGGTTCTCTATCCCTCCTCGTGTACATGCCATAGTGAAGCCTTGATGCAGCTTTGGTGACGGTACACCGGTTTGCACTTTTTTGGTGAGAAAGTATGGTGTGTAATCTTTGGCAATGGATGTACAGTCACTATTTTAGAGTGTCACTATTTTTCACATTGGGTGAGGTGTGAAGGTGATACTGCCTCCAGTGCACGCTCAGTTAATGACTCCCTTCTTAAAATCATTCCCTTGCAGCAGGAACACATAATCTGTGATTGGTTCCCTTGCTTCCTAATTACCAGCCCTGGAAGTTATGTGTGGCTCTCGTTCTGTAAGTACAATATGTGTTCAGAAAACATCTCAGTTTCATTTATATATTTTTTTAGGTTTTTGTCAAAATCCATTTTTTCCCCTGAGGAAGACGTTCTAACTAATGTTAGAAACGTCAAAGCCGGTCTTTGTATTTTGAAGTAGCCGGAAGACAATAACATCTTCTTGAATTATTTCTGTCTCCAATTGGTTACGTTTTTTTTTGTTTTAACCAGGATTTATATATTAATACATTTGTGATAATTCCTTGTGCTAAAGTAAACTTGCACACTTGTATGGAATTGTGTCAATATATGGTATGGTGTTATTAGATAGTTCCATGTAGATAGTTTAATTTAGCTAGGACTGTATATCTGTCTTTCTTTCTCTGATGCTTGTTTAATTAGTCTGTTTGTGTACTGATGATGTATTACTGGATGCTTATTAAAGACAAAATAAAATGTATACTTTTTAAGTACTGCAATTGAAGCTTTGATTTATTGTTCTAGATTTGCTTTTTCAGATTTATATACTTTGTTTCCCGCAATCTAGAAGACAGGTAAACCTGCTTTTCTGTTTACCTCTCTATATCTCCTGGCCTCTCTCTGACTGTGGCCACCTTGTACAGGCCACCTGGCCAGGCCACCCTCTTCCTCTCTGAATGGGCTGATCTCTCCTCTTCTCTATTTGCCCCTACATCTCAGCTTCGCCTCCTCTGAGACCTCAAAATCCACCTGGGTGGCTCTAATCCCTCCTGTGGGCTCTTCCATGACCTTTGTGACTCTCTCACTCTTTCCATTCTTCCCTCTGGTCCAACACACCCTGCCAGCCACACCTTGGATGCTCTCATCTCCTCAGACATCCCCCTCTCGAACCCTCTCACCACTCCTCTCTCGTGGACTGACAACTTTTTGCTCTCCACCCACCTGGCACTGCGTGTCCCATATGCAAAGCCTACCTCAGCCCTGCCACCACCCTTCTCTATCATTTGGCCCATGAAGCGAGTGCCATTGGATGCCTTTGCCTCTACTTTCTCTGCTCTTCTTACTCTTGTTACTAACTCACACTCTGACACAGCCCTCTCTCTATCTCCAACACTCTGGACATCCTTGCCCCTGTCATAAGAATCCATCTGAAGCCTACCTCCAAGTGCAATTCTTGATATGACTTTGACCTCATCGCTCTGAAATGCAAGTGCAGGGTGGCTGCGAGGAAGTGGAGGGCTTTGGGTGCATCCTCTAACAAACTGGCTTGCCGTCTGCTCAAAAGGCAATACAGACTCTCTGTCTTCTCCAATAATAGAGTCCACATCCATGCCCGTGTCAATGCAGCCTCTAACAACACAGCAGAACTCTTTAAAATCTGCAACGAGTTGGCCAATCCTACCGCAGTGTCCACCTCTCCTGTCCCCTCCCAGGCCGTCTGCATGGCACTGGCTTCTCATTTCACCATTAAAACTCAGGACATTCTGGCCCCACTTTCCTCTTCCTGTCCTTCCACCTCTCTCTTGGCTGCCTCTCCCTCTCCTCTTTTTTTCCATCTCTCTGTTGACACCTTATGATGTTTTGAGACAAGTCCGATCTATGAAGGTTTTGTATAAACAGGCTCCCCTACTTTTCCAGAACCCTCAAGGACCATATTGACACCCTTGCTCCAGCTGTGGCTGATTTCTACAGTCACTTTTTCGCCACTGGATCTTTCCCCTCTCTCCTCAAGCACTCCCTTCTGCACAACCTCCTAAAAAAGCCTTCTGCCGATCCTACCTGTCCAGCAAACTATCACCCACTTTCTATCACTCCTTTTGGCCATCTCCTAGCTTACTCAGAGCAGCTGGAGGCATAGGAACAACTCTCCTGAACACCCGTGAAGATCTGCTCCCTAATCTTGACTCTAGCTCTCCTTCTGTCCTCATCCTCCTAGTCCTTTCTTCTGCCGTCGACACGTTCAAGCACTCTTCCCTGATCAATCGACTTCATGAGAACTGGGCATCACACATCATGGATCATGCCCTGGCATGACTGACCTCCTTCTTCTTGGACCAACCCTCGCAGGTCGAGCTTGGATCCTTCCTCTCCACCACTACTCTGTCTACATGTGGTGTCCCCCAGGGCTCTCATCTCACCCTGGCTCATCAATGTCTATTTGGCCCACCAGATCTCCACCTTCTCCTCCAACATTCAGTGTTATGCTGATGACACTCAGCTCTCCTTCAGGAGTCCGTCAGCCACCTCTCACTCCTCGCTCATTCCTGACTGTCTATCCGCGATTCAGGATTGGTGCTCCTTCTACGATCTCTGCCTTGTACTACTTTTGGCAGAACGTTCTTGGCAATAGAGTCCTTTGCTGTTGCGCTCATCTGTGAATGAGTTTAAAACTTGTTATCCTTACAGGATCGACTTGGGCCTTTCTTCCCTTGCGGGTTGTATTCTCTCTGGTGTGAGCTTTCAGGGACTTGCCTTCAGGTGCCTTGTCCTCCAGTGCTTGTTAACACAGCCTCTTCCATAGCGTATTTAGACAGTTTCTTCTGCACTAACTTTACCTCCTCCTGCTTTCTTTTCTCATGTTTTTTCCTCACACTTTCTTGAATTAGCCTGCAGTAAAGTATTATTATAAGCTGAATTTCTGACCACGGTTTTGCCTCCTTCCCCACCAACTTCTTCAGTTGCTTTTGCACCTGATCTGGTAACCTTTGACATAGTATAGGATAAAATAATGCCACTATTTTTCCCATGGTTCTTGCGTTTCAAGTCTCCATAACTCAGGAATATTCTGAATATATTGCAGGGGGTCTTTGTCTTCCCCCATTTTGAATGCCATGATCGCGCTAATGTCTGATGTGTCTGGGTACTGCACCCATAGAGATTACCATAAAGGCGTTCTGCTGTTGTTAAACGGCAACCTATCATGCGCCGTATTCTTGGTTGTTAATCCTGGGTATCTGGCCCTTTTCCATACGTCATCAGCAGCCTCTCTGAGGATCTCCACTAATAAACCTTTAATGTCCCCTACCTCTATTGTCTGTCCTGCTGTTATTCTTTCCATTTCGTATATCCATCTCCCTGCACCCAGGGTCAACAAAGGTGGCTTACACCTCAAGTTTTCCTTGTCGGTCTGTTGTCATGGTATATATTGAGGTCGCCCTCCTCCGTTCTCCAGTAAGGGGAACTGTGTCAACCCGATCTCCCTATCCAATCTCCATGTCAACCCAATCTCCCTTTCCAATCTCTCAGTGTCTTTGGTTGCTGTGAATGCCCTTGTCAATTCTCCCCTCCTCCGTGTTTGGAGGTCTCTAAGTATCTGAATATATGGAGTCACGTTATCCATGCTGCGCAATGTAGCCCTTGACCGACACAGTCTTTCATCCTTGTCCCGCTGCAGTCCCCCTGTGTCTCTGTCTGTTCCCCATGTTGAGCTTCGATCGCTGCGCTTCCCTGTCGACTGATAAACAGGTCTCCCAACTCTCTCATCCTCACTCCCTACCAAGTCATCGGCCGACTCTGTGTCTCCCAAGTCACTGTCAATATTGTCCTGGAAGCTTAGTCTCCTCAGTACTGTGCTGGGTTTCCCCTTCTATGTCAATCAAGTTTTTGCAGTCCCACTCATGGAGGTACCAGTATTCGGTTTATCTGGCAGCGTAGTTGCCCTATCACTTTTCCTGCCACAATCTCACCCTACTTGCTCGTCTCTTCCTTTGTTGTCATTAAAAATTGCTAATCTCAATCTAAGTCGTATGTCTCTCACTGCATGCGCCTCCTCCTCCTTGCATGTGTGCTCTCTTATGAGCTGTTGCATTTCTAACTTCCTCCTCTCCCTCTTTATCAGAACCTGCGTTTCCTTCTCTCTCTTCTTCTGCCCTTCTCCTCTCCATCTCCTTGAGCTCCCTCTTTCTCCTCATTTCCTGCTGTTCTTGATCTCCCTCTTCTCCCTTTTGCTTTTCTCTTTGCACTCTCTCGCGTTCATCCTTTCCTGGTCTTCTTGCCTCTCCACTTCTTCCATTATCTCTTCCCATTCTCGTCTTCCCGTCTAATTTCAGTAATATTTGTCCTCCCAACCACTCGTTCGATACTATATTTTCATGCCCCTCTCTTCTTCCCTCTGCTCCCCGGTCACTGACGTTTACCCTTATCTGTGTCTTGCTGCGTCATCTTTTCCACCTTGTCACTCAGTGTCCCCCCTCCTGCCGGTGCAACCCTTTTCTGACCTACTCCTTGGTGTATGGTGGTGGTGTGAATTTTGGGTTTGTGTGCAGTGCCGCTGCTCTCAATTCCTGTATTGGGTATACTCGATGTGCCCTTTTTATTTTCATATTCAGGAGGAGAAGTCAGGGCCGAGGGCTTTTCACCCAGTGTCTCCTGTTGACTCAGCATCCATTGATGTCACGCCACATCCCCTCCATCATCCTGGAACATCTTCTAGAGCTTGAATATTGCCATACAATTGCTCAACTTTTTCCCCTTATAAACCTTTTGTATGTGTGTGTCTAACAGTTGCTGCACATATTTGAAGAAGCTCCCAACCTTTGGGCATGGCTTAGACAATTTTCCCTCTGTGCTTTGTGTCCATTCCACGTTATATTTACAGATCTTGTCCTTATATTGTGGAAGGGCCGTGCAAAGATGCTGTAGGGGCATGTCCCCTGCACCTTTTCCACAATACATTGCTTTTAATACTTACTTGACCTCAAGTCGACGTTTTCGACACTAGCGCTGTTATTCAAACACACAAATACAGTGGGCCTCATTACGACCCTGGTGGAAGACCATGGTGCTATTAGCACCATGGTCCATGCCGGTAAGTTACCGACTCCGCCATGGAGCAAGGGGGAATTACCACCCCATTACAAGGTTGGCGAGGCAGTAATTCCCCCTTCCTCCATGGCCCTTCCCCATTCCCATTTTTGCCCCATAGGGCTCAATGGGAATGGGGAAGGCGCTAAGTACGGTGCCGCAAATTGCGGCACCGTAATTAGCACCAAGGTCCCTTTGCGGTTGGTCTACACCAGCCGTTAAGGTCGGGTCCCGCAAAGGGACCTCGTAATTAGGCGCTAATAGGTTAACGGCACTGCAGCCTTTTACGGCGCTGTTAACCCATTAGCGCCTGGGTCGTAATGAGGCCCAGTGTACCTTATTTCTCTTCAATTTCATAGATACCAGTTCTTTTCACAACATCACAAGCCTCCCTGGCTCCCAACCAACTTCTTAGGTGTGCTGCGTGCACCGCCCCTTCTGCAACTCTGCCTCATTTAGGTACACCTACCAATCTCGCGCAACACACCTTCCGCACTCCTCTGCAGAACACCATACTCAGTCACTACTTTATTGTCAAAACTGAATTCTACACCTCTGCATGGCCTCCTTGTTCTATATACAGGCCTTAATGGTGACCTCACCTCTACAATCAATAAGTGAATGACAAAAACCACTAACAGAGCTCACAACGACATTGTCCCGTTATATTTCAGAAACACACTCAACATATACCCATGGTGGTCGTCCTGCCTCCTAACAGGGGACACCAATAGTTCACGTACTCAATCTGTACCTAGACCGTCTCCTTGTAGATAAAATGGCTTTGCAAGGCTTAACCAGAAGAACACCTGCTGCAGTTCAAGCTAGCCTCAATTGCTAAGCCCTATACACGGGGATACCATCACCCATGACTCGAGCTAAAACGCCCAATCCACAGGAAATACAATATTTACATAACTTCTGTAATCCGTCCCTTTAAGTCAATAGTCTAGGCTAACCACCTGAAACTTTTACCTCAAGATTGAATGTTCCCTAACCATGAAAAATTACGACTACCTCCACTCCTTTCTCAACTATACTTCACAGTACTCAATAATACTTCACTAATACTCAACAATACACATCACCACCCCACACCCATCTTTGTTGCAGTTTCTGCTTTGTGAGCTAACAAGAGTCACATGCTCTGAATGTCCTGTATTTATTTACACAAAACATTTCTTTAGCACCCTCAGACAGATTGCCAGGGCCAAAAATCCATAATGGCGAATTTGGTGCGCAATACTGGATGGTCACAGCATGCTGTACTTGGACCTATTAACTTGGGGAACAGTCCACTACAATTTGCTATGGACCTCCACACTAGTCATTATGGCTTAAATACTTTTCTAATATGGAATGGTGATAAAGTTATTATTAACCTATCAAGAAAAATAGTCTACGGTTCTCTACAGTAGCTTTGTAATGTGGATTTTTGGATACTAAGGCTTATCTTTACACAAATGCCTCAATTTTAGTTATTGACAGAAGTGGAGCCATGAATAGGCTAGCATGTTGGCCTCATATTTCTGATGCCTGAACTTAGATCCCTGACACTTTTGCAGGCACCTGGAAAGGCAAATAGGACTAGGGTTCTAGGCTGCTCAATGCCACCTCGGGAACACAAAGTGCAGGAGATGCTATCTCGCTGATAAGTAACCAGCTGTAGAACACAAAGTCTTGAGTTCCAATTATGGCTTCTTTGCTTTAGCAAAAGGTTTCACCTAAAGGCCATCACTATATCTCCTTTTCAGCCATTTATTTTATCTGCTAACTTTGGAAGTGCCGAACAATGTGCTTACCAGCAATACTGCTGCGATAAAATGCAGGATCCCGGAAGTCGCTAAAATTGGTTCACTGTGCATTCTCCTGCAATGCGCCTTTCTGCTAGTCATACTGGTCAGGAACACATGCCTCTAAAGGCCTGATTCACAGAGCGTTTTCCTATGAGATTGCACCATTATAAAATGCTTCTGTGAATTAGGCCGTACATTTCTAGATAGAATGCTTTCTTATCTGAATCCAAGAGCTGTGCTTTTTGATGCTTTACCAAGTCATGCAAAAGTCCACAGAATGGTGGGACTCATGCATCCGAGCTCATGAATTCGGCAAGAACTGGGTGGTGTGTTTTAGTTCTGGGAGTTGCAAATATGAAACTGACCGTGTATGACGGATCTATGTGATTATTGTGACGGCCAAAAAGGCTGACTTTTTTTTAACGCTTTACATCACATATATATGCAAGGGGAGACCCCCCACGTCCCCCACCATGTTGATATTATATTCTATACCCCTCCCACATATATATGTGGTGTAAGGGGGGGTAAAAAAAAAAGTCGGCATTTTCGGCGTCGCAGTTGTCAGGTCGACATTTTGGTACGATTCTGTGTATGACGACACAGAAGCATAAATGCACATCAGCCATGTTAAGGTTTTTCGCCCACCTGCATCCCCGGGTCAGTGGAACTCTGACAGCTTGATGAAGGAGCTTCAACAACATGCAAAAGAGCATACACAAATAAATGCATGGAAAAATGCACATAGTACAGTTTCCTGCAGGACACCACTTCATTGTGGGACCCACTTACCAGCATCTCTGCCCTCTCACGATGGCACAGGTAGGTGAAAAAGGGTCCATTCACTGGTGGACAGGTGCCCAGAAGCCTGTAGCAACTTCCTAATAAAATCAGCCAATCATACAGCAAATTCGCAAAGCTGCTAGTCTCTTTCACTCTCGTGAGACTTCGAGAATAGCATTCCTCTGCCAATGTTGCAAGTCCGCGCCGGTGCGGTGGCATGAATTTGATTCTTATTGCATCTGCGGGCCTGATCTCACTAACCCGATTTAGAAAGCATGCAGATGTGATACACAACTTGTTAATGCGATCCAGATTCGTATAAGTTGATTGTGCTTGTGGCGTTAATGCCTTGTTAGCACACCTTTTGTAGTACATGTGTGTAAGCAGAAACCACCGATATGATAAGGGGCTTGCACATGCAAGAGGGAGCATGCTAATCAAGTTCATTCTAATTACGTTACAGGCTACAGGACCCGTTTCTGAGAGCTGAGGCGAGGAAAATACGCAGGCAAACCACTGGACTGTGTGAGCCAGAAAATGATCCGCTGTAGAGCTGACACAGCAACACACAAAATGGACAGTGAACAATAAAAATGAACAGTGAGGTATTTTAATGTGCACATCTCCAAAGTAGCGCTTGAGTCCTGCCTTTTCCTCCTCTATCAGATTGATGTACAAACCAGGAGGCGGAAATCGTGGGGGTTGGAGCCGCAAGCCTCCTTCTCTATTAGTGAGAGGAATGTGCCGGTGTAGCCCACCCAAATGCCACCTCCAGTAAATGGGGTTAGGGACATATGGGTGGCTGGCAAACTGGGATACCAGGAAGGAGTTATACCTATGAACAAGCATTTGCAACGCCAACATGTTGTCCTTTTGTGTAGCCATGGAAAATGAACTTGCCAGGCACAGCTGTAGTGGTATGAACTGCCCATTGGCGGTAGCAGGTGCAAAATGGTGCGAATACCTCTGCATCTAATAGCAGTGCCTGGCAAATGTCTAATACTCGGACACAAGCCAAGCCTGTTGGCTTTGCCAATGATTGTTTTTAACAACACTTCACAGAAGGTCACGCAAAGTTCCTATAAATCAAAGGAGACAAAAACATTTTCAGTGTGCTTCCATCAGGTGTTTTATTTTGAAAATGTGGTCAGCCTATGTGGAATATGCTGCTCGTGATAGCAGCAGAGGAGAAATGTTCTCAAAGGATTGATACTATTCTGAAGGCATGAGCCTCCCGTGCCATTTTAATACATTAAGATTGTAGTACTGGAACAAATTGAAGAACTCAACCTCGTTCGAGGCTGAATCGTCAAAAGCCACTTCATTTTTCAGCCCAGCTTCTCTCACCTTGCAAGGCTGTTTCCCCATGTGTGAGTCTTTATGCCCATCATGAAAGAAACAAGAAACAGAAGGACTCTCAACATCTCTGAAGCTTTAACTCGAGCTCATCCAGCAATGCAACACTGCAGTTGCACTCTTCCATAAGACTCGCCTCCTTCCGTCAGCATGCCACGAAAGCCTTCATTAAAGGGGACTCCCAAGCTCAAAGTTTTCCCATGAGGAGGAGTTTTGGGTGTGGAGAGGCAGGAATGGGTGGGAATTGTCCTAGGGAATACTAGGGCTATGGACAGGCAGTGGGTGGGCTCATAATCAAACAACGCCTATACACTGTGTGTCCCCCTTCAAATGTCATTCCTCTGTGAGCCTTGTCATGTGCCATTCCTCCCTATCTGTACTTGAATCAGTACTCAAATGCAATAGTTTGGGGTTTATAGGTGTCGCTAGTGACACAGAATAGCCCAAACTAAAAATACTATGATAGCTCAAAATCAAAATAACGATGACAGCTTAATACATCAGAGACCCCAAACCACATTGAGGTACTCCTCTACACCTTTGATAACTATGCCTCCCAAAATACTGCTATCACCAACCAATGGGTTTATGAGTGTATGTATGCACCCCAGCAATGGATCTTTGCGAGTCAACAACACCCAATCTTCAGAACTCAAAGAGACAAGCTTGCCTGTTGGTACCTCAAAACTGCAAGACTTCAAATGAGGAACCTGCAATGGGACAGAGACACATTTTCTACAATAATGCCCTCTGTACTTACAGCCCGCGATATAGATACGCATCATCAATATGTAAGAAGCATTTTGTAGAGAAGTCGCGAGAGCCCCGCTCTCGCGAGATCTCGCGGAACCGGAAGTCCCGCCCCCGCGCGCTCCGTGCGCATTACGAGCCGGGCCGAGGACGCGTAGAGAAGCGCCCTGCCGGCTCCTCTGAGAACGGGGCCCACCGCTCAGTTAAGGACGTGAGCTGCACCTAGCAAACCCCAGCCACTTCAGGCCCGTTGGCCTTAATTCATAGAGACACGCAGTTTGCGTGTATTTGGGACTGGCTGGCAATTCATCAATAAAGCCCTTCCAGCTAACCAGCAAGTCTCCTGTCTTATGTTACTGCATTTTACTACATAAATTGGCGACGAGGATCACCACAACCCACGAAGAAGCATGCAAGGAGCAACGCCACCGCCACCCTTCCTCCAAACTCCAGGTAGGCCTGCCATTCCGTGGCCACAATGGCAGCCCCTATTTATGACCTACGTGGAAGCACTGGGTGGAGCAGGGTTCTCGGCGGCAAGGCGCAGGGCCATGTTACTCAACGCCCTGGGGGTAGAAGGACAAAGAATTTTCGAAAGTCTGACCCCTATCCCGGTTGCTGGCGACAACGACGACGTGTTCAAGGAGGCGGTGAGGAGAATCATAAAGAGGTTTGCCAGCAAAGAAAACACAGTGCTGCACAGAATACGGTTCTACGGTCGGAAGCAGGAAATGTCGGAACCAGTGGATGATTACGTCACTAAGCTGAGGGAACTAGCGGCATTATGTAACTTTGGCAACAATGCGGAAAACCTCATTTGTGACATGTTGACCGTTCACACAAACAGCAGGAAAGTCCAAGATAAATTTATCATCGAAAAAGAACTGCAGCTGGAGAAGGCAATCGAAATTGCCAGAGCAGTCGAAGAAACGGCGGGAAGACGGAAGGAGCTCACAGGAGCCCAGAGCTCCGCTGAAATACAGGCAGTGGGCTTCCATTCAAAAAAAGAAAAGCCGACATCGGACACGAGGGATGTGAAGGGAAACAGGAAAGAACCCCTCAAGTGCCACAGGTGCACCAGCACGAAGCACTTAGCGTTTGACAGAGAGTGCCCAGCCAGAGATAAGGAGTGCTCCGTATGCAAACGCATTGGCCACTTCTCAATCGTGTGTCGATGGAGAAACAGGAAAGTCACCAGTCTCAACGCAGAGCGCATCATGGAGAGAGAATCATCCTCAGAAGATGAAGGTAGGCCCACAGTTATAATGGTGAACAGCACAAGAGCCAGGAGAGAGAAGCCCCATTGCACGATTAAAATAGACGGAAATGAAACTAGGGTTATGGCAGACTCAGGTTCGGATCTAACTATCATTCCCCTGAGGACTTACAAAGAAATGGTGGGAAAAGAAAAAGTACAAGTGCTGACTACGCGGGACAAGCCCACAGTTTTTGGGGGAGCGTCGATTGAACTCTTGGGGTACATAAAGGGCAAAGTCGAATTCAAAGGGAGAGTGGCAATCACCAGAGTTTACTTCAGCCATGAAGGTCCAGCAGTGTTAGGTTGGGACGATCAAGACAAACTGAAAATTAGACTGGATCCCAGCACAGAGGATCAGGTACTGTCAGTCAGTGCAAAGGACGGACCTGTGGTCAAAAACGATTATCCTACACTATTCTCAGAGGAGCCGGGGCACATTAAGGGTTTTCTCCACAAAATTGTTCTCAAAAGAAATGCTGTCCCAGTCAAGCATCGGGTGAGGCCGGTACCTGCCACAGCCAGAGATACCCTCAGAGGACAGTTAGACAAGATGAAGAGGGAGGGGGTCATAGAAGAAATCGAAGCATCCGAGTGGTTGAGCCCGGTGGTTCTCATAAAGAAGCCCCAATCCCAGGAATTGAGGGTCTGCATAGACCTGCGCAGCTTAAACTTGGAAGTCATCACGGACAATTACCCTCTTCCAAGCATCAACGAACTCATTCTACTAATGAAAGAGGCCAAGATATTTTCAAAACTCGACATGAGAAATGCATACCACCAAATACAGCTCCATGAAGATTCAAAACCCCTCACGGCATTCATCACTCCGTTTGGGACATACCAATTCACCAAAATGCCGTTTGGGTTATCATCAGCAGCATCGGCTTTCCAAAGGATGATGGATGTCCTGCTACGCAATGTTAAAAACGTAGTGTATTTCCAGGACGACATCCTGGTGTATGCAGGGGATGAGCAGACCCACGACTCCACGTTGAGAAAAGTCCTCAACAAGCTACAAGAAGCAGGCATCCGCTTACGCCATGAAAAATGCATGTTCAAGGTGAAAGAGGTCGAATACTTAGGGTACCTGATCTCGGAAAAAGGCATCAGTCCAAAACGGAACCTCATGCAGGCCATCAGTAGAGCTCCAGAACCCACCTGCAAAGAAGAAGTGAGGTCATTTCTTGGACTCGCTGAGTACTATGCCAAATTCATACCAAAGTTCTCAGAAACCACAGCACCCCTCCGCGACTTACTCAAAAAAGGGTCGGAGTTTACGTGGCAAGAACCGCAAAAGATTGCGATGGGAAGCATAAAACAGCACATCATGGATGCCCCATGTCTGCAACCATTTAATCCAACGTGGGAGACAGTCATCACCACAGACGCCAGTGCGTATGGACTGGGAGCAGTATTAACTCAAAAGAAAGGTGACACGGAACATGTGGTAGCCTTTGCGTCGAAGGCGTTATCGGAAGCGGAACAGAATTACTCCACCATTGAAAAGGAAATGCTGGCGTGTGCATGGGCAGTGGAACATTTCAGAACATACGTGTGGGGCACAAAGTTCAAGCTACTGACGGACCATAAACCGCTCATCCACATGCTCAGCCCTGGAGGGACCAAAACATCCACACCCAGATTAGCACGCATTGCAGCCAAACTGCAAGAGTACACTTTCGAAGTCCAGCACATTTCAGGTTGGAAAAATACGCAGGCCGACTGCATGTCGCGGCTGCCGGAAGATAAGGATAAAGCAACCACATTCCTACATGGGGAATGCATCGTGGCATCCGTCATGGACTTAAGAGCACCCGACTACCTGGAACTCAGTGAAAGGCACTGGGAGGAAGAGGACGGGAAAGACCCCACCATGACCAGGATTCGAGAATGCATCAAAGAAGGTTGGCCCAGTGAAAAAGTGCTGCCCGAAGGCATGAGGCCATATTGGAAAGTGTCGGATGAGCTGTCCGAAATCGAAGGGATCGTCATGAAAAATGATCAAATCATTCCCCCAATAGGTATGAGAAAAACCATTCTCTGCCGGGCTCACGCGGGACACCTCGGAAACACGATGACTCGCCGCAGAGTGAGAGAGGCCTACTGGTGGCCGTCCATGGACCAAGAAATTCGCACCATGATAGAACGGTGTCATGAATGCTTAAACAGCGACAAAAGACTTAAGGTCCGCCAGGCACCCCTGATACCCACAGAAATACCCGAAGCAGTATGGTCCAAAATAGGCATCGACTTCATAGGACCCCTGGAGGCTATGTCGCCGGAACACAGGTATGGCATAGTGCTGGTGGACTACTTATCGAAATGGGTGGAGGCAGAGTTTGTCCCTAATATCACCACCAAGACGGTCATAGAAGTACTCACAGAAATTTTTCAAAGGGAAGGCCTCCCCAAGGAGGTGGTTACGGACAATGGGGTGCAATTGGTCTCTAAAGACATGGAAGATTTTCTAAAAAGAAATCATATCATTCAAAAGAAAGCTGCCCTGTATCACCCTCAGGCCAATGGGCTTGTAGAAAGGGCAAACAGGTTCATAAAGGGCGCCATCCAATTGGCAACAGCTTCAGGAATGGACCCGCTCAAAACCACCAAAGAGGCCATAGCGGCCCACAGACTCACTCCAAATGGCATCACGCAGGTTTCCCCGTTCAAAATGTTGAGAGGGAGGAGTGCGGCGTCCACGCTGAGTCCACCATGGCTATCGAAAGTACGAGAAGATGAGGCTGTGGACATGTCAGAAGTAGTGTGGCGAATCCAAAGCAGTAAGGCACGTATGAAGACATGGAGTGATGAGAGAAGGAGGGCCAAACAAGCGCCAGACATAAGAAAGGGAGACCTGGTCAAGATCAGACTACCAAAGAAAGATCAAATCACAGGGTCCCGATACAGTCGACCCTGCCAAGTAATTCACAAAGGAACAAACTACATTCGCACGGAAGACGGGCGCACGTGGAACGTTGAAAGAGTAGCACTGTACCAGAGGAGGCAAGAAAGAGAGAGGTCTCCGGAGAGATCACTAGTAGAGACTGAGAAGAACTATGGGAGAAGCGAGGAACGTGAACACGAAGGAGACGACCGAGAAAGGTTAGAACCTGAGATTGAACCGGAAGAACTCGATGCGGACCCGGAACCAGAGCAGCAAGAAGAGTGCGCTGGAACCAGGGAGCGGCCCAGAAGAGAGCACAGAAGACCGGTGAGATACAATGACTATGTTGTACAGTGACTCTATTATCAGTCGGAAAAAAAGGAGGTGTGTAGAGAAGTCGCGAGAGCCCCGCTCTCGCGAGATCTCGCGGAACCGGAAGTCCCGCCCCCGCGCGCTCCGCGCGCATTACGAGCCGGGCCGAGGACGCGTAGAGAAGCGCCCTGCCGGCTCCTCTGAGAACGGGGCCCGCCGCTCAGTTAAGGACGTGAGCTGCACCTAGCAAACCCCAGCCACTTCAGGCCCGTTGGCCTTAATTCATAGAGACACGCAGTTTGCGTGTATTTGGGACTGGCTGGCAATTCATCAATAAAGCCCTTCCAGCTAACCAGCAAGTCTCCTGTCTTATGTTACTGCATTTTACTACACATTTCATCACGTAATAAGATTATCAGGCTACCAAGGTTAAAGTAGCAAACAATACATCCAGTTGGGATTACCTCAGCAATGAAAGCAGTCCTTCGGGATAGAATCGTAGCAGGCACAGCAAGCAGGGCAGGAGTGCAGTGTAAGGAATGAAGCACAACACAGGGAGAGCCAGAGGCAGAGAGAGAGAGAGAGAGAGTGATAGAGAGAGACTTTCACCTCTACGGGTGTAGATACATTTAAGAACAGTAACTATCTGGACCACAGACAACCTCCCACTGGAGAGTGCCTGAATATCTTGCCTGTCTTCAGGGACATGGTCAGACATATGACCATGACGCAAGGTGGCCCCCTACTTGCTGCCAGGCCTAGCTGGGCATTTACACTCACCAAAGGGATCACAGGATAGACTGTCACCAAGAGGATTAGGTGGACAGGAAGTTACAGCTCGCCCTCTCCGTGCCTGGCTCAATTTCGGGTGGCACAGTGCATGACCGTTTCCCACCTTTCAAAATGGTGGCCCTACAGCAAGAACAGAGGAGGCAGACTCAAAGTCCACAGGTTAAAACAAGTTGATGATAGTTTTGACAACACATCTATATAGTCCCGGGTCAAGGGGAAGGGCTATGTGGGGCCGTGTTCGTGTTGTCTCCATGGCATGGATACTGGATCAATATTTTTCAGCAATAATTATGAATGGCAAAGTACATCGTCCATTGAATTGGGCTATGATTGTCTCACATAGAACAGACCATGTGTGGTGAGGTGTGAGCGCGTGAGATGGGGAGAGTATCCACAGGTGCACCGTCAGAGAGACTAGGGATGGAACATGATGTGAGTCACAGTGGCATGTTTATGCTCAGCAAGGATGAAGGGCAGGGCACGAGGAGTGCCCAGAAGCAGCCATGCAAGAGGAGGACTGCATGTGATTGAGGTCATAGGAAATGGCCAAAAAAAACATTTAGCATGATGAGAAGCTCCCTATTGATGGCTTGCATGCACAGACCTTAAGCATCTGGCCCCTCTGGGCATATAACACCACTCTTCCTACATCTCACTCTCCCAGGCTGTGCTCCTCATGCCCGGGTGAGACCAGATTTCCCAGACTCTACTCGCCTAGTCCTTCATTGCCCTCAAGTACTCTGGCAGAATTCAGAGTGCACACACCAAAGGGATTGTGACAGAATGCCATCTGCGATGGTGTACTCTTATGAGATTTGAGATTTTTGCTGAGTATAGCAAAGGTGAATTCCTTGCCGGAAACTGCGTGCTAATAAACAGACACACTTCCCACATGTAGTCTGTTGCCAAAAGGGTAATATCAGGGATTCTACCGATGCTGGTTTCTGGCCTTGTGAGTGTGTAATAGGTCACTGCCATTCGTACAGCCGATACATATATACCTCTGCTTCACATGGTCTAGAGACACCCCTGCAGCTGAAATGTGTTTGTTGGACACCTTCCTTTTTTACTTTGTATTTGTAAATCATTTGCACTTCAAAGGCGTCCATCCATTTGGGAGCTGGGTAGCAGCTGCCCTTGTGGACGTCCTTTTAAAAGCTCATTTTTTGCTAAGGAATGACTTTCATATCATACAGCTGCCTATCTACAGTCTGCTTAAAATTCATTCATTTTTAGGAGCAATGAGCTACATTGTTTTAAGTGTCCGAGCTGATGTGTTAACATATAAAGTCAAAACCTGTTGTTTGTTGATGCACCTGCTAGAAAAATGTCAGTAATCTAAACCTCCCTGCCAAGTTTCCCAGTTCCATGCATGACACCTCGAGAGAGTCCTGCTTTTTGCTTTCAATTGCATGCTCGAACTTGTAGTTTCGTTTTTTCCCTTTGCAAGGGTGGGCCTGCAGGTCTTAGCAAGCAGTGTGAATAAAATCCAGGACTGGCTCAAAGATTCTGCATGGAACTGGGAAACTTGGCAGCTATGTCTACAAATTTGAAGGTGTTGTCCTGACCACATCAAGAAAGGAGCCATCAATGAGTTGCCGGTAGCACAGCTAGAAACAAACCAAACTATTCTAAAATCTTTATAAAAATTGCAATCCAATTGGTTAGCAAGCAAACAATTCCTTCAATGAACTGCTAAATTCATGAACCTGGGGGTAGATCCACATTCTTCTGTAAACTGGAGATTGTGCTGAAGTAAAAGTAAGATTTGTTGTATGTAACTAAGAAATACACTGTTTCATGAAAGAATTTAAGATAAGTTAAATTTCCAAAATTGAATTTGCAGACATACATCCCATTCACTTGGCCTTCCATTTTGACGACAGATTAAAGAGACACTTCTGCAGGCTTCCGCCTCCCTAGTTGATTCCATAACACATATGTTCAGCTACTCCAAAGAAGGGGTTCTGACACCTCTCTCATGTGGGGAGGCAGGGATTGCTTGAGGAGGAGCTGGGTATAGTCAGCTTCAATGAAAACTTGCAAGGCAAGAGACATTTTCAAGTTCCTCATTTGAAGTCTCGTGATTTTGAGAAATTTAGCTGAAATGGGATAACTAACAGGGATAACTTTTTATGTGTTGCAGACAGAGGTCCAAAGTAGCCAAGAGGCCAGAAACCTACATAGGACGAGTTTGGCCATCTTGGATTTTTACTGTAATCACTCCCTTTCAACCCTGCCTTACTATCCTGCAGACAGAGGACTCTGGTTATAACTCAGCAGAGGAGGGAATATTTGTAAAAGAGACAAGGATTGGCCTTTAAGGGAAAGATGTGAAAAGGAGCAATACCCTATTAAGATTTAACTATGTATGGGGTAAAATCCTCACATTCTGTTGAGTCATCTTTGGAACAGAGGAGGAATAATCAATATGAAACCATGTTGGAGATGCAGCTGCTCAAAGTCCCTTTATAGGGTTAAGGCAAGACTTCCAGAACAGTGCAAAGACTCTTCCCTTAAACACATTGAATGGCCAGTTAGGTGACTGGTGGAAGAAAAACTGGCATACTATTAAAGACTGACACTACCCAGGGAGCACTGCCTAGGACTTTGGCAAGCATCCTGCAGGTAGGTTAGGAGTACATCTCTGGCCTGTGAAGAGCAGTCAATGGCACCATTGTCTCCACACGACCACCAGGAAAAGGACCCATAGATTGCTCCTAGCTCAAAGGTGTGGTCTTTGGCAATGCTGATGTCGAATGTAGCGTTCTACTGATTTGAAACGCCTTTAAACCCATCAAGGCAAAGTCGAACTGCTCTCAAGCAGATGACACTTTCTGGACCTGTCTTCTGCCTTTGCTTTTGTGGACTCCATTCCATCACTGAGTGTCCTAGAGAAACCAGAAGAGCTGTGAGGTTGAAGCTAAATGCAGCTGATTGCACCCACTCTAACCGACTCACCTCATTGAGACGCTATAACCGAATCACCCACTTTCATCAATTTCGTGATGCACGTTGCTGCATCAAAATGAGATTAGACACATTGAAAAATCACCATAAAGACCATCTTAACACTGTCAAGACAAAATGAAAGATGTTAAGGTAGTGTTTGACTGGACTGGAGGCCCCTAACAAGGGTTTACTAGATTCTAACTGGCTAGCCTGTTTACCTTGGCCCTACAGATGTTTAAGATAACTTTAAAAGAAATCATTTTGTATTGAACTATTTTTCCAAATTTCTGCTCTCCTTTTCCCTTCTGTCATTTATTACCCAGAACGAACAACATATATTTAAAAGTCTGCTTCGATCTATGTATTAACTTTACAGGGTTGAACATCTTCAGCGTTTTGGATTAACTGTTGTGTTTGAGTAAAGTAAATATTTTTAAAAGAACCTTGTTTGGACATAGTTATTTTTTTAGTATTTACTCTACTATTACTGTTTGGAGGCTTTGTACTGTTTCAGACATCTCAGGGAGTATAGCCTGCTCCCAGACCAATCTACCAAAGTGGGCGCAGGAGATTTACAATCCAGTGTATGCATGTTTAACTTTTATGACCGAATCATTGCGCTGTTAGCGCAGGGTTGAGTAGAATGCTTAAACGAGATTTCTCTCCCCTGAAATATTGGTAGCCAGTAATCATTTTGGCACAGGGATAGCCTAGTAATAGCAAGGCAATCTCTTACCATGGCAGTGTGCACAATCCAAGGATACCTCAATGAAGGGGACTCTAAGTGTGCTCAATGGGATTATGTTGTGAGTGCTATTTGTTTGATGTTCATTTGCATTTTCTGTGGGTGTATCATGTCAGTGTGTTAGAACATTGGCAACATGTATTTATCCTGTCAATCTTAAAAACAATCCCTTGAACTCACAATGCCTCTGATTTAGTGTCAGCTCTTCATTATACAGAGGTTGCCACAATTCCATGGAGGGTTAAGTGGCAGACTGAGAAGGTAAGTACCTTGTAACTCTCCATTGTACTCTTGCTAGACATCTTTTTTTAAATGTTCTAAATCATTAGACTTGCAGTCAAGAAGTCTTATTGGATAATTGACAATATTTTAATAGCATCCAATAGTTTCACAAACATAAATACATATGCATATGCTTTATTCCTCATGCTTGCATATTTTTCAACGTTTTTACAATGTTCTTGAAAGTACAAAGTCTAAAGATTCTCCTTTTGGTGTTTTAAGAGTCAAAATAATGTTTCCATTCGAAAATCTGCTTGTATCATAGTTGTTCAAATGAAGGGACAGTTTTGTTCTTCAATTTCTATACAATGCTACGCCTTGCCACTGGAATAGCAGATTTACTAAACTATTGTCCTGTAGCTTATTCTAGTGTTTTCCCAGCGTTACTAACTTCAATTCAAGATAATTATGTTGTAATGTTTTTATGATGGCGGGTGTTTATTTTGTTTTTTATGTGTAATTATGTTGTTAATTGGTGTTGTTTTTACGGGAACGTTTGTATTCCCGAAAATAAACTTTCCACATTTCAATTCAAGATATATTTTTTCAAACTACTTTTCCCATTGTTTCAGACATGATCGCCTAATAGTTCTCAAGTACAAACCCCACAGCCATACTAAGTACTGGTGTCCCAGGCAAAAAAAACTAAAGCAAACATCTTGTGTATTTATTTCCTGCCATTTTTTGCTTTAATGTGTAATTTTGGTAATGTAACAAAACTTTATATTTTCAGGTTGGTTGGTTTGTTGGGAGAACTATTTAAATTATTAATTTATATTGCTTAGCCCTGTTTGTATTACTCAGATTTGCCAAATTATCTTTCCATTCATCTGTAACTGTTGATAATTTTAATGATTCAACAAAGTTGGTAATACGTTATTTCCTGAATAGTATATTCACATTTCTAAAGTAAGATAAAACTTGTACTGATTTCTCATCATTTGGGGAGATTCATAGGTTATATTTGGGGACTTCCACATAATGACAGTGCAGATACTTTTGCCAGAGTCACAATTGTAGCACATTTTGAAGTGCAGCCAAACATCTCAAAGAAGGTTTGGGGTCTTCTGCAAAGATTTTCTGATATCTGATAGATTTTCTAAAATTCCTACCAGGTCCTTCACAAAAAGTTCAGTAGAACACCATGTGATGAGATTGACTATCAGTACACTTTTAATTTGAATCATCTGTGCTGGGTGCACATGTTTTGTGTCAGTATATCACTTCCTCAAACTTGTAAAGTCAAACTTGTAAACTCAAACATTCATTTTAAACTATGAACACAATATATAGATAATACATCTCAGGTGTGGTTATCATGTTTGTGCAAAGTATTTTAAATCATTACATATATCACCCTAAAGTTCTTCATCATTTGCTGAAGTGTATTTGTGAATTCTACTGGAAGGTATTTCCATTAGACAAAAGGTTTATCAACTGCATTTTCGTTGATATCAGTAAAACATGGATGTTTGTTGATTTTGACAAAATATGTATTGAAAGAAATTCAATGCTCTGCTTGCTTAGTATTAGATAAACAAAGGAGGCTTAAATGTGTTTATATGTGCCCTATTCGATGTTTAAAGTTGTGTCATCTTGGGTTTTTTTTTATCTAATATACATACAGCCATCATTGACTTTGTATATAACACAGATTAAAACATCACATAATAAAACATTCACTTAAGAAAATGTATTTACAAAATTCTTCCATAATACTATATTCTTTTTTTTGTGTTTTTTTTTTATTTGATTCAATTGTACAAACAATTTTTTCAAAGGTAAAATAAAAAAAGTCCAATGTATCCATAAGGTTCCATTATTGCTATATTCTATAATACAGCATTTTACAGTTTTACAACTGATCTCCAAGTATAAATCACCACATTCACATTGTAAGTTCTTCCAAAATCATCATACATTTTCCATAACATTTCATCATATGATGGATAAGATTTGCATCATTGGGGCTCATTACGAGTCTGCTGGTCTGGGAACTACGGTACCGGTAAGCATGCTGGTACCGTAATTCCTGGACCTGCAGACTACGAGTTGTGCTCGCGGGTACCTGTATGCCCACCAGGTCTCACCTGGCGGGCACACAGGCACCAGCGAGCACAACACGTTGGATGCACCGGCACCATTCACGAATGGTGCCAGTGCATCTGACCTCCCCCATTCCCATTGAGCCCTGTGGGGCTCAAATGGGAATGGGGAGTATAGAATACCAGCACCAGGCAATGGGGACGGACTGGGTCTGCCAAGGTCGGAATGCTCCCATTCGTCCCCATTGCCGGGTGCCGGAAATATTACGAGTTTAGCGGCAGCTGTGCCGATTTTACCGGCACGGCTACCACCAAACTCGTATTGAGGCCCATTGCCTTCTCATATCTGGTCCCATAAAGAGGACATATTGTCCCAATTTAGCGCATTCGAATATGCTTTTATGTATCTTACTTTTAAGGCATTCAAACTGCTGCAGTAACACATACTGTGTTCTGCCGTTTCTATTATTTTATTTATTTTTATTTTTTTACATTTGTAGAGCGCACTGCAGCCCATAGACATCGAGGTGCTGTTACAGGAAGGTGTATGCAAGCAAAATATGTAAACATAGAAAACATAGCTACTTAGTTACAGAGATAGAAAGCAGAGGGTGGTTACATATGACATTCGTATGCCTGAAGCGATCATGGCAGGAGGGTTTAGACAAACAGCCTGGTTTTTAAGGCTTTGTAGAAGGCTAGGTGAGAATCAATCCCCCTGAGGTGCATGGGTAGGGCGTTCCAGTGTGAAGCTGCTAGAGCTGGGAAGCTCGAACCACCTGCACGTACTCTGCAGGTCTTGGATGGAGAAATCAGGTTAGTGTAGTTAGTGTATTATGGTCACACTACACAAGCGACATAATCGCTTAGCTTCCGGTATGTCCATTTTTGCGCCCTATGTTTCAAATACCTGAGAATTATTACATTTCAGTAAAAGGTAATTTCTAACAATGGCACTGTTAAGATATGCCTCAATGTATTTCGGCATATTGATTAGATCTATCCAGTATGCAAAAAAGGGCCCATTGTTAACATTGTAGGCTAGAGTAACAATTTCGTTTTCTTGGTTCAAGTTATGTATTTTTTCTTGATCCACCTTTTAACATTGTCAGTGTGTAGACAGTGTTATCGTGAGAACATATTTTTGTCTAGGTTCAATGTTTTGTATATAGACTTCCAAGCGTGCTTAAGTTTTCATGCTCATGTATGGGCATATATGCCGACATTAGATCACCCATTATCGTTCCATTATCAAGCTGTCACAATTCCTCCTATCCCATGACAACTTTATGATCAATTACTCCAGTTATTTTCATGAGATCAAACTCCAACAGAATATATTCAATAGACAGCGATTTAGGCATTCTGAATAACAAGATTTTGGCCTCAAGTTTGTTTAACTCGGATCAATATTCGGTTCCCACACTTCTACTCCGTAGATCATACAAGGGACTATTTTGGAAGAGTACAGTGATAGGATGGATTTAATGGAGCATCCCCCCTGTTTTCCTATTAAGTGACTCAGGGCATGTGTGATTCTCGTCCAGTTAGCCATGTTCGCTGTCCATTGATATGACCAACTCAATTTGTTATCGATGATTATACACAAGTATTTGTAACACTCTACACATTCAATGTCCTTCCATTCTAGCTTCCATAGCAACTTTGTTGTCTTTTTATTCTTCATTTTACCCATGAATGCCACAATCTTTGTTTTTTCGATGTTTATACGGAGGCCGTTTTCACTGCCATACTTTCCTTGGGCGGCCAATAACAGTTGCAGACCTTTAGGGGTGTCATCCAGGAGCAGAAGGTCGTCTGCATATCACAGCCATCCAATTCTGAGTGCTCCGAATTTCACTGGGCATGCTTCCACCATTTTTAAAGCCTCTGCTAGATCGGCAGGATAGAGGTAAACAGCGTGGCAGCGAGGACACAGCCCTGTTTTACTCTGCGCGTTGTTGTAAAAAAGTCAGACACCTGGCCCTCACCATTCCATATCACTCTGTGTATAGCAGCCTACTCATATTTAACAGTCAATGAGGAATGTTCCATGCAACCAGTTTGTTCCAGAGTCTAGTCCTCATGACCGTGTCAAATGCGGTGCTAAAATCTATAAATGCACCATAAAGTGGCAGTTGCCGCCTGTGCCAAGCATATTCGATGGCGGAGGTCAGGCATAGAAGCATGTGGGTTGTGCTTGATTTGGCCCGAAAGCCGGTCTGATTTGGACGTAGAATCTTATTATCAGTTATCCACTGATTCAATTAATTCAGCAGTAATCGTGCAAGCAGTTTCGCCGGTATATCTAGCATGGCCAGCATGCGGTAATTGGAAAGTGTTTTCCAGCAGCTTTTTTATAAAGAGGTAGGATAGTTCTCTCTTTCCAGGAGGCCTGTAGTTCACCAAGGGACCCGATTACAACAAATAGGTGGTGGAGAGCATTGGCCCAGATACTGGAAGAGAACTTTAATAAGCCATTGCATGTGCCATATGGACCAGTTGCTCATGAGGTCGGTAATTTATCTATCTTTTGGGTAATGTCAGCGATCGCGGATTTACTGGTAAGATAGCTCAGTGGGTAGAGCGCTCGCTGCTGCAATCTGAGCGTGATCTGCAGGTCCCAGGTTCGAATCTCGGCAAGGTCAACTCAGCCTTTCATTCTTCTGAGGTCGATAAATGAGTACCAATTTTGGTTGGGTGATATCGTATGTAAATATGTGCTCTGTAAAGCGCTTTGGATTAAGGCGCTATATAAATAACACATCATTATCATTTACAAACCCAGCTCTTGTTGGTCTGGAGATGGTGCTCATCTCTGTGTATCATATCCCCTAGGTGTGTATTTATTTTATTTGACATTTTTATTATTGTGGCTGCCCCAACTCTCACTATTAATAGGTAGATATTTCTTCGCTGCCTCTCTCAAGGTAGCCCAGATACCTTTATTATTCGTCCTAGCATGATGGGCTAGGTGGATCCACAACTCACACTTGCTCTTTACTTTGTGCCTTCTCAACCATCCACAATATTTTATTTTGAGAAATGTAATCCTTTTCGGGATGTCATCATTTGGCGTTTCTCCAACCCCATTATGTAATACCTGTGCAATGTCTTGCCACAGTGATTTTTTTGCTGCTTGTATTGTGTAGTCGTACTGTCAACTGTTATGTTGGGTTCTTTTCCAGTGCTCGCTGGAGTTCTTAAAGCTGCCTTTTTTCTATGTGATCACTTTGATTGACTCCATCACTTTACTGAAATCCACCAGACTTGTTTCTCCCTTAATTTCAGTCTTATTGAGCCAACAGTTTACAAAGCATGGGAGGGCTTTTTCGGCTACAACTATTGCTTTCTCCAAATTTACAGGGTTCCAACATATTCGGTTTGCACCAGGATTCAAAAAGATATCGCTATTCGATTCAAAACCATTATCGCACTCACATGCATTTAATAGTACACAAATCTGAAAATGATCACTTTCTTCTCGATGTAGTAAGGCCATATCTTTCACAATATTTAGTCCTACCTCGTTAACAAATACATAGTCAATCGTTGAGGCACTCTTTCTGCTAACACCGGTATATATATGCCTTTGCTGCATCGCCCTTGCAATAACCTTTAAGCATGGTGAGGTTATAAGTATTAAACAACTCTATCCAACCTCCACCTTGCCTATTTGTTTCAGCCAGATTATATGGACCAGATTCACGCTGGTTTAACGGACAGTCAACATGTACGCTCATTCTAGCGTTAAAATCAGCCAGGACAAATATGGGAATATCACAGTTGACAGTTGGAGGATGTTTCTCACTGTTGCACTATTAGCTTTAGTGGCCACTGCGTTAGGTGGGTCTTATATTTTAATCAAGAAGATTAGATTGTGTCCTTGAAGATTACAATTAATTTTTACCACTTGCATTATAGAGGTAGACCATGGGGTTAGTGTTAGATGCCACAGGTGGCAACCTGTCACCAGCAAACCACCTCTTGGTCTTCCAAAAGGGCCCTTGGTTGCTAAAATGTGGAATGTCCTTCGACCATCTATCTCACAGGGTTCAGACATCCAAGTCTCCTGCAGAGCCACAATTTTAAACAAGTCAATGTTTGCCAACAGACCACCTGTGGCAGTTAGATGGGAAAAGCCTTTGGTGTTTCAGGAACACAGTACACTGTTATTGTGATATTTTGGCAAAGTGAGCCTTTAAGACTTTCGGTAACCACTGCCAGTATCCCGCTTTATCATTCTCTTCGTCATATTGTGATGTCTTCATTACTATATTTGGGGGCACGGTTGGTACTCTCATGATAGTTGGTGTGCTCATTGTCAAGGGGCTACTTCCAGTTCTTGTGGGTACTTCTATATTGGAAGCTCTTATGGTTGTCTTATTAATGCCTGTGGAGTATTTTGCTTTTCTCATACTTATTTCTTTACAACAGTATCCTAGTTTGAATAACTCATCTTCATATTGGAACATGTAGTCCATTATAAAATTCGATTTTGGCCATATGTTGGTTGTCACATTTATTTTATCCTCTAACTGGTCGACAATAAGGTTGTCTTCTGTCATTATCTCTCTAAGTGGAACTATTTCATGCAAGATACGTAGCACTGTTGCTCTCTTTTTGTAGCACTGTTGCTCTCTTTGAGGGTGGGAGGTCGATCAATTCCAGAGACAGACCTCATTTGTAATGCCCTTATTATATCCTGGTTGACTTCTATGTTTTGGTCTTTTGTGCTTTTCTGTACAGCGGCTGAGTTTATTGTCCCCATGCTACTGCATGTATCACGAGTACTTACCTGCATCAGTGATTTGATGCTTTGTTTCTCTTTGGAATGAGAAAGCAATTTCTGTTAACCTGGTGGCCATATGGATGTCCCGATCAAGTGTATTATTACCATCTTTCTCTTGGAATTCTGTCTCTACAAACATGCACTTGTCAGCTTCTAAGACACAGTCGCTTGCACCAGTAATCAGGTTTTTTTTTTCTTTTTCCGTGATTTAGACCTGCCAATGAGACTATTGGTAGTTTTCGTATTCTTCTGGCATTGAGACTCACTCATGGGGTCACATAGGTATTTACAAATGTCATTAGGGTGAGAGTGCTCTATGTAATTGGTTCTATATGAGCATCCATTGTGATGTACCTCAATCACTGTTTCAGCCGTAACGGCTGTTTGGGATTGCTTAGTATTGCGGGAACTGTGTGCAGGGGTACTGTTGCTTCGCTAGATATTTCACTACATCCTGCACAATAGTGAGTGAGTTTGCTCCGTTGGTTGTGATGCATCCATTCACTCTTCTCATGTTTTCTGTCAAAGTGCATATAGCTGCCTGTGATATTACCTTCTTTTTTGTTCTCTGTTTAGTTTTCCCTTTCCTTTTAGGTGATATATGTTGAGCTTGATCTTTTTTAGTTTCTGCAATATTATAGTTGTCACTATTTTCTGCAGCTAGAGTGCTGGGGATCGCTGATGTTATGACTCCTACTGTGTGAACAACATTTTCTTGGTTACTTTGAACTTCTAATCGCGTTCTTACCTCTGTTTGACCTTCAGTGTCTATGTCTATTTGTGTTTCTATTGCTATCTTTTCTTTGTTCATGCCAATATCTTTGTACACTCTTCTGGTGCATGTTATACTCTTATGGAGCAATATTGACTTCACATCCAGTTTTTTCTATTCGTTCAAGTTTTGTGATTAAGTATGTCAGAACATTTTCCAATATCTCAAACATCTCCATGAATGAAATGCTTGGCATACTGACATTTGAATCATCTAAATTATCTGAGCATTCCCCATGAGTAATTGTCATTTCACAGGTTTGTAGTACTTCACCTGGTAGCACATGCAGGTGTTCCCCTCCCCTTCTTTTCCTCGTCTCACTTTGCATTTGACCACCATTTTCCTCTGAATTTCAGCATCAAATGATATGCTTGTGTCATGCTGTATATTGTATTCAATTACTGACATGGTTGGTATGTCAAATCCTTGTTCTGCGCCTATTCTGCTTCCAGGGGATACTCTGTCGCTACCACTGTCCCGTGATCATCACGGACTAGCACGGACAGTGATACCACAGAAGACACAGGTGGTATTTGATCTAGCAGCTGGTCGATCGTGTTTGCTGTCACTAAACGGGCCAGTGTTTACTTTTGCTGCTTCCCTGTTCACATAAGTACATGAGACATGAACAGGAGACAAGGGTCTGCCCCCTTCTTACCATCACTAGATCCCTCCGCCCCAGGCAATTACAGGCCCATCACCACAGTCCCCTTTCTCCTTAAGTTAATAGACAAAGCTGCCTACCTTCAAGTCCAGCAGTTCCTCGAAACTAATAACCTTTTTGTCCTCCAGCAGTCTGGTTTGTGCCCCCATCACGGAACCGAGACAGCCCTATTAGACCTAAATAAACAAATAGACCACATCAGAGATGCCGGCAAACCAGTCCTGCTACTTTGCCTTGATCTCTCGGTGGCCTTCGATCTCATCGACCATGAGACTCTATCCAAACATTTGCCTACCGCCACCCATTTCTCACCCATGGCCGCAACATGGATCACCTCATTATTTAATGGGCAGAGCCATGAGAGTGTTCTCCGGTCTAGCCTCTGCACAACCTAGCACCATTAAATGTAGAGTCCTTAAAGGTTCATGCTTACCACCTACCCTCTATAACATTTTCACAAGGCCTCTCTTCTCCCTCCTAGAAGTGCTAGGCATCACGTATACCAATTACGCTGATGATACACAGTTCCTTCTAACACTCACAGGCAACTACGAATCCGATTTCAAATCACTCAATTCCATCTACTCCACAATCCAAACCTGTGTGGCCCAAAACTGGCTATGTCTCAGTGGAGACAAAACGGAACTACGTATAGTGGGGTCTCCAGAAACCCTAAAAAAATAGATAACCAACACACAACGTTTATCATTGATAACATCCCAATCCCAGTCTCAATGGCTGTGAAAACATTGGGAGTATACCTTGACGCCAACCTTTCCATGACAAAGCAAGTCAATTCCTGCACCTACTACTCCAAAATCATTTCTGCAGCTAGACCCTACCTTACGAATGAAAACTGCCTTACTATAGCCAGAGCTTTCACCTGCTCTCGGCTAGATTATTACAACGCCCTCCTAGCACGTACATATACAAAGAACATAGACAAACTACAAACGGTCCAAAATAACGCACTCTGGGCTGCCATTAAGAAACCATATCTCGGCTGCCAGAAGACAAGTCCACTGGCTACCCCTAAAAGAACGCATTCTCTTCAAATCACTCTCACTCACAAGTGTCTTCAGCACACAGCACCAGACTATCTCTCACAGAGAATCTCTAGACCCTCCACCGACAGACCTACCCGAACTCCCTATGCCAACCTCATCGTTGTACCCAAGGTCTTGAGAGCTCAGGCTGGAGGCTCAAGCTTCCCATTCATTGCAGCAACTCGATGGAACACCCTTCCCCCTAGCCTGAGAAACATATCATCTCACCTAGCATTCCGCAAAGAAATCAAAATGTGTTTGTTTAATTAAAACTCCTGTCTCATGCCCGCCTCATCTACGCCTATAACCTGATCATCAACCCTGTAACTCTCCACATCCCTATTGTAACCAGTATGTAACTCCATGTCATGTAACTACATTGTTACACCCAATGTAACCAGTAAGCAATGCCGTATCATGTAACTAACCTATCATGTCGTAACAATGCCTTGATGCCCCCGGGCTGTAAGCACGCTATATAAGTTCAAATAAATAAATAAAATGATTGCTTGGGTGCCCGCAGCTTGCGGTACTTCTGTTTGTGTGATCGTATCACTGTCTGGACACATTTCAATGTGCTGGCCTAAGAGAGCCTCACTATTTTTTGGACCTAGATTAGGGCAAATCACTTTTTCAATTAGTTTGGTGCCAAGACATGGCAATAGTGCATTATTTTCACACAAAATCTCTTGCGCCGCTATCGCTTTGTCAATGATGTTGATTGAATCAAATGTTCCCGTCACTACAGTAACGTTTGCTACATCTGTAACATCCATCATTTCTCTCACATTTGAAACGTTTAAAACATTTGGTATGCTCTTTTTTGCATAATAGTTTGTCATTCATTACAGCTGCTTTTTTTTCCACTCCCGCTCCCACTCCCACTCCCACTTCCACTACCAGGACCACATTTGGTTAGGGGTTTTGGTATGCACATGCGGTTCCCTCTGCGGGGGTAAGCACACACAGGGGAGTTTAGCTGTGTAGCTACTACAAGTTCATTTGCCCTATTTGGCAGCTTATTTTCTAGCTCCACAGGCACCCGTTTGCAAAATAGATTAGTATTAGTGTTAGTGCTTACTGCTCATTTACCCTTCCCTGAACATTCTGGGGACCAAGCCATGTCAAGTTCCATTTATGTTTCTGCTCGGTGGCGAGCATTCACAGGTGCCCACTAACAGCTAACAACAATAAACTACAAACAGTATACTTTTAGACGCAGTTCGGCCGTAATTCTGCCTCTCTCCGCACTTCTGTTTGTATGTTTTCACAATTGCTAGCCAGTGTCAGGATCGAATGTTTTTTTCAATTCCACTCAATTGTGCATTCACTTCATATGCTATGGCTAGCTCATCTCTCACCCTGCCCCCTTCACCTAGCAGAACAGCAAAACAGCACTTCCGGTGCACTTCTAGATGCGCGTTCGCTGATGCACGTGGCTGCCCTTTATGTAGCTGGGGTGGGTAGGGCCAACCTAATTATAGAGGTGAATGAGAAAAGAAAGGGTATGAAGGCCTAGGTGTCCTTTTAAGAGTCGGTTTAAAAATCTGTTTAAAAGTACATGGTGTTTATAGTCAATGAGTACTCAGAGTTCAACATTCTGGACACCAACCATGTAGTCACTGAGGTAACCTACTCGTACCTTTGCACAGGCTTCTGCAGTGTCACAACCAGCAGAGGATCCGGCAAAACAGCACTTCCTGTGCACTTCTAGGTGTGCATGCGCTGATGCGCATGGCTGTCTTTATGTAGCTGTTGTGGGAGGGGCCAACCACGTAGCCGCTGTGGTAATACGCTCAATCTTTTGCACAGGATTCTGCAGAGTCACAACCAGCAGAGTGCCCGGCAAAACAGCACTTCCGGTGCACTTCTAGATGCTCACCATCTTGTTGTTTTCTCCTTTTAACTTTACAATTTAGCACATTTTGTTATATGAGACTGGTCTCAAATGAGGCTAATTATAAATAATCAAAACAATAACATTGAAAGGAGACTAAATATCAGCAAAGTTTACAATGTGTAGGTGAACAAGACAATGGGCAGTACCACATTACCTGTATGTTTGTTTGCTTCTGCATGGATTTCCACAAGCTGCCATTATTGTTTAGATTAATTATGAGTATGCAGCATTTTCTGTAATAATATTATTTGATGTTGAAAATGTGTTTGTGATGATATCTGACGCCACACGCTATGCGTGATGATGTCGGGTGTATAACTGAGTGGCATGTAGCCATGTTTAGTCCTGGAATCAGAGGACAACTTCAGGATTGTTGCTTCAATGTTATTTACAACTGTTGACAAATGTGTATCTTTTGTTTAGAATTGTATATGTCTTACTTTGAAGATTAGTGCAATGATAATATCTCAATATAGTAACTGTTTAAGGGCATTTTTCTGGAAGAATATTAACGTGCTCAATTTGTAGAGTAACTGCTCTATAGTGGTCTATTGTAACTGGAAGAGGAGATGGAGGGAGGAGGAGGAAACTTGATGTAGTGGATGTGACCTATGGCAGCTTGCTGGCTAGGCAATCACTGTACTTGTTGACTGCTGCCAAAGACTAACCTCATAGGAACCCTACACTGCTGCCGGGAATCAGACCCATCTCTGGCAGTGTGTCCCATGGTCGGATTAGCTTGGGACCCATTCAGATTTCGGTGTCGGATGGAGGTAAGGTCTGGGTTCTTTATGGACCCTGTGTCTCTTTGCATGAGAGCAGCTGTGCTGGACAGCACAGTCTCTGTAACTGGCAAGTGATCAGTGTGGCTTTGGATGCTTATGCTGGTGGGAGCTGAATCATGGATAAAGGATATCATGGACTTTGTGGAGCAGATCAGATATTGATGCGGCCCAAAGTGAACTGCACCATAGTGTAACCTTTGAGGATCAAACATGTTTTGAGGGCCCCTGTCTTCCTCACTCTTCCAATGGAGGAATATGTTTCACCAACGCATCCACCCTTTGCCAATGGGGCTCCTTCTGGCCTGATAGCTGCTCTGATGAGCTGAACAAGCTGTGTGCCAACTTGGATTGGGAGATTACCCTTTATGTAGTACTTATCTAATTCTTCACTACTAATTGCATTTAGGATTAGGTTGCTGATGGCCCTTGATGCACAGTTCTGAACTTCATTCTTCTGTGAGGACTTTGGTCTTGAAAACACATTGGACATCCATCCATTTGTAACATCGTTTCCCCCTTTGACTTTTGTGCTTAGTGGGTTATACTCTTGTTTTTAATCCTGTCCTCCTCTTTATCATACTTCCAAGCACCAAAAAGTCCCATCGGAACATACGGGTGGCATGCCAATAAAATGTACATGTACATGTACATCTCTTTGTGTGCACTGCTTCAGTGTTGGGGCTCAGATCATAACAATTATGGTGTCTTCAGCAGTATGGACAAGACGAAGTTCACATGAGAACAAAGTGCATAATTCAGTTGCTCAGTAACATCATAGCCTTATAGACTGAGGAAGGAGTTGTTACCGTGGGATAATGACCCACTTGGCCATACGTTTGGGAAAGATAAGTATTCCAAACGATAATGAACCTTGCCGAGTTCTACAAGGCTATCAGCTCATGGTGGTAGTAACAATACATGTTTTGGTGTTTTGGTGGTGAGGTAAAAAACAGTGCTTTAAGAGTGGGTAAAGTAAACAGATAAACTGAGTTAGTAAATTAAATGTACTGGCATTTTGTAGTATTTAAATAACATGGTTGTTTTCATGAGTTAAGCATTTTAATTGCAACCTGGTTGGACTGGAACCAGTTAAACGAGAGCATGCATTATGTGCCATGTAAAGTAAATGGTTTCTCTATAAGGAAAAGTTCCTGCCATAGAGGAAGTGCCTTGTTGAAACAAAGTCATGCCTGGAAATTTCATTGCTTTTGTCCTGTCCACTTCTGAAAGATTAAAGAAATATCCAGGCTTAATAGCACTTAATAGAAATACGCCAGTCACGAGTACAATGGTACAAGTACACTTTTATTTCACAGAACAGCTGTCTGGTCTCTCAACACCTCGCAATGTGTGGTAGCGGACACTGTGAGATGAGAGAGAGCTGGACATTACAAAGACAAAGGTTTATATACAATTTTCCACAATCTCGGTTACATCATCCAGTCCTTCTTCGTGTTATCCATTCACTAGGGTTCGTAGCTACTTCACATAACTAATACAGATTCAAACAACTATACATTGTTCAATGTTTTCCTCAAACACTAGACATTTTTTTTGCACATAAGACACAATGGTAAGATTCTTTACTTTACTCATTTGTGTTTGCCTATCGTGTGTTCTTGAGTTTGAAGTCAGCTTAGTTTCAAGGCGCGAAAACAAAGATTTCTGCAAAAGCACATGTTCAGCTAGTCAATATTCTGTTTCGCTATTTGAACTGGAAAGACTTTCAGGGTAATTCATAGAATTTCGCAGAAAAGTGTCGCAAGCGGCTGGCGCAGAGTGTCCGCGTGCGATTGTCTGCGCCAGGCGCGTGCGCCAAAACCGATTTCCACGCACAGCGTATTCATGGATTTTAGGCTCCCAAACCAGCCGTGGCACAGAGTATCGCAGCGACCCTGCAGCAGCGCCAGTAACGCCCCCAAGAACGCCCTCGTGCAAGGAAAAGCCATCAAAATCGCTAAATCATCCCAAAGGGCTGCACTAACCCTGGACGAGTTTACAGGGCTGCCAAACAAGGAATGCAAAGCGGGTAACATACATATCAGGGGTACGCGGGAAGTTTTACATGCGATTAGCCAGGGTACGTGTATGACAGGGGTACGCGTGAAGTTAAACACGCGATTAGCCAGGGTACGTGTATTACAAGGGTACGTGGGAATTTTCACACGCGATTTGGCTGGGTACGTGTATGACAGGGGTACGCATGAAGTTTTACACGCGATTAGCCAGGGTACGTGTATTACAGGGGTGCGCGGGAATAATCACACGCGATTTGGCTGGGTACGTGTATTACAGGGGTGCGCGGGAATTATCACACGCGATTTGGCTGGGTACGTGTATTACAGGGGTGTGCGGGAATAATCACACGCGATTAGGCTGGGTGGGTCCTCACAGGTGTTCCCTGTACACCCTCCACGGCCCCTGCAGGCAGTCCATAAAACAGGGGACTACCCTGCACACCTGCTCATGTCTCCCACCCCCCACCCCGCCCCAGCAGTGTGGGGCACCCTCCACCAGGCCCCCACCCATGTCTCCCACCACCCCCACCCCCCAGCCACCATGGGGATCCCCCACCAGGCCCCCACTCATGTCCCCTATCACCCCCACCCCCCAGCAGTGCAGGGGCAGCCTCCACCAGGCCCCCACTCATGTCTCCCACCACCCCCACCCCCCAGCCACCAGGGGCAGCCTCCACCAGGTCCCCACTCATGTCTCCCACCCACCCCCACCCCCCAGCCACCATGGGCAGCCTCCACCAGGCCCCCACTCATGTCTCCCACCACCCCCACCCCCCAGACACCATGGGAAACCTCCACCAGGCCCCCACTCATGTCCCCTATCACCCCCACCCCGCAGCCACCATGGGCAGCCCCCACCAGGCCCCCACTCATGTCTCCCACCACCCCCACCCCCCAGCCACCATGGGCAGCCTCCACCAGGCCCCCACTCATGTCTCCCACCCACCCCACCCCCCAGCCACCATGGGCAGCCTCCACCATGCCCCCACTCATGTCTCCCACCACCCCCACCCACCATCCACCATGGGCAGCCCCCACCAGGCCCCCACTCATGTCCCCTATCACCCCCACCCCCCAGCCACCATGGGCAGCCCCCACCAGGCCCCCACTCATGTCTCCCACCCACCCCCCCCAGCCACCATGGGCAGCCCCGACCAGGCTCCCACCCATGTCCCCTATCACCCCCACCCCCCAGCAGTGCAGGGGCAGCATCCACCAGGCCCCCACTCATGTCTCCCAACCACCCCCATCCCCCAGCCACCATGGGCAGCCCCCATCAGGCCCCCACTCATGTCCCCTATCACCCCCACCCCCAGCCACCATGGGAAGCCCCCACCAGGCTCCCACCCATGTCCCCTATCACCCCCACCCCCCAGAAGTGCAGGGGCAGCCTCCACCAGGCCCCCACTCATGTCTCCCACCACCCCCACCCCCCCCAGCAGTGTGGGGCACCCTCCACCAGGCCCCCACCCATGACTCCCACCACCCCCACCCCCCAGCCACCATGGGCATCCCCCACCAGGCCCCCACTCATGTCTCCCACCCCCCCACCCCGCAGCCACCATGGGCAGCCCCCACCAGGCCCCTACTCATGTCCCCTACCTCCCCCACTCCCCAGCCACCATGGGCAGCCCCCACCAGGCCCCCACTCATGTCTCCCACCCACCCCCCAGCAGTGCAGGGGCAGCCTCCACCAGGCCCCCACTCATGTCTCCCACCACCCCCACGCCCCAGCCACCATGGGCAGCCTCCACCAGGCCCCCACTCATGTCTCCCACCCACCCCCACACCCCAGCCACCATGGGCAGCCTCCACCAGGCCCCCACTCATGTCTAACACCACCCCCACCCCCCAGCCACCACGGGCAGCCTCCACCAGGCCCCCACTCATGTCTCCCACCCACCCCCCAGCCACCATGGGCAGCCTCCACCAGGCCCCCACTCATGTCTCCCACCACCCCCACCCACCAGCCACCATGGGCAGCCCCCACCAGGCCCCCACTCATGTCCCCTATCACCCCCACCCCCAGCCACCAGGGGCAGCCTCCACCAGGCCCCCACACATGTCTCCCACCACCCCCACCCCCCAGCCACCATGGGCAGCCCCCACCAGGCTCCCACCCATGTCCCCTATCACCCCACCCCCAGCAGTGCAGGGGCAGCCTCCACCAGGCCCCCACTCATGTCTCCCACCACCCCAACCCCCCAGCAGTGTGGGGCACCCTCCACCAGGCCCAAACCCATGTCTCCCACCACCCTCACCCTCCAGCCACCATGGGCATCCCCCACCAGGCCCCCACTCATGTCCCCTATCACCCCCGCCCCCAGCAGTGCAGGGGCAGCCTCCACCAGGCCCCCACTCATGTCTCCCACCACCCCCACCCCCCAGCCACCAGGGGCAGCCTCCACCAGGCCCCCTATCATGTATCCCACCACCCCGCCCCCAGCCACCATGGGCAGCCCCCACCAGGCTCCCACCCATGTCCCCTATCACCCCCACCCCCCAGCAGTGCAGGGGCAGCCTCCACCAGGCCCCCACTCCTGTCTCCCACCACCCCCACCCCCCAGCCACCAGGGGCAGCCTCCACCAGGCCCCCACTCATGTCTCCCACCCACCCCCACCCCCCAGCCACCATGGGCAGCCTCCACCAGGCCCCCACTCATGTCTCCCACCACCCCCACCCCCCAGCCACCATGGGCAGCCTCCACCAGGCCCCCACTCATGTCCCCTATCACCCTCACCCGCCAGCCACCATGGGCAGCCCCCACCAGGCCCCCACTTATGTCCCCTATCACCCCCACCACCCAGCAGTGCAGGGGCAGCCTCCACCAGGCCCCCACTCATGTCTCTCACCACCCCCACCTCCCAGCCACCATGGGCAGCCTCCACCAGGCCCCCACTCATGTCTCCCACCCACCCCCACCCCCCAGCCACCATGGGCAGCCTCCACCAGGCCCCCACTCATGTCTCCCACCACCCCCACCCCCCAGCCACCATGGGCAGCCTCCACCAGGCCCCCACTTATGTCTCCCACCCACCCCCAACCCCCAGCCACCATGGGCAGCCTCCACCAGGCCCCCACTCATGTCTCCCACCACCCCCACCCACCAGCCACCATGGGCAACCCCCACCAGGCCCCCACTCATGTCCCCTATCACCCCCACCACCCAGCCACCATGGGCAGCCTCCACCAGGCCCCCACTCATGTCACCCACCCACCCCCCCAGCCACCAGCCACCATGGGCAGCCCCCACCAGGCCCCCACTCATGTCACCCACCCACCCCCCCCAGCCACCATGGGCTGCCCCCACCAGGCTCCCACCCATCTCCCCTATCACCCCCACCCCCCAGCAGTGCAGGGGCAGCTTCCACCAGGCCCCCACTCATGTCTCCCACCCACCCCCAGCCACCATGGGCAGCCCCCACCAGGCCCCCACTCATGTCCCCTATCAACCCCACCCCCCAGCCACCATGGGCAGCCCCCACCAGGCTCCCACCCATGTCCCCTATCACCCCCACCCCCCAGCAGTGTGGGGCACCCTCCACCAGACCCCCACCCATGTCTCCCACCACCCCCAACCCCCAGCCACCATGGACATCCCCCACCAGGCCCCCACTCATGTCTCCCACCCACCCCCACCCTCCAGCCACCATGGGCAGCCCCCACCAGCCCACCACTCATGTCCCCTATCACCCCCACCCCCCAGCCACCATGGGCAGCCCCCACCAGGCCCCCACTCATGTGTCCCACCAACCCCCCAGCCACCATGGGCAGCCCCCACCAGGCTCCCACCCATGTCCCCTATCACCCCCACCCCCCAGCAGTGCAGGGGCAGACTCCACCAGGCCCCCACTCATGTCTCCCACCACCCCCACCCCCAGTCACCAGGGGCAGCCTCCACCAGGCCCCCACTCATGTCCCCTATCACCCCCACCCCCCAGCCACCATGGGCATCCCCCACCAGCCCCCACTCATGTCTCCCACCCACCCCCACCCCCCAGTCAATATGGGCAGCCCCCACCAGGCCCCCACTCATGTCCCCTATCACCCCCACCCCCCAGCCACCATGGGCAGCCCCCACCAGGCCCCCACTCATGTCTCCCACCCACCCCCCCAGCCACCATGGGCAGCCCCCACCAGGCTCCCACCCATGTCCCCTATCACCCCTACCCCCCAGCCACCATGGGCTGCCCCCACCAGGCCCCCACTCATGTCTCCCACCCATCCCCCAGCAGTGCAGGGGCAGCCTCCACCAGGCCCCCACTTATGTCTCCCACCACCCCCACCCCCCAGCCACCATGGGCAGCCTCCACCAGGCCCCCACTCATGTCTCCCACCCACCCCACCCCCCAGCCACCATGGGCAGCCTCCACCATGCCCCCACTCATGTCTAACACCACCCCCACCCACCATCCACCATGGGCAGCCCCCACCAGGCCCCCACTCATGTCCCCTATCACCCCCACCCCCCAGCCACCATGGGCATCCCCCACCAGGCCCCCACCCATGTCTCCCACCCACCCCCACCCTCCAGCCACCATGGGCAGCCCCCACCAGGCCCCCACTCATGTCTCCCACCCCCCCCACCCCGCAGCCACCATGGGCATCCCCCACCAGGCCCCCACTCATGTCCCCTACCACCCCCACTCCCCAGCCACCATGGGCAGCCCCCACCAGGCCCCCACTCATGTCTCCCACCCACCCCCCAGCAGTGCAGGGGCAGCCTCCACCAGGCCCCCACTCATGTCTCCCACCACCCCCACCCCCCAGCCACCATGGGCAGCCTCCACCAGGCCCCCACTCAGGTCTCCCACCCACCCCCACCCCCAGCCACCATGGGCAGCCTCCACCAGGCCCCCACTCATGTCTAACACCACCCCCACCCCCCAGCCACCACGGGCAGCCTCCACCAGGCCCCCACTCATGTCTCCCACCCACCCCCCAGCCACCATGGGTAGCCTCCACCAGGCCCCCACTCATGTCCCCTATCACCCCCACCCCCCAGCCACCATGGGCAGCCCCCACCAGGCCCCCACTCATGTATCCCACCCACCCCCACCCCCCAGCCACCATGGGCAGCCCCCACCAGGCCCCCACTCAAGTCCCCTATCACCCTACCCCCCAGCCACCATGGGCAGCCCCCACCAGGCCCCCACTCATGTGTCCCACCAACCCCCCAGCCACCATGGGCAGCCCCCACCAGGCTCCCACCCATGTCCCCTATCACCCCACCCCCCAGCAGTGCAGGGGCAGCCTCCACCAGGCCCCCACTCATGTCTCCCACCCACCCCCAGCCACCATGGCCAGCCCCCACCAGGCCCCCACTCATGTCCCCTATCAACCCCACCCCCCAGCCACCATGGGCAGCCCCCACCAGGCTCCCACCCATGTCCCCTATCACCCCCACCCCCCAGCAGTGTGGGGCACCCTCCACCAGACCCCCACCCATGTCTCCCACCACCCCCAACCCCCAGCCACCATGGACATCCCCCACCAGGCCCCCACTCATGTCTCCCACCCACCCCCACCCTCCAGCCACCATGGGCAGCCCCCACCAGCCCACCACTCATGTCCCCTATCACCCCCACCCCCCAGCCACCATGGGCAGCCCCCACCAGGCCCCCACTCATGTGTCCCACCAACCCCCCAGCCACCATGGGCAGCCCCCACCAGGCTCCCACCCATGTCCCCTATCACCCCCACCCCCCAGCAGTGCAGGGGCAGACTCCACCAGGCCCCCACTCATGTCTCCCACCACCCCCACCCCCAGTCACCAGGGGCAGCCTCCACCAGGCCCCCACTCATGTCCCCTATCACCCCCACCCCCCAGCCACCATGGGCATCCCCCACCAGGCCCCCACTCATGTCTCCCACCCACCCCCACCCCCCAGCCAATATGGGCAGCCCCCACCAGGCCCCCACTCATGTCCCCTATCACCCCCACCCCCCAGCCACCATGGGCAGCCCCCACCAGGCCCCCACTCATGTCTCCCACCCACCCCCCCAGCCACCATGGGCAGCCCCCACCAGGCTCCCACCCATGTCCCCTATCACCCCTACCCCCCAGCCACCATGGGCTGCCCCCACCAGGCCCCCACTCATGTCTCCCACCCATCCCCCAGCAGTGCAGGGGCAGCCTCCACCAGGCCCCCACTTATGTCTCCCACCACCCCCACCCCCCAGCCACCATGGGCAGCCCCCACCAGGCCCCCACTCATGTATCCCACCCACCCCCACCCCCAGCCACCATGGGCAGCCCCCACCAGGCCCCCACTCAAGTGCCCTATCACCCTACCCCCCAGCCACCATGGGCAGCCCCCACCAGGCCCCCACTCATGTGTCCCACCAACCCCCCAGCCACCATGGGCAGCCCCCACCAGGCTCCCACCCATGTCCCCTATCACCCCACCCCCCAGCAGTGCAGGGGCAGCCTCCACCAGGCCCCCACTCATGTCCCCTATCACCCCAACCCCCCAGCCACCATGGGCAGCCCCCACCAGGCTCCCACCCATGTCCCCTATCACCCCACCCCCCAGCAGTGCAGGGGCAGCCTCCACCAGGCCCCCACTCATGTCTCCCACCACCCCAACCCCCCCAGCAGTGTGGGGCACCCTCCACCAGGCCCGAACCCAAGTCTCCCACCACCCCCACCCCCCAGCCACCATGGGCATCCCCCACCAGGCCCCCACTCATGTCCCCTATCACCCCCGCCCCCAGCAGTGCAGGGGCAGCCTCCACCAGGCCCCCACTCATGTCTCCCACCACCCCCACCCCCCAGCCACCAGGGGCAGCCTCCACCAGGCCCCCTATCATGTATCCCACCACCCCCACCCCCCAGCCACCATGGGCAGCCCCCACCAGGCTCCCACCCATGTCCCCTATCACCCCCACCCCCCAGCAGTGCAGGGGCAGCCTCCACCAGGCCCCCACTCCTGTCTCCCACCACCCCCACCCCCCAGCCACCAGGGGCAGCCTCCACCAGGCCCCCACTCATGTCTCCCACCCACCCCCACCCCCCAGCCACCATGGGCAGCCTCCACCAGGCCCCCACTCATGTCTCCCACCACCCCCACCCCCCAGCCACCATGGGCAGCCTCCACCAGGCCCCCACTCATGTCCCCTATCACCCTCACCCGCCAGCCACCATGGGCAGCCCCCACCAGGCCCCCACTTATGTCCCCTATCACCCCCACCCCCCAGCAGTGCAGGGGCAGCCTCCACCAGGCCCCCACTCATGTTTCCCACCACCCCCACCTCCCAGCCACCATGGGCAGCCTCCACCAGGCCCCCACTCATGTCCCCTATCACCCCCACCCGCCAGCCACCATGGGCAGCCTCCACCAGGCCCCCACTCATGTCCCCTATCACCCTCACCCGCCAGCCACCATGGGCAGCCCCCACCAGGCCCCCACTTATGTCCCCTATCACCCCCACCCCCCAGCAGTGCAGGGGCACCCTCCACCAGGCCCCCACTCATGTCTCCCACCACCCCCCAGCCACCATGGGCAGCCTCCACCAGGCCCCCACTCATGTCTCCCACCCACCCCCACCCCACAGCCACCATGGGCAGCCTCCACCAGGCCCCCACTCATGTCTCCCACCACCCCCACCCCCCAGCCACCATGGGCAGCCTCCACTAGGCCCCCACTCATGTCTCCCACCCACCCCCACCCCCCAGCCACCATGGGCAGCCTCCACCAGGCCCCCACTCATGTCTCCCACCACCCCCACCCACCAGCCACCATGGGCAGCCCCCACCAGGCCCCCACTCATGTCCCCTATCACCCCCACCCCCCAGCCACCATGGGCAGCCCCCACCAGGCCCCCACTCATGTCTCCCACCCCCCCCAACCCCCAGCCACCATGGGCATCCCCACCAGGCCCCCACTCATGTCTCCCACCCACCCCCACCCCCCAGCCACCATGGGCAGCCCCCACCAGGCCCCCACTCATGTCCCCTATCACCCCCACCCCCCAGCCACCATGGGCAGCCCCCACCAGGCCCCCACTCATGTGTCCCACCAACCCCCCAGCCACCATGGGCAGCCCCCACCAGGCTCCCACCCATGTCCCCTATCACCCCCACCCCCCAGCAGTGCAGGGGCAGCCTCCACCAGGCCCCCACTCATGTCTCCCACCACCCCCACCCCCAGCCACCAGGGGCAGCCTCCACCAGGCCCCCACTCATGTCCCCTATCACCCCCACCCCCCAGCCACCATGGGCATCCCCCACCAGGCCCCCACTCATGTCTCCCACCCACCCCCACCCCCCAGCCACCATGGGCAGCCCCCACCAGGTCCCCACTCATGTCCCCTATCACCCCCACCCCCCAGCCACCATGGGCAGCCCCCACCAGGCCCCCACTCATGTCTCCCACCCACCCCCCCAGCCACCATGGGCAGCCCCCACCAGGCTCCCACCCATGTCCCCTATCACCCCTACCCCCCCAGCAGTGCAGGGGCAGCCTCCACCAGGCCCCCACTCATGTCTCCCACCACCCCCACCCCCCAGCCACCATGGGCAGCCCCCACCAGGCCCCCTCTCATGTCTCCCACCCACCCCCCAGCAGTGCAGGGGCAGCCTCCACCAGGCCCCCACTCATGTCTCCCACCACCCCAACCCCCCAGCCACCATGGGCAGCCTCCACCAGGCCCCCACTCATGTCTCCCATCCACCCCCACCCCCCAGCCACCATGGGCAGCCTCCACCAGGCTCCCACTCATGTCTCCCACCACCCCCACCCCCCAGCCACCATGGGAAGCCTCCACCAGGCCCCCACTCATGTCTCCCACCAACCCCCACCCCCCAGCCACCATGGGCAGCCTCCACCAGGCCCCCACTCATGTCTCCCACCACCCCCACCCACCAGCCACCATGGGCAGCCCCCACCAGGCCCCCACTCATGTCCCCTATCACCCCCAACCCCCAGCCACCATGGGCAGCCCCCACCAGGCCCCCACTCATGTCTCCCACCCACCCCCACCCCCCAGCCACCATGGGCAGCCCCCACCAGGCCCCCACTCATGTCCCCTGTCACCCCCACCCCCCAGCCACCATGGGCAGCCCCCACCAGGCCCCCACTCATGTCCCCTATCACCCCCAATGCCCAGCCACCATGGGCAGCCCCCACCAGGCTCCCACCCATGTCCCCTATCACCCCACCCCCCAGCAGTGCAGGGCAGCCTCCACCAGGCCCCCACTCATGTCTCCCACCACCCCCACCCCCTCAGCAGTATGGGGCACCCTCCGCCAGGCCCCCACCCATGTCTCCCACCACCCCCACCCCCCAGCCACCATGGGCATCCCCCACCAGGCCCCCACTCATGTCCCCTATCACCCCCACCCTCCAGCAGTGCAGGGGCAACCTCCACCAGGCCCCCACTCATGTCTCCCACCACCCCCACCCCCCAGCCACCATGGGCAGCCTCCACCAGGCCCCCACTCATGTCTCCCACCACCCCCACCCCCCAGCCACCATGAGCAGCCCCCCCAGGCTCCCACCCATGTCCCCTATCACCCCCACCCCCCAGCAGTGCAGGGGCAGCCTCCACCAGGCCCCCACTCATGTCTCCCACCACCCCCACCCCCCAGCCACCAGGGGCAGCCTCCACCAGGCCCCCACTCATGTCTCCCACCCACCCCCACCCCCCAGCCACCATGGGCATCCTCCACCAGGCCCCCACTCATGTCTCCCACCACCCCCACCCCCCCAGCCACCATGGTCAGCCTCCACCAGGCCCACACTCATGTCCCCTATCACCCCCACCCGCCAGCCACCATGGGCAGCCCCCACCAGGCCCCCACTCATGTACCCTATCACCCCCACCCCCCAGCAGTGCAGGGGCAGCCTCCACCAGGCCCCCACTCATGTCCCCTATCACCCCCACCCCCCAGATACCATGGGCAGCCTCCACCAGGCCCCCACTCATGTCTCCCACCCACCCCCCCAGCCACCATGGGCTGCCCCCACCAGGCTCCCACCCATGTCCCCTATCACCCCCACCCCCCAGCAGTGCAGGGGCAGCCTCCACCAGGCCCCCACTCATGTCTCCCACCACCCCAACCCACCAGCCACCATGGGCAGCCCCCACCAGGCCCCCACTCATGTCCCCTATCACCCCCACCCCCCAGCCACCATGGGCAGCCCCCCCCCAGGCCCCCACTCATGTCTCCCACCCACCCCCCCAGCCACCATGGGCTGCCCCCACCAGGCTCCCACCCATGTCCCCTATCACCCCCACCCCCCAGCCACCATGGGCAGCCCCCACCAGGCTCCCACCCATGTCCCCTATCACCCCCACCCCCCAGCAGTGCAGGGGCAGCCTCCACCAGGCCCCCACTCATGTCTCCCACCACCCCCACTCCCCCAGCAGTGTGGGGCACCCTCCGCCAGGCCCCCACCCATGTCTCCCACCACCCCACCCCCCCAGCCACAATGGGCATCCCCCACCAGGCCCCCACTCATGTCTCCCACCCACCCCCACCCCCCAGCCAACATGGGCAGCCCCCACCAGGCCCCCATTCATGTCCCCTATCACCCCCACCCCCCAGCCACCATGGGCAGCCCCCGCCAGGCCCCCACTCATGTGTCCCACCAACCCCCCCCAGCCACCATGGGCAGCCCCCACCAGGCTCCCACCCATGTCCCCTATCACCCCCACCCCCCAGCAGTGCAGGGGCAGCCTCCACCAGGCTCCCACTCATGTCTCCCACCACCCCCACCCCCAGCCACCAGGGGCAGCCTCCACCAGGCCCCCACTCATGTCCCCTATCACCCCCACCCCCAGCCACCATGGGCATCCCCCACCAGGCCCCCACTCATGTCTACCACCCACCCCCACCCCCAAGCCACCATGGGCAGCCCCCACCAGGCCCCCACTCATGTCCCCTATCACCCCCACCTCCCAGCCACCATGGGCAGCCCCCACCAGACCACTACTCATGTCTCCCACCCACCCCCACCCCCCAGCCACCATGGGCAGCCCCCACCAGGTCCCCACTCATGTCCCCTATATCACCCCCACCCCCCAGCCACCATGGGCAGCCCCCACCAGGCCCCCACTCATGTCTCCCACCCACCCCCCCTGCCACCATGGGCAGCCCCCACCAGGCTCCCACCCATGTCCCCTATCACCCCTACCCCCCAGCAGTGCAGGGGCAGCCTCCACCAGGCCCCCACTCATGTCTCCCACCACCCCCACCCCCCAGCCACCATGGGCAGCCCCCACCAGGCCCCCTCTCATGTCTCCCACCCACCCCCCAGCAGTGCAGGGCCAGCCTCCACCAGGCCCCCACTCATTTCTCCCACCACCCCCACCCCCCAGCCACCATGGGCAGCCTCCACCAGGCCCCCACTCATGTCTCCCACCCACCCCCACCCCCCAGCCACCATGGGCAGCCTCCACCAGGCCCCCACTCATGTCTCCCACCACCCCCACCCCCCAGCCACCATGGGCAGCCTCCACCAGGCCCCCACTCATGTCTCCCACCCACCCCCAGCCCCCAGCCACCATGGGCAGCCTCCACCAGGCCCCCACTCATGTCTCCCACCACCCCCACCCACCAGCCACCATGGGCAGCCCCCACCAGGCCCCCACTCATGTCCCCTATCACCCCCACCCCCCAGCCACCATGGGCAGCCCCCACCAGGCCCCCACTCATGTCTCCCACCCCCCCCAGCCACCATGGGCTGCCCCCACCAGGCTCCCACCCATGTCCCCTATCACCCCCACCCCCCAGCATTGCAGGGGCAGCCTCCACCAGGCCCCCATTCATGTCCCCTATCACCCCCACCCCCCAGCCACCATGGGCAGCCCCCGCCAGGCCCCCACTCATGTGTCCCACCAACCCCCCCCAGCCACCATGGGCAGCCCCCACCAGGCTCCCACCCATGTCCCCTATCACCCCCACCCCCCAGCAGTGCAGGGGCAGCCTCCACCAGGCTCCCACTCATGTCTCCCACCACCCCCACCCCCAGCCACCAGGGGCAGCCTCCACCAGGCCCCCACTCATGTCCCCTATCACCCCCACCCCCAGCCACCATGGGCATCCCCCACCAGGCCCCCACTCATGTCTCCCACCCACCCCCACCCCCAAGCCACCATGGGCAGCCCCCACCAGGCCCCCACTCATGTCCCCTATCACCCCCACCTCCCAGCCACCATGGGCAGCCCCCACCAGACCCCTACTCATGTCTCCCACCCACCCCCACCCCCCAGCCACCATGGGTAGCCCCCACCAGGCCCCCACTCATGTCCCCTATATCACCCCCACCCCCCAGCCACCATGGGCAGCCCCCACCAGGCCCCCACTCATGTCTCCCACCCACCCCCCTGCCACCATGGGCAGCCCCCACCAGGCTCCCACCCATGTCCCCTATCACCCCTACCCCCCAGCAGTGCAGGGCAGCCTCCACCAGGCCCCCACTCATGTCTCCCACCACCCCCACCCCCTCAGCAGTATGGGGCACCCTCCGCCAGGCCCCCACCCATGTCTCCCACCACCCCCAGCCACCATGGGCATCCCCCACCAGGCCCCCACTCATGTCCCCTATCGCCCCCACCCTCCAGCAGTGCAGGGGCAACCTCCACCAGGCCCCCACTCATGTCTCCCACCACCCCCACCCCCCAGCCACCAGGGGCAGCCTCCACCAGGCCCCCACTCATGTCTCCCACCACCCCCACCCCCTCAGCAGTATGGGGCACCCTCCGCCAGGCCCCCACTCATGTCTCCCACCACCCCCACACCCCAGCCACCATGGGCAGCCCGCACCAGGCCCCCTCTCATGTCTCCCACCCACCCCCCAGCAGTGCAGGGCCAGCCACCACCAGGCCCCCACTCATTTCTCCCACCACCCCCACCCCCCAGCCACCATGGGCAGCCTCCACCAGGCCCCCACTCATGTCTCCCACCCACCCCCACCCCCCAGCCACCATGGGCAGCCTCCACCAGGCCCCCACTCATGTCTCCCACCACCCCCACCCCCCAGCCACCATGGGCAGCCTCCACCAGGCCCCCACTCATGTCTCCCACCCACCCCCAGCCCCCAGCCACCATGGGCAGCCTCCACCAGGCCCCCACTCATGTCTCCCACCACCCCCACCCACCAGCCACCATGGGCAGCCCCCACCAGGCCCCCACTCATGTCCCCTATCACCCCCACCCCCCAGCCACCATGGGCAGCCCCCACCAGGCCCCCACTCATGTCTCCCACCCACCCCCCCCAGCCACCATGGGCTGCCCCCACCAGGCTCCCACCCATGTCCCCTATCACCCCCACCCCCCAGCATTGCAGGGGCAGCCTCCACCAGGCCCCCACTCATGTCCCCTATCACCCCCACCCCCCAGCCACCATGGGCAGCCCCCACCAGGCTCCCACCCATGTCCCCTATCACCCCCACCCCCCAGCAGTGCAGGAGCAGCCTCCACCAGGCCCCCACTCATGTCTCCCACCACCCCCACTCCCCCAGCAGTGTGGGGCACCCTCCACCAGGCCCCCACCCATGTCTCCCACCACCCCACCCCCAGGCCACCATGGGCATCCCCCACCAGGCCCCCACTCATGTCTCCCACCCACCCCCACCCCCCAGCCACCATGGGCAGCCCCCACCAGGCCCCCACTCATGTCCCCTATCACCCCCACCCCCCAGCCACCATGGGCAGCCCCCACCAGGCTCCCACCCATGACCCCTATCACCCCACCCCCCAGCAGTGCAGAGCAGCCTCCACCAGGCCCCCACTCATGTCTCCCACCACCCCCACCCCCCAGCCACCATGGGCATCCCCCACCAGGCCCCCACTCATGTCCCCTATCACCCACACCCTCCAGCAGTGCAGGGGCAGCCTCCACCAGGCCCCCACTCATGTCCCCCACCACCCCCACCCCCCAGCCACCAGGGGCAGCCTCCACCAGGCCCCCACTCATGTCTTCCACCACCCCCACCCCCCAGCCACCATGAGCAGCCCCCCCAAGGCTCCCACCCATGTCCCCTATCACCCCCACCCCCCAGCAGTGCAGGGGCAGCCTCCACCAGGCCCCCACTCATGTCTCCCACCACCCCCACCCCCCAGCCACCAGGGGCAGCCTCCACCAGGCCCCCACTCATGTCTCCCACCCACCCCCACCCCCCAGCCACCATGGGTAGCCTCCACCAGGCCCCCACTCATGTCTCCCACCACCCCCACCCCCCAGCCACCATGGGCAGCCTCCACCAGGCCCCCACTCATGTCCCCTATCACCCCCACCCGCCAGCCACCATGGGCAGCCCCCACCAGGCCCCCACTCATGTCCCCTATCACCCCCACCCCCCAGCAGTGCAGGGGCAGCCTCCACCAGGCCCCCACTCATGTCTCCCACCACCCCACCCCCCAGACACCATGGGCAGCCTCCACCAGGCCCCCACCCACCCCCACCCCCCAGCCACCATGGGCAGCTTCCACCAGGCCCCCACTCATGTCTCCCACCACCCCCACCCCCCAGCCACCATGGTCAGCCTCCACCAGGCCCCCACTCATGTCTCCCACCCACCCCCACCCCCCAGCCACCATGGGCAGCCTCCACCAGGCCCCCACTCATGTCTCCCACCACCCCCACCCACCAGCCACCATGGGCAGCCCCCACCAGGCCCCCACTCATGTCCCCTATTACCCCCACCCCCCAGCCACCATGGGCAGCCCCCACCAGGCCCCCACCCATGTCTCCCACCACCCCACACCCCAGCCACCCTGGGCATCCCCTACCAGGCCCCCACTCATGTCTCCCACCGGCCCCCACCCCCCAGCCACCATGGGCAGCCCCCACCAGGCCCCCATTCATGTCCCCTATCACCCCCACCCCCCAGCCACCATGGGCAGCCCCCACCAGGCCCCCACTCATGTGTCCCACCAACCCCCCCGCCACCATGGGCAGCCCCCACCAGGCTCCCACCCATGTCCCCTATCACCCCCACCCCCCAGCAGTGCAGGGGCAGCCTCCACCAGGCCCCCACTCATGTCTCCCACCACCACCACCCCCAGCCACCAGGGGCAGCCTCCACCAGGCCCCCACTCATGTCCCCTATCACCCCCACCCCCCAGCCACCATGGGCATCCCCCACCTGGCCCCCACTCATGTCTCCCACCCACCCCCATCCCCCAGCCACCATGGGCAGCCCCCACTGGGCCCCCACTCATGTCCCCTATCACCCCCACCCCCCAGCCACCATGACAGCCCCACCAGGCCCCCACTCATGTCCCATATCACCCCCACCCCCCAGCCACCATGGGCAGCCCCCACCTGGCCCCCACTCATGTCTCCCACCCACCCCCATCCCCCAGCCACCATGGGCAGCCCCCACTGGGCCCCCACTCATGTCCCCTATCACCCCCACCCCCCAGCCACCATGACAGCCCCACCAGGCCCCCACTCATGTCCCATATCACCCCCACCCCCCAGCCACCATGGGCAGCCCCCACCAGGCCCCCACTCATGTCTCCCACCACCCCCACTCCCCAGCAGTGTGGGGCACCCTCCACCAGGCCCCCATCCATGTCTCCCACCACCCCCATCCCCCAGCCACCATGGGCATCCCCCACAAGGCCCCCACCCATGTCCCCTATCACCCCCACCCCCAGCAGTGCAGGGGCAGCCTCCACCAGGCCCCCACTCATGTCTCCCACCACCCCCACCCCCAGCCACCAGGGGCAGCCTACACCAGGCCCCCACTCATGTCCCCTATCACCCCCACCCCCCAGCCACCATGGGCATCCCCCACCTGGCCCCCACTCATGTCTCCCACCCACCCCCATCCCCCAGCCACCATGGGCAGCCCCCACTGGGCCCCCACTCATGTCCCCTATCACCCCCACCCCCCAGCCACCATGACAGCCCCACCAGGCCCCCACTCATGTCCCATATCACCCCCACCCCCCAGCCACCATGGGCAGCCCCCACCAGGCCCCCACTCATGTCTCCCACCACCCCCACTCCCCAGCAGTGTGGGGCACCCTCCACCAGGCCCCCATCCATGTCTCCCACCACCCCCACCCCCCAGCCACCATGGGCATCCCCCACAAGGCCCCCACCCATGTCCCCTATCACCCCCACCCCCCAGCAGTGCAGGGGCAGCCTCCACCAGGCCCCCACTCATGTCTCCCACCACCCCCACTCCCCCAGCAGTGTGGGGCACCCTCCACCAGGCCCCCACCCATGTCTCCCACCACCCCCACCCCCCAGCCACCATGGGCATCCCCCACCAGGCCCCCACTCATGTCTCCCACCCACCCCCACCCCCCAGCCACCATGGGCAGCCCCCACCAGGCCCCCACTCATGTCTCCTATCACCCCCACCCCCCAGCCACCATGGGCAGCCCCCACCAGGCCCCCACTCATGTGTCCCACCAACCCCCCCAGCCACCATGGGCAGCCCCCACCAGGCACCCACCCATGTCCCCTATCACCCCCACCCCCCAGCCACCATGGTCAGCCCCCACCAGGCCCCCACTCATGTCATGCCAGCCACCATGGGCAGCCCCCACCAGGCTCCCACCCATGTCCCCTATCACCCCCACCCCCCAGCAGTGCAGGGGCAGCCTCCACCAGGCCCCCACTCATGTCTCCCACCACCCCCACCCCCCAGCCACCATAGGCAGCCTCCACCAGGCCCCCACTCATGTCTCCCACCCACCCCCACCCCCCAGCCACTATGGACAGCCTCCATCAGGCCCACTCATGTCTCCCACCACCCCCACCCACCATCCACCATGGGCAGCCCCCACCAGGCCCCCACTCATGTCCCCTATCACCCCCAGCCACCATGGCCAGCCCCCACCAGGCCCCCACTCATGTCTTCCACCCACCCCCACCCCCCAGCCACCATGGGCAGCCCCCACCGGGCCCCCACTCATGTCCCCTATCACCCCCACCCCCAGCCACCATGACAGCCCCCACCAGGCCCCCACCCATGTCCCATATCACCCCCACCCCCCAGCCACCATGGGCAGCCCCCACCAGGCCCCCACTCATGTCTCCCACCACCCCCACTCCCCCAGCAGTGTGGGGCACCCTCCACCAGGCCCCCATCCATGTCTCCCACCACCCCCACCCCACAGCCACCATGGGCATCCCCCACAAGGCCCCCACCCATGTCCCCTATCACCCCCACCCCCCAGCAGTACAGGGGCAGCCTCCACCAGGCCCCCACTCATGTCTCCCACCACCCCCACTCCCCCTGCAGTGTGGGGCACCCTCCACCAGGCCCCCACTCATGTCTCCCACCACCCCCACCCCCCAGCCACCATGGGCATCCCCCACCAGGCCCCCACTCATGTCTCCCACCCACCCCCACCCCCCAGCCACCATGGGCAGCCCCCACTAGGCCCCCACTCATGTCCCCTATCACCCCCACCCCCCAGCCACCATGGGCAGCCCCCACCAGGCCCCCACTCATGTGTCCCACCAACCCCCCCAGCCACCATGGGCAGCCCCCACCAGGCTCCCACCCATGTCCCCTATCACCCCCACCCCCCAGCAGTGCAGGGGCAGCCTCCACCAGGCCCCCACTCATGTCTCCCACCACCCCCACCCCCAGCCACCAGGGGCAGCCTCCACCAGGCCCCCACGCATGTCCCCTATCACCCCCACCCCCCAGCCACCATGGGCATCCCCCACCAGGCCCCACTCATGTCTCCCACCCCCCCCAGCCACCACGGGCAGCCCCCACCAGGCCCCCACTCATGTCCCCTATCACCCCCACCCCCAGCCACCATGGGCAGCCCCCACCAGGCCCCCACTCATGTCTCCCACCCCCCCCCCAGCCACCATGGGCAGCCCCCACCAGGCTCCCACCCATGTCCCCTATCACCCCCACCCCCCAGCAGTGCAGGGGCAGCCTCCACCAGGCCCCCACTCATGTCTCCCACCACCCCCACCCCCCAGCCACCATGGGCAGCCTCCACCAGGCCCCCACTCATGTCTCGCACCCACCCCCACCCCCCAGCCACCATTTGCAGCCTCCACCAGGCCCCCACTCATGTCTCCCACCACCCCCACCCCCCAGCCACCATGGGCAGCCTCCACCAGGCCCCCATTCATGTCTCCCACCCACCCCCACCCCCCAGCCACTATGGGCAGCCTCCATCAGGCCCCCACTCATGTCTCCCACCACCCCCACCCACCAGCCACCATGGGCAGCCCCCACCAGGCCCCCACTCATGTCCCCTATCACCCCCACCCCCCAGCCACCATGGGCAGCCCCCACCAGGCCCCCACTCATGTCTCCCACCCACCCCCACCCTCCAGCCACCATGGGCAGCCCCCACCAGGCCCCCACTCATGTCTCCCACCACCCCCACTCCCCCAGCAGTGTGGGGCACCCTCCACCAGGCCCCCATCCATGTCTCCCACCACCCCCACCCCCCCAGCCACCATGGGCATCCCCCACCAGGCCCCCACTCATGTTCCCTATCACCCCCACCCCCCAGCAGTGCAGGGGCAGCCTCCACCAGGCCCCCACTCATGTCTCCCACCACCCCCACCCCCCAGCCACCAGGGGCAGCCTCCACCAGGCCCCCACTCATGTCTCCCACCCACCCCCACCCCCCAGCCACCATGGGCAGCCCCCACCAGGCTCCCACCCATGTCCCCTATCACCCCCACCCCCCAGCAGTGCAGGGGCAGCCTCCACCAGGCCCCCACTCATGTCTCCCACCACCCCCACTCCCCCAGCAGTGTGGGGCACCCTCCACCAGGCCCCCACCCATGTCTCCCACCACCCCCACCCCCCAGCCACCATGGGCATCCCCCACCAGGCCCCCACTCATGTCTCCCACCCACCCCCACCCCCCAGCCACCATGGGCAGCCCCCACCAGCCCCCCACTCATGTCTCCTATCACCCCCACCCCCCAGCCACCATGGGCAGCCCCCACCAGGCCCCCACTCATGTGTCCCACCAACCCCCCCAGCCACCATGGGCAGCCCCCACCAGGCTCCCACCCATGTCCCCTATCACCCCCACCCCCCAGCCACCATGGTCAGCCCCCACCAGGCCCCCACTCATGTCATGCCAGCCACCATGGGCAGCCCCCACCAGGCTCCCACCCATGTCCCCTATCACCCCCACCCCCCAGCAGTGCAGGGGCAGCCTCCACCAGGCCCCCACTCATGTCTCCCACCACCCCCACCCCCCAGCCACCATAGGCAGCCTCCACCAGGCCCCCACTCATGTCTCCCACCCACCCCCACCCCCCAGCCACTATGGACAGCCTCCATCAGGCCCACTCATGTCTCCCACCACCCCCACCCACCATCCACCATGGGCAGCCCCCACCAGGCCCCCACTCATGTCCCCTATCACCCCCAGCCACCATGGCCAGCCCCCACCAGGCCCCCACTCATGTCTTCCACCCACCCCCACCCCCCAGCCACCATGGGCAGCCCCCACCGGGCCCCCACTCATGTCCCCTATCACCCCCACCCCCCAGCCACCATGACAGCCCCCACCAGGCCCCCACTCATGTCCCATATCACCCCCACCCCCCAGCCACCATGGGCAGCCCCCACCAGGCCCCCACTCATGTCTCCCACCACCCCCACTCCCCCAGCAGTGTGGGGCACCCTCCACCAGGCCCCCATCCATGTCTCCCACCACCCCCACCCCACAGCCACCATGGGCATCCCCCACAAGGCCCCCACCCATGTCCCCTATCACCCCCACCCCCCAGCAGTACAGGGGCAGCCTCCACCAGGCCCCCACTCATGTCTCCCACCACCCCCACTCCCCCTGCAGTGTGGGGCACCCTCCACCAGGCCCCCACTCATGTCTCCCACCACCCCCACCCCCCAGCCACCATGGGCATCCCCCACCAGGCCCCCACTCATGTCTCCCACCCACCCCCACCCCCCAGCCACCATGGGCAGCCCCCACTAGGCCCCCACTCATGTCCCCTATCACCCCCACCCCCCAGCCACCATGGGCAGCCCCCACCAGGCCCCCACTCATGTGTCCCACCAACCCCCCCAGCCACCATGGGCAGCCCCCACCAGGCTCCCACCCATGTCCCCTATCACCCCCAACCCCCAGCAGTGCAGGGGCAGCCTCCACCAGGCCCCCACTCATGTCTCCCACCACCCCCACCCCCAGCCACCAGGGGCAGCCTCCACCAGGCCCCCACGCATGTCCCCTATCACCCCCACCCCCCAGCCACCATGGGCATCCCCCACCAGGCCCCACTCATGTCTCCCACCCCCCCCCAGCCACCATGGGCAGCCCCCACCAGGCCCCCACTCATGTCCCCTATCACCCCCACCCCCAGCCACCATGGGCAGCCCCCACCAGGCCCCCACTCATGTCTCCCACCCCCCCCCCCCAGCCACCATGGGCAGCCCCCACCAGGCTCCCACCCATGTCCCCTATCACCCCCACCCCCCAGCAGTGCAGGGGCAGCCTCCACCAGGCCCCCACTCATGTCTCCCACCACCCCCACCCCCCAGCCACCATGGGCAGCCTCCACCAGGCCCCCACTCATGTCTCGCACCCACCCCCACCCCCCAGCCACCATTTGCAGCCTCCACCAGGCCCCCACTCATGTCTCCCACCACCCCCACCCCCCAGCCACCATGGGCAGCCTCCACCAGGCCCCCATTCATGTCTCCCACCCACCCCCACCCCCCAGCCACTATGGGCAGCCTCCATCAGGCCCCCACTCATGTCTCCCACCACCCCCACCCACCAGCCACCATGGGCAGCCCCCACCAGGCCCCCACTCATGTCCCCTATCACCCCCACCCCCCAGCCACCATGGGCAGCCCCCACCAGGCCCCCACTCATGTCTCCCACCCACCCCCACCCTCCAGCCACCATGGGCAGCCCCCACCAGGCCCCCACTCATGTCTCCCACCACCCCCACTCCCCCAGCAGTGTGGGGCACCCTCCACCAGGCCCCCATCCATGTCTCCCACCACCCCCACCCCCCAGCCACCATGGGCATCCCCCACCAGGCCCCCACTCATGTTCCCTATCACCCCCACCCCCCAGCAGTGCAGGGGCAGCCTCCACCAGGCCCCCACTCATGTCTCCCACCACCCCCACCCCCCAGCCACCAGGGGCAGCCTCCACCAGGCCCCCACTCATGTCTCCCACCCACCCCCACCCCCCAGCCACCATGGGCAGCCCCCACCAGGCTCCCACCCATGTCCCCTATCACCCCCACCCCCCAGCAGTGCAGGGGCAGCCTCCACCAGGCCCCCACTCATGTCTCCCACCACCCCCACCCCCCAGCCACCATGGGCAGCCTCCACCAGGCCCTCACTCATGTCCCCTATCACCCCCACCCCCCAGCCACCATGAGCAGCCCCCCCAAGGCTCCCACCCATGTCCCCTATCACCCCCACCCCCCAGCAGTGCAGGGGCAGCCTCCACCAGGCCCCCACTCATGTCTCCCACCACCCCCACCCCCCAGCCACCAGGGGCAGCCTCCACCAGGCCCCCACTCATGCCTCCCACCCACCCCCACCCCCCAGCCACCATGGGCAGCCTCCACCAGGCCCCCACTCATGTCTCCTATCACCCCCACCCCCCAGCCACCATGGGCAGCCCCCACCAGGCCCCCACTCATGTGTCCCACCAACCCCCCCAGCCACCATGGGCAGCCCCCACCAGGCTCCCACCCATGTCCCCTATCACCCCCACCCCCCAGCCACCATGGTCAGCCCCCACCAGGCCCCCACTCATGTCATGCCAGCCACCATGGGCAGCCCCCACCAGGCTCCCAACCATGTCCCCTATCACCCCCACCCCCCAGCAGTGCAGGGGCAGCCTCCACCAGGCCCCCACTCATGTCTCCCACCACCCCCACCCCCCAGCCACCATAGGCAGCCTCCACCAGGCCCCCACTCATGTCTCCCACCCACCCCCACCCCCCAGCCACTATGGACAGCCTCCATCAGGCCCACTCATGTCTCCCACCACCCCCACCCACCATCCACCATGGGCAGCCCCCACCAGGCCCCCACTCATGTCCCCTATCACCCCCAGCCACCATGGCCAGCCCCCACCAGGCCCCCACTCATGTCTTCCACCCACCCCCACCCCCCAGCCACCATGGGCAGCCCCCACCGGGCCCCCACTCATGTCCCCTATCACCCCCACCCCCCAGCCACCATGACAGCCCCCACCAGGCCCCCACTCATGTCCCATATCACCCCCACCCCCCAGCCACCATGGGCAGCCCCCACCAGGCCCCCACTCATGTCTCCCACCACCCCCACTCCCCCAGCAGTGTGGGGCACCCTCCACCAGGCCACCATCCATGTCTCCCACCACCCCCACCCCACAGCCACCATGGGCATCCCCACAAGGCCCCCACCCTTGTCCCCTATCACCCCCACCCCCCAGCAGTACAGGGGCAGCCTCCACCAGGCCCCCACTCATGTCTCCCACCACCCCCCACTCCCCCTGCAGTGTGGGGCACCCTCCACCAGGCCCCCACTCATGTCTCCCACCACCCCCACCCCCCAGCCACCATGGGCATCCCCCACCAGGCCCCCACTCATGTCTCCCACCCACCCCCACCCCCCAGCCACCATGGGCAGCCCCCACTAGGCCCCCACTCATGTCCCCTATCACCCCCACCCCCCAGCCACCATGGGCAGCCCCCACCAGGCCCCCACTCATGTGTCCCACCAACCCCCCCAGCCACCATGGGCAGCCCCCACCAGGCTCCCACCCATGTCCCCTATCACCCCCACCCCCCAGCAGTGCAGGGGCAGCCTCCACCAGGCCCCCACTCATGTCTCCCACCACCCCCACCCCCAGCCACCAGGGGCAGCCTCCACCAGGCCCCCACTCATGTCCCCTATCACCCCCACCCCCCAGCCACCATGGGCATCCCCCACCAGGCCCCACTCATGTCTCCCACCCCCCCAGCCACCATGGGCAGCCCCCACCAGGCCCCCACTCATGTCCCCTATCACCCCCACCCCCAGCCACCATGGGCATCCCCCACCAGGCCCCCACTCATGTCTCCCACCCCCCCCCCAGCCACCATGGGCAGCCCCCACCAGGCTCCCACCCATGTCCCCTATCACCCCCACCCCCCAGCAGTGCAGGGGCAGCCTCCACCAGGCCCCCACTCATGTCTCCCACCACCCCCACCCCCCAGCCACCATGGGCAGCCTCCACCAGGCCCCCACTCATGTCTCGCACCCACCCCCACCCCCCAGCCACCATTTGCAGCCTCCACCAGGCCCCCACTCATGTCTCCCACCACCCCCACCCCCCAGCCACCATGGGCAGCCTCCACCAGGCCCCCATTCATGTCTCCCACCCACCCCCACCCCCCAGCCACTATGGGCAGCCTCCATCAGGCCCCCACTCATGTCTCCCACCACCCCCACCCACCAGCCACCATGGGCAGCCCCCACCAGGCCCCCACTCATGTCCCCTATCACCCCCACCCCCCAGCCACCATGGGCAGCCCCCACCAGGCCCCCACTCATGTCTCCCACCCACCCCCACCCTCCAGCCACCATGGGCAGCCCCCACCAGGCCCCCACTCATGTCTCCCACCACCCCCACTCCCCCAGCAGTGTGGGGCACCCTCCACCAGGCCCCCATCCATGTCTCCCACCACCCCCACCCCCCAGCCACCATGGGCATCCCCCACCAGGCCCCCACTCATGTTCCCTATCACCCCCACCCCCCAGCAGTGCAGGGGCAGCCTCCACCAGGCCCCCACTCATGTCTCCCACCACCCCCACCCCCCAGCCACCAGGGGCAGCCTCCACCAGGCCCCCACTCATGTCTCCCACCCACCCCCACCCCCCAGCCACCATGGGCAGCCCCCACCAGGCTCCCACCCATGTCCCCTATCACCCCCACCCCCCAGCAGTGCAGGGGCAGCCTCCACCAGGCCCCCACTCATGTCTCCCACCACCCCCACCCCCCAGCCACCATGGGCAGCCTCCACCAGGCCCTCACTCATGTCCCCTATCACCCCCACCCCCCAGCCACCATGAGCAGCCCCCCCAAGGCTCCCACCCATGTCCCCTATCACCCCCACCCCCCAGCAGTGCAGGGGCAGCCTCCACCAGGCCCCCACTCATGTCTCCCACCACCCCCACCCCCCAGCCACCAGGGGCAGCCTCCACCAGGCCCCCACTCATGTCTCCCACCCACCCCCACCCCCCAGCCACCATGGGCAGCCTCCACCAGGCCCCCACTCATGTCTCCCACCACCCCCACCCCCCAGCCACCATGGGCAGCCTCCACCAGGCCCCCACTCATGTCCCCTATCACCCCCACCCGCCAGCCACCATGGGCAGCCCCCACCAGGCCCCCACTCATGTCCCCTATCACCCCCACCCCCCAGCAGTGCAGGGGCAGCCTCCACCAGGCCCCCACTCATGTCTCCCACCACCCCACCCCCCAGACACCATGGGCAGCCTCCACCAGGCCCCCACCCACCCCCACCCCCCAGCCACCATGGGCAGCTTCCACCAGGCCCCCACTCATGTCTCCCACCACCCCCACCCCCCAGCCACCATGGTCAGCCTCCACCAGGCCCCCACTCATGTCTCCCACCCACCCCCACCCCCCAGCCACCATGGGCAGCCTCCACCAGGCCCCCACTCATGTCTCCCACCACCCCCACCCACCAGCCACCACGGGCAGCCCCCACCAGGCCCCCACTCATGTCCCCTATTACCCCCACCCCCCAGCCACCATGGGCAGCCCCCACCAGGCCCCCACCCATGTCTCCCACCACCCCACACCCCAGCCACCATGGGCATCCCCTACCAGGCCCCCACTCATGTCTCCCACCGGCCCCCACCCCCCAGCCACCATGGGCAGCCCCCACCAGGCCCCCATTCATGTCCCCTATCACCCCCACCCCCCAGCCACCATGGGCAGCCCCCACCAGGCCCCCACTCATGTGTCCCACCAACCCCCCCGCCACCATGGGCAGCCCCCACCAGGCTCCCACCCATGTCCCCTATCACCCCCACCCCCCAGCAGTGCAGGGGCAGCCTCCACCAGGCCCCCACTCATGTCTCCCACCACCCCCACCCCCAGCCACCAGGGGCAGCCTCCACCAGGCCCCCACTCATGTCCCCTATCACCCCCACCCCCCAGCCACCATGGGCATCCCCCACCTGGCCCCCACTCATGTCTCCCACCCACCCCCATTCCCCAGCCACCATGGGCAGCCCCCACTGGGCCCCCACTCATGTCCCCTATCACCCCCACCCCCCAGCCACCATGACAGCCCCACCAGGCCCCCACTCATGTCCCATATCACCCCCACCCCCCAGCCACCATGGGCAGCCCCCACCAGGCCCCCACTCATGTCTCCCACCACCCCCACTCCCCAGCAGTGTGGGGCACCCTCCACCAGGCCCCCATCCATGTCTCCCACCACCCCCACCCCCCAGCCACCATGGGCATCCCCCACAAGGCCCCCACCCATGTCCCCTATCACCCCCACCCCCCAGCAGTGCAGGGGCAGCCTCCACCAGGCCCCCACTCATGTCTCCCACCACCCCCACTCCCCCAGCAGTGTGGGGCACCCTCCACCAGGCCCCCACCCATGTCTCCCACCACCCCCACCCCCCAGCCACCATGGGCATCCCCCACCAGGCCCCCACTCATGTCTCCCACCCACCCCCACCCCCCAGCCACCATGGGCAGCCCCCACCAGGCCCCCACTCATGTCTCCTATCACCCCCACCCCCCAGCCACCATGGGCAGCCCCCACCAGGCCCCCACTCATGTGTCCCACCAACCCCCCCAGCCACCATGGGCAGCCCCCACCAGGCTCCCACCCATGTCCCCTATCACCCCCACCCCCCAGCCACCATGGGCAGCCCCCACCAGGCCCCCACTCATGTCATGCCAGCCACCATGGGCAGCCCCCACCAGGCTCCCACCCATGTCCCCTATCACCCCCATCCCCCAGCAGTGCAGGGGCAGCCTCCACCAGGCCCCCACTCATGTCTCCCACCACCCCCACCCCCCAGCCACCATAGGCAGCCTCCACCAGGCCCCCACTCATGTCTCCCACCCACCCCCAGCCACCATGGGCAGCCCCCACCAGGCCCCCACTCATGTCCCCTATCACCCCCAGCCACCATGGCCAGCCCCCACCAGGCCCCCACTCATGTCTTCCACCCACCCCCACCCCCCAGCCACCATGGGCTGCCCCCACCGGGCCCCCACTCATGTCCCCTATCACCCCCACCCCCCAGCCACCATGACAGCCCCCACCAGGCCCCCACTCATGTCCCATATCACCCCCACCCCCCAGCCACCATGGGCAGCCCCCACCAGGCCCCCACTCATGTCTCCCACCACCCCCACTCCCCCAGCAGTGTGGGGCACCCTCCACCAGGCCCCCATCCATGTCTCCCACCACCCCCACCCCCCGGCCACCATGGGCATCCCCCACAAGGCCCCCACCCATGTCCCCTATCACCCCCACCCCCCAGCAGTGCAGGGGCAGCCTCCACCAGGCCCCCACTCATGTCTCCCACCACCCCCACTCCCCCTGCAGTGTGGGGCACCCTCCACCAGGCCCCCACTCATGTCTCCCACCACCCCCACCCCCCAGCCACCATGGGCATCCCCCACCAGGCCCCCACTCATGTCTCCCACCCACCCCCACCCCCCAGCCACCATGGGCAGCCCCCACTAGGCCCCCACTCATGTCCCCTATCACCCCCACCCCCCAGCCACCATGGGCAGCCCCCACCAGGCCCCCACTCATGTGTCCCACCAACCCCCCCAGCCACCATGGGCAGCCCCCACCAGGCTCCCACCCATGTCCCCTATCACCCCCACCCCCCAGCAGTGCAGGGGCAGCCTCCACCAGGCCCCCACTCATGTCTCCCACCACCCCCACCCCCAGCCACCAGGGGCAGCCTCCACCAGGCCCCCACTCATGTCCCCTATCACCCCCACCCCCCAGCCACCATGGGCATCCCCCACCAGGCCCCACTCATGTCTCCCACCCCCCCCCAGCCACCATGGGCAGCCCCCACCAGGCCCCCACTCATGTCCCCTATCACCCCCACCCCCCAGCCACCATGGGCAGCCCCCACCAGGCCCCCACTCATGTCTCCCACCCCCCCCAGCCACCATGGGCAGCCCCCACCAGGCTCCCACCCATGTCCCCTATCACCCCCACCCCCCAGCAGTGCAGGGGCAGCCTCCACCAGGCCCCCACTCATGTCTCCCACCATCCCCACCCCCCAGCCACCATGGGCAGCCTCCACCAGGCCCCCACTCATGTCTCCCACCCACCCCCACCCCCCAGCCACCATTTGCAGCCTCCACCAGGCCCCCACTCATGTCTCCCACCACCCCCACCCCCCAGCCACCATGGGCAGCCTCCACCAGGCCCCCATTCATGTCTCCCACCCACCCCCACCCCCCAGCCACTATGGGCAGCCTCCATCAGGCCCCCACTCATGTCTCCCACCACCCCCACCCACCAGCCACCATGGGCAGCCCCCACCAGGCCCCCACTCATGTCTCCCACCACCCCCACTCCCCCAGCAGTGTGGGGCACCCTCCACCAGGCCACCATCCATGTCTCCCACCACCCCCACCCCACAGCCACCATGGGCATCCCCACAAGGCCCCCACCCTTGTCCCCTATCACCCCCACCCCCCAGCAGTACAGGGGCAGCCTCCACCAGGCCCCCACTCATGTCTCCCACCACCCCCCACTCCCCCTGCAGTGTGGGGCACCCTCCACCAGGCCCCCACTCATGTCTCCCACCACCCCCACCCCCCAGCCACCATGGGCATCCCCCACCAGGCCCCCACTCATGTCTCCCACCCACCCCCACCCCCCAGCCACCATGGGCAGCCCCCACTAGGCCCCCACTCATGTCCCCTATCACCCCCACCCCCCAGCCACCATGGGCAGCCCCCACCAGGCCCCCGCTCATGTGTCCCACCAACCCCCCCAGCCACCATGGGCAGCCCCCACCAGGCTCCCACCCATGTCCCCTATCACCCCCACCCCCCAGCAGTGCAGGGGCAGCCTCCACCAGGCCCCCACTCATGTCTCCCACCACCCCCACCCCCAGCCACCAGGGGCAGCCTCCACCAGGCCCCCACTCATGTCCCCTATCACCCCCACCCCCCAGCCACCATGGGCATCCCCCACCAGGCCCCACTCATGTCTCCCACCCCCCCAGCCACCATGGGCAGCCCCCACCAGGCCCCCACTCATGTCCCCTATCACCCCCACCCCCAGCCACCATGGGCAGCCCCCACCAGGCCCCCACTCATGTCTCCCACCCCCCCCCAGCCACCATGGGCAGCCCCCACCAGGCTCCCACCCATGTCCCCTATCACCCCCACCCCCCAGCAGTGCAGGGGCAGCCTCCACCAGGCCCCCACTCATGTCTCCCACCACCCCCACCCCCCAGCCACCATGGGCAGCCTCCACCAGGCCCCCACTCATGTCTCGCACCCACCCCCACCCCCCAGCCACCATTTGCAGCCTCCACCAGGCCCCCACTCATGTCTCCCACCACCCCCACCCCCCAGCCACCATGGGCAGCCTCCACCAGGCCCCCATTCATGTCTCCCACCCACCCCCACCCCCCAGCCACTATGGGCAGCCTCCATCAGGCCCCCACTCATGTCTCCCACCACCCCCACCCACCAGCCACCATGGGCAGCCCCCACCAGGCCCCCACTCATGTCCCCTATCACCCCCACCCCCCAGCCACCATGGGCAGCCCCCACCAGGCCCCCACTCATGTCTCCCACCCACCCCCACCCTCCAGCCACCATGGGCAGCCCCCACCAGGCCCCCACTCATGTCTCCCACCACCCCCACTCCCCCAGCAGTGTGGGGCACCCTCCACCAGGCCCCCATCCATGTCTCCCACCACCCCCACCCCCCAGCCACCATGGGCATCCCCCACCAGGCCCCCACTCATGTTCCCTATCACCCCCACCCCCCAGCAGTGCAGGGGCAGCCTCCACCAGGCCCCCACTCATGTCTCCCACCACCCCCACCCCCCAGCCACCAGGGGCAGCCTCCACCAGGCCCCCACTCATGTCTCCCACCCACCCCCACCCCCCAGCCACCATGGGCAGCCCCCACCAGGCTCCCACCCATGTCCCCTATCACCCCCACCCCCCAGCAGTGCAGGGGCAGCCTCCACCAGGCCCCCACTCATGTCTCCCACCACCCCCACCCCCCAGCCACCATGGGCAGCCTCCACCAGGCCCTCACTCATGTCCCCTATCACCCCCACCCCCCAGCCACCATGAGCAGCCCCCCCAAGGCTCCCACCCATGTCCCCTATCACCCCCACCCCCCAGCAGTGCAGGGGCAGCCTCCACCAGGCCCCCACTCATGTCTCCCACCACCCCCACCCCCCAGCCACCAGGGGCAGCCTCCACCAGGCCCCCACTCATGTCTCCCACCCACCCCCACCCCCCAGCCACCATGGGCAGCCTCCACCAGGCCCCCACTCATGTCTCCCACCACCCCCACCCCCCAGCCACCATGGGCAGCCTCCACCAGGCCCCCACTCATGTCCCCTATCACCCCCACCCGCCAGCCACCATGGGCAGCCCCCACCAGGCCCCCACTCATGTCCCCTATCACCCCCACCCCCCAGCAGTGCAGGGGCAGCCTCCACCAGGCCCCCACTCATGTCTCCCACCACCCCACCCCCCAGACACCATGGGCAGCCTCCACCAGGCCCCCACCCACCCCCACCCCCCAGCCACCATGGGCAGCTTCCACCAGGCCCCCACTCATGTCTCCCACCACCCCCACCCCCCAGCCACCATGGTCAGCCTCCACCAGGCCCCCACTCATGTCTCCCACCCACCCCCACCCCCCAGCCACCATGGGCAGCCTCCACCAGGCCCCCACTCATGTCTCCCACCACCCCCACCCACCAGCCACCACGGGCAGCCCCCACCAGGCCCCCACTCATGTCCCCTATTACCCCCACCCCCCAGCCACCATGGGCAGCCCCCACCAGGCCCCCACCCATGTCTCCCACCACCCCACACCCCAGCCACCATGGGCATCCCCTACCAGGCCCCCACTCATGTCTCCCACCGGCCCCCACCCCCCAGCCACCATGGGCAGCCCCCACCAGGCCCCCATTCATGTCCCCTATCACCCCCACCCCCCAGCCACCATGGGCAGCCCCCACCAGGCCCCCACTCATGTGTCCCACCAACCCCCCCGCCACCATGGGCAGCCCCCACCAGGCTCCCACCCATGTCCCCTATCACCCCCACCCCCCAGCAGTGCAGGGGCAGCCTCCACCAGGCCCCCACTCATGTCTCCCACCACCCCCACCCCCAGCCACCAGGGGCAGCCTCCACCAGGCCCCCACTCATGTCCCCTATCACCCCCACCCCCCAGCCACCATGGGCATCCCCCACCTGGCCCCCACTCATGTCTCCCACCCACCCCCATTCCCCAGCCACCATGGGCAGCCCCCACTGGGCCCCCACTCATGTCCCCTATCACCCCCACCCCCCAGCCACCATGACAGCCCCACCAGGCCCCCACTCATGTCCCATATCACCCCCACCCCCCAGCCACCATGGGCAGCCCCCACCAGGCCCCCACTCATGTCTCCCACCACCCCCACTCCCCAGCAGTGTGGGGCACCCTCCACCAGGCCCCCATCCATGTCTCCCACCACCCCCACCCCCCAGCCACCATGGGCATCCCCCACAAGGCCCCCACCCATGTCCCCTATCACCCCCACCCCCCAGCAGTGCAGGGGCAGCCTCCACCAGGCCCCCACTCATGTCTCCCACCACCCCCACTCCCCCAGCAGTGTGGGGCACCCTCCACCAGGCCCCCACCCATGTCTCCCACCACCCCCACCCCCCAGCCACCATGGGCATCCCCCACCAGGCCCCCACTCATGTCTCCCACCCACCCCCACCCCCCAGCCACCATGGGCAGCCCCCACCAGGCCCCCACTCATGTCTCCTATCACCCCCACCCCCCAGCCACCATGGGCAGCCCCCACCAGGCCCCCACTCATGTGTCCCACCAACCCCCCCAGCCACCATGGGCAGCCCCCACCAGGCTCCCACCCATGTCCCCTATCACCCCCACCCCCCAGCCACCATGGGCAGCCCCCACCAGGCCCCCACTCATGTCATGCCAGCCACCATGGGCAGCCCCCACCAGGCTCCCACCCATGTCCCCTATCACCCCCATCCCCCAGCAGTGCAGGGGCAGCCTCCACCAGGCCCCCACTCATGTCTCCCACCACCCCCACCCCCCAGCCACCATAGGCATCCTCCACCAGGCCCCCACTCATGTCTCCCACCCACCCCCAGCCACCATGGGCAGCCCCCACCAGGCCCCCACTCATGTCCCCTATCACCCCCAGCCACCATGGCCAGCCCCCACCAGGCCCCCACTCATGTCTTCCACCCACCCCCACCCCCCAGCCACCATGGGCTGCCCCCACCGGGCCCCCACTCATGTCCCCTATCACCCCCACCCCCCAGCCACCATGACAGCCCCCACCAGGCCCCCACTCATGTCCCATATCACCCCCACCCCCCAGCCACCATGGGCAGCCCCCACCAGGCCCCCACTCATGTCTCCCACCACCCCCACTCCCCCAGCAGTGTGGGGCACCCTCCACCAGGCCCCCATCCATGTCTCCCACCACCCCCACCCCCCGGCCACCATGGGCATCCCCCACAAGGCCCCCACCCATGTCCCCTATCACCCCCACCCCCCAGCAGTGCAGGGGCAGCCTCCACCAGGCCCCCACTCATGTCTCCCACCACCCCCACTCCCCCTGCAGTGTGGGGCACCCTCCACCAGGCCCCCACTCATGTCTCCCACCACCCCCACCCCCCAGCCACCATGGGCATCCCCCACCAGGCCCCCACTCATGTCTCCCACCCACCCCCACCCCCCAGCCACCATGGGCAGCCCCCACTAGGCCCCCACTCATGTCCCCTATCACCCCCACCCCCCAGCCACCATGGGCAGCCCCCACCAGGCCCCCACTCATGTGTCCCACCAACCCCCCCAGCCACCATGGGCAGCCCCCACCAGGCTCCCACCCATGTCCCCTATCACCCCCACCCCCCAGCAGTGCAGGGGCAGCCTCCACCAGGCCCCCACTCATGTCTCCCACCACCCCCACCCCCAGCCACCAGGGGCAGCCTCCACCAGGCCCCCACTCATGTCCCCTATCACCCCCACCCCCCAGCCACCATGGGCATCCCCCACCAGGCCCCACTCATGTCTCCCACCCCCCCCCAGCCACCATGGGCAGCCCCCACCAGGCCCCCACTCATGTCCCCTATCACCCCCACCCCCCAGCCACCATGGGCAGCCCCCACCAGGCCCCCACTCATGTCTCCCACCCCCCCCAGCCACCATGGGCAGCCCCCACCAGGCTCCCACCCATGTCCCCTATCACCCCCACCCCCCAGCAGTGCAGGGGCAGCCTCCACCAGGCCCCCACTCATGTCTCCCACCACCCCCACCCCCCAGCCACCATGGGCAGCCTCCACCAGGCCCCCACTCATGTCTCCCACCCACCCCCACCCCCCAGCCACCATTTGCAGCCTCCACCAGGCCCCCACTCATGTCTCCCACCACCCCCACCCCCCAGCCACCATGGGCAGCCTCCACCAGGCCCCCATTCATGTCTCCCACCCACCCCCACCCCCCAGCCACTATGGGCAGCCTCCATCAGGCCCCCACTCATGTCTCCCACCACCCCCACCCACCAGCCACCATGGGCAGCCCCCACCAGGCCCCCACTCATGTCCCCTATCACCCCCACCCCCCAGCCACCATGGGCAGCCCCCACCAGGCCCCCACTCATGTCTCCCACCCACCCCCACCCCCCAGCCACCATGGGCAGCCCCCACCAGGCCCCCACTCATGTCTCCCACCACCCCCACTCCCCCAGCAGTGTGGGGCACCCTCCACCAGGCCCCCATCCATGTCTCCCACCACCCCCACCCCCCAGCCACCATGGGCATCCCCCACCAGGCCCCCACTCATGTTCCCTATCACCCCCACCCCCCAGCAGTGCAGGGGCAGCCTCCACCAGGCCCCCACTCATGTCTCCCACCACCCCCACCCCCCAGCCACCAGGGGCAGCCTCCACCAGGCCCCCACTCATGTCTCCCACCCACCCCCACCCCCAGCCACCATGGGCAGCCCCCACCAGGCTCCCACCCATGTCCCCTATCACCCCCACCCCCCAGCAGTGCAGGGGCAGCCTCCACCAGTCCCCCACTCATGTCTCCCACCACCCCCACCCCCCAGCCACCATGGGCAGCCTCCACCAGGCCCTCACTCATGTCCCCTATCACCCCCACCCCCCAGCCACCATGGGCAGCCCCCACCAGGCCCCCACTCATGTCCCCTATCACCCCCACCCCCCAGCAGTGCATGGGCAGCCTCCACCAGGCCCCCACTCATGTCTCCCACCACCCCCACCCCCCAGCCACCATGGGCAGCCTCCACCAGGCCCCCACTCATGTCTCCCACCCACCCCCACCCCCCAGCCACCATGGGCAGCCCCCACCAGGCCCCCACTCATGTCCCCTATCACCCCCACCCCCCAGCCACCATGGGCAGCCCCCACCAGGCCCACACTCATGTCCCCACTCACCCCCACCCCCCAGCAGTTCAGGGGCAGCCTCCACCAGGCCCCCACCCATGTCTCCCACCACCCCCACCCCCCAGCCACCATGGGCAGCCCCACCAGGCTCCCACCCATGTCCCCTATCACCCCCACCCCCCAGCAGTGCAGGGGCAGCCTCCACCAGGCCCCCACTCATGTCTCCCACCACCCCCACCCCCCAGCCACCATGGTCAGCCTCCACCACGCCCCCACTCATGTCTCCCACCCACCCCCACCCCCCAGCCACCATGGGCAGCCTCCACCAGGCCCCCACTCATGTCCCCCTACCCACAGGCCCTGACAATCCTCAAGCATGGGCCTCATGGCCAGCCACCACAGCCCAAAGACACAGCCAAGTATTACATGCGCCCATGATACTACTCCAATGTAAACAATGTAAATCAACACATGTGTCACACACACACACAATGGTTGCAAGAGAACCTGAAAACCCATATTATGACATGCATGAAAACAATGAGATGAAACCACACATCGAAGAATTAAAAAATCCAAATAATGTATTAATAACAACAGTAATGGCAAACAAAATTAAACAAAATACACAAGTAAAAAAAAACAAAATTAAGCTGGCTGTCCCTTTTCAAATTAAAATCAATAAATGACAATCCAAAAAAATGTCTTCCAAAGTTCAACTCCATAAAAAGGAAATGAAGGGAAAAAAGAAATAGAAAACCACTGCTCCATGGGAAAAAATATTCATAGTAAAAAAAATTTCCAAATCCAAAGTCCAACTATGTACAAAGTATTCAGGGTCCATCATCCCAAGAGAAGAAATGAAACCTACCAAAAAACCTATCTAAAATGGGACTATATACAAAAGGTGGAGCAGTGTCCGTCGACTCCGAATAAAAATAAACTATAAAGGAAACCCATCACTAAATAACTATATACAATGGCGGCGGGCCAGTCCAGCGACTCACTTAGTGGTGTTCCGGGCCAGGGCATCATCAAACTCCTTGTCTATGTCCCGGAGGCGGTCCTGTTCCATGGCCCCGAGGGTCCGCAGGGACGCCGACATGTTCACCTCCAACTCCCTGCGGATTGCCTCGAGGCACTCGGCCCGCCTCAGGGCCCTCCGCATGGAGTTCTCTGCCCTGACCATCGTGAGCCGCGCCTCTTCCGCCCGCCGCCGCTCCGCATCTATGGCGTGGCCCAACCGCTGCCACACAGAAGACACTTCCCATCCAGGGTCCTCCTGCCCTCCGGCCGATGCCTGCCCCTCCGATGTTGAAGGCCCCGAGCTATCGTGGCTCCCACCTACAGCCTCCTGCTGCTGCGGCTGCTGCTGTCCATGTGCCCTGTCCGATGGTGCCTGCACATCCTCCTCCAGCTGGGGTGCAGTCGTTGATGTGGCCACCCATGCTGGACGTCCGACTCCCGACTGTGGCAGGGATCTGTTGTCCACCGGCCTGGCCGCACGGTCGGAGGCAGCTCCACAGGGCACCCAGGTGACACATGGGTGGGAAGATGGCATGGAGGACGACTGGGGCATAGGGGGTTCCGTGGAGGAGGGGGTCGGAACAAGGTCCAGGAAACGGAGGAATCCAGCCCTGGTGAGCTGTCCCAGTGGGTCAACGCAGTCAACGAGCCATGCGAGAGGACGTGCAGACTCATCATGAAAAGACTGCAGGTCAGCTCGCATGGCCCGTTGACGCAACACCACCCCACCCTGGACAGGCTCAACCTGGTGCAGGATAGCCACATCGGCAGGGAGAGGAAGGCCAGGTGTTGTAAGCCAATCCCCTCCCTGAGAACGGGTCTGGAGGTAGGCATCCCCGCTGGTGCAAGATGATGCAGTGACAGGAGCAGGGACAGGATTGCACACAGGCACCTCCGCGGCGGCCTGTGCTGCCTCTTGTCCCAGATCCTGCACTGCACCACTAGCACCCCTGGAATCCCCACCTCCAGACCCCGCCTCTGTCGCTTGCACGGCCTCCTCCTCCTCCAAACCCCCCACCAACCTGGATGACTCCGTGCCATCTTCCTCCGTTGGGCCCTCTGGGGTCCCAGCTGCCCCTTCTGCTGCCGAGGAGTCCAACTCCAACCTCTGCCTCTTGGACCTCCCCTCAGCAGCTGCGGCCTGGGACACGGCACCGGACTCCTCACTCCCCGACGAGATCAGAACCTGGGAGGGGATCCGGGCCTTGCGTCTCCGGCTGGTGGTGCGACCTCTGCCGCTGTGCTCCACAGCACCTTCTCCGCCCTCTTCATCAGTTGACGCTGCAGACAGGGAGAAAGAAAACACAGGCATCAGGGCACTGTCCAATGGACTCATACACACATGACAGTGATACATGAGTGGCATTGGTAAACCTCAGACATGGCATCCCAATCCCCAACACACATGTCATTTCAACTTGCACACATGAGCCATACCACAGCCATATTGCAACAGCCAGCACCATCCATTCACATACAACAGCATGAGCAGCCAAAGGTCATCCACACATCACATGCAACATAGGGAGTACACTACACATGCACACACACCACCAAACTTGCATGCATGTGTACACCTCCGCCAACTGTCGCAGTGTTCCGATCGACATCCATGTCACACCTGACAATCATTCCTCCACATCCTGTGCCATGCAAGCCCACACACACAAGCACCATCCATGTGTCACACATGAGACCCCTCGCATGTGTCACCCTCACGGCCCTGTACACCCCCCCCTACTTGCCCACATAAAAATACATGTTCAACCTGCACACTCCTGGCACATCACACGCACAGCTTACAATCAGTATGCATGTACACTTACCGCTCGACTCCAGACGGGTCTGCCTCTCAAGGACCTGGACGTGGAGCGCTGGGGATATGCGTTCCAGGACCCTCATCTGATCTTCCGACAAGTGGCCCCGGCGCCCCTTAGCATCCGCTGCCTTCAGGAGGCGCCGGGCCTTGTTGAGGGTACTGGACCTGAAGTCCTCCCAGCGCTTCCTGACACATTCGTAGTCGCGGACTGACACCTCCTCCGCGTTGATGGCAGTCACGATGTCCATCCAGATCCGAGTCCGTCCTTCCTTGTCGGCGCGCAACCTTCCGAAGAGGGCATCATACTGCGCCAGGACATGCTCCACCAGGACACCAACCTCGGTGGCAGTGAAGCTGGTGACCCCCTGCCTCCTTGGCCGGGGGTTGCCACTGGTGCCAGATGTTGCAGTGCCCGACATGGCAACCCCAGAGGCAGGAGTGGGAGGGCACCTGGGTCCTGGGGCTGGGCTGTGGGGTGATGGAAAAGCAGTCGGGAGTCTTCGGTTCCAGCAGGGGTGGTCACAGCAACAGCACCCCTGGCTGATGTGCAGGCAGCAAATGGCAGGGCACGTGGGCAGCAGGCAGTCAGGCAGCAGCAGATGGCAGATGGGAGCGTGCTCAGGGCTCTGGGGGGCAGTAATTCGGCCTTCGGGGCAGGAGCGTGGTCTTCCGTGTGTGAACGTGTGGCCAGTTTGAGACAGAGTGATTTTACACGTGAAAATCCAGCACGTCTGCGTGTAATTCAAGGAAAGGCCCTTAGCGCGTAAGCGCGTCAGCACACGTCTGTACATTCATTGGCCCAAAGGCCACCAGCGTATGCGCGTCTATGAAGTCACTTGCACGTTGAATATGGCACACGTTTGAAATGTTGCGTGTAAAAAAAATGGAAGACACGTCCGAGTGTCAAAGCGTGTAATTGGTGGAAATGGCCTTAGCACGTACACGCGGAAGTGACAAAGCGTGTAACTGGTGGAACTGGACCTAGCGCGTACACGCGGAAGTGACGCTGGACGTGTGGGCCTGCATAAAAGGTACGTGTAGAACACCATTTCCTTGTACGTGCTTTTCGTGGAGAGCGAGTGGGTGAAATCCGTACTTCTTGTCGTTTCACACGCGATTTACTTCACAATGTTTCAAGTTCGTACTCCCTGTTACCTCTGACAGCTTTTTCTCTTTCTTCTCTTTTTCTGGTTTTCCTGGGCCTGTTCCCTCAAACAGGGTTCCCTTCTACTGTTGTCCTGTCTCCTCAGACAGAGTACAATTCTACTTTTGGCGGGGGTGTTGCCAACGCGCACACGCGCTTCTTTTTCACACTCTTTTTCCTGGCAGACGGTGAGTCACGCACGTATCTAACATCTGTGCATGCCCCGTGTGTAGCCTACCCCTTCAGAGGTCAATCTAGGCTGCGTGTGACACGCATACGTTCATTCTTGTGTTACTGGGTGCCACAGCGTAGTGCAGGTATTTTTTTCCGCACACGTGGTCTAGGAGGGGTTGCGTGCACGTCATCTCCCTTTTTTGGGCTTCCTGTGCGTTGCGTGACCCGTCATCTTTCCCCAGGGGTCACATTCAGCCTTGCTAGAGCACTAGGGTACAATTACCATCTGGTACCCAACCCCTTTGACCCCCAATTGCCCAGGACAATAGTTTACAGCCACTCCCATACGCACATTAACATCAGTGCCATGGTTGGGAGGCGAGGAATCCGTAAGGGTGGCAAAGGTGGACGAGCCACAAGTGGTGGTCGTGGTGGATCCGGTAGGGGACGTGGTCATTACTTGCAGGGTGACCCTGTCCCCCCATGTGTGGAGGACCAGTCAAGGGCACCCATAATCCCCCCCCCCTGGTTGAGGCTGATGTGGCTGACACCATCCATGCTCAGCCCTTGTTGGACCAGCCCATTGTGGCACCAGACCTGGCTGACTCCATGGCTGACTTCCAGGTCAGCAGGCCTATGACACGTGCGCTGGTGCACGTTGATGTCATCCGGCCACGTGGATCAGGGGCAGCAAGGTCATCTGCTGCCCCAAGTAGGCAGGGTGGAGAGGCTGCAGGGGCAGCTGCGGCTCCATCCACCCCAGCTCTCACACACCCAGCCAGGACAGTGTCGGTCCTAGTCCATCCTGCTGACATTCCCCCTGACACCATTACACTTGAGCCAATGCCTGCACCAACTCCCATGCTGAGTGTGCAATCCCACACTCCTGATACAGAGTCCACCAGGGCTCCTGTCCCTAGTGTCCAGAGCGGTGAAGGACACTCAGGATCCCCACCACCTTCCAAGCGGAAGAGGAAGAGTGCTCGTCCGGCACAGGCTGATGCCCCAGACACGGCTACACAGTCCGGCCCGTCGAGGAAGCCCAGCTTCACGGATGCCGAACTGAATGCACTTGTCGAGTATGTGTCCGCACATGATAACGAAATGGTCATTGTTGCAGGATCCAAGACCACACCTGCACAATGCCAGGCACACTGGCAGACCGTTGTGGACATCGTAAGTGCCCTTGGAATCGTGAGGCGCACAGCCAATGATTGCTATAAGCGCTGGAATGACCTAAAGCGCAGGGCAAAGAATAAGCTGGCCTCAAGTCATGCCGCAACTCTAGTGACTGGAGGTGGGTCTCCAGTAGAAGACATGGAACTCACCCCACATGAGTCAGTCGCTGGGACCTAAGTCACGGAAGAACAGATCCAAGGCGTGGGAGATCTGCCTGATTATGAGGCATTGTCCGATGAGTGCACATGCATGTGTGTGTCATCCATGTGCATGGTGTGTGTGTGAGGGCTTCTGTTTGTGTGCCAGGTGAGGGTGTGTGCGCCTGAGTCGTTTGGGTCACCCATGTGCTTCATGCAATGCATTCTGCGCAGCAGCATTTGGCCATAGCAGTATCCCATCTGCCAACAGTAGACATCTAGCCCAACAGCACGCCAGTTGCCCTTGAAGTGTCACCTTGCCACAACATTGTTGCTTATTTTTCTCTGTTCATTCAGGCATATTGTTTGCATTCCACCACTTTTACTAGGCATTTCTCAGTCCTCTAGTCACATGTCTGACATGGCTATGGTAAAGTGGAGTGACTTTGTTACCTGGATATCATTTGTTTAGACATGTCCCTGTGCAATCGGACCATTTTGGACTGGCAGCTCCAGGTGAAAAATCAGACCTGTTTGAATTAGAAAAGCTATTACATGAGGGAACTGGACTGAATGAATAAGTGCTGCCCTCCTCTCCATCTTCACTCAATCGCAATGGTACATGCCATCTGTGGGATGGCATGTGTATTTCACCTGGCAATCACAGGCCAATGTGTGATGCCACTGCCAGGCAGCATGCAGAAAATTTGTTCATCTTCCATCTTGGTGTCATCAGTGTGTGCCATTTGCCTACCCTTCATACGCAGTGAGGGTGCATGCATGGGAGGGTTTTAGTCATGTGGGACATGTGTCAATCAAGTACTGGTTCTGTTGCTTCTCAGCCCTCATTGTGTGCCATGGTGCTAATGCATGTTTCCATTTGTTTGCTTTTATGGATTTGCAGGGGAAGACACACCTGATACTGCTGGGGTTGTGGAGATGGTGCACACCCAGGAGGGGTCTGAGGGCCGACCGACCACCAGTGAGGGACGTGGTGTGGTGGTGGGTGAGAATCCACAACTGCTGCAGGTCGTGCTCTCAAGGGGTGTCTCTGGCTGCACCTCCCCCGAGCTGTACTCAGGTGTTGATTCGGATGATGAGACCTACGTGCCGTCGGAGGTGAGTGTTCCTGGGAGGGATTCTGTTCTGTCCCACCCACCTGCACCAGGGTCAGAACCCTCAATGGGGATGTCAGTGTTGGCAGCTACGCCTTTGGTGGTTACGGATGCAGGGTCACACTCTGCGACATCTGATCCTGTTCCTGGGCCAGCAGATCAGAGGGGGAATGCAGTCCTGCAGCCTCAGGCAGTGCCGGCACGGCAAGGCGCAGTTCGCCTTGCCCCAGACAGGTGTGGTGCCCGCCGACGTGGTGGCCGTATGCCACCTGGCAATACCGCATGGGAGCAATCCATTTACGGTATGGCAACCCAAAAGGCAGCATCATCAGAGATGATGGCTCAGGCCATGGATAGGGTGGCCACTTCCATTGTCCCCTCCGAAAGGCTGATGGAGCGACTACAGCAGGCAACCGACTCCATCTGCCAGTCACACAGGGAGGACATGTTGGCGTCCAACAGGGATAGGCGGGCGGCACTGGCGACTCTGCAGGAAGCCATCTCCATAGAGTCCCAGGGCCTCAGGGAAGCCCTGAGGCTGGAACTCCTTCACCTCAGGACGACTCTTGTTGAGCTTGAGGCTTCAACAAACCGAAGGACAGAACAGCAGCTGGAGCGTCTCACCCGTACGCTCTCAGCTGAGATGCAGGCAACTAGGGCGGAGGTCCGGGCATCCTGTGAGTTGTTGCATGGGGACCTCCGCACACTCATCCTCCAGAACGAGACCTACCACACCCGCATGCTTGCAGCCATGGAGGAACAGACTAGGGCCTTGCGTGGGCTGCCTCCCATAGTGCCACCACCTCCGGATGCAGCTGCACAGGGTGATAATAGCGACAGCAGTGATACTCCCACAATAGGGTAGCCGTGTGGGCCATGAGCCCATGGAGGTGTTTTTTTTCTCGCAAGATCCACACAGGTGGGTTTTGGTGTGCACCCTGTCCTCGGACCTCCTGGGTGGCCTCCCCAACCCCCCGGGGCCCATTAATGGCCATTTTTTTTTTTTTTTATTTATTTATTTATTTATTTATTTTTGGGACAGTGTGTTGCCTTGTGTGGCTCCCGTGGGCATACGCTGCATTGTGGCTGGGCACATGCAGGCTTGTCATGTATTTGGTTCAGATGCTTGGGTTTTTGTCACACACACCCCTCCTGCTTCCCGTTTCCAAGGGCTTGCAAAGGGTGTGCCCAAGTGACATTGACGTACATGGTGACATTGGACTCCCACTACATGTGTGGGTAGTCTAGTAAATACTGTGTATACATTCCTAGTGCATATTGCTGTTGTGTTGTACACTGCATGTTGCATTGATGTGTAACTCATCATCCATGTCTACCTCCTAATATGCAGGTCCTTTCCTCATGTCTACACAAGGCCCTCTACTTTGGAGATGGGGTCCATGTTGGCAGCAGTGCACCGACAACTCTACATGGCGGCAACACTGTACAGTTGGAAGTGGTGGGAGTGCAGGCATTTCCAGGTGGTGAGACTACTGATTCCTTACATTTGTAATGTCATGTTAATGGTAGTTCTGAGGGTCAGTAGCTGATAAGTGTTATTGCTAAATACCTGCTCAAGTGTGTTGTTGGTACTGCATTACTGTGAGCATTTCAGGTGTAGCGAGTTTCAATTACGGACACTGTACTTTGTGACACTTGTGTCATGTTGTGGGGATTACTTTGTTTACCTGCACATAGCATGACATGGCACGGTGTGTCGTGTGGCGGTGCTGGGGATGGGTTGGGTGACATGGCACTGTCCTCATGTTGCATTTTGCAAGTGGGTATTCATTTTAGCTGCATGAATGTGTTTTTTCATGAAACTGCATTGGTGGTGTCTGTGTAGGTAGGGATGCACACATTGTAACACTTCCAGGTGAACAATCTCTGGCTGATATGGTTTTGATGGTTGATTCTCCAGACATTCAGGATCAGTGTCAGGTTGAGTCATCATTGATTGTAAGATGGTATGTGCCAGGGCAGTGTGCACTCAACAGGGGTGTGATTTCTATGTGAAGTAATTAGCCACTAGCTGTGTACGGGCTGCCTCCCCCGTGCCCTTTCCCCTCCCATGCGCAGCGGGCGTGCATGTGGTTGGGGATGTGGGGGCACCACCATGTCCACGGCCAGGCCCCGGTGTGTTGCAACGTTGTGCAGGACACATGCTGGCACTATGATCCTGCACACTACTGGGGGAGCGTATAACAGCTGCCCGCCAAAACGGTCAAGGGAGCGAAAGCGTGACTTAAGCACTCCGAATGTGCGCTCCACTATGCCCCGGGTTGCAATGTGGGCTGTGTTATATCTTACCTCGGGTGGCGTGGTGGGGTTCCGAATTGGCGTCATCATGTGAGGGCTGAGAGGGTAGGCACTGTCCCCTGTGGAGGTGGTGATGGGTATCATTGGTGGGGTTGTGACCTTGCTCAGTATCTGACATGCATGCATGTGCAGTGGCATTCATACTCACCAAGCAGCCATGTATCGCCATGCCGCCCAGCTTCTAGGTCCCGGCTTAGGGTGGACATTCGGTAAATGAAGCTGTCGTGGGTGGACCCGGGATAGTTGGCATATACTGAGGTGATGATTCCCTTGGCATTACATACTACCTGCACGTTGATGGAATGCCAGTGCTTGCGGTTCCTATAGATGTGCTCAGATGCCCTGGGGGGACGTAGAGCCACATGGGTGCAGTCGATGGCACCTAGCACTTTGGAGAATCGTGCCACACCGTAAAAATCCAGGGCGGCAGCATGCCTTTCTGCAGGTGTTCTGGGCAGGTATATGTGCCTGCGGACTGATGGGCGTGCAGTGATGACGTTCAAGACCTGGTGTAGGCAGCGTGACTGCATGGCCTGTGACACCCCACCCACTATGGCACTTGTCCGCTGAAATGATTCAGTGGCTAAGAAGTGCAGTACATTGAGGACCTTCTCCAGGGGGCTGAGTGCTTGGGAGCACAGGGTGGGTGATGTGAGGTCATCCTCCCACTCACTCACCAGGTCCAGTATTATGTGTGGTGGAAACCTGTATCTCCCATACACCTGGTCATCAGGCATCCCGAAAAGGCTGGTTCTGGGTGTGAAAATTCTGGCCCTGACTATCCTCCTCCTCCTTTGGTAGCCCATGGCCACTGCTGCTAGGAACGGTATATTCATCCTGGCGTCTGAGCTTGTTAGTTTTTTGCGCGCAAATGTATGCATCGCGGGTCGACGTATGCCTGCTTCCTACTGGCGTACGTGTTTCTTTGCGCGTGTTGTAGGCGAGCGTGTGAAACTTCCCGCGCACCCCTGCAATCCAGTACCCAGGCCAATAGCGTGTGGAAATTTCCGCGCACCCCGGAATACACGTGTGCTGATGTACTCACGTGTGTAAGTGCCCGCGCACCCCTGAAATACACGTGCATAGGCCAATCGCGTGTACGCGCACTTTTGTCCAATTACACGCGATGACACTCTGACGTGCAGCCTTTCCACGTGTGCTCCAGCATCACGTGCTATGAGGGAAACACCCGTGCGGGTCACGTCACAGACGCGCTTACGCGCTGAGGGCCTTTGGTCCAATAGAATCGCGTATGCGTGCTGACGCGCTTACGCGCTGAGGGCCTTTGGTCCAATAGAATCGCGTATGCGTGCTGACGCGCTTACGCGCTAAGGGCCTTTCCTCGAATTTCACGCTGACGTGCAGGATTTTCACGTGCCAAATCACTCCGTATCAAGCTGGCCACGCGAAAACACACGGAAGACCATGCTCCTGCCCAGAAGGCCGAATTACTGCCCCCCAGTGCCCCGAGCAGCCTCCCACGTGCCATCTGCTGCTGCCTGCCTGCCTGCCTGCCTGCTGCCACCGTGCCCTGCCATTTGGTGCCTGCACATCAGCCATCTGCAGGGGTCCAGTTGCTGTGTCCACCCCTGCTGGAACAGAAGTCTCCCGACTGGGATAACATTGCTCCACAGCCCATCCGCAGGACCCAGTTGCCCACCCACTCCTGCCTCTGGGGTTGCCATGTCGGGCACTTCAACATCTGGCACCAGTGGCAACCCCAGGCCAGAGGGGCAGAGGGGCACCAGCTTCACTGCCACCGAAGTTAGTGTCCTGGTGGAGCATGTCCTGGGGCAGTATGATGCCCTCTTTGGATCGTCCCGCACCAGCAAGGAAGGACAGGAGAGGATCTGGGCCGACTGTGTGGTTGCCATCAACGCGGAGGGGGTGGCAACCTGCGACGTCCAGAAGATCAAGAAGCGCTGGGAGGACTTGATGTCCAGGACCCTCGTGAAGGCCCGGCGCCTCATGGAGGGGGGCCGGGGCCGCATGAGTTCCATCCAGACGAGGGTCCTGGAACACATACGCCCAGCGCTCCACGCCCAGATCCTTGAGAGGGAGACCCGTCTGGAGTTGAGCGGTAAGTGGCCAAGCATTGCTGGGTGAGACAGGGCATGTTGCGGTGTGCTGGTTGTCTGATACTTGCCTGTATGTGTGACATAGGCCATGTATGCATGTATGTGTGCAGGGACATCATGGTAATGCATGTGCGACCAGTGTTGTGTGAACCACATGGTTGTTGCATGTGTTTAAATGCGACATGGGGAGCCCTATGCAGATTTTACACATGAGAGCATGCCAGTCTCTGTTCCTGGACATGGGTGGGGATGAGGGATGGGTGCTGATGCCAGGTACATATATGGTAGCCATGTCTGTGTGCCTGACCTGCGTGTCTGTGACTTGTGAATGCCATGGATGCATGCCACATGTGTGTGGCAATGCACAGATTCACTGATGCAGCCTAGTTACCTTGTATCCGCTGTGTTTGGGGTGTATGAGGCCAGATGGATGTGACTGAGGTGAAGTGTGTGCATGTGATCGGCATGACCCATGATGCATGTGAGTTCCATATCATTGTATGTTTCAAGAGTCCATTGGACATATATGGAAATGTCCATGGCATGCACCATGCCTGTTACCGTGTGTGTTTTGCCTGGACTGACCCGTGTTGTGGAGGGACATGATGGAAGTGTACTTTGACAGTGGTACTCATCTGCTATTGCTTCCTGTCTAGGGGACCATTGTACAGTACCCTGATGCTTGTGTTCTATGTCTCCCTCTACGCAGCAGCTAGTGAAGAAGAGGGCGGAGACGGCGCTGTGGAGCAAGGCGGCGGGGATGCCCCCACGGCTGCAGCGGAAGGGGTGGGTGAGCCCCCACAGGGGCCTGCTACGGTGGAAGACGGTGAGGAGCCATCCAGGTTGGTGGTTTCCACAGAGGAGGAGGAGGCCGCCACTGAGGCACACATGGGGCCTGGTGGGGGCATCCCTGCTGGTGCAAGTGGTGCAGTCCAGGGGCAGGGGCAGGAGGCAGCACAGGTCACCGTGGAGGGGCCTGTGCATGTCGCTGTCCCTGACCCTGTGAGTGCACCACCATGCACCAGCAGGGATGCCCCGTCCCAGGCCCGTCCGCAGGTAGAGGGGATGTCCATGTCACCTGACTCCCCTCCACCTGTGGACGAAGGGACCCGTGGCCGTATGGAGAAGGTCCTGATTGGGGTCGCGATGCGCGCGGGTGCAATTCATGATGACGTGCGTGCTTCCCGGGAGGAGCACGCACGTCATCACGAAGAGCACCGTGCCGACGTGGCCCAATTGGGATCTTCCATGTTCGGGGGTTTTCTGCATGTGTCGGCCAATCTGGCGGCCCTCTCCTCCTCTGTGGAGGCTATAAGCCGGTCGTTCTCCTTGCCATCTTCCGGCCCAGATGCCACCAGGGCCCCCTGTGGACCTGCCCTGACCAATGCACCCAACTTGGTGGGGATCCCATCCCTGCCACCGTCGGGAGTCGGAGGTCCAGCAGGGGTGGACACCACAGCAACTGTACCCCAGCAGATGGAGGATGTGCCGGCATCATCAGGCAGGGCACGTGCACGACGGCGTCGGTGGATTCCATCAGCCTGGATGCTGTCGTGCTGGCAGAGGCAGTTGCGTTGGAGGCAGCAGCAGAGTCAACGTGGGAGGCATCATGGCTCGGGGCCATCAACATCGGAGGGGCAGGCATCGCCCGGAGGGCAGGAGGACCCAGGACAGGAAGTGTCTTCCGTGTGGCTGCAGTTGGGCCAGCAGATAGGTGCGGATCGGCGGCGGGCGGAAGAGGCGCGGCTCACGATGGTCAGGGCGGAGAACTCCATGCGGAGGGCCCTGAGGTGGGCCGAGTGCCTCGAGGCAATCCGCAGGGAGTTGGAGGAGCAGATGGCGTCGTCCCTGCGGACCCTCGGGGCCATGGAACAGGACTGCCTCTGGGACTAAGACGAGGAGTTTGATGATGCCCTGGCCCGGAACACCACGGAGTGAGCCGCTGGACTTGCCCGCCGCCTTTGTATATAGTTCTTTAGTTTTAGGTTTCCTTTGTTTCTTCTTATGATTTGGAGTCGACGGACACTGCTCCACTTTTTGAATATAGTTGCATTTTAGTTAGGTTTTTTTGTAGGTTTCCTTTGTTCAGTTGGGCTCATGGACCCTTGGATGTTTTGTACATAGTTCTTCATTGGATTGTTTTATTTTTTTATTTTTTTATTTATTCACCATGGAGCAATGGTCTTTGCATTTATTTTTCTCTCTCAGATTGATTTTATTTTTAATGTGACTTTGGACATGAGTGGGGGCCTGCCCATGGTGGCTGGTAGGTGGGGGTGGTGGGAAACATGAGTGGGGGCCTGGTGGGGGCTGCCCATGGTGGCTGGGCGGTGGGGGTGATAGGGGACATGAGTGGGGGCCTGGTGGGGGCTGCCCATGGTGGCTGGGGGGTGGGGGTGGTGGGAGACATGAGTGGGGGCCTGGTGGAGGCTGCCCCTGCACTGCTGGGGGGTGGGGGTGATAGGGGACATGGGTGGGAGCCTGGTGGGGGCTGCCCATGGTGGCTGGGGGGGTGGGAGACATGAGTGGGGGCCTGGTGGGGGCTGCCCATGGTGGCTGGGGGTGATAGGGGACATGAGTGGGGGCCTGGTGGGGGCTGCCCATGGTGGCTGGGGGGGGTGGGTGGGAGACAAGAGTGGGAGCCTGTTGGGGGCTGCCCATGGTGGCTGGGGGGTGGGGGTGGGTGGGAGACATGAGTGGGGGCCTGGTGGGGGCTGCCCATGGTGGCTGGGGGGTGGGGGTGGGTGGGAGACATGAGTGGGGGCCTGGTGGGGGCTGCCCATGGTGGCTGGGGGCTGGGGGTGATATGGGACATGGGTGGGAGTCGGGTGGGGGCTGCCCATGGTGGCTGGGTTAGACATGAGTGGGGGCCTGGTGGAGGCTGCCCATGGTGGCTGGGGGTTGGGGTGATAGGGGACATGAGTGGGGGCCTGGTGGGGGCTGCCCGTGGTGGCTGGGGGGGTGGGTGGGAGACATGAGTGGGGGCCTGTAGGGGGCTGCCCATGGTGGCTGGGGGATGCGGGTGGGTGGGAGACATGAGTGGGGGCCTGGTGGGGGCTGCCCATGGTGGCTGGGGGGTGGGGTGGGTGGGAGACATGATTGGGGGCCTGGTGGAGGCTGCCCCTGCACTGCTGGGGGGTGGGGGTGATAGGGAACATGAGTGGGGGCCTGGTGGGGGATGCCCATGGTGGCTGGGGGGTGGAGGTGGTGGGAGACATGGGTGGGGGCCTGGTGGAGGGTGCCCCACACTGCTGGGAGGGTGGGGGTTGTGGGAGACATGAGTGGGGGCCTGGTGGAGGCTGTCCCTGCACTGCTGGGGGGTGGGGGTGATAGGGGACATGTTTGGGAGCCTGGTGGGGGCTGCCCATGGTGGCTGGCGGGTGTGGGGGTGATAGAGGACATGAGTGGGGGCCTGGTGGGGGCTGCCCATGGTGGTTGGGGGTGGGGGTGGGTGGGAGACATGAGTGGTGGCCTGGTGGAGGCTGCCCTTGCACTGCTGGGGGGTGGGGGTGATAGGGGACATGGGTGGGAGCTTGGTGGGGGCTGCCCATGGTGGCTGGGGGGGTGGGTGGGAGACATGAGTGGGGGACTGGTGGGGGCTGCCCATGGTGGCTGGGGGGTGGGGGTGAGAGGGGACATGAGTGGGGGCCTGGTTTGGGCTGCCCATGGTGGCTGGGGGGTGGGGGTGGGTGGGAGACATGAGTGGGGGCCTGGTGGGGGATGCCCATGGTGGCTGGGGGGTGGTGGGAGACATGGGTGGGGGCCGAGTGGAGGGTGCCCCTGCACTGCTGGGGGGTGGGGGTGATAGGGGACATGGGTGGGAGTCTGGTGGGGGCTGCCCATGGTGGCTGGGGGGTGGGGGTGATAGCGGACATGAGTGGGGGCCTGGTGGGGGCTTCCCATGGTGGCTGGGGGGTGGAGGTGGGTGGGAGACATGAGTGGGGGCCTGGTGGAGGCTGCCCCTGCACTGCTGGGGGGTGGGGGTGATAGGGGAGATGGGTGGGAGCCTGGTGGGGGCTGCCCATGGTGGCTGGGGGGGTGGGTGGGAGACATGAGTGGGGGCCTGGTGGGGGCTGCCCATGGTGGCTGGGGGGTGGGGTGATAGGGAACATGAGTGGGGGCCTGGTGGGCGCTGCCCATGGTGGCTGGGGGGTGGGGGTGGGTGGGAGACATGAGTGGGGGCCTGGTGGGGGATGCCCATGGTGGCTGGAGGGTGGGGGTGGTGGGAGACATGGGTGGGTGCCTGGTGGAGGGTGCCCCACACTGCTGGGGGGGGTGGGGGTGGTGGGAGACATGAGTGGGGGCCTGGTGGAGGCTGTCCCTGCACTGCTGGGGGGTGGGGGTGATAGGGGACATGTTTGGGAGCCTGGTGGGGGCTGCCCATGGTGGCTGGCGTGTGTGGGGGTGATAGAGGACATGAGTGGGGGCCTGGTGGGGGCTGCCCATGGTGGTTGGGGGTGGGGGTGGGTGGGAGACATGATTGGGGGCCTGGTGGAGGCTGCCCCTGCACTGCTGGGGGGTGGGGGTGATAGGGAACATGAGTGGGGGCCTGGTGGGGGATGCCCATGGTGGCTGGGGGGTGGAGGTGGTGGGAGACATGGGTGGGGGCCTGGTGGAGGGTGCCCCACACTGCTGGGAGGGTGGGGGTTGTGGGAGACATGAGTGGGGGCCTGGTGGAGGCTGTCCCTGCACTGCTGGGGGGTGGGGGTGATAGGGGACATGTTTGGGAGCCTGGTGGGGGCTGCCCATGGTGGCTGGCGGGTGTGGGGGTGATAGAGGACATGAGTGGGGGCCTGGTGGGGGCTGCCCATGGTGGTTGGGGGTGGGGGTGGGTGGGAGACATGAGTGGTGGCCTGGTGGAGGCTGCCCTTGCACTGCTGGGGGGTGGGGGTGATAGGGGACATGGGTGGGAGCTTGGTGGGGGCTGCCCATGGTGGCTGGGGGGGTGGGCGGGAGACATGAGTGGGGGACTGGTGGGGGCTGCCCATGGTGGCTGGGGGGTGGGGGTGAGAGGGGACATGAGTGGGGGCCTGGTTTGGGCTGCCCATGGTGGCTGGGGGGTGGGGGTGGGTGGGAGACATGAGTGGGGGCCTGGTGGGGGATGCCCATGGTGGCTGGGGGGTGGTGGGAGACATGGGTGGGGGCCGAGTGGAGGGTGCCCCTGCACTGCTGGGGGGTGGGGGTGATAGGGGACATGGGTGGGAGTCTGGTGGGGGCTGCCCATGGTGGCTGGGGGGTGGGGGTGATAGCGGACATGAGTGGGGGCCTGGTGGGGGCTTCCCATGGTGGCTGGGGGGTGGAGGTGGGTGGGAGACATGAGTGGGGGCCTGGTGGAGGCTGCCCCTGCACTGCTGGGGGGTGGGGGTGATAGGGGAGATGGGTGGGAGCCTGGTGGGGGCTGCCCATGGTGGCTGGGGGGGTGGGTGGGAGACATGAGTGGGGGCCTGGTGGGGGCTGCCCATGGTGGCTGGGGGGTGGGGTGATAGGGAACATGAGTGGGGGCCTGGTGGGCGCTGCCCATGGTGGCTGGGGGGTGGGGGTGGGTGGGAGACATGAGTGGGGGCCTGGTGGGGGATGCCCATGGTGGCTGGAGGGTGGGGGTGGTGGGAGACATGGGTGGGTGCCTGGTGGAGGGTGCCCCACACTGCTGGGGGGGGTGGGGGTGGTGGGAGACATGAGTGGGGGCACCTGGCATAGGCTGCCCTGCACTGCTGGGGGGTGGGGGTGATAGGGGACATGGGTGGGAGCCTGGTGGGGGCTGCCCATGGTGGCTGGGGGGTGGGGGTGGGTGGGAGACATGAGTGGGGGCCTGGTGGAGGCTGCCCCTGCACTGCTGGGGGGTGGGGGTGATAGGGGACACGGGTGTGAGCCTGGTGGGGGCTGCCCATGGTGGCTGGGGGGGTGGGTGGGAGACATGAGTGGGGGCCTTGTGGGGGCTGCCCATGGTGGCTGGGGGGTGGGGGTGATAGGGGACATGAGTGGGGGCCTGGTGGGGGCTGCCCATGGCGGCTGGTGGGTGGGGGTGGTGGGAGACATGAGTGGGGGCCTGGTGGAGGCTGCCCATGGTGGCTGGGGGGTGGGGGTGGGTGGGAGACATGAATGGGGCCTGGTGGAGGCTGCCCATGGTGGCTGGGGGGTGGGGGTGGTGGGAGACATGAGTGGGGGCCTGGTGGAGGCTGCCCATGGTGGCTGGGTGTTGGGGGTGGGTGGGAGACATGAGTGGGGGCCTGGTGGAGGCTGCCCATGGTGGCTGGGGGGTGGGGGTGGTGGGAAACATGAGTGGGGGCCTGGTGGAGGCTGCCCCTGCACTGCTGGGAGGTGGGGGTTATAGGGGACATGGGTGGGAGCCTGGTGGGGGCTGCCCATGGTGGCTGGGGGGTGGGTGGGAGACATGAGTGGGGGCCTGGTGGAGGCTGCCCCTGCTGGCTGGGGGTGCGGGTGGTGGGAGACATGAGTGGGGGCCTGGTGGAGGCTGCCCCTGCACTGCTGGGGGGTGGGGGTGATAGGGACATGAGTGGGGGCCTGGTGGGGGATGCCCATGGTGGCTGGGGGGTGGGGGTGGTGGGAGACATGGGTGGGGGCCTGGTGGAGGGTGCCCCACACTGCTGGGGGGGTGGGGGGGGTGGGAGACATGAGTGGGGGCCTGGTGGAGGCTGCCCCTGCACTGCTGGGGGGTGGGGGTGATAGGGGACATGGGTGGGAGCCTGGTGGGGGTTGTCCATGGTGGCAGGGGGGTGGGGGTGATAGGGGACATGAGTGGGGGCCTGGTGGGGGCTGCCCATGGTGGCTGGGGGGTGGGGGTGGGTGGGAGACATGAGTGGGGGCCTGGTGGAGGCTGCCCCTGCACTGCTGGGGGGTGAGGGTGATAGGGGACATGGGTGGGAGCCTGGTGGGGGCTGCCCATGGTGGCTGGGGGGGTGGGTGGGAGACATGAGTGGGGGCCTGGTGGGGGCTGCCCATGGTGGCTGGGGGGTGGGGGTGATAGGGGGACATGAGTGGGGGCCGGGTGGGGGCTGCCCATGGTGGCTGGGGGGGTGGGTGGGAGACATGAGTGGGGGCCTATTGGGGGCTGCCCATGGTGGCTGGGGGCTGGGGGTGGGTGGGAGACATGAGTGGGGGCCTGGTGGGGGCTGCCCATGGTGGCTGGGAGGTGGGGGTGGGTGGGAGACATGAGTGGGGGCCTGGTGGGGGCTGCCCATGGTGGCTGGGGGGTGGGGGTGGTGGGAGACATGGGTGGGGGCCTGGTGAAGGGTGCCCCACACTGCTGGGGGGGTTGGGGTGGTGGGAGACATGAGTGGGGGCCTGGTGGAGGCTGCCCCTGGATGCTGGGGGGTGGGGGTGCAGGGGGACATGAGTGGGGGCCTGGTGGGGGATGCCCATGGTGGCTGGGGGGTGGGGGTGCAGGGGGACATGAGTGGGGCCCTGGTGGAGGGTGCCCCTGCACTGCTGAGGGGTGGGGGTGGTGGGATACATGAGTTGGACATGAGTGGGGGCCTGGTGGAGGGTGCCCTGCACTGCTGGGGGGTGGGGGTGCAGGGGGCCATGAGAGGGGGCCTGGTGGAGGGTGCCCGTGGATGCTGGGGGGTGGGGGTGATAGGGGACATGAGTGGGGGCCTGGTGGAGGGTGCCCCACACTGCTGGGGGGTGGGGGTGCTGGGTGACATGAGCAGGTGTGCAGGGTAGTCCCCTGTGGTGTCGGCTGCCTGCAGGGGCCGTGGAGGGTGTACAGGGAATACCTGGGAGCACACAGCCAAATCGCGTGTAGAATTTCCCGCGTACCCCTGAAATACACGTACCCAGCCAAATCGCGTGTGGAAATTCCTGCGCACGTACCCGGCCAAATCGTGTGTGGGACTTCCCGCGCACCCCTGAGATCCACGTACCCAGCCAAGTCGCGTATGGAAATTCCCGCGCACGTACCCGGCCAAATCGCGTGTGGAACTTCCCGCGCACCCCTGAAATCCACGTACGCTTCCAAATCGCGTGTGAGACTTCCCGCGCACCCCTGAGATCCACGTACCCAGCCAAGTCGCGTGTGGAAATTCCCGCGCACGTACCCGGCCAAATCGCGTGTGGAACTTCCCGCGCACCCCTGAAATCCACGTACGCTTCCAAATCACGTGTGAGACTTCCCGCGCACCCCTGAGATCCACGTAACCAGCCAAATCGCGTGTGGAAATTCCTGCGCACGTACCCGGCCAAATCGCGTGTGCAACTACCCGCGCACCCCTGAAATCCATGTACCCTGCCAAATCGCGTGTGGGACTTCCCGCGCACCCCTGAGATCCACGTACCCAGCCAAATCGCATGTGGAAATTCCCGCGCACGTACCCGGCCAAATCGCGTGTGCAACTTCCCGCGCACCCCTGAAATCCACGTACCCTGCCAAATCACGTGTGGGTCTTCCCGCGCACCCCTGAGATCCACGTACCCAGCCAAATCGCGTGTGGAAATTCCCGCGCACGTACCCGGCCAAATCGCGTGTGCAACTTCCCGCGCACCCCTGAAATCCACGTACCCTGCCAAATCGCGTGTGAGGCTTCCCGCGCACCCCTGAGATCCACGTACCCAGCCAAGTCACGTGCGGAAATTCCCGCGCAGGTACACGCCCAAATCGCGTGTGGAACTTCCCGCGTACCCCTGAAATCCACGTACCCTGCCAAATCGCGTGTGAGACTTCCTGCGCACCCCTGAGATCCACGTACCCAGCCAAGTCGCGTGTGGAAATTCCCACGCATGTACCCGGCCAAATCGCATGTGGAACTTCCCGTGCACCCCTGAAATCCACGTACCCTGCCTAATCGCGTGTGAAAGTTCCCGCGCACCCCGCAATACACGCACACGTTATTTTTCAGTCAGCGGGTGTCCGTGTTTGTGGGTACCCCTTTGCACGTCATTTGTCCGGGAGGGCCACAGTATAGGACATTCATCATAGCTGTATATAGGTGCTATTTGTTGGCGCACCTTTTGGCGCACATTTATTGCAGGCGCAGAGACGCTACCGCCTGCTTTCTTGTGGCGGTTATGTTTGTGCCTGTGCGCTGGTTTGACCGTGCGCTTTTTTGCCCTATTCGATTCCATGAATACGTGTTGTAGGCGAGCGTGTGGGCGTTCCGCACACTTGCACCCTGTACTTCCCCCGTGACGCCCACATTTTGGCAAGTTGTTCCCCATTCCGAGTGTTAAGCCCCGTGTTCCGCCTACTTTTGTTGTGTGCGCCGCGCTATGTGCGATTTTCGCTGTGGCCTGTGCGATTTTCGCTGTGACCTGGCGCACGCCGTTAGATGGCCTGTGCGCCAACGTGCGCCGCACACTTTTTTAGCGCACATCCGATGGTTTTCTCGCGCACGCCCTTCCATGAATCGATGTGCGCTGCTTTTCGTGCGATTTTCGCACTTGCACTGCGATTTTCGCTATTCCACTGCGAATCGCATGTTTTTGGCCACTTGCGCCGCGCTAATTATTCCATGAATCGGCCTGTTTGTTGGTACAGACGGCATCTAAATTACTGATCAAATACGTCTCTTGTTTAGCGCCAAGATCTCTTAGTGCAGGACAAACAATCCACCTTAGCAGCTTAGCAGTTTATCTACGTTTACATAGTACAAAGTTCATTTTGCTCTGCTGGAGCCGAAAACACAAATTCTTACATGGGATGGAAAGCAGGAGTTAATCAAAATGGTGGATAACTTAAGATGGCGGCGTAGTAAGCCTGTTTTCAGGTTCATTGAAATGCGATTTGCAGTATGATGTGAATAAGCTTAGGCCAGCGTTTAATATCAGGCAGTAGTATGTAAATTATACTTTTACACTTCTGAAGACAGCCTGTTCACAATGCAGTCAATACCAGCTGTTATTGTCAGCGCTCAAAACATTCTGATTGGCGGAGAGGAGGTCAATAACGATGTCCATCTGCTAATAGGAAATATATGATGGGCCTCATAATGCTGCTAAATTTTTTTATGATGCAGAGAAGTATCATCATTGATCATTTTCTGTATTATGTTAAAGACACTGAGAAGGAGGGCATCAGTGAAGCCCACCTTTTCCCTCAATTTGGAGTTCACCATGTAAAAGTTATTCTTTTGCAATAAAGTGACACTCATGTGATATCCTTAATAACAGGAACAAAAACTGCAACAGCTTCACTCAATCATCTACAACGTTTACCTCGTCCTCTTGGATAGAGAACAAATTTGTGGTCTTTTCATGTGTTTTTCTAACTTAAATAAGGAACAATTTACCACTGTTGATATTTACAGAGGCTACTGCTTACAGTAAATATCATGATAATGTGGCAGGTGGTAAAAAATGTGTTATTTATACTTTATCTGTTTTAAGGCCCAATAAAAACAAATTCACAATTCCCCTCAGCTGCAGAAAGCACATTGCCATTTGCATTCTGTGGCTCCATTTGTGTGCACTGGATTGCACTGGCTGCGGCCGTAAGTGACCTGCAGCCAACCCCTCTGCATACTTACCTTTTCTGCACGTTGGTAACACCTAGATAGGCATTGGGCAACTTGCCCACACCTGTTGATCAGTGAACACAAGAACAGTGATGGGCCTTAAATGGCCTTTCACTGCAATTGTAGTTTTTATGTTTCCACTTCTGATCAAATGTGGAAATGTAAAAAATAAAATATGTAGTCACTTGTGTTTTCCATCTAAGGTACGTCAAAACTGCCAAAGGGAGAAAGGTCTGTGTCAGTACTGTCCGTTCCCTGGTGCCAAAATGCCTAAGAATGAGACCATGTGCATGGGAAACAGCTGCAGGGTCTGGCTCACATGAAAAGGCATTGCTTTGCGAATCCAGGATTCACTTTCATGTGTGTCTGTCCCTTCATTGGCATCCACCTCACTGCTGATTCTGCGTGCAGGGTCAAATCCCTTTTGTGAATCAGGATTCTTGCAGGGGTTTGTCCGGACTTCCATGAAACACTTTTGTAAAGGCATGTTATAAATGCCATATGATATCATATTATGCTCACTTGGTGCATGCAACTGAGGGAAATTGTATGACATGATATGATATGATATGATATGATATGATATGATATGATATGGCATTCATAACGCGCCTATACACAAGTGTTTCAAGACGCAACGGGGAAAGGGAGGGGGAACAGAGGGAAGACAGAAAACGATCTTACTAGGCCCAGTGTCATTCAGATTGCGCAAGTGCATAGGAAGGGGGAAGGGGAAAAGAGCGAGGGGGAAATGGGAGGGGACAGTGCAGTACATGGGATACAAGAATAAATAGAGAAATACAAATACGGCCAGCAGGGGCAAGTGCAAGGTAAGTGCAGACATAAGTGCTGGTTGGGGGACTGTAGGGATACAGAAACAGTCACCAAGAGCAGTGGTTGCCAGGAAGGTAGTGCAGGTGTGCAACTGGCGAGGCCAGGGCCCAAGATCAGAAGGATGGACAGGTACCCAGTGCAATCTCAGTTTCAACCAAGAATTCAGCAGGGGCGATGGGGAGAGAAAGCAGAAGCAAAGAGGAAGGTTTTAAGGTGCTTCTGGAACCAGAGATGGTTCTCCTCAAGTTTCAGGGAGGCTGGGAGGCTGTTCCAGAGGGATGCCCCCGCCGAAGAGAGAGATCTACCACCAACTCGTTGCTTGGAGAAGCGGCTGACCCTGAGGGAGTTGGAGGTGGATGAGCGAAGAGCTCGAGGAGGAAGATATTTAGGAAGAGACAGTTGAAGGTATTGAGGCCCCAGGCCCCACAAGGCCTCATGGACAATGCAGAGGGTTTTGAACTTAATCCTCGCAGTCACTGTGAGCCAGTGCAGAGATTTCAGTCCTGGAGAGATACAATCCCTGGGCTTCAGGCCAAGGACAAAGTCTTGCAGTCCTGTTCTGGATGAGTTGCAGAGGGCAGAGAGCAGAAGCAGACAGATTTAGAAAGAGGCTGTTGCAATAGTCCAACCTAGAGAGAACCAGAGCTCTAGAGACAGTGAGCTTCTGAGGGAAAGAGCGGAAAGGAAGAATACCCTGCCAAAGAGAGAGATCTACCACCAAGTTGTTGCTTGGAGAAGCGGCTGACCCTGAGGGAGTTGGAGGTGGATGAGCGAAGAGCTTGAGGAGGAAGATATTTAGGAAGAGAGAGTTGAAGGTATTGAGGCCCCAGACCCCACAAGGCCTTGTGGACAATGCAGAGGGTTTAGATCTTAATCATTGCAGTCACTAGGAGCCAGTGTGGAGATTTCAGTCCTGGAGAGATACGATCCCTGGGCTTGAGGCCAAGGACAAGTCTCGCAGTCCTGTTCTGGATGAGTTGCAGAGGGCAGAGAGTAGAAGCAGGCAGATTTAGAAAGAGGCTGTTGCAATAGTCCAACCTAGAGAGAACCAGAGCTCTAGAGACAGTGAGCTTCTGGGGGAAAGAGAGGAAAGGAAGAATACCTCTGAGGAGGTGCAGCAGGTAGTGTGACTTCTTAGAGACGTCAGAGATGTGTGTAGAGAAGGAGAGTGTGGAGTCGAAGATGACCACAAGGTTTTTAGCCTTGCAGGTGGAGGCAGGAGGTTGGCCAAGAGTGGCCGGCCAGAGAGTGGCAGGAAAGGAGGGAGCAGGTGTGCCGATGAGGAGAATCTCAGTCTTGCTTGCATTAAGGCAGAGATCATTGGCTGCACACCAGTCCTGGATAGCAGACAGTCAGAGCTGAGTGAAGGAGGAGAGGTGGCTGAGGGTAGCCTGAAAATGAGCTGAGTGTCATATGAGTATGTGAAACAGCGCCTTCTTTCCCATGCAATCTTCACTGAATATTTTGGATCTGCGGGTATCTGGTCTGTTTATTGATCTGCTCATCTTCGCGCGAGGCTGCTTTTGAATTAACATATTTGAATATATGTAAGCTACATGATATTCACACATTTCAGGATATGCCTTTATCAACATTTAAACTGGTTTATTCCTGTCCCGAAGAAGGGCTGTTTAAAGAACTTTTCAGCTGAAACATTGTTACCAAAATGGTGGTATCATATGGGTATCTCTCCAGTTCTTGGCACCTCTTCATTGCTATGCAACTATTCTATACATCAGCAATGCAAAGCCTTGGCATGTTGTGCTCTTTCTCAAATTGCCTGTTTTTAATCACTATCAGTAACCTATTATGTGTTGACTCTGAGTCTGCTTTTGATACAAGATTTCTTCTGTCTGAATATGTTCGTTATATATATTTTTTTTTATGAATTGTTTACAATGTGTGAGCATTTTCGAAAATTCTACTCCTTGTACACATTTAAGCTGCTACATTGAAGAACAACATGTGTGTGGACAATGCATGCTAGGTGAACCAATGACATTAACTGAAGTAAAGTGGGTGGGTTTATTAATTTCGCTAAGTCTGCCAATTTAAAAATATATACATATAATCGAAGCAAACCCCAGAGGATACTACAGAAAAAAAAGAAAACAGCGAGCACCATAAACGCAAAGCAAAATATCGCCAAAATAAAAGGATTGCTAGAAATATATGTTTGTACAGCTGTGCTTGCACTGCGGCCCACCAGAAAACAATACTTGCTTTTTATTTGTCAGCCACAACAGCTAAGCTCTGTGGAGCGCTACTTACCGACAGTGTGTGTACATGTAAAAAGGGCCCCTCCAAAGTACCATTCAGAGCACACCAGCAGCAGATAACTTGCAGTGTTAGTAGCTCACAATGCTTAATTGTTTTTATCCATCGGGGCCATTATTTTTTGGAATATAGATTGAATCCATTTGATTGGGTGCTATTATCAAAATCAAGGACATATGGTTTCCTCTTAGAATGTACGAGACTCGATATTAAAGTTGCTAGAGAAACAGGGGCCTCCCAGATGAAATGAAAATGTACAATACAACCCATTTTAAGTTGCGTTTTATCGGACGCCATTTTATTTTTTGTACCCAGTAAGAGGCCAATAGGTTGCCCTGGTAATTGCTCTTGCAATCATTTTCGTGATGTATGGCATTTCAACCCGAATAGAATGACAACGTGTGTGATTGCCTCAGAGGCTCCAGTTGCGGTGGGGCGGGGGGGGGGGGGTGGGGGGGCGGAGGGGTGCTATCTCTCTTGTGTGGTTTGCAGTTACCCCTTCATGCTCGGCACCGGCTTTAGTTAGTGTTTTCATTTGCTGCCTAAGTAGCGGATTACACTGTACACAGCCCACCAGAGCTGGCTGGTAATTGAATTGTCGACGCCGACTCTCAGGACATTCGCTACATTTGCTGCGAGAAGTACATTTTCAAAACTTCATCTTGATGCAGTCAGGCAAAATGAGAGACGGTATTCCTCATCTGCCGCAGATTGCGGCAGATGAACTGCTTTCATATGAGGCTTAAACACGATTTAGCGAATAGCATCCTTCAGCCGGACACAATCGAAAGCGACCGGGATCAATATACCGGGCCTGCATGCGAGCCGCTGCTTTGTGCATTCACAATGGCCGCGACGGCTGTATTCAAATTTCCCTGTGTCAAATTAATTTCCATGTTATCTCCAAATTCAATTAGATAGGAGCCCCGTGTAACTAAAAAAAGTGTCCGACATCCCATAGTGACAAATGACGGTGCTTAGTGTGCATATCAAGGCGAAGTGTTGAGCCTTGCTAATCTTCTCCCTAATTCTCAATTACCGTAAAATGAAGCCATAAATCACACAGACAGAGGATCGATGGAAATGTTGTTTTCACCGTGATTGGCAGCCTCCCCAAAGGTTTTCTGTAAGTTGGTTTAAGGTTACCAGTCCCTCTTGGAAGGTGGGGGGTGGGGGGAGCAGTGCCCCCAGGGTAGTGGAGTGTGGGCAGGGGGAGCTTGTCAAAGTGCTGCTCACTGTCTGTGGCGTAACGTAGCCCCACAGGCCATTGGGGGATAGAGCAGAGGGACAGCGCCAATATCAGCCCATCAGGCGTCCAATTTTTCTCCTTTTCATACCTGCCCTAGCAAATGAGAAACAAATTAAATTTCACGCCGCCATCTCCACAGAAACCATTTAAATTTTTCACCGAAACTAAATTGTCCCCAGACAAGTGGCCTCCTGATTCTATGAAAATATACTGCGACACCGGGAACAGAAATAAATTTGTGTCACTCTGGATGTGCCATTCTCTGTAAAGTCATTCACGGCTGGCCAATAAACGGAGCCCTGGCAGAGCACAATGGCGGCCGCCCGGCGCGTGCTCAGGGTGCTCCTGCATTGTCTGCCCGGCGTGCGCTCCACGCTGCCCCCGCCGCTACTACCGCGGAGGGCTCTAATATTCTCCCCGTTATTAATTTGCAGGCAGGGTTATACATTCATGAGCCTGAGATTGAAATGTAAATGAGGCCGGAATAAGTAGTCAGCAGTAGCCCTGGCCGGGCAGCCCGTGTCATAGACTCATGGACTTACATGAAAATAGTTATCACTCAGAGAGATTAGCAGCGCCGAGCATCAATCATTGCTGTAGGGAAACAATGAATAAAATAGGCCTGACACGAAGGAGGAAATTACAAGTGCTTTAAAGTGGAAAGGGAATATGTAATAGGGCCTACCTGTTGTCGGGAGCACTAGGGTGGCTGTAATAAAATACGCTAGATTCCCCTTACCCCCACTCTTTCTCCCTTTCTGTTTCTTTCTCTTGATCGTTTGTATTTAAATGGTTCCATTTTTTGTCATTTCAATATATCTACTGAACGGACCAAGGTTCTCTCTGCTTGTGAGGCAACTGCGCCTTTCTCTCCTTGCTGACAAATGAATGCAACCACCATTTGCAATCTGAAGGCACTTTGTCAGGGCCCCACATCGCCAAACCTCCATGTTGAAAACGGTGTTAGTAATATATTCCATTCAGATCAGAAGCTTCAAATAATTCCTATTGTATCCGTTTAGGGTCCGCATGGGAAGGGTGCACAAACGGTAGGTAATGATTCTTTTTGTCTTGCCATAAAAAAAAAAAAAAACTGATTCGTGCACAAGTTTTATTTCAATAAGCAAATTTCCAAACGTTGTAGAATCCTGAAACTGTAAAGTTTCTTTATCCATAATGCTTGCTATTCTGGACAAGGTGGCCTTGAAATCCTAGATTGGCTCTGAGGTATCGAGCTCAGTCCAAACAAGACTCAGTGACGGAGTAGACACAGTGCATAGCAAAACCAAGATTTATTCACAACAACACAAAGCAGGAACAGTTTACAAATGTTCAGATCTCGATGCTCTTAACATGTTAATCAAAAACAATTGCATGTGTATTAAAAATGCATTATCAAAGACGTCACAGCATGATATCAGTTCCCAAAACATATGTGCAATGGGGATAAGCTAGTGGGGTAGGTTACTTATAGATCCCATAGGGGTTTAACATTTCATTGAGTTACAAGTATCTGATGACTCCACCTGGAACCACCCCTATGTTGCTAAAGGTTAAAATACATCACCTATGCGACAGGTGGTTGGTTGGTATACTACTTCATGGGTGGTGTTATAGCAAGGATTATGATAGGTTGGCTCTTTACTAACCAACCATATACACTTGACTGGTCTTCAAGATATGAACCACACATAGAGTAGGGAGCGAGATACTCATCGACCATTCTTCTTCCAATTAAAAGTTACCATCCCTCATTCTCAGGCCATGGGCCTGAGCAATACTTTTGTACTTGGCCTTGTGTCTATGAGTGCATTTAGGGAGTATCGCAGGTGCCATATCTGTGTTGGCTTATAATGAACGGTCAGTGTTTTCCAGGTCTAGGTCACATGCTAAGGGACCATGCATGAAATTGACCTTCAGTTTATTAAGATTTCAGCTCCTATTAACATGTCTGTCGTGTTTTCTTCTGCCGCTTGGGTCACTCTTGAGTTATTCTTCATGGAGTCCTTTGGTTTACTGTTTTCCTGTACCTGGCTAACAAAGAGTGTTTGTGCTCTTATAAAACCTTAATTAACCTGGGAGTATACTACTTGTCTCTTGGGAATTACTATCTCGTGCCTTCGTTCGGCCATACACATCCTCCCTTATTTCCTCTAGCTTTGGCACTTGTTGGCAGCTACTGTCTGAGCTCTGTACTGATATGTGTTTTTGTGAATTCAGCCTCTTGAGCTTTTCGATGAAGCCTTGAGGTCTTTGCTATTTCTGAGACGTTCTGTGGCCTCTATCTTTAACAAGTTGCCTGACGAACTACTTGTTTCTATGTTAGCAAAGTATATTCACGTGTTGTTCATGTTACATTCACCTTATTCATTGGTCATGTTAGTGTTCTTCATGTCTGTGGATACTAGGTAGTATTCTTCATGTGTAAATGCATATTTTACCTATTGTTCATGTTCTTCATGTAGAGTACATGTTTGCTTTGTGTCTAATGCATGCTAATTTTACTGTTACAACGTTAGTTTGAATGCTTTTGTCATTTTCAGCTCACACTGTCGCCAAGCCCTGAGGTATCAGTGCGGGAGAAGGACCCAATGGCTGTCTCAGGGAGTAATGTCTCTCACCTTTGCAGTATTGGTGCAGGGGAGAGGCAGACACCGCTCTCCCAACAGCCAGGAATGCATTTGCCCAGTTTGTCAGTGCATAGAAGAAATTGGTGGTCTGTTATTAATACCCCTCTTCTCGTGCCAGACAATATGTAATGTATTACCTCATGCTGTGATTCAACATCGCTCATCAAGGAACTTCTTCTATGAAATGATCCTCACGTGGAGAATCTACCTTTGTTACCCAGTGCATAGAGGCAATTGAGCCATAAAATTGCCCTCTGTTCATGCATTATGCGAGGTGCATCAGCAGTGTGATACGTGTGCATGTACCTTGGTGGCTATAAATATTCTGGAGGCACGCATGACGTACAGATTGAGGGAATCGACAAGACCGCTCTCATCAAACGTCTCTCTCGCCACTCAGCTAATGTGACTATACCACATATTATTGGAGACATGAGGAATATTATCCAATTTTTGTTTTATGAAGTGTTGATCATCAATTACATTTTGTTTTGCCCTTTTCCCTGGAGTTCTATGTTTAGGATATTTTTCAGGGGATGTTTCATTTGGCATTTTTACATGTATTGAACTGGAATGGATAATATGGAATGCTAGCCTTGCCTTGCTGTACATGCTGTAGTATTGTACTGCGAAACAATAAAGTACAGACACACGAAAGAGAAAAATGCTGCTTCGATCGTAACTGTCTGTGTGTCTGCCTTTTGCAGATACCTGTGGGTATACAGGGCCTCACCACGAGTCTGCCGGTAACCCTTAATTGCGGCGGTAGCGCTATTACCGCTGCATTTAAGGGTCTGCCAGATCTGGCTTTGGCGGATTTCCCCCCAAGCTCTGAGCTGGGGGGAAATCAGTGGCAAATTTGCCGATTTTAGGTGCTATTACCGCCAGCGGGAAATCCGTCAGTGGTAATAGCGCACATTTTCCCCATTGCGCCCAATGGGGAATGAGGAATTCCCGAATGGGCCCAATGGGGAATGGGCACTAACCGTTCCGCCAAACCTGCAATTTTTTAAGATCACAGGTTTACAAGAAAAACCTAGTTAAAAGTGAGTTAAAATTTCTTTCAAGAACAATATACATTTTCATATTATATAACAACACTGCTAAGCAAATGTTCCACGTTCCTAAAAAGGAATAACTGTTCATGAAGAATGACAAGACCAGGTAAAATAGGATGGCTATGGGGAACATTTGCTATTTCTCTTTTACTTTGGAATTGCCAAATTCTGTTTTAGATAAGTGTTTATAGGGGATGTTGAAAAAACAGTTCTTGGAAAAAATACAGTGCGTCTTTATTCTTCTCGCTACTGCTCCTCTTGCTGCTGATTGGCTCTGGGCACCGATCTCATTTGGGATCCTTTCACACTGTCTTTGATTTTAAGCTCAATATTTGGAGACAGGGGGGTCTCACCTCGATATGGTATGCTGTCAGTGAAATGCATCCATGCTCTTTTACCTTCAACTTTGACGGCAGATGGTGTGACAGCTTTCACAATATAAGGTCCTTGGAAACTGGTCTAGTGCCACCTGCGAGTGAAATTACAGCACAGCACTCTATCCCTTGGATACCATAAAAGGGGTTTCAGCAAGTTGTCCTGGTAGTTGATTCATGTACTTCTTCAGGGTTTTTCGAGCCCCCTGCCATGTCTACACCTGCCAAGACATACATTTAAGAGATTCCATCATAACTGTCAAATAGTCATGTATTTCCTGTCCAAGAAACATTTTCAGCATCAGTACAAGCCTGTGGGAGAGGAGCAATGGGAGTATACATTTGGCATCCCGTCACCAGCTCATGTGGAGGTAGGTAGGTGATACTCTGAGCCTGGCTGATTATATAAGGCAAATAGTGCTAAATGAAGGCAGTGAAGACAGCTCTTTTTAAGAGTGTCCTTTATTTTGGCAACATGTTCTTTTAAGCAGTGTTTTAGGTGCTCACAAAAGCTGTTTGCTTGTGGATGATAGGCGGACGAGAATGTATGCTTTATTCCCAAAAAGATAGTAATGTGCTCAAACACCTCATTTACAAAGTGTTGTTGTTTGTCAGAACATAGCACTTCAAGCACTCCCCACCTTGGAAATACCTCACTTACGAGGAAATGTGCAGCAGATGTGGCATCAATATGTGTACATGGACCTGCTATGATCCAGCGGGATACAATTACTATCATATACTTATAACCATTACAAATTTGCAGCATATCCACATAGTCAATATGCACATGCTGAAAGGGTCCTGTAGGATGGGGTATTGCTCCTCTCACCATTCTCAGTGTGTGGCCAGCAGTGAACTTCTGACAAACTAGACAATAATGAAATTTGCAATGTACTCATTCAAATTATGGACAATACTCCTCTGAATGAGTACTCCAAGACAATGCCTTGTTATGTGTGTGGGGTAGTTTGGTTGTTCTAATGCTACTGTAACATCCCTAGGGGCATAACAGGCTTTCCAGTGCTATTCTGCCGCCACATTGCTTCTGTGGGGGACAGAGCATCCCCTCCTCTTCCACAATTCCTGCTCTTCAGGTGGTGCACGTCGGTCCAATTCTATAATCTGTGCTATTGCTAGTGCATTGAACCCTTCCTTTATCACCATGTTCCGTACACATGTGTATTTGTTTGGGGCAGTTGTAATGTCAGGTACTTCTTTGAAACATGCTGCCCTTTTTGCTTCTAAAATTAGTGGCTTCATTGCTGTGGGAAATCAGGTCTGCATCTCTGCTGTGCAGTGCACATTTCACTACAGCGATAGCCAATGCAGGTTCTGAGCCTTTCTAGTAATGGTGCATGCTATACTGGTATCACAAAATATACAATAGCCCACAGAACAGCTTCCCTCTCTATCTGTTTTAGGTGAGTTTGTTGATGCCTACGGGCCTAGTCATGTTCACCCCTTCACCATCAAAAAGGGCTGATGACCATGGTTTGTCCAAAAATATACATATTTTAATATTTATCAAAAAAATCATCACAATTAACAATATTGTTTAAAAATAACAACATAATCAATATTCCTTCTCACAATGACATCTACACATATACATATAACTCATATGGCAAAAAGACATACACATTAAGCCCTTTTGTGCCTGCGTGGAGAGCTAACTAATATCTCTACCGTTGGCACATTTTCTTGCCCTCATAAGTAAAGGGGGTATTAGCAGAAAAAGTAACGGCAGAGATATTAGTTAGCTCTCCACCCAGGCACAAAAGGGCTTAATGTGTATGTCTTTTTGCCATATGAGTTATATGTATATGTGTAGATGTCATTGTGAGAAGGAATGTTGATTATGTTGTTATTTTTAAACAATATTGTTAATTGTGATGATTTTTTTGATAAATATTAAAATATGTATATTTTTGGATAAAACATGGTCATCCGCCCTTTTTGATAGTGAAGGGGTGAACATGACTAGGCCCGTAGGCATCAAAAAACTCACCTAAAACAGAAAGAGAAGGAAGCTGTTCTGTGGGCTATTGTATATTTTGTGTTTAGTTGTCCTCACCCACACAGCCCCTAAAAAGAGGACTTTGAAGCTCTAGATAGCTGATGCTATACTGGTATGCCATCTGCATGCTGGACGCCCCTCCTTTTCAAACGTGGCAGTTCTACTTGTACTTTTGACATCAAGTAGGTGAGTCGGAATACACCATTACTGCCTCATCCTTATGCTTTTCAAGTGTCAACATCAAAGATACCAACTCTGCCGCTTGCAATGAACAATGCAGTGACAATCTTGTGCTTGTTACTATTTGAAAACTCTCATTCTCTCCTGATGTTCTACTGTGCCTATCTCCAGAACTCTGATCATTCATCAATGACTCATCAATGAAGATAATTATCCCCCCTCCTAGGGCATTTTCTTTGACTTAATGTACATCATCATAATAATCAGTGTAGGTAGTAAAATCATGAACATGGTCTGCCTCCTTTACTTCTTCTGCTATGAATCTGGCTGGGTTCACTACGCGAAACCTGACAATTTTGATCAATGTATTTGATATAATCATTTCATAGCCTTAGGCTTTTAGTGTCATCAATGTACTTTTGGGGTATTCAAAGATGGCACACAGAGCATGTCCAACATATAATGTAACTGAACAACCCATAGATATGCTTGCTGATTTCTCAATTGCAAAATATGCTGCAGCCAATGCTTGCTCACATGGGTAATGGCCTCTCATTACTGGTCAAAGATCCCACTGTAGATTGCTAATGGTGTATATCCCATAGAAATGGTCTGTGCAAGGACAGCCATCATCACTACTCCAGTTGGATGGGCAAATAGAAAAAAGTCTTCATTGTAATCTGGCATTCCTAACACTGGAGCTGTGCTAATTTACTAGCTTCAACTCTTCGACGGCATCTATCATCTCACCTGTCCAGGCTATGGTACTTTTGTCTTTCGGTGCTTCTTTCAGTCCTCTTAAAAGTGGCCTGATATATGTGCTGTAGTCAAAGACCCATTTCCTACAATAATTGCAAAGGTCTTTAAATTGCTGTAATTCTTTCACTGTCTTTGGCCTGCACATTTTGATGATTGCTTCTTCTCTTTGAGGTGTCACCTTCCGCCCTTCGTTTGATATTAGCTGGCCTATGCATAGAACTGCCTCCTGACAATATTGTAATTTCTCTCTGTCCACTTTGTACCCTTTTTCTGCCAATACTGTCAATATTGTCAATGAGTCTTCCCTGCACTCCTCCTCTGTGGTGCTACAGACCAAGATGTCATCCACACATTGGATGACTGCACTGTCAAGTTGTACATTTCCTAAATCTTTCTGCAAGACCCTGTTGAAGACTGAGGGTGATTCACAGTACCTGGGGTAAACCAGAATGTTGAAATCAGATTCCATGATAAGTGAATGCTGTTAAATATTGTGAATCTTCATGCAAGGGAATTGAAAAGAAGGCTTTTTTTAAAAAAAAGATATCACTTTAAAGCATTTGGCTTTAGACAGCACATTACATAATATCATGGCTGATGGCATCAATGGAATCTATGCCTCAACAATATTAGTCAAGGGGCGCAAATTATAATAATTATAATTGGTTATTTATAACACGCTTAATACCGCTTAATAGCCAGAGGCTTCTAAACGCGGACCGTGGAATCGAACCTGTGTTGCTCGGTGTCCTCTTGCTTCCAAGGCAAGCACGTTGCCCCTGAGCTATCCTCCTGAGACTGTATAAACCTCCACAACCACCCTGTCATCTTTTTATTCGGGTACACTCCTCTGTTACATGGTGATTCTGAAGGCACTAATATCCCCGGTCACACTAAGACAGCAATAGTTTCATAGCTATCTTCATCAGCTTCTTTTGACATGGGATACTGTTTTACTGGTGGTAAAATTGCTCCTTTGTTCAGTTTAATCTTGACTGCTCCTACTCCTTTTAATAAACCAACATCATATGGACTGCTGGTCCATAGTGAGCTTTGTACATGTGTCAAATATTCTTGAAGAAAGAATGGTATTTTTCTCACCAATGACATTCTCTGGTGAATCCCCCTGTCCTCAATTTGCAACTCATATGCAAGACTGATGCTAAATATCACTTCATCATCTGAGTCCCCATCTGTAAACAATTCTTCATCTGTCAAGCCACTGAGTATATGTACTGAGTCAAGTGCTATTACTGTGCACCAATATACCCCTTCATCGTCTACTCTAGGTAAGATTACCCTGCCCTCGCTTACTATTGTTATGTTATGTTATGTAAATTTATTGAGCGCACGCACGCCCAGAGGCATCTTGGCACTATTTGCGTGAAGGAATTTCCATTATTTGATTGATGACTAGAAAAGTAAACTTTTCAATAGGTGACAGAAGGTAAGATGATCAGCAGTCCCACGCAGGGCAAGGGGCAGATCATTCCAGGCTTAAGTGGCAGTAACCGAAAAAGCACGCCCACCTGTCCATGAAAGTCTAATCCAGGGGACCACCACCAGAAGAGCGGATTGAGAGCACACAGAGCGCATAGGTGCATAAGGTACAAATATCTCCTACAAGTATTCTGCCCCAGGCCATAAATGGCGTGATGCACAATACATATAGACTTAAAAAGAATATGGCTTTCAACTGGGAGCCAATGAAGTTGCCTCAACAAAGGGGACATGTTGGCTGCTTGTAGCTCAATTATAATGATCTGCCCTTCTGCTACGTCCATGGGTACTTCTGGTCTAAACAGAAACTCTGCGGATAACCTCAATAATTTGTCTAGTATTCTTGGAAGACATGCTAACAACATGTGTACTCAATAATGGAATACTTCTAGGTTTAGTGGCACCCCTCTTGATACTTTTTGGCCATAGAATGCCGTTATGAATTCTTGTGCATTCACATAATGGATCCCTGGTGTCGAACATATCATCGCCTTTTCAGTAAACAAGATTGTCATGCTTAACTTGCTCATTAAATCACTTCCCAATATGTTGACTGCTCTCTTGCGAGAATAAAACAATGACATAGCAATGTCATGCTCTCCTATGGTTATGGGTAAGTTAGCTGTAAAACAAACTGTTGTCTTTGCCCCAGAAAACGCTTGCACGTCCATGGAAATACCTGACATTGGAAACTTTGCCTCTATAACACAGGATCAAGTCACCCCCGTAACTACCAGGAAGGAAAATGCTTTGTCGCCTATGGTCACCACCAGGTCATCTTGTGGGCCTGGTGTAATCGATAGGATGGAACACATCAAGTTTTTTCTGTGGACTGTCCTATTATGGGTACATATTCAGTCCCGTGCCGGTAAAAGGATTTCCTCTCACTACTGTCACACCCCCTATTCTCGGTGTAGGTGCCTGAAGCAATATGTCTGTATTTCATGGCATCACTGCATTCTGTTGTATTGGTGCATGTGCCTGTATTGATGCTTGCTGTGGCTGAAGCTGCATCTCCCGTTGTGTCTGTTGAATTTGTGGTGTTTGTGTCTGATACTGTGTGTAATCTTGGACATAATAATCTTGTGGTTCCGGACTATGTGGTGGGTTGTGCTGGCCCCGCTCTTGGTCCAAATGATTTTCAACTTTTTTGTATCCCTCCCATACTTCTACATACCCATGGAATGTGTCCTATCTTCTTGCATGTCCCACATTTTGTTGGAGACCCTCCAAAAGATGTCTGTCCCGCATTAAACCACCAATCCTTGTGGGGTATGAAACCTAAACCCTCTGCGTGCCCCCTCTCCCTAGGGGGTAATCATTAAAATCCCCTCCTCCTGCAAAAGTCTCATTCGACCCTCAGCTGCATCCGCTGTATGTCCTGCATGTTGCGGTTTCCCCCACTATTTGTTAACATGGCACCTTCCAATTTTGATAATTTCTTTTGAAACAACTTTGCTTCATCTGTCTTCCTGTCCTCAACCTTCTTTCTATGATTTTATTCTTTTAATCTACAATGGTGGACAATTGTTAATTGTATCTCAATCCATGGTTTTGCTTTAATTCCCACAATTTTGTTTAACTTTCTCTGTTCTCCTTCAGGAAGGCCCTGACATAGAATGTGATAGAAAATAGTTATATTTTTTTGTTCCATGTTTTCCTTCTCTCTAGACACCATTCCTCCTGAATCCCCTGTACATACGCAGCAGGGTTGTAAGGGTTGTCAGCTGATCCCATTGTTCGCTTCATCATGGGAATTGTATTCTAAGTGTCTTCCACACATCTGCTTGACAATTATTACAAGATGTCCTGTCATGGCTATTTTGGGGCGTCACCCCAGTATACCCTGCTAATTTCCAAATGTCATCTGATTGTTCTCCCAATATTGCAGCAAACAAGCTTTTTATGTCCCCACATCTAATGTAATGCCAGTCAGCTCACTTTCTAATTCATAGATCCACTTTGCTGCTCCTGCTGTAAGCCATGGTAACTTGTAAATCAAATTATTTTTATCTGTCTCAGGCCACAGTATGCACTGTGCTAGTCCTCGTCCTTTCTGTAATAAAGGAAATTGTGTCAATCTGGTGTTATGTAAGGGTGTTGTCACACCCTTCTTTATTTTTGGTGCTTCCGTTAGGTTAGCTTTTATTCAACCCAGCAAATCTCATAGGGCCTCATTACGACCCAGGCGGTAAGGGGTTTACGGCAGCGTTAACAGCGCCGACCCTTACCGCCTGAGTACGAGGTCCCTTAGCGCCATGGCGCTTTTAACACCTGCTTTTAGCAGGTGTTAAAATCCATGGCGCTCAGGGACCATGGAGTTAATTACGCCACCGTAATTTACGGTGGCGTAATTAACGCCTTCCCCACTCCCATTATGCCCTATGGGGCAAAAATGGGAATGGGGAAGGGTAAATGGGGATTGGGGACTTACCGCCCCGCCAAGGTCGGAATGGGGCGGTAAGTCCGCCAACCACCATGGCGTAAACGTAGTTTACGCCATGGTGGTAAAGTCACGGCCCAGGCGGTAACTTACCGCCTGGGTCGTAATGAGGCCCATAGTCTATTTATGTATGGAGTCCCCCCCCACTCCACCACTTGGGCTCATCTCTGGGAGCCACAGATATTTGGTTGGTTTGTATTTGTATTTGTATTATATATAGCGCATTACACTACAGCACTGTACATAAGAACAGAAAACAGTAAAACATTGAAATCAATATCTAAGAGTATTACACAATTGCAAAAAATCCTCATTAACCAGATACGAGAGGGTAGGATTGTAGAGAGAGCAGAAAGGATGAATAGACAGTAATGGGATGAAGAGAGAGAGGGAGTGTAGTCCAGTTTAAGGGTGCTAGAAGAGAAAAAGACTGAAAGCGAGATTGAGTACAGGGACGACGGGGGACTACAAGAAGGTAGTGAGAAGCGGACCGAAGCGAGCGAGAGGGAAGATAGAATGAAACAGGCAAAGAAAGATAGGGAGGAGCAAGACCATAGAGAGCTTTAAAACCGAAACATAAAAAATGTATTTTTAAACAGTTATGAAAAGAGGGCCATCCAAGTTGAGCCAAAGAAGAGGAAATAGAATCACGAGGTGCCAACAAAGAACACGAATAAAAGCATTGCATACAGATTATAGAAGCATTGCATACAGATTTCAGCAGAGCTAAACAAGATATGGGAAGTCCAAAGAGTGCAGAGGAGCAGTAGAAAAGCCCTGAAAAGATTAAAGAAGACACCAGTAACTTTGTGGCTTTAAGTCATAAACAGACAGGCTTTCTGAATGTTGTACAGATGAAATCAACAGGAACGAGCAGATAGTGAAATATGATGACTGAAAGAAATATCTGAGTCAAAGAAAATACCTAGGGTATGGCCCACTGCTGAAATGGGTAACTGGGCCTAAGAAATGAAATAGAAGAGGGTAAAAGGGGAGACGAAATAGTAATAGAAGGAAAGAAAATAATCTCAGTTTGAGCAGCATTGTGAACTAAGAAGTGATCTGACATCCAATTAAGTTTCTGATGAATGTAATCGGTGAAATATGGAAATGAAATAAAAAGCTGTGTGTCGTCAGCGTAAAAGTGATGCGAGAACCCAAAAGAGAAATAAGCCCAGATAACAAGGAAGTATAGAGAGAGAAAATAAAAGCACCAAGGACTGAATCTTGAGGAACACCACAAGTAAGTGAATATGTTTAAGAGGAAACCCCCAACCAGGAAACTGAAAAGGTTATCTGGGATATATATGAGTCAATCCAGGCTAAAGTGGTACCAGAAAAACCAAAAGAAGAAAGAGCAGACAGTAAGAGTGTGTGATCAACAGTACTGAACGCGGCAGAAAGTTCCCGAAGTATAAGAAGAGAAGACTGTTTAAACATTTGTTTAGGAGACTCCAGAGGAGAAGCAGAAAACATAGAGCTGACCTGAGTGCGAGACGATTCAATAACTGATCGAAAAGAAGAAACTTTAGAAGTGAAATAAAGTGCAACATCTGTAGCAGTGAGAGCAGAGTTAATTGAAGGATCTGGAATAGGAGATGAAAGCAGTCGAGAAAGAATTTGAAAGAGACAGTTTAGGATGAGAGGCCTGTGAGTGAAGTAGATCAGAAAAATAAGATTGTTTGAGAAAAATGATTCTGGCCTTATCTCTGGCTCCTCCTATTTTGACCAACCCACCTCTCTCCATACACTCATGACCGCAGATGGGGCCCATATAGCCTTCTCTTCCCTGCTTTCCTCATCCTCTTCATCTTCCAACATTATGTCTTTACTGTTTTCATCCTCTTAGTCCTCCCTGTCCTCAAAATTTAATCTTCCAAGGGGATCTATCCTATATGTCCCACAAGGCCTGCATAGTGGAATTAGTCAAATGTATTCTGTAAATGTAAGAATGTATTGAAACTGACTAAGCTTGAGATGTAATTTGTAATCACTTACGGTAATGGAACTGAACAAGCATGTATAGATACTATACTTGTAATCAGCTATGTAATTGTATAATCAAGCTTTTGCAATGTAACCGCATTCTTAAGCACAAGCGCCCAGATGCCTAAGGGTTAGGTGCTCTATATAAATGTAATACATAAATAAATAAATTACCTCTTCTAATACATCACTGCTTCCCTCTTGGTGTTATGTTCCCCAACTTCCACTCATATTGGTGTTATCCCCTCTGTTTCCTGGTAGACCATTACTCTTTTTTCTCCTAACGTCTTCCTCTCCTTTTTCTGCTCCTGTGTGTTTCCTCATGATCTCATCAATTTCACTGCAACATCTTTGTGAACTTCTATCTTTGTCCCTTTTCTTCTCTCGTTCCTTATCCTCCTCTTGTCTCCTCTCCCTCTCCTTCAACTCTCTTCATTCATTTTTACAGTTCCCCCTCTTCTTCCACCTTCCCTTGCCTACTCGCTAGAATCGTCAATGCCCTTTCCATCAAATTTGAGTATTGTTTGCTCTCTTATCCATTTGTTTGGCACAATTGCTGTCTCAGCCCTGTCATCTTGCCTCTCTCTCTCTCTGCACTTTGTTCTCTGCTTCTGTTATGATATGATATGATATGATATGATATAGCATTTATAACATGACTATACACAAGTGTTAATTTTGCTTGCAAGCTGTGGTGTTCGTCATATTCTATGTGTGTGCACAACAGTCTTTACTTGCTTATTTTATCTTCACTTAAGATACCTCTTCAATTAAGTGAGCTTGAAACGATCTTACTGGCCATTGTGCCTACTACATACTCTCAATCAGGCACCTATGCCACTAATTCAGATGACCTATTACAAGGGTATCTTTGACTGAGGATATATCCCTGCAACGCAGTACTCAGCAATTCGATTCAAGGACTAATAACCCAATGGGGATCTTGCTCAGCATTACCAGTTTGCTTTGATAACGACCTAGTAGTCGAAACACGTGTCGGCTGTGCTTGGATTAAAATCTTTTCACATATATCCAGTGGCCTTATCCATGTATATTTTTCTATGTTGTCAAGAATTCTGAATTGATAACTCATGCATTATCTACTGCAATGAAGGTCGCCGTGCGCATTTTAAGTACACTCCATACCTTTTAGTATTCATCACTTTGGAGGTTCTGAGGGAAACCTTCTGTGTACTTTCTGCTGCACTCAGACAGGGCTACAGAAAGTTGAGCGCACCACGCCAGTTATCCCCCCAAGTTTTTCTATTTGTGTTGCAAAACCGTTTTTGAATGAATGCCTTCTTGTGGCCAGGACATAAACAAGCAGCACCACAAATTCCACTCACGCCCAAGCAGTACCATGTCATTGCTCCCGCACCGGACCACCCTTCTTGGTCCACACCACCACTTCACGTTCTCCACAAATTTAAAGAAAACCATTGGCCTCATTCTAAGTCAGCCGGTCCGGTAAAAAAGTGCTGATATTTGTGGATACTGGCACTTTACCAGACTATGGGTTTGCCAGTGGGGCACCTGCCTTACCTCCAGCTAAAAGCTGGAGGTTTAGCAGGAGGTAAGGCAGGCGCCCAACCAGCATTTCTGGTAACGACGGCAAATCCCCTCATGGAGTCCTTTTGGACTCCATGAATGGGGATTTACACTGTCACTCCGGCACTCAAAATCCGGCAGCAATGGCGCCGGACCGAGTGCTAGAAATGGTATCAACATGTGCCGGTATCCTGGCAGCTCTACTGGCAGGATACTGGAAAACTCAGAATGTGGCCCCATGTCTTCTCACTCTCTCTGAGGGATCCGTCTCTTTATTACTGCCCTGTATCAAGGCTTACCACAGGATCTTTCCCAACCCATGTTGGAAGCGATCTCTTTTTCTCAATCTCTTATTTCTTCTCAACCTGACAATATACAAACAACACCCCCGCCCCCGCAGTTCATATTCACATCCAGGGATTGGCTGAATGTCTCTGGTGTTGAGTCTCCCCTATCAGCTTACTTCTGCAGTCCTCTGGGACACAGTGTGAACCCCTCAAAAGGCCGACTGTCCCTGCAACCTCTGACAAAGTTACTTTCAGGTTGCTTTGGGTATATAAGCAATGACCTCTGGGTGTCCATTCACCTTGGCGTCCGCTGCAAAGGGAAGACATAGCCATGGGTTGCTACTATATCCTTCTCTATTTCATTCTGTGTTCCCTGTTATCCCCTGTTTGCTACAGATTGCCACAAAAATGCCTTGCATACAGCACACAAACAACATTCAAATCTAACTCCAACACAGCACTCCACTAAAACAACTAATTGCGTACACCTGCACCTTTGAATACCTCCACCTTCCCAATTACTGCACTATCTCTCCACACTGTGCTACATACCTATAATGCATTAATTCCTGCTCCTTCTGCTGCTCCTCCTACACATCTCTCCCTGCACTTTCTCCAATCACGCTACAACCTTCTCCTTTCCTATCCCTATTATAATACTCACAATTCAAAACCCCTACTGCTCCATCTCGCTTCCACCTCCTTCCAACAAACAAAGCCAACAAGCTAACCATACCTCTCTAACACTTATCCACCTCACCTCTCTTCCTCTGAGACTCAACTTCTATACTCTTCCTTACCTCATCAACTGAACATTGCACTCTGGAGTGCTCAGTTTGTATACAACAATAGCTCCTTTATCACTGACTACTTTCAGTCCAGCTCTCCTGCGCTAGACCTTCTTGCTTTCACTGAAACTGGATTTCTCATCTGACACTCATCTGACACTGCCACTCTGGTGGACCTACATGACTCCAAACTATCCTTCATTCACTCTCCTCGACTGACTTGGATAGGCTGAGGCATTGGACTACTACTCTCTTCCCACCTCAATGCCTCACTAATCTCCAATGCCATGTCCTCTCCTACCTCTTCCGAATTCACAATCTCTACTATTGCTCTGATTACTCAGTTTACATCATCTCCATCTAGCGCCCACCTGGTCTCACTGGACCATTCTTTGTTGATCTTGGGAAACTCCTTTTTTCTCTTTCCACATTTCCACAAAACATCACCTCATTCCCTTAGGTGACTTTAACCCTTCCTCTCAAATCACGTCTCAGAAATCTGGACTTCAGTCTTTTCTTAGTAACCATGATTTACACTCTATCCATAGTTTACCTACCCACAGAGAGGGTAACTCTTTGTATCTCTTATTAATCTCCACCTCTCTCTCAGCCACTAATACTACGGTTACACCGTCCATATCTGATCACTCAATTGTTTCCACCATAATCTCCTTTCCATCCTCTGACCTTTCCTCACCACTTGCTTCGCCTATTACTAAAAGAAAATGTAAACTTTCTGCCATTCCCCTTTCTCTCCAACCTACAGCTCTTACTCTTAACCTTCACACCTAATGCCTGTTCCACCAACAGGGCCTTCTCCAGCTTCCAATCCCTACTATATGGCTCATTCCCCTCTCACTTTGCACTGCTTACTTTCACCGATAAGTCTCAGCATCCTCAGCCATGGGTTACCACATTCATACGCTCTCTCTGCACAGACATGTGTCAGTTGCTGTGCAAATGGAGGCAAACCCACCTGCATGAGGACCTGCAACTCTACCTCTCTGCCCCGAACTCTCTCAAGTCCACTCTTAATAGAGCGAAAAGAGAATTATATCTAATCCTCATTGACTCTCGCTCCAACCATTCTAACCGGCTACAGGGCACCCTAAACCCACTCCTCACTCTGCCTAAGTCTAAGACTATCAACTCCACTCTCACAGCTAGTAAGCTAGCAGAATACTTTGCTGCAAACATTTCCAAAATTAGAGACTCTTTCCTGACCTTCATAACACTCGCTACTCCTACTTTTTACACTTCACCTACACTACCATCATCCTCTGCCGTCATCTCACAGTTTAGTCATACTATTACTGACAAGGTGCTATTTCTACTGATGAAGGCTAACCTCTCTTTGCCCCACCAGACCCTCTTGCTCATGAGCTAGTCAAACCTATTTCTCCTTTAGTGGCGTCTCACCTAGCTGAACTCTTCAACCTGTACTTTGACTCTGCTTGCTTTCCCTCTGTTTTCAAAACAGCCACTGTCATCTCTCTGCTACAAAAGCAAGGGGCTGACCCAAACCTACCGGCTAATGTTCACCATGTGTTTCTCCTTCTGCACTACTCTAAAGTGCTTGAAAGGGTTGTGTTCAACCGTCATACCAATATTTAGACATCCACAACCTTTGAGACACCCTACAAGCAGGTTTCCGCTCCTGTCCCTCCACAGAAACTGCTCAAATGAATGTGTCCAACTTCATTACCTCTGCTAAGCACTCCAATCTATCCTCTATCCTAATTCTCCTTGACCTGTCTGCTGCCTTTGACACTGTCGATTACTCTAATCTCCGTAATACTTTCTTTCTTCTTGGGATTTGCGATTGAGCCCTTTCCTGGATTGAATCCTTCCTTGCAACTCGCCAATTCTCTGTCTCCTGGAGCAACAACGCCACTCAAATTACTTCTCTAACTGCTGGTGTTCAACAAGGCTCGGTCTTGGTTCTGCTCCTCTTTAAACCCTACACGTTTGCTCTTGGGGCACTAATCGCATCCTTTGGGTTCTCGTACCAAATCTTCTTCTCTTTTCCTGAACTCTCCTCTGATTTCTCTATCACAATTTCCAACTGTCTCTCTGTCATTAAATATCAGATGGCATTGAACTCTCTGATGTTAAACTCTACCAAAAAAGAGGTGTTCTTCTTCCCTGCCAAAAGGTCTCTCTCATCTCCTCCTCTGCCTATCCAGTTCCCACCTGACACTCTCCCTGCTTTCCTTCAGCTGGAAATCACAGCATCATCTATGACTCTTCTCACAGCTTCTCCACTTTTATCTCCAAAACTGGAACATCAGCTCGCCTCAACCTCGTAAATATGAGGAAAATCAGGCACTTCCTTCCTTTCAACACACGAAGCATCTCTTAACCACTCTTGTCTTCTCTAAACTAGACGACTGTGCCACCACCCTCTTTGGTCTTCCCAACTATACTTTATATCCTCTCAACAAGATCATTAACTTAGCTACCAGGACTCTGTTTGAACTCCCTCACTTCACACCTACTTCCTTATACTGTCACCAGGCTGGATGGCTGACGGTGCAAAATACGTCCAGATTTAAATTTCTTCTCCTGGTTGACAAATCTATCCACGGTAAGGCACCACTGTATCTATACTCCTCTATCCCATTCTACAATCCTTCTCGTAATCCCTGCTCTGCCTCCTCGACTTCCCTTGTGGCTTCTCGCCCTCCCTGTGCTTCCTCTCGCTTCCACTCCTTCTCTCTTCTTGCTCCATTTGCATGGAATTCTCTTCCCCCAGACATCCGATAAACAGTCCACACACATTTGTTCAAAACCAAACTAAAAGCCTAATTCCTCACCTCAGAGTTACCCTCTTAACTTTCCTCTCTTCTGCTGCTAGCTAATATTTTCCCGTTGCCTCTAACCTGCCTCTGTTCCTCACTTACTCCACCTCCACTCTAGCACATCACCCATCATGGTCACATCCCAACCACAGCTGTCTGTACCGCCTACTTGCACTTAAAAATGTCCAATATTTATTGTCCTTAATCAATGTATGTCTACTTATGTATTGTCTCCGATGACTGTTCCATTTACTCCACTCCACAACCTGGTCAGAATGTCCCCCAAACTCACTCCAGTTCACCGCTTAGCGTCAAACCTAATTTCTTATCTATCGTGTGTTCATTTGTGATCAAAACAATATTGTTCCTCCTGTATATAAATAAATAAATAAGTGCATTTAAAAAAGTGCATACTCCATGTCAATTTAATAAAAGGATATATTCTGTCAATCGATTAAAAAGTGCAAACATGGTTAAACAATTGTAAAGCAAGTATTCAGACAATATGCATGTGCCAAGAATGAGTATTGACATTAGTGAACTTATACCTTCCGGACATTCATAATAAGGTAAGTGTACATATTTACAGATGGTATTGGTTGAAACAGGGGGCCTCCTTATAAGTTGGGAAGTGGGGTAAAATGTGCCAGTAATACCATTTACCACTGCATTGCTGCACTGCCTAACTATGTGTTTGGGGCCACAGTGGAGGAATCCCCCCAGCAGAAAGCTGGAGGTATTTCTTCCACCTTACCACCCAAAAAAGGTAAATTCAGCAGTATTACCAAAGGTGGAATCACTGCTGAAATCCCCCTGGAGTCCTATGGACTCCAATTAATGGGGACTAACACTGCTACTTGTAATCCAGCATTAATACCGCCAGATCAAAAGCAGTAACTTTAATACAGTTTGGTGGTGGCTCAGTGGATTTACTGCTGGGATGCCAGCTAACTCGTAATGAGACCCAGTTTACCTTCAAACAAATATTTAGCTAATATACCAACAGGTAAATGCAAAGCAATTTTAACATTTAACACGTGTACTAATTGGATATACAAGAGACGTAAAAGTCCTACATAGAGTAACAAGACTCAAAAATACAGTTGTAGGTCCCGGTGCTCAATTGTCTCTGGCACTAAAAGAAAACATTCTCTGCTGAAATCAATTTGAGTGGAGATAGGCAAACTAAGTTCTGCCAAAGTGGAGTGAGAGATGGGTCGACGTTTAGGAAATGTTGGCACCAATCTATTATGCGCCTTCCTCAGGACCAGGTTTCTAATGATGAGGACCGTATGCAAAGAGTAGACAGAATATTTTTGAAAAGGAGTCAGATGTGGCCAAGCAGCAAAAGAGTTTCCAACTGGAAAATGGAAAAGTAAAAACGAGCATGAGAACTAGTGTGAAAACAGAGGCCTCACCTAAAAGGTGGTTGAACTCCATCTAGCTGGGTACAGTGGAATTAAGAGGGGCAAAGGCTTGCCTGTAGAGTTCAGAGAAATCCTGGTAGGGAAAGGATGAATGACAAAGTCAGAGCTGGACGCCAAATTGCCATCATCCATACAAAAGGCGATGGCAGAGAGCAAGGGAAAGGAATATACACCTACCTTGGCTATGTGTTGTTGTGGCATAGACAGTTCAAAGTACATGGGATGTGGGCTAATGGCTTCTAGAACACAAATCCTATAATAAGCGGAAGATGGTTGCCAAAACCTATTAAGTGTGTCAATACACCTGAGGAAAAAACATTTCAACAATGAAAGCACATGCCTACATATGCAACATTGATCAATTACAGGTCAAACTCACATTTCCTATTGGTTATCCCCAATAGAAAAATCTTAACATCACCTATATTTGACTACCCCATTGGCCAATAACGAAAGACATTAATCCAGCCCCCTGCAAATGACCTAATTGTATAGTCAGCAGAACAATACTTTGATCCGATTGCTCCTTTACATTCAGTTAAGTCAACACCCTGAGGCAATTAAATGGACTTTCATATGAGACCAGACAACTTGGCAACCCCAAACAACTCTTCCAAGCTTGCAGCTGCACCTTTTGGCAACACCTCTACTCCCATCTTGAAACATCCATCCCCATCTTTCTTGGGAACCAGGTGGCTTAATAAAAAATGCAGCCAAGACACTGCACTTGGCAATACATTTCTCTGATGTATTTGCTCTATTCTGTGTGTCGCTGCAGTTCCAATGCTGTTGCCTCTTCACAATGGGGAAGTATAAGCCCAACCTATTTCCATGCATTGACAATGTCTCAACCCTAGGCCTTGTTCTCAGTAAATTGTGTCCTTCACTGTAGCTGTACTAATCTAATCATCAGGATCAAAACTGATGTAATGTACTCCGTTCCCAGCTCCTGTGGACCGCTCAGCCTGGTACCATTAATTGCTATTTGCATAGCGCTTTCCTCTCTTTCCAAGGACATTGGCTTCCTGGGCACTGGCTGGGGGAAGCATAAATAAAGCAAAACAAAAATTCTAAGATGCAGCCTAATAATCTTTACTGACACAATCTGCAACCTGTAACAGGCCTAATCCAAACGAACTCTTGCAAACACAGATGACAGCCCTCATGTTACTCAACATATGCAACTATTCTACTAAATGTTGCACTACGTGGCACCTCAGCCACCCTTTCAACAATTACCAAAGCAACATATTCTCAGTTCCCCCAAATGCAAAGAAAGCACAACATCATTTGCTAACGCTAGCTACAAAGCCCTTAAATGATAGCAGGCCTAAATTCTAAACATGATGAGCAATATTGCTGCTGCTCCTCCTTTCACCATGTGGTGCTCTCAAAAGTGTGTTGAAGCTAACTACAAATAGCACGTGTGTGGAAATGCTAAAGCAAACTGCAAAAATTATGACACTAAATGACCAGCTCTCTATGCTAATAAAATGTATGCAATCTAAACGTCTTTCAACAGTTGGGCCATTGCACTTTCATGCCTACATCCCCCCTTCAGGTAAATCCTTAACTAATCTTGCTTCCCTCTCCCTGTCCTAATCATCCTTGGACACCCATACTTAACCACATGACGCAAGCTCTCTCCCCTCTGAGCAAATACCTTATGGGGTGCACATTAAAAAAGCACAATCCCCATCTGCAGCACAATCAGCTCAATGTGCACTATAATTCTCGGGATCAAGTGAGGGATATCAAAGTGAACCTGGGGGACCAATTAGGTTTGATATCCTTACCATTCAATGCTCAATCTCGCAATTCCATTTGTCTCTCTGTGTGGGTACACATTTCAAGAGAGGAGTGGCCTCACCAGTTTTAAGCACTAGGGACATCAGGACATCATCTTCGTGCAGCACCTTATGACCACCTTTCAGGAGCAAATTATGACAAGTAATAGGACAACAAAGTGAACTGGCACTTTTATGGCTATGCTCATCCAGGAAGGAACCCATGAAAACATGGCAGTGAGCCAATTTTCTTCCACCACCCCACCTTCCTTTTCCATTGCAGCATGTATATTGTGTAGGGCCCCAGTGGCGTGTGCCAGGGACTCATTGGCCAAATCCCTGGGGTAGCCCATAGGTGCAACAAGAACTGACTATTTTGGCACATATGCCATCCTTCATGGCAGTGGGAAGGTCCAATATATTGCGGTTCTGGAGTGACATGAATCTTATGGCTCTCACCTCCTCTTTGATAGCATTCAGGCCATGCTCAGTGTCATTCGCGATCTTTATGAGATCCCAGGGGACGATCTGTAAACATTTGGAATTGGCAGCTGTCTGTATTCCTGGAGCGAGCAGGGATGTGAAAAAAGTTTCAATCTTGCTAAACAACCAGTATTGTTTGGGAATAGCTTTAAGCTTTTCAGTAGAGTCCTCTGAGAAACAGCTCAAATGTATATGGTGGTGGAGGCCCATTGATCGGTGGGCCTGCTGGTGGATATGGGGCAAAGGTGTTACTGAGGGATGGGGGCACATTTAGTATGGTGACCTGGGCCTCTGGCACTATAAGAACAGAGGAATGTACATTTGTGAGGGCACAAACCCCTTTGCAGAACACTGGGAGCTGAAGGTGTGCAAAGCTTCTACAAGCCCAGAAAATGTCCATGAGTGCTTAAGCTCCTCCATTGAGGTCTGGAATATAAAATGTTCTGTTGCATCATTCATTTGTGATTACAGGCATGCTGCCGTTGGCCCCAAATCACAAGGATAATGGTCTAAGTATCAGTATTTTATTGGGACATTCACACTGCTTGATCCAGGTCAGTATTTCTATATATCAGCCCCGCACAGCATAACATGTCTCATTGATGTCTGGCACTATTTCCTTTTAAAAGCCAACCAGTCCTCTTGCTCTGCACCCCATCAGACATTTGACCCATTTATTGTTGTTGAAAATGATGCCCTCAAGCTGGAATTGAGGTCTTATGCTGCATCACAAATGGCCCCTCCCATTATTCTCAGAGCATTAACTGTTGTCTGCTTCTAACATGGTTGCTTGAAACATGTGCCCCTGGAACAACCCACATACCCTACATAGGGCCAGGTGCACTAAACATTGTGCTATTTGAGGTGGCATCTCTTGGGGTACAAACAGCCTCGGCGTGCCAGTTGCATCGAACACAGATATAACAACAGATTAAGGAACAGATAAAACATGAATAATTTGACTTCTCTCTTCCCACCTCCTGCATGTCATTGTACCATAAATTATCTGTGTTGGGGTGATGCACATCTGAAATACTGTCAAAAAGAACCCCTGATCCAGATCCACCTGATACACCATGTACCTTTTGATTCTGTTCACAGATATGCTACCACTTGCTAACCCAAATGCTATTTCAGTATCATTATGTTCCCCCTTTCAAACCTCCCACCCAATAAACCTTGTAATAAGAAAGGAAAGAAAAAGAGAGAAAAGCAAACAACCAATAGACAGCATAATCTTTCTACTATTATCCACTGCTCCTGGAGACTGTGAAAAAGAGTTCATGTTTGCTCATCCAAAAGGATGCACTGATATCAGAAATGTCATTGATATATTAAAATATATATCTTTAGGGCTCTCCCACTTTTATGTCCTGCTCCTGGGGATGGGAGTTGGAACTGGTGTCCTTTCGGACTTCCATGAGGTGTATCCAGGTCTTGTGTCCTTTAACGTTCACAGCAGTGGGTGTGGCATAGACAACCTTGTTTGGTCGTTGGAAACGTGTCTCATTCCATTTTCTGATGAATTATCTGATGAGCACTGAATCAGCTGGGAAGAGCTGTGGTTTCTGCAGAGATGATGTGTTGTCGATCTGCGATGCTGTCGGCTATTGTGGATGCACTCCAAGCTGTTGAGATATAACTTTACCACATTAGGTTAGATGCCTAGGATATCCCTGATACTCATCCTCTAAGACATCTGCTGTTTTGTGAGCATTGGAGGCTGTGTGTGTGGCTGTGAGTGGTGTGTGCCTCCTCCTGCCCGTCAGAATCTTGTGAGGTGTTAAATGGTAGTCTTTTCCTGGCTGATTCCTAAAGCTAAATAAAGCTATGGGAAGGCAGTGTGGCCAATTCTTGCTTATGAAATGGCAGATTTTAGCTAAACACTGCTTCAATAGTCCATTAAAGCACTCTGCAATCCCATTGACTTGCAGGTGGTACTAGGCACAGTTTGTGTTTCATTCCTGGTAGGGAGGCTATTTCTTTAAAGGGTTGATTATAAAAGTCTGCCCCATTGTCAGATTTTGGACCAGCACATATTCCCCAGAGAGGAAATAGCTCATGCACCTAAAATGTAGCTGCCAAGTTGGCAACAGTTTGGACACATGGACCAGTTTCAAACCAATGACAGAATGGACACACCACAACAATTAAATAACGGGGGTTACTTTGCCTGTTAACCATGTTGACATAGTCAATGTAGAGTTCTTGGAAGGGCCCTGAAAGGCGGGGCAATGTTCCTTTTAACGTTTTAAGGGTTTGGCCTGTACTATATATTTGGCAAGTGTTACAGTTCATAAATACAATTATCTACATTTTCCTGGAGATTGGGGGCAAACCAGTCCTCTTGTATGTCTACTGCAATGGACTGATTAGTTTTATGTGTACAGTAGCACAATTGCCCGAAGGCCGTCTGTAATCAATTCCTGGGGCATTGTTGCTAAATCTTTGGGGGATAGGGAACCCCCTCTTTTGATCCATAAATACTTCTCTTGTTGTGATGCGCATCCCTGTAGTGTAATAGTCGGTGTCATGGATATTGCATTGTATGGGGCTGGCAGTTGCACCTGCTGCAATGCTAGGTTTGGTGCTCTCTTGGCCTCTGGTACTTCCAGGTATGCTGCTTCATTGGCTGCTCTGTCCACTGCATTATTACCATAAACTGTTGGGTCTGTATTGTTTGTATTGGCTGCATACTTCACCACGGAAACCTTTGAGGGAAGTACCAGTATGTCAATTAATCTAGACAGTAAAGCTGCATGCTGCACTGGTGAACCATCTGATTTTATGAACCCTCTCCTGTATCATCTTGATAACCAGGAGTGCACAGTAGAAGTGACATATGCTGCGTCTGAATAAATGGTTAATGTAACACCGTTTAGACATTTGCAGTGCTACAAGTTCTGCCCCTTGAACGGAATAGTGTGAAGGCAACTCTTTTTGATCATAACCTCATACTTCCCATCTTCAAAGCTCACCACTGCTGCACCCGTGTACCTGATCAATAGTCAGTGACCCATCAACGAAGAGCACTTCCCCTTCCTCCAGTCCATCCTCCCTGACAGCGGTACCCTCATCTAGATCCCCTTCATATGTTGCACACTCATGTACTGAATCCTCCAGTTGTACAGGCTCTTCAAAGAATGTTGCAGGGTTGATTGTGTGACATCTTACTGTGTGAATGGAGGAGTTCGACAGATTTGGTTCATAGCACAAAGCTCTCTGTGTAGTGAAGGTAGATTTGGATTTCTATAAAATGGAAAAACCTGTGTTTTTCGAGATATAATGTTACTGGGCATCCCATTTTTTCTGTATTTCAAAAAAAAAAAGCTGCTGCACCGAGAGCCTGCTTGCATGGAAAATGACCCAGCATTACTGGATCTAAATGGCCACTGTAGTAAGCCAAAGGCTTGTGTCCCATTGATGTCTGCTGTGTGAGGACAGCCGTCATCACCTGACCATTTGATTGTGGGAATAGAAATTATTGTTCTTCTATAATTGGGTGTATCTAAAACCGGTGCATTACTGACTGCATCTTTGAGTTCCTGATAATATTTGGTCATTTCTTATGTCTATATAATTGGTCCCTTTCTTTTCTGTGCTTCCTTTAGCCCTTCAACAGGGGTTTGGTGTAGCTGGAATAATCAAATATGCAAGAACTACAATAGTTACATTTTGTGAAGGCATCATGAAGCAAGAAACAGACAACAGACTTGAGGTTCAAAATAAAATTGTTTATTAAATGATTTGCTAGGATGGTTGAAGGCCTAACTTACCATATGCTAAGGTGGGATTTCCCTACCTGAACACAACTAAGGAAAGTCTGAGTCAAAAAGTTTAAGTTAAATGTCTGTCTGTGTCCAAATCGTATCCTTGCCCTCACAACTAAAGCTAAACAATGTCTTCAGCTCCCCTTCCCTAAGTTCAAGAAAGTTCCACAAAAGTCTTGAGATTACCTTTGCCAAGTTCACACAGGCCCTTTGGGTTTCCTTTCCCAAGTTTAAGGCAGCATATTTCCAAAGAAAAGAGGTCCTAGGATTCCGTTCTCAAGACAACATTGCAATTCATAAGCCTCACCGTTCCCTTCCCCAAGACTCCAATGCATCAACGTATACTTGGTTTCAAACTTCCGACGTTCAACACAACCCCAGGTCAACTTGACACTCTTTCTGGATTGCTTTAACAGTTCACATAAAATGCTCTTTCTAGGTTTGTTTCACAGTGCCTTTATCTTCCACCCTTGAGGGTTCTCTGTTCTAGGCGCAGTTGTCAGACCACACTGTCCACCCATCACAGGTCACGCAACCAGAACCCCTAGGCTCTTACGCCCACTCAGGTTCTTCTATATTTGCCCCTGTGCGCAGATTCACATTCACTTAGATTCTCCTTGTAGGCCTCTTGGCTCTATCTGCCGGTTTACAGTCTCTTGGCTTCTCCTGATTAGCCTCCTGGCTTTGCCACAATGTGTCATGCAACTTCTGCCAGTCTTTGGCCTTGCCACATGGTAGTTATTCATAAAGTTCACTTGACTTTGCCAATTCACTTTTTGGTGGACTTATTTATTCCCCACCTTTCTGTTAGGCGCTTTCACATTTGCACACTTTTCAATGGGCACATTCCTGTTTGCCTGTGATCATCTTGCAGCTTTGCCCAAAATGTTTTCATTCAGTTTGGTTTTCAATATTTGATTAATATTCCCTTTTCAAGTGTTTGCTACCTGTTTAATATTAAAACAATTTTCACCTTCGGCTCAATTACTTTTAAATCATTTGGCATTTATAGCTTTCTATTTCAGTTTGTTTGTCATTCTCAGAATTCAAGGCAGCATTAGCGCTCCGGACAGAGTGTTGCTTTGATTACACTCACGAGTGATACGCGCCCGCTCTCTGCAGCTTTGCAGGTTCTCCTTCTGCGATCCTCCTGGATCCACAAGCCTAGCCTCATTAAGGAAGGTATGGTATCAACAGTAAGACAGACACAAGTCGCCACAGTTCAAGGGTGTTGATTGAACTTAAAAAGGGTTTGAAAAATGCCAATCTCATCCTAAATCTACATATGGGAGCAAGCTACAACCATCAAATAATAATAACGCAGTCCTAGTGGTGTCTTGTTAATATAAAAGGCCCTATACTAATAAACCTATTGCAAATCCTTGCCACTAAATATAAATAGTTTGGGAATAAATGTTACGAAAAAGAAAGAAGTGTTCACAAAATGATATGTCATGATGTTCATGCCATTGGTCTCCCTTTGCCATGTTTTCAGCATGGGATAAGGTGGTACACTCAAGTTTAGCACAGTCTCTAGCTTCTCTAGCACGAGGATACAGTTCAATCATTATCAACAGGGCCTTCTGTGCCCAAGTCTCTTTGTCTTTCAACGTTTCTTCATTCAGAGGGCCTGATAGACCAAATAAACAATAAGTTATTGTCCTCTTTCAGGTTTTCACAAGTACTCAATTTCTTAGGCGATTCACTAGTCACCTCGGATCCCCCTCAGCCGGACTCAGTTCCTCTCAACACAATGCTCTTCACCTTGGATCCCCCTCATCCGGGCTCAGATCCTTCTCGCATCACAATGCTTTCAATCTCTGCTGTCTCTGTTCACCCTGGATCCCCCTCAGTCGGCTCAGATCAACTCCAAATACTTTTTTGTCAATTATCAAAGATTTTCGAATGTGCACAGGGTTTTGCTTGACCCGTTGCAGGACCACTTCAATTTCACAATTCTTTATCACTTTTCCCATTTGCCACCTTTCAGCTGGATACCTAACAGAGATTTTTGATTGAGCACCCACGTGGTACTGGACAACTCTGTCTACGGTATCATATCTTGGCTTCAAAGTTCAATCACTCATCGGCTGTTTAATTATGCTTGCCTCGCTTTCCACATAAGTTTTATACACTGTTCTCTTCAGTCTTCACTATACAATATTGCCGCTGGCAACCTTGGCTTCAACAAACATTGGTCTGATATCAGTCTCCCCAACTCATCGACTGTGCTGACTTCATTGGTGCTGCTTTTTTGTAGGAGCCAATGACAGTACCACAGCAGCAAACGATTCTCCCCGCCTTGACTATCGGCATGGGAGAGCACCGGGTACCTCTGACACACAGTGCATTATTCTTCAGTCTTGATTCCTGGTCTTTGAAAAGGTCAAGGGCACTTCCCTCCTTGCAATCCTCTTCGGGTTTGCCTTCTTTCGACTTGTATTAAACTGCCTTCTTGGAACTGCTGTTTCCTTGTGTGTTTTCCCTCGCTCAGAGTGTGCTTTCGTGCTCTGCCTTTTATCTGTTTGGGGAAGTGTGATGGAAGTCAGGCATGTGTAATAATCAGTAATTGCCTGACCCTGCTTGACCATTGTATTGGGACATGTCAGGCATACAGCTCAGGTGTTAGTCCGTTTTCCCTCATAGTGAGCTCTCCATGAGAAAGTGTTCATGTTGGAAAAGGGGGGGAGTTGAGTTCCTAATTATCATAAGTATCCTATCCTAAGGTGTTATGGGCAAGTGGATACTGCATCTCGCCATCCGATGTCCCACTCCCCAAAGACCCCCCACCCAGGTGATCCTCCTGCACTTGTCCACCCCAGGAACTGGATCCAAAAGCAATGGCCATAACCTGTATGACAGATCCCCGGGGACTAGCGGGTAAGACGCCTTCAGGTTTCTCACAATTCCCTCACAGAGCATTGTCTCCCTCATGGCAGCCACCAAGAGCTTGCATCACTCTCCCGCTTGCCATGGTGGCTGTTGGCTTCAGGCTGAGTACAGCCTCCTGCTGTTGCTATTGGCTTAGCCTGAGATTTAGACCCTCTCACAGCCCACATTCGGCCTCAGCATCTCTCTCCTTCTCCGGACTCACACTGCTCCCAGTCCCCTGATCTCCCTTCTCATACACAGGTCTCTGGCCTCACACATGTCTCTGGACTTCCACATGTCTCTGGACTCCGACAGGCCTCTCTCCATGGTGTACATCCCCACCTCTTACACTCCCTAGGAGTATAAAGGGACCTCTAGTCTTATTAGTGGGACATGCCTGTCTTCCCCAATGGTATGCCTTTACAGTCTTCGTTTCAGCACCAGAATGGTAAAAATACCTATTGGTGTTCACTACTCCAAGCCACATTTTCTTTGGGTGAGTACTGTGAGAGGTAAAATGAAGAGAGATGTCTTAAAATAGCCCATAAATGCTGGGGGAGGGTCAGGTAGGTTTTCAGAGGGAACAGGGGGATACCATATCTCGCCTGTAAGTACCACACTCCCAAACCCCAAGGACCATCCACCTAGGTGATCCTCTCTCACTTCTCCACCCCAAGGGTCAGGATACAAAAGTGATGGCCTTTCCCTGGCCACCTGAGAAGAGAGATCCAGGGGAGTAATAGTGAGAATACCCTCAGGTTTCTCACAATAATCCTACAAATGATTTGATTTGTTTCACTGTGGTTGGTTGTGGCGTGTTCTGTACTGTTGTTTCCCGTACTGGTATTACTCTCCTTCCTGCTGATGATATTATTTGCCCTAGCAATACTACCTCTTTCTGACAACACTGCAATTTCTCTTTATCTATCTTGTAGTCGTTCTCCACTATTAAAGTTAAAAGTGTTACTGAGTCTTCTCTGCATTGCTCTTCTGTTGGGTTGCAGAGCGAAAGGTCATGTACATATTGAATCACTGTGCTCTGTACTCGTACTTTTCCTAAGTCCATTTGCAATACTCTATTAAAAATGCTAGGGGACTCACAGTAGCCTTGAGGAAATCTTGCATGTTGGAATCTCTGCCCTCGTAGGTAACGTTGTGAGGTATTGGGAGTCAGGGTGCAATGGGACAGAGAAAAATGCATTCTTGAGATCTATTACTGTGAAGTGGGTTGTCTCGGGGGAATATTGCAAAGCATGGTGGTGGGATTGGGTACACCTGGAAATTCTGTTTCTACAATATTATTCAACAAACGTAAATCCTGAACCATCCTCCAACTTGAACCCTTCACTTATTTCACAGGGTATATAGCTGTGTTGCATGGGGATTCTAATGGTTGCATTATCCTTTTTGTCATAATTCTACGATGGTGGCATAGATCCCTTCAACTACTTCGTCAGACATGGTGTAGTGTCTTACTCAGGGTAACACTGCACCTGGTTACCTAGTTTCAGTTTGATGCAAACTGCCCCTCTGCTCGTCAATAATCCTACATCATGGGGGTTGCTAGTCAATAAGTGGGCGGGTACCTTATCCAAATCCTTCTCCACCTATAATGGTAATGTCTAAGCAATGTGATGGTAATGTCTCGCACTCTGAGACACATGTGTATGAGCGCGATATAAATAAAATATGATTTCATTTCATTTCAGCAATAAGCAAAGTGTGAGGTACTTTTCTGTGTTGTATCATTATTTGCCAGGGTGTGCTCATTTCAAGCACCTTTACTCCTGTGTCCTCCAACCGCTGTTCATCGGACCCCCCCGCCCTCATTGGCCGTGTTGGGTCTATGCACAGAACTGTGCACCATTCCTCACCTTCCTCATCTGTGCCAGGCAGAATTATCTTGCACTTTTGTGTAATTACTGCTTTGAACTCTAATGTAATAATCATGCCTGGTGCCTTTTGCTGGGGAACAGCTGACCTGAACAAAAACCTGGCGGACACATGCAGTGTCCTATATTTAATCATGGGTACCCATACAAGCAAAACTGTTACCCCAGAGGGAATGAAATCTGGAAGTAGGTGCACTCCTCGTTTGGCACTGTCACTGCAAAGTCTGTGTGTTATGGCTGCAGCCCTAGCATGGTATATGCCTTGTGTTGAACACATTATACCTTCCTCTGTGAATGAAATGGTTATGTTCAGATTACTCAAGAGATCCCCGCCCAGAAAGTTACCCGGGTTATCTTCAGAATACAATAAAGGTGCTGACAAATCCTGTGTACCTACAGTGATAGGCAAATGTTCACTGGAAGGTACCAATATAATTGCCCCAGAGAATCCCTGTGTGTCCATTATTTTATCTGACATGGGAAACCTTCCTTCCCTAATACAGTACTTTGTAGCCACTGTGTCAACCATAAACATGACTTTTCAATCTCCTATCTTCAGTCCTACCTGGGGTTCCTCCTCTGGGACCGCAGTGACTGACACAACTCGGCATGTCAGAGCTCTCTGTGGGATGTCCTATTAGGGATAAGCGTTTTTGCCTGGAAGTGGGAAGGTATTGTCCCCTAAAGTGCTTGCTACTGTGTAATGCATTGCTGTGCCTTATGGCAGGGGATTTTGTATCCAATAGCTGTGCTGAGGTCTGTGTTGATGGCTCCTACATTTGTGTCGGTATGACATTTGGTGTTGTGTACTTGGACGGTTTTGTCAGTATGGGGCCAGGGTGTGAATGGGACATGGGGCATACACAGAGTTTGGAGTATGTGGGATAACCAGGGGGTGCATTTGAGATGGTGGTTGGTAGGTGGTCTGAAACACTGGACCACAGGCATTGTTATACAAAAAATGTGGTCTGATTCTACATTCTCACTCAAAATGCCCTATCTTCCCAGAAGACCAACACTGTCATCCAGACCTCGACCTCATCCCTCCAAATCTACACCCTTTTGCTTGCTGAAAACCTCCTCTTGACCTCTGATAACTTCTATAAATTTGAGGGTGTCCTCACTTCCTTTTCCCCAACATCCTCTGCTCAGGTGACCAGGGAAAAGCCATAGCTTTTGGATACAGGCCCTGTGGGTGTGTATGCGAGGCAGGATCACCTGGGTGGAGGAGACTTGGGGAATGGAGAAGGGATGTCCTTAGGTAAGACATGGTACCCCCCATTGCCTTTTCAAAATGAACCTTCAGTCCCAGAAGCCTTTATAGGTTATTGTCAAACCTTCCCCTTTCCTTCCTTTAGGACAACGAAGAGATCAACTAGGAGGACACCTCCTTATGTGGGCAGGTTAAACACACATCCGTCTGTTAATACAGAGGAATATCAGATCTATAACAAGACAAGGAAGAAAAAACTGGGAATTATGCACCCTTCCATTCAGTCTTTACCTCTTTACTGCACACAAAATGGCCCAAAATCATACTCCTTTAAGACTGGGACGAGGAAGAGGCAACTGGGAGCTATTCACACTTCCATTAATTCACACCACTTCAGTACTGAAATGATGAAGGGGACTGTGGAGGAGTAGCATTGCAATAGCCAGGCATGTCCCACTAATAGATTCAACTATGGTCAGGGAAAGGACTTGCACCTGCAACCAGTTAAGGGGCAACAGGTGTCTAAAATCGGAGACCGACAAAGGAAGAAGGAGGAGAGAAACCCATCTGGCAAGAAGGACACGGCTGCCAGATGCAGAGTAGGCTGGAAAGGGGCCGGGGAAGGATGCTATGATTTGCACAAGGGTGAGAGAGACGGCAGGGCCTGAACGGGCCACAAGAGGGTCAAGATACCTGCATTCCCCTGTGCTGTGTGTCCACAGCCAGAGCTGTGGGACACTGAAGACTCCAGATTGCCGCAGGCCACTGCAGCAACGTTCGAAGGTGGCGAGCGCTGCTCGCTGCAGCTCCTGAAAAGCACAAGTGGAGCGAAAGGAAGCCCGAGAGGAGAAAGAAGACACCTAGAGGAGTGGCTGCATAGACCGGTGAGTGTAAGAAAGCGTACATTCATACTGGGGCACTACAAGGGCTGGAAATGGGCATATGAAAATGTTGAATTAACTGAAACTTATAATAGTTGGGTTTGGAGACAAAATTGAGCAATTCTTAATACTGAACAAGCTGCAAAGTACTTTTATGAATGCCTCAAGTATTATTGAATACCGAACTAAAGAAAAGATATGAACAGTATATGAAAGTACAGCACGAGTGAAAAGCAAGTGATGTGCATTTATGAACACAGGGAAGACGATGAATGAACATTTATGAACAAAGTGAAAGCCAATAATAAGCACTTATGAACCAAGCATAAAGCAAGTGATGAGCACTAACAGACAATGTGAAAGCAAGGTGGTGGAAAAGGATGAATGCCATGGAGTGAGTTGTGTGAAATACACATTGCGGCAAAGCCAAGAGACTGCCAAGGAGGGACATAATTGAATGTTGACTTATTTTACAGGTTCAGAGAGAAAGCCTGTGTTGGCAAGAAAGTCAAAAGAGAACATATAAGTATACCAAAGTGCCACAGGTTATAGGCTGCTTGACCTGTAATGGGTGGACCGTGTGGTCTAACAACTGCACCTAGACCAAGTAGCCCCTCTTTGAAAAGAACCAAGGAAAGTCAATATACAGAAGCTGTTTCGTGTAAGTGCTGAAGTGATTGAAGAAAAGAACAACCTCAGTGAATTATTGAAATGTCTGGATGGTTACAAAGTTGAACTGGAATTGTTATTGAAAGCCAAAAGATTTGAACTAATTGTAGTTTTGAAGCTGGAAGAGTTGACTTCTTGGGGGAGGGAACCACAAAACCTTGTGAATTGTATTGAACTCTTGGGGAAGGGAACCCAGGGGCCTTTTGGAGCTGTTTTAAACTTGGAAAGGGGAAGCTGGAAAGTAAGCCAGGAGCTGGAGGAAGCTCAGAACTTTATTTGGAACACTGTGGGCCTCATTGGTGGGCGGTAAAGGGTTAACGGCTCCGGTAAGGGTGCCGGTGCCGTTAACACCTTACTGCTGCATTACGAGGTCCTTTAGTGTGTCCCGCTAAGGGGGGCTGGTTTTACCAGGTGCCCTTAGTGGGAGCCGCTAAAGGACCAGCATGCTAACAACGGGCCCGTTATTAACGGGCCCGTTGTTAGCATGGTCCCCATTCCCATTGAGCCCTATGGGGGCTCGAATGGGAATGGGGATGGGTTCCCTGAATGGGGAAATACCAGGTCCTCCAAGGTTGGAATGGCCTGGTAATTCCCCATTCAGGCAACCCAGAGCCGGTAAGCGGTAAGGGTGTAGCCATGGTGCTAATAGCACCATGGCTACCTCCAACCTCAGAATGAGGCCCCGTTTCTTTTGTTGCTGACATCCCTACACATTGTATATCTTTAGTTGTAAGGGCAAGTATAGGTTTTTGGATATAGACAGACTTGTGAGCTGAACTTATTGACACAGATTCTCCTTAGTTTCTTTAGGTAGGGAAATCCCACCTTAGCATAGGGCAAGTTAGGCCTTACTCCATCTTGACAATTAAGAAAAATAAACCATTTTATTTAGAAAAGTGAATCTGTTGTTTGTATCTTACTTCATGATGCCTTCACACTTCTCACCTCTCTTCTGTCATCTGCGTACCCCTCGGCCCATCCCTGAGTCTGTCTATGGTCAGGCTGCCCTTCTGTTTTGCTAGTGATCATTGCTCATTCTATGCTCAATTTAACTAACTTGTCTATACCAGTTTTGCTTCTGCCCTCTGCATCGGGTCCGCTATCTGTTTCTCCCTTGCTTCTCTCCTTCTACAATAATGCACTATGTGGACCTGCATTTCAGCCCATCCCTTCACCTCAATACCAAGTACTTTACCTACATCATTTTGCACTTCCCTGGGAAGTCCCTTGCACAACATGTGATAAAATACACCAATATTCTTGTCCAACTGCCCCCCTGTCTCCGCTCACCACATCTCCTGAATCTGATGGATATAGAGTGCAGGATCTTCATCTGCCTTCATTATGTGGGCTACAATGTAATTGATGCCAGGTTTGTCTTGGTATGTGTCCCTCAAATATTTTCATATGTGCGCTTGACGGTTATTAAATGATGCACCATTGTGAGTGTCACTGATCAGCTGCACCCCTCGATATCCCGCCTTCTTCCATATTTCCTTCGTCTACTCCCCTAACAGTGCAGCAACCAAACTCTTCATGTCTCCTACAGTTAACAAGATCCATGTTGTCAGTTTTTCAAAGGCATACACCCCTTTGCCTGCTCCTGCTCTAATGGCGGGCAGCATCTTCATTAGGTTGTTCCTATCCATATGGGGCGAGGGCACGTAGCGGGTCATCCCTACTCCCTTCTGCAAAAAAAAGGGGAGCTGTGTTTGCTTGTTCCCAACCTTGGGTGTCCTTCCCTTTTCCTATCTTTTGCCAATGCTATCCGACCTGGACGTGGTCTAAGCCTTCCGCCACATGCCCTTATTTCCCTCTGTTCTTCATCCATCTCCCAATCTTCTTCTGTTCCCTCTGCTTCCCTCTCGATGCATACAGAGTCTACACTATGACGGTGCTCAGCCCTCCACTGTAAAACCTCTGTATTTCCCCGTGAATCTGGTACTCCCTGCTCAAATACACCTTACCAACTTTAATAACCGTACTATCTTAAAAAGTATCTGTCCCGCCCTCAACTCATCTGTGGTGATTGCCGATTGCCGTGCTCTGTTCCTCCCCTTGTCCCTGTGTCACCTTTGCTAGCTCCTCCTCTGATTTATTTAACAGTGCTTCTAGTTCCCTACGTGCCTTGGTCTCCACTTCCATACCCAATCTGTCTTGTGGTTTATCTTCATGTTCTTCCGGTGTCCCCTTCTTTGGTTCTGTGGGTGGCCGAAAACCGGGGGTTGGTGTAACCCTTGGAGGGCTGCAAAGGAAAGCACCCATAAGGAGGCGACGGTGGCATGTGAGGGTGTCTGATTGGTTCCCTCTGTGCTGTCTTCAGGGGCATTTTCTACATCGTCAAACATTTTCCACAATTTAGAAGGCGCTAGAGGGCCATCCAAGATGGCTGCCTTGGGCTGAGCTCCCGTACAAGCCCCGCATTAATCCTGAACAATCCTGCTGTTCCCAGTAGATCTGCTAATCTAACTTCCTGATTCCTGGGTCGTGGCACTACCTACTACAAGCTCCTGAAAACTGGGGTTAAAACAACCTTCCCCTGCCTGAGAACAGCCAGCGCGGCCTGGGTGCCACGCTTTGGGTGGATCACCGAGCGAGGTGCCAATCTGCCCCCCGCCCCCAGACGGAACCCGGCCGGCTGTACTCCAAAGCACCTGGCGGTTCCTGCGGCGGAGCGGGCGTCGATCCCGAGGCGAGGATTGGCGACTGGTGGACCAGGTGTAATCCCCCCCCCGAGCCTGGGCCGACAAGTGGAGTGGACCCAGCCGCCACCAACCAGAAGAAGCTTCCGGGGGCCGGGGCGACTTGGGGGCCGACGAGCGGCTCCCCTCCCCCGTCGCGTCCGCCCTGCCTGCTGCGGACCCCTGCGGCCCGTTAGCAGAGCTGGGAGCTGAAGCTCCGTGTGGAGCCCTGAGACGCGGAGCGGCCCCTGCCGGAGGAGTTCCCCGCTCGCCGAGGAGACAGAGACCGCGGTCGGCCGCGCGAGGAGGTAAGGAGGGGGTGGGAGCAGGTGCTGCTCAGTGACATCGTAGTCGGCCCTCACACCCCCTCCCTCCCACGCGGTCGGGTATGGTCAGCGGGCCGCCTGGAGCTGCAGTCAACAAGGATCTAACAGCGGTCACCCTCAGCCTTACATGTAGGCTTATCGTGGCACTCCCTCAGCGAGCTGTCCCACGCTCTCTGCATACCACTCTACGCTGAGAGACCAGATCACCCGCAGCTTCAACACAACATACACAATAGAAGCGGTTGACCCTGCCATACAAGAAACCCTACCCTTCCGACTGTTAACCACAAGACTCCTCCACATTGGCCGGCCTCACAGGGAGCCTGTAAAAACTGCCTCCTACGGGGGAAAATAAAACTCCCAGAGTCCAGCGCCACTAACACCTACCACCAAACGACAGCCCACTGTCTATCTGCTGGGTTGCTCCCCCGTCCTGGCGAGAGAGGGGCTCTCAGGGGCCTGACCACACGTGGCGCAGGCTCACACGGCAAACAGAATTCGCCTTGCAGGCGAAGCCACCACATCACGCTCCGCGGGAAAGCCTCCCATCCACGCAACAGCAGTCACACTCGCTTTGCCAGCCGGGGGACCCCCCTACCTTACCGGTGAGCCCCTGGTGTACCTTGGACAGTGCAGTCTAGACTCCTGAGCCTCCATACTTCATCGCAACTCTCAATTACGATGGGGAAACTGGATAAAAACCAAAAGAAACTGAACTTTGAGAGTGGCACAACCCCCAGAGTACCCCAACAGCAGGAGGACCAGACGCCCGGGTCGGGTGGTTCACAGCAGACGGGAACAAGCGACAACCCATCCGAGATCAAAGAAATCCTTCTTGAGCTAAAAGACGGCATAGGCAGTTTGAACAACAAGATGGACGGGCTAGCCTCCAAGGTCGATCTCCTCCAACACCGCATAGACACCCACACTGAGCGCCTAGACGAAGTCGAGCAGAGAGTATCCAATCTGGATGATACCACAACAACCCTGTCAGGCAAAGTCTCTCAACTAGAATCCCAAATTAAATCAACCCTAGCCAAGTGCGAAGACCTTGAAGGCCGATCGAGAAGAAATAATATTCGCATAGTCGGAGTTAGAGAACATCAGACGCAGGCGAAAATGGAGGACTATGTAGAGTCCCTCTGCATTACCCTTTTTGGCCGTGACGCCTTATCTCAACTCTTCATCATAGAAAGAGCACACAGGATACCAGCAGCCAGACCAGCTCCTGGTACTCCACCCAGGCCAATCACCGCAAGACTGCTTAATTACAGGGACTGCGACACCATCCTGCGACTGGCCAGAGAAAAAGGGGACCTCTTACATGACGGAGATAAAATACACTTCTATCCTGATTTCTCTCCTGCGGTACAATTGCAGAGGAAATCATTCACCACCGTAAAGCAGAGACTCAGAGCCAACCAAATGACCTACTCGATGATTTTCCCGGCACGACTAAGAGTACAGCACGGCGAGAGGGTCCACTTCTTCCAGTCTCCCGACGAGGCAAGCTTATTCCTGGATCAGATAGGCTGCCCAGATCAAAACCCCAACCGCCCAGACCTCAGAGAGACAGAAATAACAGGAATCCTCCTTAACCTCATTAATCTGTCTTATACAGCAGCTGACTATCACCGGCAAATATCACCGGAACCAGAAACTACGAGTAGCTGTCACAGCCAGTAGCGTTCAGAACTGAGCAACTTGTGCACTCACCTCGCCGACAAACACCAGAACAACCACTATGAAGTCAAAGCGGGGCTGGGATACTTGGGAAGCCCCAAGTGCCCCTAGCACAGCACCTGTTTGTTTTACAAGTTGAGTTAATGAGTTGGGATACACCCGGTGGCATGGCAACTCCATGGACCGCCTCTTGTTCCTTTTTGTTGACAAAGGACCTCTTTGTGGGCCAGTTGGGGGTTGCCCACCCAAGGGAGGGAAACGATAAGGGCCAGTTGGGGATTGCCCGTGAACAGTACCCACCAAGGGAACCAGGAAGGTTCTGCGCCACTTGTTCCACGCCACCCTCTGTCCATCCATCCCCCGGATCACCAGCAACGCTGCTGCACCACTCAGCCAACAGCCCTCCAGGCACCGACCACAACACCAGGTCAAACCTAACTATAACATTATCGAGCAGAGAAAACAAAATGCGGACAAACATAATCCCTAAGTTGCTCCATTCAACATCATAACCTGGAACATTAGAGGAGGCAATATCCCAGTTAAAACCAAGAAAATGATTCAATACCTAAGAAGACATGAAGTGGACGTAGCTATGCTCCAAGAAATGCACCTACTCCCGGGATACTTCTCCTCTTACTCATCCTTCTCCAGAGGAGTCACGATCCTTATACACAGGAGGATCAGCTTCCGACTTGTCCACACAGCAAAAGACTCCGAAGGGAGAAGAGGCCTAGTAAGTGGCATCATAGCGGGCCAGAAAATTACTTTTGTCAACTCCTATGCACCAAAAGTAAACAGCCCCGACAACTTCAGCTGGGTACTATCCCATCTTTCATCCCGAGACCCCGCAACCATAATCTGGGGGGGAGACATGAACACAGTGCTAGACCCAGTGAGGGACCGATCCCGATCCATCCCACAACCCCCATCCAAAGCCTGCCTCCAAATAAAAGAAATTTGCAAAGCATTGAACCTGAAAGACACATGGAGAGCATCCAAAGGGGAGCAGCGGGAATACACGCACTCCGCGGTACACAACACGAGTTCCAGGATCGACTACCTCTTCACCTCAGCGAACGGCCCATGGACAAGTGGCCCGTGTGACATCCAACCAAGAACTCTCTCCGATCACTCCCCAATATTTCTCGTTCTCAACCCATCCAATCCCAAACCCCCACTACAACGGTGGCGTTTCAAGACTGGCTCGATGCTAGATGAGGTGTTTGCTTCCGAGCTGAGAGAGGAGATCTCCGTGTTCCTCGAAGCCAATACAGGGTCGGTTTCCTCAGCCAGCACACTCTGGGAAACCCTAAAGTGTTTTATCAAAGGGGTCTGCCACGCCAAAGAGAACGGCATACTCAAACTCATTCGGCGGGAGCTGACAACCTGCGAAGAGAAGCTAAAACAGCTAGAACTCCAGCGCACTAGCACAACCGATCCAAGAATACCAGCCGCCCTGTAGGAAGAGCTACGAAAATTCAGCATTGCAGCTGATCACGAAATTAAATTTTTAAATCGCAACAGTCAAGTCAGACAGTATGGCGAAGGCCAAAAACCCGGCGCTCTCCTGGCGAATCTGATTAAGGCTGACAGCAAACTGTCTCCAATAGAAGGGATTTGAACCAAGCAGGGACAGTTGGTCCAAACTGACGAAGGTATAGCAGAAGAAATCAGGCTCTTCTATCAGGATCTCTACAGCGCTAATCACAACGGAGACCCAAACGCTCCATTAGAGTACCTTGAAGACACAGAGTTGTACTGGGTCGAGCACCCCCTGCGTGAACCATTGAATGAACTAATCACACAAGAGGAGATCATAGAGGCCATCAAGACCCTCCCTAACTCCAAAGCCCCTGGTCAAGATGGCTTAACGGGAGAATTCTACAAAGCTTTCCAAACCACCCTGGCCCTCTCCTGGTGGCAGTATATGAAGAGGCTCTGGAAAAGGGGAACCTCCCCCATTCCTCCTGTGAAGCCAACGTAATCCTTTTACACAAACCTGGCAAGCCACCGGAGGACTGTGCATCCTATAGACCCATCTCCCTCCTTAACCTCGACAACAAAATACTTGCAAAGGTACTCTCTAACAGGTTGCTGCCACTGATGCCCGCCCTGGTGCTAGCAGACCAAGCTGGTTTCATACCAGGCCGCAACACGACCTTCGGCATCAGGAGGCTGCTCAGCATCATCAAAGCACTTGACCCCTCAAATCAAGCAATCGCAGTCCTTCTCGACGTCGAAAAGGCATTTGACTCGGTGGAATGGCCGTTCCTGTTCGCTGTACTTACCAGGTTGGGGCTAAGTGCCCGCTTTGTCAAACTCGTATCTTTACTCTACAACAAGCCAGGATCCAACATCATTGTAGGCACGGCAAAATCGGCTCCCATAGAACTCCAACGAGGCACCAGACAAGGCTGCCCGCTCTCGGCACTGATCTTCGCTCTGGTAATGGAACCACTGGCCTCCAATCTAAGAGAACAACGACAACGAAGAGGACTCATTATAGGACCACACAAGCTTATTATATCCCTATACGCGGACGACATAGTGCTGTTCATACCCGATCCTGAAGACAATCTGAACCCGGTCATGAGGGAAGTTATTAAATTTGGAACGGCCTCCGGACTGAAAATTAACCAATCAAAATCCGTCATATTCCCGCTGACCCCAGCCACCAAACCATTTGCAGACGACTTCCAGCTCACATGGAAAACGTCCAAAGTCTGATACCTGGGAATCCAAATGTCTCTGAACTACCACAAGGTGTTCCGAGATAACTTCGAAGAGGTGGTCAAATCCCTCTAGGAAAAATTGACACGGTGGAAGACCCTACCATTAACACTCTGGGGGACAGCTTCCCTGGTCAAGATGGTGATCTTACCAAAATTACTATACCTGTTCACCAACATTCCGATACTGCTACCCCAAACCTTTCTGAAAAGACTGAAAAGCTTGGTCCTCGAGCTACTATGGGCGGGCAAACCGGCTAGAGTGGCGCACGCAACACTAACACTCCCAGTAACGAGCGGAGGTCTCGCCCTTCCAGACCCGGAGAACTACTTTTGGGCGGTGCAAGCACAATTCCTCAGTCACTGGTACGCCACTCACACAATCAGACCTCACGTACAAGTGGAACGAGCCCTGTGTCATGATGCCTACCCCCGCAGCACCAGGCCAGGCCCAGCACCCCCGGGAGCAGGCATCACGCCCCCGGGTAAAAGCCCAGCGGCCCTTTATAGGGGCTCTTTTGACTCTGTCCTGGCGCCGTTGGCACCAGGCTCATGTTGGACATCAGTCCTGGCGCCATAGGCGCCAGGCTCATAAGGGGAAGTGTTTGGTGCACTTGAAGCAGACCATGCAGCACACTCACCTGATGCAGACCATGCTGCATGAAGAAACAAGCCAAATGAGGCTTAGGAGGGACTATTTTTCTGAAGGAACTATTTTGTTACTTGGGTGGGGCTGTGGAAGAATACTCACCTGGAACTTCTTCCAAGGCTATTTAAGCCACACCCGGACAGCCACACGTGCTTCAAGTTGTTCTGCATCCCAGCAGCTGAACGCTCACCGTGTCTGCTCCTGCACCTGGACTCCAGCCACCCCCGCCTCGAACCTGGAACACCTGCAAGGGAATAAGAGAAGAGAAAGGTGAAAACCAAGAACTATTTCAACCTTCTTACCTGCATCCGGAATCTTCACGCCAGCATTCCTGAAGGAAGACTTCCATTTAAAAGCACCGCGTTGCTCGCTGCAGCGCCGCGCTTCACTCACCTGTTCCCGAGACGCTGCCCGGCTCCATCGCGGCTCTCACCGCCGGTCGCCACATCTCTGCACCGCACCTAAGGGAGAGAAGAAGAGACAAAAGGTGAGCAAGGGAACACAAGAGGAAAGCCGGATTTTCAGCCATATTACTTACCGGCTATTCTTGGTGAACCATTCCACATTTCGGGTCGGCGCCACATCTCTGGCAGGTACCGCACCCCGGCCCCTATGGGGAAAGGACAAAAGACATTACTGGGGAATTATAAAGACATTTAGAGGGGTCACTCTCATCACTAACTCACCTGATTTTACCCCGGCAACTTAACCCCTCAACGCATCGCCTTTGTTCTGCACCTGAAATAAAGGACAGAAAAAGACAACATAAAAGGAGGCTCACACTTGAACTTTTGCATCTTCATACTTACGGCGTATCGCTCAGTAAAGTCAAGTGGATTTGCCAGCGCCATTCTGAATACCAGTGAAGTAACTGGACGAACGCGCGCCCCTGCGCCAGAAGCAGGATGGAGAGTTCATCCTTCCAAACCATAAGGTGAGCTTAAACCGGGGGTTTTGGAGGAAGTCAGAGGAGAACGAAGGGAGAAAAGGGGGGAGCAAGCACATTATTCAGCAGACAGTTAATCCCCTTTCTCATCTGCAGAAGGCTATTCCTACGGGCCAGACAAGCAAGATTTGGGGGTCCTGTTCAATCGGTGGTCCAAATTCTGCGCATCACGCTTGAAGAGGCCACAGCAACCCAGACCAGACCAGCGCCTCCGTGGGAGCCAGGTGAGCGTTACAGAACGCAAAGCCTTCCTACAAATTCCCACCCAGGCGCTATGGAAACTTCCGAGACTGACCAGTTGGCCCAACTACTGGGGGAATTACTGGCCGAAGTACACGCCGCTCGTCAAGAGACTAATGCTCTCAGGAGGGAAGTGATTGTAACAAAGGAAAGAGCTGATGACCTGGCTAGACAACTTTTGCAAGGTCAAGCTGGACAAACTCCTTTACCCGGTTCCGGAGGGAACCCCGCTCCTGTGCTTTCCAGTAACCCGGTGCAGATTAATCTACCTGGAAACATGCCGCTGGCCCCACCCGAACGCTTTGCTGGGGACCCCAAACGATTCGCCGTATTCATGAATCAGTGTCGTTTGCATTTCCTGTGCAGACCTGGGGCCTTCCCTAATGACCAGACCAAAGTAGCCTTTGTATTGTCATATCTCAGCGGCAGTGCTGCCGATTGGTCAGTTCCACTGGTAACTCAAGATGACCCGATTCTTCGTGATTTTCAAAGATTTCAAGCAAGAATGGAAAGGTTGTTTGCTCGTCACTCCCAGGGGCAGGCTCTAGATGACGAACTTCTATCTCTGCGACAGGGCAATCAAGACCTCCTTTCCTACATTGCAACCTTTAATAGACTAATTGTGGAAACTGGGTGGCCAAAGGATAAAAGAATCACGTTATTTTATCGAGGTCTACGCGGAGAACTTAAAGATGTCCTGGCCCAAGTTGTAAATCCGCCCCAAGAGTGCTCAGAATATATAGACTTAGTGGTCCAATTGGATCACAGACTGCAAAACAGAAAAGCAGATCGGTCCAAGTTTGAGACCCGGGTGTTAGTCAAGACCCACGCTAATCTCAAGGGGGCTGAAGCCTCAGAGCCAATGCAAATCGGAGGAGTTAAAGGACCTTTAACGCAAAAGGAACATGAAAGAAGACGGCAGATGCACTTATGTCTTTATTGTGGATCCTCTGGACACTTTCTACGAGATTGCCCGGCAAGGCCGCCCAGGAAGGTGGTAGGAGCCGCTGAAAAAATCCATGAAACCTCTGTATCGGGAAACGACCCCGCCCGACAAGCGTAGGGGTCCGTTTGCCGAGCTTGAAAACGAACTCTCAGACCTCGCATTTCACTGTGCTAATGGTCCTCGTAGATCCGGAACAGCCTAAGCGGTTGCATGCAATAAAGGCATACATCGATAGTGGGGCTATAGGAAACTGCGTGGATCGTGAATTGGTCTCCAGGATTAACCTCCCCCTGCGTCCTAAAACCAGCAAAGATGTCATCACCACAGTCGATGGAACCGAAATTGCCTCGGGACCGGTAACACATTCCACAGCTGAGGTAACACTTGTAGGTCCGGACGGCCATCGGGAGGCAGTTGTGTTTGATTTAATCAAGGCTCCACAGTTTCAGGTTATACTCAGAATCCCTTGGTTAGAGACACATAGACACATAATCCTCTAATTGATTGGCGAGCGAAGAGAATAACCTTTCCAGAGTGTGCACGAACCTGCTACCCAGAAAATCTGAAGGTCAGTCTAGCATCAGTAACCTCTGTCTCCATGCAACTACCTCCGGAATACCAAGACTTTCAGGACGTCTTCCAAAAGGAACAGGCCAACACGTTACCTCCTCACAGATCGTACGATTGCCAAATCGATCTGGTGCCCGGTGCACAACCCCCTTGTAGCAGGATTTATGCCCTTACTGAGCCGGAGAATCTGCATTTGAGACAATATTTAGATCAATACCTAGCCAATGGTTTCATTCGCCCGTCAAAGTCTCCGGCATCCTCGGCTTTGTTCTTCGTGCCAAAAAAAGAAAGCGACCTTAGAACTTGTATCAATTACCGCGCATTGAACCAGATAACTGTTAAAAATCGTTACCCTCTGCCTTTGATCCCTGAACTCCTTGACCAGGTGAAGGACGCTTGCATATACACCAAGTTAGATCTCCGGGGGCTTATCATCTGGTATGAGTTAAAGAAGGCGACGAATGGAAAACGGCCTTCCGTACAAAATATGGACTATTCGAATACCAGGTGATGCCTTTCGGGTTGTGCAACGCGTCTGCTGCCTTCCAATTCTTCATGAACGATGTCCTTCGGGAACTCATAGACGTCTGTGTTGTCGTGTATATCGATGACATTCTGGTGTACTCCTCTTCGGAATCTGATCACAGAAAACATGTCAGGGCCGTCCTTGAGAAATTGCGCCAGCATAAACTGTTTGCAAAGCTGGAAAAATGCGTTTTCCATACCACCGAGGTTGAATTTCTCGGATTTATCCTGACACCTAAAGGGGTCCGAATGGACTCACGGAAAGTGGATGCCATCCTCAAATGGCCATCACCTAGTTCGGTGAAAGGTGTCCAAAGCATGCTTGGTTTTGCCAATTTTTATCGCAGGTTTATCCCAGAATTTTCACGGGTGGTGCAACCCATCACTACACTCTTGCAGAAGAATAAACATTTTGAATGGACCAAGGAAGCTGAACAGGCCTTTCAGGAATTAAAAGCTAAATTTACGCCCGCACCTATTTTGAAACATCCGCGTCCTGATCTCCCATATATAGTCGAAACCGATGCATCCAGCTTAGCCATGGGAGCTGTCCTGTCTCAGAGAGACCCTGAAACCAACCAACTGCACCCCGTAGCATTTTGGTCCAGAAAGTTCTCGCCGCCGGAGATAAATTATGCAATCACTGATAAGGAATTATTAGCCATTAAGTCCGCCTTTAAGGCTTGGCGGCATTATCTTCTTGGCGCCAGGCATACCATCACCCTGATCACTGATCACCGAAATTTACAATATTTAAAAACTGCCAGGGCTCAGTCGTCACGACAGCTCCGATGGGCTTTATTCTTTACTGAGTTCGATTTTGTAATCACCTACCGTCCTGGCTGTAAGAATGGCAAAGCGGACGCGCTATCTCGAATTGGAATGGGAGAAATGGACACAAACTCAGAACCTGTGCCGATAATTCCCGAACAAAGAATCTTGGGGATAACCACTTTACAAACCCTTGAAGACATTCAAGCATGGGTAAAACTATTCCTGGACTCTTCAGCCTTGCAGGATTGGATCAAAAGGGGGTCTGCCTTTTCAATCAACGATGGCTTACCTTACTTCCAAGGACGTTTATTTTTGCCAGAAAAGGAATTGCAAGAACTGGTTATTTCCCGTCATCACGATACTCTGATGGAAGGACATCCTGGCATTGCCAAAACAGAGGAAAAAATTAAACGACAATTCTGGTGGCCGTCCTGGCGAAAGGATGTTAAATCTTTCGTGATGTCCTGTGGAGTTTGCGCCCAAAACAAAGGTAAAAAAACAAAACCCGCCGGTCTACTTCAACCCTTAGACATTCCACCAGCACCTTGGCACACCTTGTCACTAGATTGTATCACGGACCTGCGCTCTTGTAATGGATACAATACTATTCTGGTTGTGGTGGATTTATTTTCCAAGATGGCCCATTTTATTCCGTTGAAAGGATTACCTTCAGCTTTTGTTCTTGCCAAGGAATTCCTCGAAAATGTCATCCGTCTGCATGGATTCCCGTCCATACTAATCTCCGATCGGGGAAGCCAGTTTGTTTCTCGTTTTTGGAAAAAGTGTTGTTAACTGGCACAAATCGACATAAGACTCTCAACCAGTCACCACCCACAGACCGATGGTCAGATGGAGAGAACGAACCAGACCCTTGAACAATATCTACGTTGTATGTTGCACCAATCGGAGGGTAATTGGAAGGACATTTTATGGGTGGCTGAATATGCATACAATAACTCAATACACTCTGGAACTGGTCAGAGTCCCTTTTATACCCTATATGGACATCACCCTCGTACTTCAGACCTGGACTCACCTTTGAGCCTCGAAATGCCCACAGTGGACCATTTGCATTCTACGATTACTCAAGCCTTCAAGGATGCTACTGCACACTTACAACATGCGAAAGGGAAATACAAAAAGAATGCGGATCTGCATCGCAAGGAGGCGCCTCCATACCAAATAGGGGATCAAGTATGGTTGGCTACCAAACACTTATCGCTCAAGGGACCTCAGACTTTTAATCCAAGGTATTTAGGCCCTTACTCAATCAAAGCTATAATTAACCCAGTGGCAGTCAAGCTAGATCTACCAGCTAACATGCGGATTCATCCCGTCTTTCATGTGTCGCTTTTGAAACCAGTGCAACCAGGAACCAGATTAATAAAGCCACCAGAACCAATCCAGATAGATGGGGAGCCTCAATTCGAGGTGAAGAACATTTTGGACTCTAAGATCTCAAAATCAAAACTTTTCTATCTAATTGATTGGAAGGGGTACAGGCCTCAGGAAAGATCTTGGGAACCCAGCAACCACGTACATGCACCTCAGCTAGTAAAAAGGTTCCTTTGGAATTTCCCGAACAAACCGAAACCTCCTGGGGAAACGGCCTTGGGAGGGGCCTTGGGGGGGAGTGCTGTCATGATGCCTACCCCCGGAGCACCAGGCCAGGCCCAGCACCCCCGGGAGCAGGCATCACGCCCCCGGGTAAAAGCCCAGCGGCCCTTTATAGGGGCTTTTTGGACTCTGCCTGGCGCCGTTGGCGCCAGGCTCATGTTGGACATCAGTCCTGGCGCCATAGGCGCCAGGCTCATAAGGGGAAGTGTTTGGTGCACTTACCTGAAGCAGACCATGCTGCACACTCACCTGATGCAGACCATGCTGCATGAAGAACCAAGCCAAATGAGGGTTAGGAGGGACTATTTTTCTGAAGGAACTATTTTGTTACTTGGGTGGGGCTGTGGAAGAATACTCACCTGGAACTTCTTCCAAGGCTATTTAAGCCACACCCGGACAGCCACACGTGCTTCGCGTTGTTCTGCATCCCAGCAGCTGAACGCTCACCGTGTCTGCTCCTGCACCTGGACTCCAGCCAAGCCCTCCTCGAACCTGGAACACCTGTAAGGGAATAAGAGAAGAGAAAGGTGAAAACCAAGAACTATTTCAACCTTCTTACCTACATCCGGAATCTTCACGCCAGCATTCCTGAAGGAAGACTTCCATTTAAAAGCACCGCGCTGCTCGCTGCAGCACCGCGCTTCACTCACCTGTTCCCGAGACGCCGCCCGGCTCCATCGCGGATCTCACCGCCGGTCGCCACATCTCTGCACCGCACCTAAGGGAGAGAAGAAGAGACAAAAGGTGAGCAAGGGAACACAAGAGGAAAGCCGGATTTTCAGCCATATTACTTACCGGCTATTCTTGGTGAACCATTCCACATTTCGGTTCGGCGCCACATCTCTGGCAGGTACCGCACCCCGGCCCCTATGGGAAAAGGACAAAAGACATTAATGGGGAATTATAAAGACATTTAGAGGGGTCGCCCTCATCACTAACTCACCTGATTTTACCCCGGCAACTTAACCCCTCAACGCATCGCCTTTGTTCTGCACCTGAAATAAAGGACAGAAAAAGACAACATAAAAGGAGGCTCACACTTGAACTTTTGCATCTTCATACTTACGGCGTATTGCTCAGTAAAGTCAAGTGGATTTGCCAGCGCCATTCTGAATACCAGTGAAGTAACTGGACGAACGCACGCCCCTGCACCAGAAGCAGGATGGAGAGTTCATCCTTCCAAACCATAAGGTGAGCTTAAACCGGGGGTTTTGGAGGAAGTCAGAGGAGAACGAAGAGGGAAAAGGGGGGAGCAAGCACAATATTCAACAGACAGTTAATCCCCTTTCTCATCTGCAGAAGGATATTCCTACGGGCGAGACAAGCAAGATTTGGGGGTCCTGTTCAATCGGTGGTCCAAATTCTGCGCATCACGCTTGAAGAGGCCACAGAAACCCAGACCAGACCAGCGCCTCCATGGGAGCCAGGTGAGCGTTACACCCTGGCAACACCTAACCTGCTAACTGCCGTCATTTTCAGTCAAACCCCCGTCCCCAACTCCACCATGAATGTAATGCTCTCGACGTACAAAGTCTGGAAGAAACTTGCTCAAAGGTACGGGGTACAAACGCGATACTCCCCCCTTCTGCCCGTCAAGTTCATACCAGGGGTTCCGCTGACGTCCGAGAAAGTATTCCACCAATGGACTGATAAGCTGCACATAGAGACCCTGGGAGACCTCTACACTGAGGATGGCTTCATAACGCCGCAACAGGCAAAATTGAAAGGCTGCAATACCGCACTCGACGTATTCATCTATTTCAGGACCCGGTACACTCTGCAAGCACTCCTGCCAGACTTCCCACGTCAGCCCCCAACCTGGCGACTGCTGCACAACACCATACTGGCACAAGGCGAAGGCAGGCTGGTGTCGCAAATCTACAAATCTATCATCGCTGACATGACCCCCAACCTCAACCATGCAAAGACCAGATGGGAAAAGTCCCTACACATGACCATATCAGAAGGAGACTGGACCTACATCCTGAAACAGACACAAAAAATCGCCCTCAACTCACGCTTTAAACTAATCCACTTCAACTTCCTTCACCCGACCTAACACACACCAGCGAAAGCTAACAAGCATCACCCTGAGGCAGCGGCAAAATGCAAAAGATGTGGGGCACATTCAGCAGACTTTGTCCGTCTCGCATGGGACTGCCCCGAAATAACACCGTTCTGGAACCAGGTCTTGGAGACAACCGCGGCAATAGTTGGAGAAGCGATACAGCCGAGCCAAATAGCAGCCCTACTTGGTATGACAAAACTACTCCCTGCCCCGATAAGGAAACTGGTAGGACTCCTGTTGACATTGGCCCGTAGGAGAGTGGCCATGACTTGGGGCCGAGGCCCCCCCCCCCAGCAATCGCTGCCTGGCGCAAGGACATTCTTTATTGCCAGGATGTTGAAACAGACTTTGTCAAACTACTACCCTTACATGCCCGTCCACCAGATATCTGGGGCCCACTAGTAATATTCTTGCTAAATGAAGCAGGGGAGGCTCCTTCCAACCCACCAGACACCTCAGACACAGAAGAAAGGCCTCAGACACAGAAGAAAGGCTTCATCACCTCCATGACGCAATGGACTGGAACAGGGCAGCACAAACAAATGAGGTCATAAAACTGAAAGGGGAAATGGAGGGAGGGAGAGGGGGAGGGAAGGAAAGTGGGACACGGCGCAGTTAAGTCCACCCTAATGTGGGTGTGTAGTTGTATTCTGTTTTACAAAAACAAAAATAAAGGTTTTAAAAAAAAACATTTTCCACAATTTAAGAATACTGTGCCTAGTCTTTAACTTTTTCCCTTTATAAGTAGATGCCAAATATGTATATAGCCTTATCATTTGTGTCTTTTTCTGGGCAAGTTTTAAACATTGTGCCTTCAGTCTCCTGTACACACTTGCGATGGTACTTATTTTCTCCCGATACTCTGGGAGTGCCTTGGAAATGTGTTCTAACGGAGTACACATACTCCCTCTAAAATTCTACTTTATTTAAATCAAACAATCTCACAAACACTGGTCCCACCGCAGCTTACCTCAACAAATGAACACACTAACAAAACCAGTTGACCATTACCCCATCAATAATCACACTGCCTCCCCTCACACACACTTCTATTAATACAACCACCACAAAAATCCATATCCACCAAATGGGCTGCCAGTGCCCCACACCAAACACTGCTATATCGACAACTGTTACCATAAAACAATAATAAAAACACATGTATATACACAATGGAATAGACCCTTCCTCTGCCTCCTTCTCTTGAGACGAGGGGACTCAACCCTCCTCACGCCTCTTCCGCTCTATGACACAGGGATACCGGGTCCTTTCCATACAGGACCATCACGTACACTACTGTGCTGTCTTTCCTATTCTAAGATGAGATAGCACAAATCAATACTACCCCTTTACTACTACTTATGATGTCATCTTTCCCAGTGACATGGAAGCTTCACCTCACTACTATCACCACACTACTGGTTCAAACTGTAACAGGGGCTAATTAAAAATGGCAGAACTCGTGCTAACACAGCCCACAGCCTTCATGTTGCTAAACATATGCATCTATTCTTCTAAATGTTGCACTCCGTGGCACCTCAGCCACCCTTTCAGCAACTACCAAAGCAACATATTCTGAGTTCCCCTAAATACAAACAAAACACAGCATAATTCACTAATGCTAGTTACAATGCCCTTACATTATCGTGGGCCTAAACTCTAAACATGATGAGCAACATTGTTGCTGCTCCTCCTTTTACTGTGTGGTGCTCTCTAAAGTGTTTTGAAGCAAACTACAATTAGCACGGGTGTGAAAATGCTAAACCAAATGGCAAACATGCTGATACTAAATGACCATCTCTCTAGGCTAATCGAATGCACTCTATTTAAACCTCTTTCCATGTTTGGGATGTTGCACTCACATCCCTAAAGGGGACAACCAAATGACAGACTTCAAGCTTGCTCATGTGGATGCTCAGCTGTTGTCTGCCCTATGTACCTCTGCTCTGAAAGCAATTGTTGGCTGTTGTAAATGCCTCTCAAGTGCAAACTTGAATATTTCAGTTGTGGCTTCTTGATGTTCATACTCCTTTCCACAATATGGATATCAGCAACTTTTACCTTAATGGGTATCAGGGGGTCAAGGAAATATGCCAACAGATATTCAGTTTTCTCTACATGCATAGTATGTGTGGGATATCAAGAAATATTGACATTAGTTGTCTCACCAGCTGCACAATGTCAGACTTGCCCCTGCTTTCATGTTTCATTGCCTTCTTGGACATGTTCACTTCCAAAAAGTATATAGATGAGCATGTCATGGACAAGGGAAATATTGCTGACAAAATGAGTCATCACAAAGGGATCATATAGAAAGCATGGCACATGCATTGTTTCCCCGGCCTTCAGACAGAAAATACATTGGGGCCATTTACCAGTGCCACACAGCCCAAAGAGAGCTAAGAGTTAGCCACTCTGTCACAACCCGGATCATTTCATCTTAGATGTCTATGGCTTATGGCATGACAACCTTGCATGCTCAAAATGGCTTGTTGGTGGATGACACGCTGTTCTTGTAATGACCTTTCATTTTCGCCAGTGTCGCCATTAGAGGGAAAGGTGACCCACCGTGTCATTGGAGCCATCTAATCAGTGCTTTGGTCACTTGTCCACATATCCGTTTCGAAGTGGACTTTCCTACACTGAAACCTGTTCAATGTCTCAAATCTCAAGCAAGGTGAACTGATTACAGTATGTAGATGCATTATTAGTAATGAACTGACAAAAGATGGCCTATACTATGTCAGCTTCCTACCTGTCCCTCAACTAAATCCCATATCTTTCCTACCTCTCCCTTATGTTAATGTTAATAATAATGTTAAAAGATATTTGTGCTGCGCACTATCACCACCGGAGTGGTCCTCTGGCGTTCTGGCGGCTCTGAAAAAGGGAGGTGGAGGGTGAGTTAGTGAAATGAGCTGGAAAAGTGCACAATAGCAGTGATGTGCTGTTGGCAGCATCAGCCCGGTGGGTCCGTTGGCTGGGCTTGGGGTGTTTTTCGGTTGTTAGTCATCGTGTGCTGTTGTGCAAGTCTATGTGTGGTTTGTTTTGTTGTTGCAGTGTAGTGAAGTTTGTGCGGTTTGCTGCTTTTAAGGCTTGTGGTTGTGTTTGGTTTGAGTTTGAGAGGTGTATGCAGAGGAGTGAAATTGTTAGTGGGTTGGTTATTGATTCATGATTGCACACTTGGTCCAGGCTTGGCAGGAGAGTCGTATATCAATCATTGAATAACATCTCTATATAGATGAGATGCAGGCTATGTTGAGGATTCCAACTAAGTGCGGCATATGCTGACATTCACAATTCTATCTAGATGTGGCACATGCTGAGTTTAGGAGTTCCCTCTATGTGTGCACATGCTAACATTTACAATTCTATCTAGATCTGAGGCAGGCTACGTTGAGGATTCCAACTAAGTGCGGCATATGCTGACATTTACAATTCTATCTAGATGTGGTGCATGATAAGCTTAGAAGTTCCCTCTATTTGTGCACATGCTAACATTCACAATTCTATCTAGATGCGAAGCAGGCTACGTTGAGGATTCAAACTAAGTGCAGCATATGCTAACAATTACAATTCTATCTAGATGCAAGGCAGGTTGAGGATTCCAACTAAGTGCGGCATATGCTGACATTTACAAATCTATCTAGATGTGGTGCATGCTAAGCTTAGGAGTTCCCTCTGTGTGTGCACATGCCAACATTCACAATTCTATCTAGATGCGATGCAGGCTACGTTGAGGATTCCAACTAAGTGCGGCATATGCTGACATTTACAATTCTATCTAGATGTGGTGCATGCTAAGCTTAGGAGTTCCCTCTAAGTGCGGCATATGCTAACATTCACAATTTTATCAAGATGCGAGGCAGGCTACGTTGAAGATTCCAACTAAGTGCGGCATATGCTGACATTTACAATTTTATCTAGATGTGGCGCATGCTAACGTTATCACACCTGTCAAAGGTGACATAGGCTGATCTTGACTGTTCTCCATAGGTTAGTAAACATTGGCACTAGATAACATTGGCTGTGCAAACCTTTCAATGATATACAAAGCGCTATACAAATGCCAGTATATTAGTGCATAGTGTAGTGCAACATTTATGATAGTCAACGTTATGGAGTGGTAGGTAGAGTGGCACAGGATTTCTGGAGTAGAGTGATTGCTCTACCCCCCACCCATGCCACACTTACAGTTTTGTTGGTGTCTGTTAGCTGCTGGCTTCCATTGCTTCCCCTGTGGATACCGGCAGACATCTTGGAGCCATACGTGCAGGAGCCGTCCTTTGCCTTAGGGCCCTTAGCCACAGGGCTGCCAGGCAGAGGTCTGCCTTGGTTGGGTCAATTAAGACCAGACAGTCAGCCAATCACAGGGGAGGGAGGTCTGGGAGGCGGGCGGAGGGAGGGGAAGGGGAAGCCACGGGGAATGGGATCAGAGCAGGCTGAGGGGGTTGGGGGGGGGTCCGAGGCTACATGGTGCAAGAAATGGGGTAGTGGGTCCCTGCAGCTCACCTGGGTTCACGGTGCTGGTAATGGAACCTGAATCCCTATTTCCCCAACTGATGTGGCAACCTCCTGCCTCAACCTCTGCCTAACAAGACTGAACCCAAAATTGAACCACACCTTCCGAAGCATTAGTTTTGGCAACTAGGTGGTACTTATACCAAGAAATATTGCACTCAAGTACAGATAGGTTGGAGACAGGATGATGCAGTCTGCAGACGTTGTTTCATTATTTAATCCTTGTCTGTCCTTAGCCATGCTAATCCCCGTAACCATTTATTTATTTTATTTATTTATTGTGCATTTGTAAGCTGCTTCTACAGCAAGTAAATTGTGTTTCAAAGCGCCCATAGGGCTGCAGGGAGGGAACAAGGGAATGAAAGGCAAATACAATAAGAATGAGGAGACAGAAAGAGGCGGTCCTACTAGGTCTTGTGAGCATTCAGAACGTGCAAGTGCCGAGTGAGAGAATGGGCGGGGTAGGGGATTAAGTGCAAGGAGTTCCATTGAGGGAAGTGCTAGGGAGTAAGTTGCAAGCAGCTGATAAGACCCATCAGAGATCACTAGGTAAGAGAGGTCATCTGCCAATACAATAAGTGCAGGCCTGTGAGACAGCACAGGCCAGTGGGTGCCCAAGGCAAGTGCTGGGAGTGGGTGGAAGCTAAAGGCGATTGGGGGGGGAGAGGCCAGGACCCATAAGGACACATAAGTGCCCTGGTCACACATCTCAGCAACTGTGGGATTTAGCAAGGTAATTCAAGAAGGAAGGAGGAGGTGAAAAGGAAAGTCTTGAGGAGCTTGCAGAATTTGAGAAGATCCGGCTCAAAACAGAGAGGAAGGGAGAGGCTGTTCCAAAGGAGGGAGCCTGCCGAGGAAAGAAAGCAGCCACCAGCTTGCTGTTTGGAGAAGCGCTTGACACGCAGAAGTTGGCACCGGAGGAGCATAAAGATCTGGAGGGAGAGTATTTGGTGAGAGCCAGTTGTAGATAGTGGCATCCCTAGCCCCAGACAGCCTTATGGATGATGCAGAGGGATTTAAATGTGATCGTTACAGCAACCGGGACACAGTGGAGAGATTTTAGGGCTGGAGAGATGCAGTCCCTGGACCTGAGGCCAACGATAAATCTTGCAGCCCTATTCTGGATAAGCTGGGGGAGGCGTAGAGAAGAGGATGGTAGATTAACGAAGAGGCTGTTGCAGTAGTCCAGTCTGGAGAGTACCAGAGTCCCAAGGATATCAGTCTTGCTGGTGTTGAGGCAGAGATAATTGGTGGCACACCTGGACTGTATGGCAGATAGGCAGTCAGGAATGATGGGGGTTGATTAAGGAGAGGATCAGAGGGAAGTTTGAAGAAGAGTTGTGTGTCATCTGCATAACACTGGAAGTAAAGGGAGAAAATGGAAATTAGGTGTGTAAGTGGAGGAAGATAGATGTTAAAGAGCCAGGGAGAAAGGTTGGAGGCCTGGGGAACACCACAGTTGGAGATAGGGGCGGGAGAGGAGAAAAACCCAGAAGAACCTAGGAGGGCATTCAGTGAGGAAGGAGGTCAGCCAGTCCAGTGTCCGCTCTGAGAGGGTATCGTGGAGCCTTTTTATGAGGATGGCGTGGTTGATATCCATTACCTGCCATTTCCCCACTGAAAACACAAACTCCTGGGATCTCTTTGATCTAAGACTCTCTTGTAATTACCTGAAACTATGTGTTGTATTGTGCCTGCCAGTTTGATTTCGGAGCAGCCTTTAGGGAGTTAATAGCTTACTTGCCACTATAAATGTTCTCCTGGTGCGATAGAATGTTGTGACCCATTTTGCCTCCAGCCACTTTATTTATAAGCAATATGTGTGGCCTCACTTCTGTTTCTTGCACTTAAGTCATGTAAAAACAAGCATTGGCAAATCCAAAAGGTATAGCGTCCATATAGGTATTAGCTAGGCATTTGGCAGGAACAGCCATCCTATGACCAAGAACTGACATCATTTTCCAGCTTTTGCCATCTTTGGAAAAGCATACAGTTTTTCCTTATATAGAGGCTTTAGATAGGCACTTGCCAGGCATTTGCCAGGAATTTAGAAGTGTGCAAAATAACGCGCCCTAGTTGAATTTAGAAGTGTGCCTGATATCTTCTCTGTGCAGAGTTGAATTGGGTTGCCTAATATCCTCTCTGTGCAAAGTTGAATTTAGGAGTGTACCTATTAGTGTGCCTTGGTTGAATTTAGAAGTGCGCTTAATATCCTCTCTGTGCAAAGTTGAATTTTATAAGGGTGCCTAATAGCGTTCCCTGGTTGAATTTAGAAGTGTACCTATTAGCGTGCCTTGGCTGATTTTAGAAGTGTGTCTAATATCCTCTTGGTACAAAGCTGATTCTAGAAGTGTATATAACAACACCACTCTGGCATAGCGGAATTTGACAGTGTCCCTAATAACGTCACTGTGCTAAAGTCTAGAAATTCTGCCCTATATCGGGTGAGCGGGTGAAGTTGATGCCCTATATCGGGTAAAGTATGTGGATGGAATGGGTGAAGTATTTGGATGGAATGGGTTAAGTATTTGGATGGAATGGGTGAAGTATGTGGACGGAAAGGGTGTAGTATGTAGATGGAACACGTGAAGTATCTGGATGGAACGGGTGAAGTGTGTGGATGGAACGGGTGAAGTGTGTGGATGGAACGGGTGAAGTATGTCAATGGAACAGGTGAAGTATGAGGATGTAACGGATGAACTGATGTAGAATGGGTGAAGTGGGTGGAATGGGTGAAATGGTAGAACGGATGAAGTAGGTGAATGATCGGGTGATGTGCTTCGAACCGGTGAAGTGGGCGGAACTAGTGAAGTGGATGGAACGAGTGAAATGGGTGGAATTAGTTAAGTGAATGGAACGTGTGAAGATGACATGTGGATGGATGATGCATGGAGTAAGGATAACATGGGTAGAACAAATGAAAGGATCAGTGTAAAGATGTGTATGTGTATGGATGATGCATGTGTATGGATGATGCATGGAGAAAGGATAACGTGGGTAGAATGAATGAAAGGAGTAGTGCATACAATGGTGGAGTGCATAAAATGGTTAAAGTACATGGAATGGATGGGAGTGGATGGAACGGATGGGAGTGCATGGAACAGATGGGAGTGCATGGAACGGGTGGGAGTGCATGGAACGGGTGGGAGTGCACAGAATGGCGTGACGTACATGGAATGGTTTGGAGGGCATGGAACGTCGAAAGAGCATTGAAAGGAACGGTCTGAGTGCCTGAAACAGTCGTAATGCACAGAACAGTCGGAGTACATGGAACGGATGAAGTTCATGGAACTATTGGAGTGGACGCGATCTCAAGCACCTAAAGTAAACCACCATATTCACATCTCCACGCTTACTCTCTTCTTTACACCACAACTAAAATAGAACAGAGCGATACTATGACACCATTCGGGATAGCTGTTCTCATACCAACATCTGCCTCATACTCCCCATCACTCTAACTAAACATTGCTGGTTACACACCCCCCAGCCAGGCGTTCTCCTCAGGCCTAACGCACACACTATCGTTCTGGATAAATCCTGCCAGAACAAACACATACTCTTGACCTCTCAACCACCATACCTACCGCTAAGAAGCAGCTATTACACGAATGCCACACCAGCTGCACACATATCCGGTGCTCACACGCACCTTTGACTCTCTCTACTCTCTCTACTGACTTGAACTTCGGTTCCCAAGGGCGTTCAACCTACCAGCGCCTTCAGACCATACTAATGGCACATAAGGCGCTATAGAAATGCAAAGTAACATATCATAACATAACATCTATATCAAATATCAGGGCACTCTCTCCATTTTCCAATTGCTGACCACTTATGGACAGATAGTAACCCTTACAGCATTGCATGGCAAATGCATATCCCATGCTTTCACAAAAGCTAAAACTGTTGGCTTTGCCAATGTGTGTATTATTGAAGTGTGAACCATCTGAATAATATTTCACAAAGCTTTCTTTCTTTCTTTCTTTCTTTCTTTCTTTCTTTCTTTCTTTCTTTCTTTCTTTCTTTCTTTCTTTCTTTCTTCGGAGGCATGGGCCGACCCACGCAGGCGCTTCCCCATCCTAAAGGATGATGTGCACCATACTTCACAAACCACTGATTATATTCGTAACAACTCAATTATGAAAAATGCGCACAATTCTGGTGATTCAGTGTATGTCTGAGCTATTTAATCCAGGCCTAATGACAGGCTATGCATGACCAAGACACAGTGATGACTGGCATGGCTGCGGGGCATGCCCTGTGGGTGGTAGGGAGGGGATCGCTGTGCCCGGGATACAGCCATGGCCATTTCCCAGTGACATTGATTGATGGGGAGGGCTGCAGGCCGTTTCCAGAGGGCAATTCGGGGTGGGTCCCTGTGCCTGTGGCATGTTCAAAGGCCAAAGCCTAATCACAGTGGCTGCAGGGCCTTGACACATATTGATAACATATAAAAACAAAATGTACAAACATGTAATGCAAACATAAGGGTTAATGTTCTATTTTGCAAACCTGTGAAATTACATTTTCATTTGGTCTGACTGTAGTATTCTTAACATTGGCATGATCAATGTTTGTAGACTTTAGTATTAGTAGGTAATAACCTTAAATACCTGTAAACAAATAATGTTTCTCATATTGTGAATAGAAGTAAAGATGTCTCCAATAATGTCATTAGTGGTGCATTTTGTGATGCCCCTGTCGTCTTTGAGGTCATGTGTGATGGTATAAGCACCCCATGGCAGGGAGCGAGTAGTTGCTTTGTAACTTTGACTTGTGACTTTTAGTGTGTATTAGGTTTTTTTTTATTTTAGCCATATTGCTCCTTCAAAGAATGTTTTTTGGCGGCCTCTGCCTGATTCTTCTATTAGTGGTAGTTCATGGATTTTGAAATGATAGATCAGGCACAGGGATCGTGCATGCAGTGCCCACGGGCCTGGGTGACCATGCCCAGCGGTCACTGTGCCGTAGGCAGGGCCATTGGCAATGCCTTAGGAACAACAAGCAGACTGGCACACCCATCGTATCCACTAGTGGGTTGTCTTGGCTATAACCCTGGTACAATGAACATACCGGCACAACACCAGTGTCTTATATGCTCTTCGGCCATACTCAGGCACAGTAAGCATGCCACTTGTGCCCCCTGGTTATTGCTGCACAAACACTGTGCCCGAAGCATGGATTTTGACCAAGCTCCAGCCTCAGTGCCCATTCCAGCTGTGTCTGCTGGGCATGGCCTGTGGCAATGCCTGGACATTTCAACCATTCCCCAGGCACAGTGGGCCTCATTACGACCCTGGCGCTAATCGCCCATCATTACCGCCATGGCGTAATGAGCGTTTACGCCGTGGGACGATGGCGTAAAGAGCGCCACATTACGACCCATCGCGCACAAGCATTACGCCATGGCGGTAATGCAATTAACGCCATGGCGCAAAAGGCCCCTACCGGCATCGTTAAGCGAGCAAGGTGCACTTCCGCCACCGTAAGTAGCGGCCACCGTAAGTAGCGGCCACCGTAAGTAGCGGCGGCCGTAATTAGCGGCGGCCGTAAAAAGTCGAACCGGAAATAGCGTCATCGCGCCGGAACGGGAAACAGCCCGTCGGCCATCTTGAAAAACACAATCCATCGCCATCCTACCAAACAACACCAGACCCAACCCTGACACCTGTCCCAACCAACCACCCACCCATCCAAGTACCCGAAAATGCCTAAATCTGTGAAAAAGGCATGTGACCGCCAGCGCCAGGAGAGATTCAGCCGGGAGGAACTCTGCATGCTTGCGGAGACCCTGCAAGACAACGCAGGTGTCGTTTTCTCCCCGGACATGACCAGGACAGCGATCGGGAAAAAGAAGGCCATCTGGGCCCTGGTGGCTGAGCGCGTCAGCACGGTGGGGACCGTACCCCGCACACCACAGCAGTGCAGGAAGCGCTGGGATGACCTACGCATACGGGTCAGAGCCGTCATCTCAGCAAACCGCAACCTTGCCATGGGTACCGGTGGAGGGTCGGAATCCCCCCTGAAACTCCAACCGTGGGAGGAGATCTGTGCAACCACGATTGGCATGGAATCCATTGAAGGCGTCGGAGGGATGGAAAGGGGAGCTCCGACATCAGGCGATGAAGGTAGGTGCCTCAAACAAGACATGCCATAGTCACAGCAGTCCAATCATGTGTAGCACAAGGTTGCCCTAGAGTGTAAATGCAACACATATCAACACTGCCCATAGCCACATGCGAGCACCACCCTGCATACACTGCTGGCACCCGCATACCTGCATCCACATTCCACACCAAAAGGAGACAACCTGCATGGCACTGCCTTAAATCTTCCTCATCCACTGACCACAATAATGTCAAACATTTCATTCCAAAGTACGCAGACCCATCAATAACGCCCTCCCTCCTTTGCTCCACCACAGGCACAGATTCACACCCAGAGGACCAGGACACCCCTGCGCCAAAGAGAGCCAAGAAGGCCATCAACAACGGCCCTGCACCCTCAACCTCAGCTGCAGTGAGGCAGACCCCACAACAAGCAGGTCCCACTGCAGGCATACCGGAGGTCCCACCGGCAAGCACCCCTGTTGGCAGCAGGCCAGCAGCAGCTGCTCCACCTCCACCGACATTGCCTGCCACAGGAGGCAGGGGGTCAGCGGCCAGCAGCAACATCGGGGAGACAGCTGCAACAGCTGCATGTTCACACTCGGACATGGAGCACGAGGTCAGAAGCCCCACTGACCTACTACATTCCCCCTGTTTCTCAGACGCCAGCCCCCATGAGGGTCACACACAGGGGCACACAGAGGTAGAGGAGTGGCCATCCACCCCATGCCCTGTCCACACTCCACAGGAGGGGAGCAGCCCCTCCATCACTCCACCAGCACTGGCCATGGGCCAGCATGGCCAGCAGTCCCTCCAGGACATCACTCAACGGCAGCATCAACTGTCCGCAATGCTGGATGAGCATGCCGCGGAATGTGTGGGGGCTAGGTCTAGCATTGAACAGGCCACGGAGACACTAAGGGCGGAAGTGGCGCAGAGCACTGCCACCCTGAGGGATGCCATGCAGGCCATGTCCAGGGACATCTGTGCAGAACTTGCGGCCTTGCGTCGTGCGGTCACTGGCCTCACCCACACACGACAGGACGTGCATGCACAGGGGCAGCCAGGGACATCCTCCACTGCCAGTTCTGCGCAGAGCAGCCCCGTGCGACGTTCCGGTCGTAACCTGCGCTCCACAGCCAGGGGTGCCCCGGGGGCCGGGAGAGGGGGCTTGTAACAGCCTGTGGCCACTGTCACAGGCATCTGTTGACACCTAGAGGGTGTGTGTTGGGGTGTGCAGGGGGGAGTTGGGAGGGGGTGTGTTGGGGTGTGCAGGGGGGAGGTGGGAGGGGGTGTGTTGGGGTGTGCAGGGGGGAGGTGGAAGGGGGTGTGTTGGGGTGTGCAGGGGGGAGGTGGGAGGGGGTGTGACACGACATTTCATAGTTTCAATACACTTTATTCTTTCAAAAAAAGTAATGTGTGGACATTTTCATTGCGTATGTGTGCTTTATTGGTGTACAGTCCACAGTGTGCATGTCCCAGAGACACACAGTGCCCCAAGTGCAGTCTCCATGTGATAAACACCAGCCGTGTGTGCTAGAAGCAGTGGTCGATGATACTTTGGCGCATTGCACGCCCCTCCTGTGCATCGCCTCGTCCATGGGGTGCCGCCCCATCTGCACCCTCCTCATCCTCATCGTCAGGTGGTTGCAGTTCTGCGTCAGGGGGCAGGGGCACATTCCGTCTGACGCACATATTGTGTAGCATGACACATGCCATGACGATCTTTGCCACCTTCTCATGGCCATACAGGAGTGCGCCACCAGACCTGCTGAGGCTTCGGAACCGTGCCTTCAATAGTCCGAATGTCTGCTCTATGACCGCACGAGTACGTGTATGTGCACGGTTGAAGTCCTCCTCGTGCTGGTTCTGCGGGTTCCGGACTGGTGTAAGGAGCCACCTCTTCAGGGGATAGCCTGCATCACCTGTATGTAGGTGAGAATGTATGTGTCAGTCATGACGTCTGATCAGGAACATGATGTTCCGCCATGGCTCGCATCCAACTGTTACTTTGGCTCACTTCTACATGCACTGATTGATTCACACAATGCAACCAGTATATTCTCATGGCTCCCATGGCTTGTTTTGCATGCCATCACCCAATGTATGCAGAGGGGTTGTGTGCATTGTGAGTGCCCATCCGCTGTCTCCGTTCTCTGTGTTACTCACAGCCAGGTGGAGTATGCATCATCCCCCCCCTTTCTGCCAGGTGGAGTATGCATCATCCCCCCCCCTTTCTGCCAGGTGGAGTATGCATCATCCCCCCCCCTTACTGCCAGGTGGAGTATGCATCATCCCCCCCCCCTTTCTGCCAGGTGGAGTATGCATCGGTACGTCATTCACCTCCCCACTTCCATGACATTGGACTCACCGAGTAGCCAGGATCTTGGGCCTGCATGTCGCTCCATGTAGCGTGGTATTGTGGAGTTCCTCAGGACCATTGAATCATGGGTTGATCCGGGGAATCGGGCACAACAATGTGTGATGATCTTGTTGGAGTCACAGACCATTTGCACGTTGATTGAGTGGAACTGTTTCCGGTTGCGGTACGGTACCTCCATGGCACGTGGAACCACCAATTCCACATGGGTGCAGTCGATGGCACCAATGCAACCGGGTATGCCGGCTAGTGCATGGAAACCCACTTTGGTGTTTGCAATCTCCTGGGCAGTCCGTGGTAATGAGATGTGGTCGTCTGTGTGCTTGAGGAGGGCATCGAGCACTTGGATGAGTGTTCGTGAGAATAATGGTTGTGAAATGCCATGCAGGTGCCCCACTGTGTGCTGGTAGGTGCCTGTGGCCAGGAAGTGGAGTACAGACACTACCTTCAGTAGGGGGGGGATGGCGGTTGGACTTTCTATCATGCTGACGATGTCGTTGTGTGTCATGTCTACGATGGCGGTGATGGTGTCCCGGTCCAAACGGTACAGGGTGTGGATCTGCTCAGCAGTGAGGTTGAATGGATTGGCTCTGATGCGTGGGATTGGGGGCTGCCTGCGTGGTGGCACTGGCTGTGCTGGTGGGGCTTGCTGGGCCTGCCTTGCCCTCCTTCTCCTCCTGCGTCTCCTCTGTGCTGCCTGTTGTTGTTGTTGTTGTTGTTGTTGCTGTTGTAGCACATGCATTGCTATCAGGTCCTCCAGCCCCAACATTGCTAGTCGTATTGGCATCATTGTGGAGTGTGACTGGGTGTGGGAAGGGGTGGGGTGTGCTCTTTTTGTGCTTCCCTGAGTCTGTATTGCCTTCACCTGTGCTGTTTCTGTGCACCTGTGGCAGCTGCATTCACTTAACATGGCCCTTTACGGTTGGTTCGCGATGGCGTTATTTGCACCATGGCGGTAAGGTACTTAACGGGCTGGGTGATGGCGTTAGGTGCATGTCCGCTTGGGTCGGCATTTGCGTACCTTTCCGCCATGGCGTTAAGTACGGTGTGGCCGGTCGCGTGCGCGCACCCTTGGCGCAGTTAGCGCCAGCGTTAACTACGATGCCGCTAATGGCATCGTAGTTAACGGTCACGGGTCATGATCGGACCTGGCGGAAAACGATGGCGGTAACCATTTACCGCCATCGTTTTTCACTTAGCGCCAGGGTCGTAATGAGGCCCAGTGAGTGTACGAACAGTGCATACTGGCCATGGCCCTTTCCGAGGGCACAGTACCACAGGCTGTCATTGGAGCAAAGATTCATACCTGGTGCATACGAGCACCCCCCCACGATTCCTATATATAGAGTTACATTTAGAGGATTTAATAGCATTCCGATCTAGTGCAGTAAACATTCCATGTAGTGCTAGCTCACAAAGAAAATGGTCTCTTGAAATGAATATGTATGGTCTGTTAAGGCCACTCGGGTTGTTGCATGTGATGCCATGAGCAGTGCATGGTGGGGGGGCATGTCTGTCTGCATTGTTTACCATAACTGGCACATTTCTGTGCTGTTTAGGATTTGCATTGCAACCAAACCACTTATGAGCTACACTGTTTCCTTTCAATTGCAAAGTTTTTTTTAAATATATATATCCAAAGAGATTTTTGTTTTAAATCACAAGGAATTAAGGACACTACTGAAATGTTGAAGTTAATACAAACACTGCAGTGCATTTTAGAACGAGCAGAGTGGAACATGAATTTGTATAGGAGAGGCGGATTGCTTGGTATACAGTGTTTATAATGAAAACAAAAATAACAAATAGCTTTTTCAGTGAAACATAAATAACGAAAGAAGGTCACATTTTTTGTAAAAGTATATATGGGGGTGGGATGAGGGATTAAAAAGGGTGGGGGTGTTGGTGGGTGGGTAATACAACTGGGTAGACAGGGGGTTTGGGGAGATCTCCAAATTAAAAAAGAGAAAAATAATTCCACTGAAAAGGTTTTAGTTATGTTTGTATTTCATTACACGGTAGGCGCTAAGGGATTACCAGCACCGGTAAAGTCACCGGTGCCGGTAATCCCTTGGCGCCCTACTACGAAGGACGGGACCCGCTGAGGGACTTCAGAGCTAATAACGGTACCGCAAATTGCGGTACCGTTATTAGCTCCTTCCCCATTCCCATTGAGCCCTATGGGGGCTCAAATGGGAATGGGAAATGGTATTTGGAATGGGGACTTATCGGGTCCTCCAGGGTCGGAATGGCCCGGTAAGTCCCCATACCGCCTACCTGGACCCGGTACCCGGTACCCGGTACCCGGTAAGGGAGTAGCCATGCCGCTAATAGCGGCATGGTTACCTCCTACCGTGTAATGAGGCCCATGGAACCGTATTGCTTTTACACTTGCTTTTTCCTCACGCTCATTTGTGTGGCGTTCAAAGGCATAAAACTGCAATAAAGTGGAGTTTGCATCTGCCCTTAGCTTTCCTCCTCTGTCTTGGAGAAGCACTCAGTTTTACTCCAGCAGGATATTTGCACAAGAGCATATCACCAGAGGCTTTCTGTGGAATATACCTTGGTTTAGCACCTGACAAAGACAGGGGGGATTCCATAGGAATCCATAACGAAACACCCCCTGCAAAGCATTATTTGCAGGAGGAATTCTATTTTGTACAAAGTAGAGTAAAAGTGCAGAGTAAAGGTGATTTCGCCTGGTTTCACTCTTGCACTACACTTTGCAAATGATGAAAATTGCATGCAGGGAATCCAACAACACTTAAATGCAAATGTTGGTGGTCCTCTCCATGCAATTTTCATTTACTGCAAAATGACCACAACTGCGTGCCCAGATATGAGTTAGTACAAACATTGAAAGATCTTGGGGTAATACAGCAGTTTCACATATTCTGCCAATTCTAATTATAAGAGAAAAAGAGGATACGTATGATTTACCCCAATTTTGGGGAAAAATTGAAGATCCCCCATGGACCATGAGATCTCTGCTGTGCTTTCCTCCTCTGCCTTCAAATATCAATTAATTAATTTGACACCAGCATTTTAGATTTTCAGGCTGGCGTAAAACAAATGGATTCCTATAGAATCCGTTTACATTTAGCACTTGCTGAAAGCAGGCAGATTCCATAGGAACCCATTGGTTAATGCCGCCTGTGAAGCGCAATTTGCAGGCATCATTTTGTTTCACAAGACCAGAAGGGTAGCTGTGTGGCAACGAAGCAAGACAACGCAGAGCAGCACAGGTTAGAATCTTGGTCCCCTGCATAGAGACTGGTCTCTGGTATTAGTGTGTTATAAAAGATTAATTCACGAATTAAGATGAGGAGTAAGGGTGATATTGCCTATATTTACTCTTCACTTTTGCACTACGCCTTGCAAAAATTCAAAATTGCCTGCAACGGTCCTCACAGCATGTAAGTGCAAACATTAGTGGATACCCGAATGCAATTAAAGTTTCCTACTCAATGACCTCATCTGAGCCAATTAATCAGAGAATGTTCCAACACGGTTCTCACATACTGCGTTTTTAACACACACTTAAAATATGTGAAAAGATCATACCACCGGGCAGGTGACAGTGGAGGACCAAACCACAGTTCCAATAAGTATTGCATATTATTCTTGTGCTCTATATTGTCATTGGGCTTCATTACGACCCAGGCGGTAAGTTACCGCCTGGGTCGTACCTTTACCACCATGGCGTAAACTATGTTTACGCCATGGTGGTTGGCGGACTTACCGCCCCATTCCGAGGAAGGCGGGGCGGTAAGTCCCCAATCCCCATTTACCCTTCCCCATTCCCATTTTTGCCCCATAGGGCATAATGGGAGTGGGGAAGGCGTTAATTACGCCACCGTAAATTACGGTGGCGTAATTAACATCAAGGTCCCTTAGCGCCATGGATTTTAACAACTGCTAAAAGCAGGTGTTAAAACCTCCATGGCGCTAAGGGACCTCGGAATCAAGCGGTAAGGGTCGGCGCTGTTTACGCCGCCGTAAACCCCTTACCGCCTGAGTCGTAATGAGGCCCATTGTATTTTATTTTGCTGCAGTTGGATGGTACATAGGTACATCACTGTTGACATTTCTCTAACATTTTCGAAAGTATTGACACTACTTTCTTCAAGCAACACCAGCAAAGCACATTTAGAAAATGTTTGCACCATTTATAGCACGAGCTCTTTCTCCGACTTTAATAGCAGCATCAAAATTGGTGCACAACTGCATCCTAAATTGGACAACAGCCGTATGCAAATGTGAAGTGTGGTTGTAAGGTGCAACACGTTTTGCATATCCCACTTAATCTAAGCATGAGCGTAAAAGGAAGTTAATATTCTTTACCTCAATTTTCGCACAAGTGAATATCTTTGTGCGTAGCGAACTTTACGGTTTGAAAATGCACATAGCAATCGAGAAGTTTGTTTGATGAATGTTCAGACACTAGTCTGCTCTGATACCAGGCATCTTACATGTATACATTTAGGGCCTGATTCATGGAAGTGTTTTATAATGGCGCAATCCCATAGGAAAACATTCCATGCATCAGGCCCATGTACATTCTTGAAAAATCATGGCAGGTAGCGATGACTGACCAAACCTGCAGTTTCAACAAGCACTACCTTTCCTGTGTTGTATTTTTGTTGCATGTCTTAAATGCATTTTATGCCGCAGTTTAAGTAGTGTACAGAAGAGCTAACGCTTATGCTTTTTTGTAATGTTTTTGAATGACTGAACCACCAGTAGCATTTTCGTTATTTGTAGAATGTAGAGCAAAATTCAGGGTGTGGAGTAAAATAACACAAATGCTAGTCAAATAAGAGCTCATTCGAATGGCATCATCACAATCGAGGCATAACACAATGTTCCTAAACTCTACTGCTTAAACAATACTAATCCTCACCTCAGAAGGAGCCCTGAGTGTTTGTATTCATCTTTATTTTGGCATTTACAACGTGTGGAGACTTACGTTTTTAAGTTGGAGTTTTAATACCTTGTAAAAAGATTTATTTTTAATTAATTTCCTCTCTTATTTATTTTTTGTTAGTGTGTAATATCTGTGGTTGTTCCCTATGTCCATAGTTTTCATCATGACTGTGGTCCTCAGCCTGAGTTGGGCAGAGCGGTAAAATGCATAGGTAATGCTATTACCGCTGCATTTTCCGCTGCACCCAATCTCGAGTTTGGTGGAAAGTAGGAGTTTTACCTCCATCTTTTTGCTGGAGGTAAAAATCTCCCCTTTCTGCCTGTTTTCGGTGCTATTTGCGTGGCGCTAATTGCACAGGTGCTAATAGTGCCAAGAATCCGACATTGGGTCGTCTGGACCGAATGGGGATTTACCTCCCCACCTCAACTCGGGATCTGGTGCAAATTGCACCGGACCGAGTTGCAGTAGCGCTAATAGCGTTTGGCGGCACCCCACGCAATTAGCTCCTAGATACTGCCCAACTCAGGATGGGCCCTCTGTCTTTTATTGGTATCCATGGACATGTTGGAAGAATCCAGTTGGGTTGAAACCTTGTGTGTGTTCACATGCATTATCCATATCTCTGGCCAACTCTTGCCAAATCTGGTTGTTGGTGCTGTGTGTGTGTTTTGAGCATGCATCATCCTTAATAGTGTAGATGTTTGCATGTGCTTAAGAAAATTCCCCACTATTCATACTCGTGACCATGTTCGCGCATATCATGATGCTGGTGGTACATGTGTTTTGCATTATTGGCATCCACATGTATATCCGTGTATTTGGTTCTACTGGGTACATATGAAATATGAAATATGAAATATGTATACATGAAATCTTAAAACTGCACTGTTGTATAAAACTTTAGACCTTCAGTAGTGCTGTGACCTTGGATTTATTGAACAGCAAAAGATGGCAGCATAAATAAAGGTAGTTGGAAAGCACAATTAAATTCACTGCATTGTAATGTCCAAGTCTCTGGGCTTCCTCATAATCTTTACGACTCGTCATACAGGAGGAACGCCGGTAGCTGCTGCTGCTCTGTGGCTCTCTAGCCTTCCTTAAAGTGGATACAGCTCCCTGCAACCTTCCGCGCCTCTTGCTTCTAATATTGTGAGATCTCGGCGTATCGCGAGAAGTCCTACATACCTTCCTTTGATAACACAATTAAAGTTTTATTTCATAATATAGTCATCATACTTCACCAGTCTTCTGTGCTCTCTCCTTGGCCGATCCTCCTTCTTGCATTCACTGACCGGCATGTGGATAGTTTCGTAGGTCATCTCTGGTAGCTCATTTTTCTGTCTCACTCTCGCTATGGGGGCCCTCTGTGCCTCCACCTCTGCTGCCTCCTGTTCTTGGTGCTCTCGCCTGCTTGACTCTTTGCTTGCCCTCTCCACTGGCTGATGCCTCTCAAACAATGCCACACGTTCCATGTTCCAAGTGCAGCCGTCCTGGGTGCAAACCTGGTTGGTGCCTTTGTGTCCTACATTGATTGGCTGACTGAACTTAGATCCCATCACTTGATCTTTAATTGGTAGGTGAATTTTGATCCAGTACCCTTCACTGACTTCTCGTCTTTGGACAGATCTCCTCTGATCATTCCATTTCTTCATTTGGTCCTTACTGTTCTTTATCCAATATACCACATCTTCCATATTAACTTCTTCATCTTCCCGCACGCTAGCCAACCATGGGGATACCAAAGTGGATGCTGCTCTCCTTCCCCTCAGCATGCGGAAGGATGACACTTGTGTGAAGCCGTTCAGGGTCAGGCTGTGAGCTGCTAAGGCTGCTTTGACTGTTTTCAGAGGATCCATCCGGACGCAGTGGCCAGCTGTATTGCTCCCTTGATGAACCGATTAGCTCATTCCACCAGCCCATTTGCCTGGGGGTGGTACAGCGCAGCTTTGATTAGTCGTATTTTGTGCCTTTTCAAGAAAGTCTACATTTCTTGTGAGACTAATTGGACTCCATTGTCGTTGATGATGTCCTTGGGTAGCCCCTCTCTCTGGAACATGTTTGTCAAAACATTCATGACAGTTGCTGTGGTGGAATTTGATACGAATTTGTCTTCCTCCCACTTTGATAAATAGTCAACCATGAACACACCGTAGTGGTGTTCGGCAGACAACACCTCCAGGGGACCTTGACTGTTTTCAGGGGATCCATTCCGGATGCGGTGGCCAGCTTTATTGCTCCCTTGATGACTGATTAGCTCATTCCACCAGCCCATTTGCCTGGGGGGTGGTACAGCTCAGCTTTGACTTGTCGTATGTTGTGCCTCCTCTTCAAGAAATTCTACATTTCTTGAGAGACTAATTGGACTCCGTTGTTGGTGATGATGTCCTTGGGTAGCCACTCTCTCTGTAACATGTTTGTCAAAACATTCATGACAGTTGCTGTGTTGATATTTGATACAAATTCATCTTCCCCCCACTTTGACAAATAGTCAACCATGAACACACCGTAGCGGTGCTCGGCAGACATCACCTCCAGGGGACCAATAAAATCTAGTCCTATCTTCTGCCACACTCCTTCCAGGACTTCTGTGTGTATGAGTGGCGCCTGTCTCGTCTTTAACCACTCATCGATGTTCAAGCACTCATGACATCTATTGATCATCATGTGGATGTCCTGATCCATGGCCGGCCACCAGTAGGCCACTCTCACTCGATGTTGCATCATGGTGTTTCCTAAATGTCCTTAGTGGGCCCTACACAGGATGACTTTCCTCATGCCCACTGGTGGAATCACCTGATCGCCCTTGATGATCAGTCGTTCTGCTTCAAATAATTCCTCTGATACTTTCCAATAAGGCCTCATGCTTCTGGAGTGGCTCTTTCTTTGGGCTTCCCGTTCCTGACCCATTCTCTGAGTCTCACCATTATGGGGTCTTTGCAGGCTTCCTCGTTCCAGTGGTCCTTGTTAATTTCAAGAAATTCAGCACTACTCACATCCTGAATGGATGCTAGCACGCATTCATCTTCTAAGAACGTGGTTTCCTTTTACTGTTTCCTGGTATCCTGGACAGGCAGTCCAGTTGGGCGTTCTTCCCCCCAGCTATGTTCGCTATGTCAACTGTGTACTCCTGGAGGTTTGCTGCAATGCGCGCTTGCCGTGGCATGGACATTTTTGTCCCTCCAGGGCTTAAAATGTGGGCCAAGGATTTATGATCGGTGAACAGCTTGAATTTTGTGCCCCAGATGTAGGTCCTGAAGTACTCCACCACCCATGCACAGGCCTACATCTCCTTTTCCACTGTCGAGTAATTTCTTTCGGATTTGTATAATGCCTTCAATGCAAACACTACTACGTGTTCTGCATCCCCTCTCTTCTGAGTCAGCACCGCTCCCAAACCATACGCACTGGCATCAGTGGTGACAATCGTGTCCCACTTGGGATTGAATGGTTGAAAGAACAGGGCTTTCACAATCCTTTCCTTTTTTGCTTAAACAGCTTCCTTCTGCACCTGGGACCATGGAAACTCGGCTCCTTTTTTGAGTAGATATTTTAATGGTGCTGTGTCCTCTGAAAAGTTGTGAATAAACTTTGCGTAGTATTCCACCAGACCCAAAAAGCATCTTAACTTGTCCTTGATGGTGGGTTCTGGAGCTTTTACAATGGCCTGTACCAGGTTTTGCTTGGGACTAATTCCCTGACTGAATATCTTGTATCCTAAATATTTGACTTCCACGCACTTGCCGTACCTGAGCTTGATGCCAGCTTCTTATAGCTTGCGGAGAACCTCTCTTAGTATTCTGTCATGCGTATGCTCATCTTCAACGCAGACTAATATACAGTCTTGAAAATACAAGACATTGCTCACCTCGAGCAGCAGCAAATCCATCATCCGTTGGAAGGTGGAGGCTGCTGACAATAGGCCGAATGGCATCTTGGTGAACTGATAGGTGTCGAATGGGGTGATGAATGCGGTAAGGGGCAGATTCCTTATGTAAATGTATCTGGTCATAGGCATCCCTCATATCCAGCTTAGAAAATACCTTGGCATTGGCATTCCCTCATCATTAGTATGAGTTCATTTATACTTGGGAGGGGATAGCTGTTTGTAATGACCTCTAGGTTTAAGCTACAGAGTTCTACACACACTCTCAGGTCCTCTGATTTCTGTTTTTTGATCAGCACCATCAGGCTTAGCAAATCCGATGCTTCCACTTCTTCGATGGTGCCTTCTTTCACAATTTCTTCCAATTTCAATTTTAGTATGTTTGTAGCCATAGCTGGCACAGGACTTACTTTTTGCTTCACAGGGACTGCGTTGGTTTTTAGCATTATCCTCTGATTTTTCCCGGCCCTTCGGAAAACAGTTTGGGGAAGTCTTCTTTCGACACCAGCACTCTTCCTGCATTGACTGCTAACACTTGATCATCCATACTGGGATCCAACTTAATCATTAAATTGGCTTGATCGTCCCAGCCTAGGACAGCTGGACCTTCCCTGGTCAAATATACTCTGGACTTGGCCTCCCTTCCTTTGAACTTGAAGTCGCTGTTGATGTATCCCAACAAACTTCCTGTGGCACCCTCAAATAACGTGGGGTTGTGTTTGGTGCTGAGTATTTCTACTTTATCGCCTCCCATCATCTCTTTTTACGTGTGTATGGGGAGTATTGTTAAATCAGAGCCTGAACATTATAACAGTGGGTCTGCCTTCCTCTTCGGACAACGCGTCTCCTTATTCACCTTTCTTTGCCTGTACGGTGTTCAATTTTTGTTGCGCCACCTGCATGCAATCGCAAAATGCCAGATTCTTTTGCAAGCAGAGCATTTTTTGTCCCTCGAGGGACATTCCCTGTCATTTGCCAAGTGCTTTGTGCTGGTAGATCTAAGACATTTGAAGGGTCCCTTCCTCCCAGCTTCCTTTCCTTGGTTCAGCTCGTTTCCTCTCTTTTTTCCCTCTAAATGTTAGGACCTGGACTTCTGGCGTGTTCAAGCTATGATACAACTCTTTGCAACTGCCTGCCATTTCTTCAACGGCTCTCGAGATTTCAATGGCCTTGTCCAGCTTGAATTCTTTCTCCATGATGAACTTGTCATGCACCTTCCAGCTATTTCTGTGTACCGCCAACACGTTGCAGACCATGCTTTCAGCATTATTCCCAAAGTTGCACATGACCGCCAACTGACATAGATTTGTGACGTAACCATCCACAGGTTCCAAAGCCTCTTAATGTGACCATAGAACCTAATTCTATGTAATACTGTATTTCCTTTGCTGGCGAATCCTCTTACATTCCTCCTCACTGCTTCCCTGTACACATCATCATCTCCTGCCACCGCTTCTGGTGTGAGACTGGCAAACACTCTTTGTCCTGATACTCTTAATGCATTTAGAAGCATTGCCCTGCACCTTGCAGTCGAGTATTCCGTACCTCCCAGTGCATCCACATACGTTGTAAATAAAGGCTCCCATTGAGGCTATGAAATTGAAAGCCTACCTGGAGTTTGCAGAAAAGGCAAGGGTGGGTTGCGGGCTGTCCATCCCATCCTTGTCGCCAATTATGTTGTATAAAACTGCAAACCTTCATTGTTGTTGCGACCTTGAAATTATTGAACAGCAAAAGATGGCAGCATAAATAAAGGTAGTTGCAAAGCACAGTTAAAGTCACTGCATTGTAATGTCCAAGTCTCTGGACTTCCTCATAGTCTTTGGAGCTGAGGCAAGTCTCTGACTCCTCATGTAGGAGGAATGCTGGGAGCTACTGCTGCTCCGTGGCTCTCTATCCTTCCTTAAAGCGGATGCTTCTCCCTGCAGCCTTCCACACCTCTCGCTTCTAATCTTGCGAGATCTCGGCATTGCCGGGTCTCGCGTTTAGTCCTACATGCACCCAAGTACAGTATGCAATAAAGGAGTTTGTCCAAAACACAGGTCATTGAACCCATGGGTTGCCGAGCTGCCAGGCTGCCAGTGTCTGACGTGTAGACAGTGTTTTTAAAAATTGCTTTCTTATGGAAATGCATGAAGTGAACATAAGTGCAGTCTGCAGAAGGAAGTATGCTCCTGCAATGTGGTATTTGAACGCAAGGAAAGCTGGTAGCTGGGCTGGCACAGTCTGACGTTTAGCTAGCATCTTTAAAAAATGTTTTCAAGGGAAGCACACAAAGTGCCTGCAAGTGAAGTCTATCAAATGAGAGTTTGTCCCAACAAAAAAGTCTTTTGACTCAGGGAAAGCCGCGATTTTGGGCTACCAGAGTCTGGAGTTTAGCCAGGATCTTTAAAAACTGCTTTCCTAGCAAAGTGCATGAAGTTCACAAGAGTACAATCTATGGTAGCACACAGAAAGCCCTATTGTGTTGAGGAGCTCATGAGCGCAGGAGCATTGGTACATATGTGGATCCTGTAATGGTGAGCACATCGGCTAATGTGAACATGCCTTACACGCTTTGGTGGTATAACCCTTTGGCAAAAGTCGTAACGTGTGGAGAAACTTTGGAATCACCTATTCATGATATATCTAATTTATATGTCTTACATTGTCATGGACAAAGGGCCTCATTACAAGTTTGGTGATGCAGTAAAAAAGTGGAGGTAATTCTGTTATGTCAATTTTTCCTGCACCACCAAATTACCAGTTTTGGCAGAATTACCACCGATGGAATTACAAGTGGTAATTACGCTGATTCTTTGAAAGAAAAGTGGAGGGTGTACCTCCAGCATGATGCTGAAGGTGAAGCCTCCACTTTTCCTCCCAAAAATCGGCGGAATTATCACTCATAATTCCACCAGTGGTAACTATGTCAAACATCCCCAACGGAGTCCTATGGACCTACCACCACTTCTAATCCTGTGGTAAATGCACGGGACCAAGTGGTGGTAACTGTAAATCTGTTTGGTGGTATCACAGATGATTTACCTCTGAAATCCCTCCAATCTCTTAATGAGGCCAAAGTGTTGGACAGACCGTGGGAGTGGTGAGCAGGTTGGGCGTCTGTGGTTTGTGGTTCGTATTGGAGCCTGCCTCCTTTGAACTCCTCCTAACCAGGGGCCAAGGGATTTTCTCTTGACTTGGATCCTGACTGGAAGATGTTTGGTGAATTGCTCACGGTCTCATCATGTGGATGCTAGGGCTTTCACTTGATGGATTGGGCCTTGTATGCTATCAGCATGATTCTGCCTGGTTCCTTCTTTGCAAGTACAGGTGCCTGCCTGGGGCTACACATAGCAGGGGTGAGAGTAATTTCAACGACTTACAGTATGCTGGAAACCAAGGACTGCAAGGGGGAAAACACTGGGAAAGAGGCCTTTTACTACTATGCACCCTGTCTCTGTAACAGGTTACCAATGCAGAGAAAACAGACCCTCCATCTTACACTTCAGAGGACCCTACTCTCCTAAGAACATCTTGCCAATCACTGATTGCTCCCCTCAACCCATTCACCTCCTCTGGAGTTTGCACTTTCCTAGTTCCCCTAACCATCTCAGCTCCTCTGCTACCACTGCATCCTACTTGTAGCTCCTCCATGGGTCCCTTTGCACAGTGCTCCATTGCTTCCCAGATAGGTGTTTACTCTGTAACTTTGTAAATCCCACACATACATACATACCTACATGCATAGATATCATATGTTTTTAAGACATTGGAGGATGGTAGTAGGTCTGTGTGCACTGCATGCTTGTTTGCTGGTTTAATCCACGACTTGAATTAACTATGTTTTGTAAAGATCTTCTTTGTTTAAGTTGGTCTGATTGATGGAATATTGAGTTCCAGTTGGACCCATTGAGTTATCAAGCATGTTATGTATTTAATTATCTTTTCGTAATGACTAGGAGGAAGGCAGTAGAGTGTGACTCAGGTAGTGTGGTAAGAAGCAAAATAAAACAATTTGGAGAGAGTAAAATATATCTTAAAAGGCATGTTGCTGATTTAGAAGACTGAATCCTGAGGGTTGAGTAATCCCTCTGAAGATCTTGCAAATGATCGCATTCTTCCTCAGAAAAAGGAAATCAATTAATTGCAGGAGATACGTGCTCTGATGAGGCCCTGAGGAGCCTGGGGGGCAGCTAAGTACTTGGATCATGGTAGCAGGTAATACTATTTGAACCCATTTGATAATAAGGGGTTTGATTAAGAACAAGCCTAAGGTTGTTGAGTGAGCAAAATCTCCCAAGACTCTCAGGCGCCTGGCAGATAACCTGGAGAAAAAAGGCAAGTGTCCCAATGGAGACTTATCCAAAGTACATACTATTATTAGCTACTATTGAGAACCTAATCTTTAAAATCAAGGAACAACTATCTAGAATGGAAGTCAAAATAAAGGAATTGGAGGCGAGGGATGAAATATATGCAAGGCAACCATGGGTAAATAGTAACATACCCACAGTTCCCGAAATAAGGGGGATCAATAATACATCATAGATGGTAATAATATGCAAAGCATAGCAGGTCCTGATTTTGATGGTGCCTTTTTTGAAGAATGGGACTTGGACTATTTCCATGTTACCAGAGATAATTAATTTGCCCCCCAGAGTTGGCCCCATGGAGAGAAACGAGAAGAGTGGGAATAAAAACCACCCTTGATGTTACTGAGGGGATTATTTCGAAGATCATTAGATTACAGCTACCCCAAGCCCTTTAACAGCCATATTGGTTCATGTTATTCCTTTTAGAGATTTCTAAATTGAAGATACTGTTTGATTAATGAATAAAACTTTACACCTGATTATGGATAGGTGCAATGGTACGGGGCATTTTAACAAAGATAAGTTGATGGTGAAATGCTCAGGTTGGGTGAATTCGGGGCAGGAGCAATATTCTGGTGACACTGACATGCTGACATTGCAAGCCTCTGGCATTGTGGTGGAACGTTTTGTTCCTTTGGACCCTCTAGGGACAACATATCAACCATTGGCCTTTTGCCATTGGGTTTCTTTTAAATACCTCTTCTTTGAATTATTGTAATAGAGGACAATTATTTAGCGCAACCTTCAATGACTAACTTGCTGAGAGGATGAATATATGGGTGCAGTCAAGGAGGAGTCTGCATTGCACCCACATATGCAAATGCTTTTGCTCCCTAGGAAAGCCTGAGGGATAACACCATTCTGCAGTTCAGGGTCGGGATCTTGATGATCTTACAGGAGTTCACTAAATGGATGAGGGGCGTAGTTCCATGCAGCCGGCAATGAGGAAAGTGACTCCAAGGATGACACAGTAGATGGATGTATTCAGTGTCATTGCCTCTGCTGTTGCTCAGCATTGCGGCAGGTATGCTGCCTACCCTGAGAACACTCAGGTGAAAGATGATGCTATATCTATAGAAATCCATTACAGAGCTCAGAAAATCAAATTCTTATATTGGTAAAATAGTAAATAGTGATGACGAGTGGTTAAGTTTTGTCAGAAATGATAAGATCCTCTTTTATTACTTCAAAAAACATGTGACAGAATTAGAACCCATGGTGTGCACCAACTTAAAAGTCGGGTCTCTAAAGAAACTGTGGGGGGGGGCGGGGAGTTGGTTGCATCTTGGGCTCTTGCTACGTATGTATTGACAATATTTAATTTAAAAATGTACCTATAAGATACAATATTTAAACATGTTCAACTGACAGTTCTGATGACAGAAGATAATGTTTAATTTGCACTCGTTATTTTTGATAAAAAAAATATTTGACTACAATAAAGATAAAGTAGAAAATATTCTTCTACTTGTGGATCAGTTTATAACCAGAAACATTGTTTCTGAGATAGATGGGGATTTTAACATGAAATTTGGGGATGGATTGTATCTCCCTTTCGATTTCTATAAGGATGAGTCTATTACCATTTACTATGAGCTTGCAGGTACCCTTTTGGTAATTCCAGTGGGGTAGCAGCAGACTGGCCCTACCGTCTCCGCCGCCCGATATCCCTGCATTACCGGGATAATGCAGGCGGTAGAGATGACAGTAAGTTCCCATTTCATGGAGTTTCCATATTACTGGTGCTGGTGATTCAGGCATTTCTTTGCCGATAGGGGCTTGATCTACCAGCAGGTCAGGCCTGCTGGGAAATATGTGAACCCCACCGGCAAACTTGTGTTTTGCTGGTCTGGAAAAAATGGTGGTGCCGGAATTACCGTCAATTTTTCTGGCATTGTTTCTGCACCTGCAAAGTCATAATGAGGGCCATGTGTAGTTATGGTCTGGGTGCTGTTCGTGGAATTTAGCTGAAGAGCAGTACATGGCTGACCTGTTATGTCCATACATTTCACATTTAACAATGGCAGATAACAATTTTACCACAGCCTATATGGTTTTCTTACTGAATCACTGGCGTAGAATTCAAGCCTTTGAAATCATACCCACTCTAAAAGCAATCGCAGTCCAGTATTTCTTTCTTTGGATGTAGCCCAGATTAAGTTTGAGGATCTGGTGGGTTGCATGAAGCAATAAAAGCTAAGCAACAATCATAGAAGATGTCACTGGTCTCTGGAGATGCAATCTGTACTATACACTAATGTAGCTATAGTAAGGGCTGAGAAGAGGAAGGCAAGGCTTACAGGGATAGACCCAAGACCTTGGGCGATCTACTAATGATCCCATTTACAAAGTTATTACTGAGAGCGGGTGAGCCAACATGTTCAAAGGGGACGGGTTCCTGCCTAGACCCAATGTGCATGGCAAAGAAGAAAGGATTATTAGAATCTGTAAAACAAATGACTGTGGACTATGAAAAAGCTTGTCAAGCTAGAGTTGGCTGTGAAAACGCACTCCAACAAAAAAGGGAAACCCTAAATGAGATGTTATGGCTAGATTTCCTTGAGGCAACTAAATGAAAGGACTCCACTAAGTTTTGGAAAATAATCACAGAGAAGAGTAGCAATAAACTGTGTTGATAACTGTGGATATACCTCTGTGTTTAGTTACATTTGGGGGGAGATTTCCTCTTAGCACTATACATCTCGAGATTCTGGGTTGCATAATGTCATGGATCCTTCTGATGTGAGTCATCCTACTTGAACTGGGGAAGAGGGAGATGAGGGTAATAAGAAGAGAGCAGTATGTTGATATATCACCCATCACGTGGAAAGAAGTTGATGGGACCCTTTCATGCAGGCAGTGGTTCAAGGCTCCTGGTAAAGGTGGGGTACCCATTGCCATTAACACAACAGGTCCACTGTTATAGACAGCTCTTATTACACTGATGTTTAATGCAATTATAACCATTGGCAACAACACTCTGACCTGGAGGATGGGGATTGTTGTCATTATGCATACAAAAGGTGACAGGAAATTTACGGTTTCATACAGACTGATTGCCTTTTTGTCTGGGGCATGAAAATTATCTGTGAAAGATTAACAGAATGGATAGAAAACAAAATCCTCAGTGATATCCACATAGGATTTAGGCAACTTTCTGAGACAGTTTACCAGGGTGTGAAATTGCAATTAATAATTTACATGGTCAACATTGAAAGTGTTGTCAATTCCATGAGGACAGAGAGGAATTTTAATTTAATTACACTCATAGTTTAATTTGTAAAAAAATAAGTGCCAGGGCCCAAATATTTTCTAGCACGCTTGTTACACATTGGGGTGGGCAACTCCGCGCCCACAGGTGACATTACTCATGGCTGGTCCATACTATGTCAACATATTTGTAGTTAAGGCTGCAACGGCCACTGGTTATTTGAGGGAGATAGATCCACTGTACCAAACATATTAGTTGTGTCTTGAAATATACTAAATGTTTAAGTGTTTCTTTAAAATACATCATCATTAACTTTTTTCTCTGATCCAATTGGTGGCAAGTGGAACATGTTAAGTATCTATAGAAAAAAAGAACAAGTATGCTTTCCTCTTGTGGTAGATTGATGGACAAATGCAGACACAATCATTACTTAACTGATGAACTTGCCTATCAAACACTGCAGCAAGATTGTCTTAAATAGGTTGTCATCCATGACAGGAACTCCTCTTCAATATTAGCCTTTCCACTGACCTAGCCCCTGTGTTGGGGCTGCTGGCTTGTGACTGTCCTGTTGTGAACCCACCCTGATGGTTATTACAGCAGGGAATGGTCAGCAATGTCATGCAGGCTGAGTGGAGCAGTGTGCAGACATGGCCAGCATCAGCGCCCAGCATTGTCCCCAAACATAGTTTGTTTCCCTTCCCGTTGAACATGGTTTATGGCTTCGCTGGCACGCACCATCTCACAAAAATCCCTGGAAAAGTGCCTTCACTTGATGCAGCAAAAACTTGGAAGCTCCTGGAATGCTACCAGGGTCAGACTGGGCCATACAATTGTATCGGGCACCAATGAAAAAGTGGCCCACAGTTGCAAATGGCAATTCATTCCTTTGGCGACAGGCTGATTGAGTAGTAACCAAGGGAGTGGTTTTTGATAAAATCTGATGCAAATTGTGCATGTTAAAGAATATTTATTCAGTAACACTGGTCAAAACTACTAGCCGCATAGTGAAGTAACTCATCAAACTGGCCAGAAAGGTGGCCCACTTTGACCAAAAAACTGGCCCACACCAGCATTTTGTGTTTTTGGTTTGGCCATGGGCCTATTGCCCTATAGGCCAGTCTGACTCTGAATGCTACCTGCCTTCACCTTTGCTTCAGGTCCATTCGCCTCTCATACATTTTTTGTTTCCCTTCCCAGTGGAAATCGTTTACGGCTTCATCGGCAAGTCACAAAAACACAAACACATTTTAACTTTTTCTGAAATGTGTGAAAATAGGTGGGTTGTCCAAATGTCTTTAGCCAGTAATGTCCGAAAGGTCCTAACAGGTAACTATGATAAATTTGGTGCAGATTGGTGAAACGGTGTTGAATTGTATAAGGTACAACGCTTCGCCAAGCCAAAAACCCGAAACATTTCAACTTTTGATGAAATCCAGGGAAAGGAGTGGTGTGTCCAAATGTCATATACCAGACATGTCTGAATGGTCCTAACAGGTAACTATGCTAAATTGGAAGTGGAATTGTATAAGGAACAACGCTTCACCAAGCCACAAACCAACCAACACATTTTGACTTATGCTGAAATCTGGGGAATGGGGTAGGGTGTACAAATGTCATGTAGCCAGTATTGTCAAAAGGGTCCTAACAGCTAACTTAGCCACATGTGGTGCGGATTGGTGAAACAGTGTGGAATTGTATTAGGAAAAATGCTTTGCCAAGCCACAAACCCATAAATTCTGCCACAAACCCACAGATACATTTTGACTTTTATATCTATAGATGTGTATTGGTTCCTGAGTTTATGCTGTTTGAGTCAAAGCTATTCACTTGTGCACATTTCTCTTCCTGTTCTCAATATCGGCACAGAGTGTTATTCTTCACACATTAATTCTGTATACTTTTTTGGTGATGGGCACCACCTACTCAACCCCATACGTCCTCCTGTGCCACAGTCATTTCTCCTCTCGTCTGCTTGCTCCTGCCTCTAACATTCAAGTACACCACCTCACCACTCCACTGCTACTTCAGTTGAAGAGTCATTATTTTACATTGAATAATTTCTGTCTTTTGTTCTTGACAAAACACAACCATACCTATACAGCACAACAAACCGTACACACTTCACTAGACTGCAACAACGAAACCAACCACACATAGCCTTGCACAACAGCACATGACATCTATCGACTAAAAAACCACACCTACGCTCAGCGAATGGTGTAAACTGAGCTGAAACTGCTAACAGCACATCACAGCTCTCTTGTGCTTTTTTACGATCAATCCGACTTGCTTACCCTACTCTCTTGCTTTTAAGATCCATCAGAGCACCAGGGGACCACTCAGTGGTGATAGTGCATGGTATAAATATCCTTTAGCATAACATAAGATAACATAACAATAAACAATGTCATTTACCACCACCACCAGTTTTGCAATGGGTTTCTTTCCCCACCCCACACATATTGACACACAGCTTCAGCTGCGGCTCAATCTTTGGCAGTAGCCCTTAAACAAAAGCAGCACTAAAGCTTCCAGTGGTGACTCAGAAGTCTTGTTTAGGCCAGAATGCTGTGCAAATACAATTTTCAAAATATCTAGGTAATCTGTTGAAAACTCATCTTTCTTCTGTGAACAATGATTACTCTTTTCCAATCCATCTTTCTCTAAGCACGACTGAAATGTTCTGAATCAAATTATCTCTAGTTTGTGCCATTTTTAGTCCTACTTCCATATAGTTAATGGGCCAATGTGAGGAATTGCCATCTGGCAAGGGTGCAAAGCCATGGCTTTTTTATTGTTATTAGTACATAAAATGATGCAGGGGATTCCTTCTCCATGGAGTAATCTGCTAACCAGATTCCCCTTTGTTGCAACTCCATGTCAAAAGAATAGTGCACTTGTGCACTGCTGCATCAGTAGCCTGATCGGTAGCAGCAGCTCGGCTTGTGGCACAGTGCAGGTTCAAAGGTCACAAGATGCCCACTAGACTGCTGCAGTGACAGCAAAGTCAATGCAGCACAGGGATGACATTTAAGATATGACCTCTGTACCCAAACTACGATGATCATGAGTGCCCTATGCCGGTCACCGGATAATATCTAAGAATAAGCTATGCCTGAGTTTAGGCATAGTGCATGGTGATACTTATGAGTCAGCTCTGCTGTGGAAGGGAATGTGTATTTGGTTCAGACGAGCCAATACTGCCAAATGGCAGGCCAGAAATCCAGAGGACCCAGCCTCACTTTGATTCTCTTTGTGAGGGCTGGTAAACCCCTCCTCCAGAAACAGCCACACAGCAGGCAGCTGACCTGTGCACAGGTATCAAATGAGCACACCCATTCAAGAGGCGTAGCCTCACACCAGGGTGCTGCATATCCAAAGGTATTTTGTGTCAGTAGGAGGGAAGGGGTGGGAATAGTGAGCGCAGAGCCCTTTGGGTATCATGCATGCAATGGATGGGGATGCAGAATAACTTTGACACCAGATAATCAAGCCAACTCAGGAAGATGGCAAAGGTTGCTGTTTTAATATCAATTAACTAAAACAGGAAGTTACAACGGACATCAATGGACGTTCACTCTAACTCTCAATATATTTCAAATAAAAACACATTTATATACTAAAAATTCATCATAGGTGACGTCATACTATGTGATAAATGCGAAAAACCTGTGAGGGGTTGTGATAGGCTTAAAGGGAACATCTAAGTATGCGTTCTATAAGGGGTGGGATTGTGATTGGGTATCTACTGTCAGGTAGACAACTTATGTCTACCTCTAAAACATGTCATCTCCAACACTATTAAGTACACAGTATATCAATGGCCATCAAACTATAAGGCCCTTCATTATATGGCCCTCTACAATTGGTTGGAATGCTTGTGCCATGTATGGAACATTCACTTCACTTAGCAGCACATAAGCTCAAACCCAGGTGCCAAGAAGGGGATTTGACTTTACCTCCCCACTCAATTAGCCCATCATCTCTCATCCTCCATGCCTTCTGCCATGAAGATTGTATTTGAACTTGGCCTTGCAGTGTATTCTTGTCTCTGGGAATATATCATAGTTCTAGGACTCCATGCCCAACTCTATTTCCATCCATGGCTCATGTGACAGGGAGACCACGATTTGGTCCATTTTGCAGGATTTAAATGTCTTAAATGAATAAAACTTGGCAGGCTTGGTGTTCTTTCTTTGCGGGCCTTGGCTGCCTCCGCTTTGACATCAGGCCAGACATCCTCGCCATTCATTTCCACGATCTCAGCTCATTCTTACTGAGACACAGTTCTCAGCCTTTCCTCTCCATGGGTTTGGGCTTACTAAATTCATGACACTGATGTCCAGCTTCTATACAATGGCGGCTTCACCTGCAGTCTATTCACTATGTATAGCCAGCTTCTAAGATTACATAGCCTACTTGCATTGCTGCATCTGTACAGTTATTGAACAGCTTGTATTTTCTACAGCATGTTACACACATGCAATCTTCTTTTCGCATATGAAAGTTTACTCGATTCTTAACTTCGTAATCAGTTTCTATAATGTCCATGCATTCTCTTTAGCCAGTATTCACAGGTCATCACGCGCGCCTCTCGTGACGTCACCAGCCCCTCTTTCACTAGTTTTCATATCCCTTCAGGGAGTTCCTCCCTCAGATTGTCTGCTCTTCGGGAATACATTTGATAAGGTTTTCTCAGTGGGTATCTTCTTTCGAATATTCATTGTGGTACAGTGGTCGAAGTGGGTGCGAGCATTTGGGAGCAGTGCTCCTCTACTTTTTATTTGTACGTTTTATTGTTGCTATACTTTTATTTTTAATAGAAACCATTTCGGAATGGTTTTGTTTTAAAATAAAAGTGTAGGAACATTTTCTAGGAACATTCTCTTAAACAGCAGGTGTGTTTGTATGAGAGTTTGATTTGAGCATGGCAGGGGGCTTGATGATGGAGTTTGTGGGGAGCAGGGGCAGGCCAGCAGGGAAGATAGTTCCACTACTTCTTTTTGCACATTTCAACCACTGCCGTGGTATGGTCACAACTGCTGGTGTCAAGCGTGGCACAATCTCAGGCTTCCAACATACAGGAGGTAGGGGCGGGATTTCCTTCAGAGGCATGCAGCTGCTCCTCTACAGTAGGATAGGCAGGAGTGCTCTGGACACTGAAAGAATACTTCCACATTCTTGTTTCTCACTGTCTCACTTTCCCTTTCCTGTCTCCTACCCTTCCGCTGGAGCAAAGCACTTTGTGTGCAACATGAACACCACAAATCCGCTCCAGCCAGGAGCATGGATTGGCCCCCTAAAGCAGGCTAGCTTTAGACCAATCACCTGAAGGCTTGTGCCCTTAAAAGAAAACATCTCACACTCCTTCAGCAGAATTCCCTCAGTTCCTCAATGATCCTTTAAGGCTGAATAGACGTTCTGAACATTCTCACCTGGACTTCCTTTGGGTCAGTTGCACTTTCCAATGTCCTCTGCCAGAGTTGTAGAAGGAGCCTTCCAAGACAGAAGGAATATCTGTCCCCTAAACACGCCCAGGGAACATTGGGAGTGTCCAGTGCTGTGTGCCCAGACCAACCACTCTGCAAAGGATCTTCTGTGCCAGAAGAGCAGACCCTGAACTGGAGCATCCTGTCTTTGAGTCCTTTGCAAAGGCCTCACAGCAACTGGAGGGCCAGACCAGCCAAAGCTCCCTGTTCTATCACACTGAACGGTTCACTCTGTGTTCCCTGCATTCTGAACAATAGGGAAGGCACTGGCGCTGGTGTCTGCGTTCCTCCAATGAGCTAAACTATTGCACTGCATCTAAACCAGCTCAACACTGCATCATGTCCTAGGAACGCATGTCAACTGTAAGACCCAAAGCGTCTGCTCCACACCCAAACCTGAACGGAATCTCTGGAGGGTCACTCACAGACTCTTACTGGGGATTAAAACCAAGACCTAGCCTAGTTAGCCCAAGAACTGCTGCCTCATTGACTGACCATCAACGCACCCTCGATCACCACTTCAACGATCTTCACTCGCCAACCTCTCCCCCTGGCTAAAGTCTGACTTGTCCTGGCCAACTGTGAATCTTTCTTGGGATCGCCATGACCGGCATCATTGAACTGCCGTCATTCGACCAAACAGAGCACCCGCATTTGACCTTATTCAATGCTGCTTGCTGCCAGGGACCCAACAATCCGATGTGCCTGACTGAGCTTGATCAGCTCTTGTCAACGTTCAAACCATGGTCTGATGCTTCAGCCCACCAAGAACTGAATCAAGGTTCTGTTACACTGGAACCCTAGAGACTGGTTAGGTTACGAACGTTCCTGTTTTCAAACTAATATCTTTTTTTATGGCAGTACCTTGCCTACCGCGACCTGGACCTACACTAAGAGTGCTACTTTCTCCAGTCTGTTACATCTTCTGTGTTCTTTCCTTTGACGTGAGTTTTTTAATAGTAATCTTTGTTCGTTCTACATGCAGATACTGTGTTTTATTAAAGTGTTTATAGTTTTATAGAACCTTGATTGAACATTCAATTTATTTTGGACTATGATACTTGGACAAAAAAGAGGATTAATAAAAACATAAAGGAGAATGGAATAGATTGATTTTCTTTGGACCTGTTTTTGGATTACTAAACAGAGCACTAAAAGAGAGGCCTGTCTCCGAGTAATAATAGAAGTATCATATTAAGATGAAACAATCCAGAGGTGAGCAATACTCTAAAAGGGACTAGATTAAACCCTGACCCCTTATCATTTGTAGGTACTGGGGGGCGGGGTATATAAATTGACTGAACATCCTCATAAATTGATAAATATTTCAGAGGTGTAAGTGCTTGTGGACACTTTAGATTTGATAGAATAAACCCCAAAAGGTGTCTGTATTGTTTTTTCCTGGACCCAATTGAAAGAGGTAAATTATATCTAACTTTGCACATGTCTAGAAGGGTAATGTAATTGAGGGCATTCCCTGGTTACATCACCAAGCAGAGGCCTGTTAGTAAGGCTACATTATTCAAGAAAAAGGGGAAAAGGTTTATTAACCATTACCCACCTTTAAGTTGTCTATTGAAAATAAGAAATGTGCACTTTTTTACTTGAATGCAATAGAAACACCACTGAAGGAAAATTAGCCAACATACACATTAAACATACATTTTCCTTTTTACAAGCTATTTACATGCAAGGGTGTTAAGTAGAACGTCTTTTAAATTGAGCTTCTGCAATGCTGTTTCAGATGTTCACATGGCTATTGGGGAGAGATATTTAGATAGGCAGGGATGTTCTGATTTAATTTGTTTTTTGACAAATTAAATCGTTCTCCTGGACCTTTCAATTCATGGTGCATGTGCGCTCAGGGTAAATAAAATGTATAAATGGTGATATGGTGATATGTGTGTTACAAAAGTCTCTATTCCTATAACTGTAGCAGTACAAACTGAGGTGACTGATCATTCTTCATTGAAGTTGCTTTTGTTATTGGAATTTCGTAGAAGCATAACTTGTTTATATTTAAATTGATTGACTGATTTGTATTCTATTAATAAATAGACCTTTTATGCAGCCCTGTGTGCTTGTTGTCTCGAAAGGGGAGGGATGCTGTAGGAAATCAAAATTGTTAAATTGGGAATCCCAGCTTCATAAAAAGTATTTGCTTAAATAGATGAAAATTCTGCGTGGAAAATTCCCCCAAACTAGTTGACGCCCGGTTAAAACATCCTGCAGCTCTTGTTCCATCTGCTACGCAGGAAAACATGCAGCAGTGTTACCCCTACTCATCCTTGTACTTCTGCAGGGCAGAATCCAATTCGTCAGAGCCAGCCACTCTCTTGAGTCAAACGCTGGAACACATCCATGGGCATAAGTACCCTCATGTGTTGATTCATATAAGCCCAGGAGGCTTTATAACACGGTATCATTGATTTCAACTGATCAATAAATCATTCATGTTCTTTTATAATTTTTATACACTCTCTAGACAAATTCCTCAAGTGCCCATGTGTGGAATGGGAATGTCATTTTGCCAGAGTACCAGCATCCTCAGCACCAACTCCTGCCAGCTGCCTCAGTGGGGCTTGCAAATGTGTCTTCACTGCATTGTAAATCACACCTGCATGGGTAATGGCTTATAGTGATGGATGCAGGAGTTGGTATTGGATTTTGGTATGGACCTTGCTGTGCGGCTTGGGCTTGTGCATGCACTGCTGGCTCGTGCATGACATTATGCTTTGGATTAGAAGCTGCTAATATTGAATTAATATACTCTCCTTATCCTCATCATCGTCATCTTTAACCCTGTGGGTACAGCGATGCAATCAGACTTCTTGGGTTGGTGGAACCTGACCCTGTCCCTTCTCCCCCAGTGCCAGACCTTTCGTATTTTACTTTGTTTTCTGTAACTCGCCTTTCAGTTTCTTATCGCTATCCTTCAAACACCTCATTCTCGGCTGTTCCTTTTCCCCTGACCGTTCACCAAACCAACTCCAGGTCACCTCCCACTACTCTGTTGTTATTTTTCCCCTTTTCTTTTAACACACATCGTAAATGTAATTTTTTTCTAAGCTGAAGATACCCTCCACGGGGAATTGCCTGTGCTTGTCTGTCTCATGGAGCTCTATATTTCTAGATATTTGCATGTATGTGGCTGATAATTAAAGTACATATAGCAGGCGGGTGTGCCCCTCTCTGGGCTACTTGGCAGCTTTGATTGGACCTTTTCCCATCCTGTCTTTTAGGCCTGCTCCTTTCCTGAGCATATTGTTTCAGTTCAGAGAATTTTATTTTATTTGTATTCCCTTACAGGAAAGTTAAACTTCAAATGAAGCTCTTAATACCGGCTCTTGCCCTCGGCTCCTTTGCTCCAAGTTGTCCACACTCAGCTCCAGGCTAACCTGTCCCCTATTTATTTGTTTGCTATTTTTGCTTAATTTAAACTGGTATTCCATGCACTATGTATCCCGCTTCCCAACACTCGATTTTACAACCCCCCAAAACCTTAATCCCTCCTATGTCCACCTGTGCTGCCCCTTTAAATGAATAACACAGGTTTTTCGAGCAGCCGAAGAAGGAACGCCAAACCTTATGGGGAGCCCTCCCTTGAAAGGTGTTCAAGAGGTTTCAGTGAGGCATCTTACCCATCAGTGCTTGCCCATGGCTTTGAGAGAAAGTGGTCCGTTATTCCTGGTACCGTTCTCTGCTGAGGAGGCCCAACAGCACCAACTGGAGAAACCTGCAAATAATAACAATCCAAACAGCAACTGAGGCAGCAAAGGTAGAGTCAGGCTTAATTTCCAGTCCGCTGTGCCAAAATGCATAAGGAAAATGGCAGAGTAACACTGTCCCAAAATTATGGTCCCCGAGCTCAAAAACCGCTCGGTTCCTATAAGGTTTTGCACAATGCGTTTCATAGAGTAAAATTAGTAAGATACATTTAGTTGGCTAGATTTAACGATTAACTTCCGAACTGATCATCCTTCAATTTTGGGAGTGCATGGCTTTACAGGACCATGCAGACTTGTACAATTCCGTGCGGCCTGCCCACACGAAACAACCTCAGCCTCTAGCGGATATTTCCACTACAAGTAACAGTCGCTGACCTGGTGACTAGCAGCCACGTGACCCTCGCTCCGGTTCTCAGGCAAGCAAGCCTCTCTTTCATTGGTGACGTCTCACGCGCCACTGCACAATCCGGCCTTCGGCAGAGACTACTGCCATGTCTGTACAGCCTTATGTGCTCATGTGTATTGTGCCAACCAATCATATCTTCCCAAGTCTCTGTCTGCGTCACAGCCTCTGCTATACCTAAGTTTCTAGTCTACCTGTAGCTGACTTATACCCAGGGGCATATGAGAAAGAAAATACTGCTGGCTGCGACACCTCATTTAGGGTGGGAAGGTATATTCTGCCATGCCACTAGGCCTTGATATTTTAAGCATACGTTATCAGCTACTAAGCCCCTCAGCATATTTGTTAAACCTGAAGGTAAAATTCAACTTCACAAAATTCTCTTCTGTAGCGAGTAGGGTGATTTGCCTTATTTACAGACTCTGACTGTCCCAGCTTCATTTCCAAACAGCTTTGCAATACTTCAATCACAGCTGTCCATGGCAGCCTCTTGCTGCCCCGTTGGTGGAATTATATTCTGTGATACTGAGGGGGTTTCTATTGTCTCATTTCTGGTTCTCTCCTCCCAGTCGGATCCTCCTGCCCATCTTGTATTGGTGCATCAGCTCATGGACCCTCACTAACCCCAATGGCCAAACCCTTTTGTGGTAGCAGAACACTTTTCCTGCCCGACACCTGTTGCTTTCCCGCTCGCAAAGCTGCCCTGCTTAGTTGCATATCTAACCCTGAGTACATAATCCATTGACTTGGCATTAGAGATATTAGCTTAGTGACGCTATTGACCAGAGGTGATCACCTTAACATATTGAATATAGAGCCAGCATGGGCATGCGTGTCCATAGAGTAGACACATGGTCCGTAAAGGCTGTGCACCTGGGCCATGGGGACTAACACATGATATTATTAATGGCCAACACTTTCCATGAAAGAAGCTTAGACAAAACAGTGATCCTGTGATTAGCAATCCCACATGGTCTGGGTCCAGTTGTATCCAGTTTGTCTACATCCTTTTAGTCTCTTTGGGCACACAGCCTCTCAGGAAATCACAGGTTGCCACTGGGCTGTCTCGGAATGAGATACATATCTGCGTGGGTGTCTGGTGATATAATCATTGGGAAAAACATTGAGGGTGATTCGATACAATATTTATTTAAAGGCACTATCCAACACTTTACCCAAATATTCTAGGACTGGAGTTTGTTTCTACAAATTGCAACAAAATATGTTGGGCTGGGTGCCAATGTATCACATATAACCATCTGGGTTTTCCTTGGCATATAGACAACCCTGCAAAGCATGCAACTGCAGCAGAGAGTGCTCACGGCATGCACCCCTCCAGAGAGTGGCCAAGGCATGCAACTTCAGCGGAGAGTGCCCAAGGCATGCACCCCTCCAGAGAGTGGCCAAGGCATGCAACTGCAGCAGAGTGTCCAAGGCATACACCCCTCCAGAGAGTGGCCAAGGCATGCAACTGCAGCAGAGAGTGTCCAAGGCATGCACCCCTCCCGAGAGTGGCCAAGGCATGCAACTGCAGCAGAGAGTGCTCACGGCATGCACCCCTCCAGAGAGTGGCCAAGGCATGCAACTTCAGCGGAGAGTGCCCAAGGCATGCACCCCTCCAGAGAGTGGCCAAGGCATGCAACTGCAGCAGAGTGTCCAAGGCATACACCCCTCCAGAGAGTGGCCAAGGCATGCAACTGCATGTGTCCAAGGCATGCACCCCTCCCGAGAGTGGCCAAGGCATGCAACTGCAGCAAAGAACAGCCCAAGGCATGCACCCCTCCAGAGAGCGGCCAAGACATGCACCTGCAGCAAAGAACAGCCCAAGGCATGCACCCCTCCAGAGAGTGGCCAACACATGCACCCCTCCAGAGAGTGGCCCAAGCATGCACCCCTCCAGAGACTGGAGGCATGCACCTGCAGCAAAGAGTGGCTCAAGCAGCAGATTGGATCAAAGCAGCCAGGTTATCTAAGCGGGTGTGGCCACAAAATAGTGGTGCTCGAGGGACAACATGTTTCAGTGTTGGGTCCTGTCTTGCAAGAATAATGTTACCCATTGCCACATGATTTCCCTAATACCAGACAGATCCCATAGGCGCAACAATAAAATGCAGTGACCACCAGTACAAAAGGACGCTAATAAGTGCAACAGAAAAAAGAATCACAACCCTTGCACGTTACATTACATGTGAGGCCATGGCCGAACCCATGCCATGACCAGCTCCTAAACCAGGCACAATAGCCCACGCACAACACCCACTCCAACAGTGCAATTCAACTACAACTATTTGATACAATGTTCATGTTAGCCTCACCCTATTTATTTATTTATTTATTGCATTTACAATACGCCCAAACCCGGGGGTGTCACGGCGTAGTTACAGACATCTTTGCGTGTTTGAGAACGGATACAGTCAATACATTTGCATTATTTACATTATAAATGGCTATAGTTCCAATCTATGAATTAACAGATGAAATGATGCCCCAGACCCCCACCCCTACATGCACTACAGAAGGCTTGTTTAATTGCAGACACATGGGCAGTAATTGCACCATAAAACCTTTCATGCCATTTGTCCCGTTTGATTCCGTTGCGGAGCAGAACTTTCAGATGATGATGCATCACAATGGCTTATGCAAATGAGCTCGTTAATGGCCTCAGTGGTGTTCACTTGGGGGCCAGGGGGGAGCAGTAAAGTGAACAAGGCCTTCAGATGGATTTAGAAATGTCTCATAAGTCAAATCAGCCGGCCAGCAGTGACGGGTACAGTAAATAACAGCACAAACGGGAGCAAATTAACAAATACTCAATGAAAACATGAAGACATTAATCAACGCTACAGTTTCAGAGACATATCATTAGCTCATCACTAATTGCGTTATGAGCGCACGATGAATCACTCCGATGAACTCACAATCCAAGGCAAGGCTTCGATCCATTTCCTCGTCACTTTGTTGCCCAAGATTAATGAGCTTTATTGTTTTGTTTGTTTATGACCAGCTGATCCACTTGGCATATGTTGCTATTGTTTTAGTGTACGTTTGCCGCGCCACGGTGTTCACTTGTGCCATTGTGCACGTGGGAGATGAGGGGTGGGTTGCATTTTCAGATACACTGCAAAGGGAGGCTGATTACACTCTGATACTGACACGATAAGGGGCCTCTGATCATTCTTTCCTTCTTTATTCATTGTTTTGTAGTGTGTCACGCATGTTGCCTTTTGACCACTTTCAGGCCCATGCAGGTTCTCAGAAGGAAGTGTGTGCATGCAAACGTGTGGAAACATTGGGCCTCATTATAAATCGACAGGCCCGGTAATAAAGTGCCTGTATTGATGTATACCGGCACTTTAGTGGACTGGCCGACTACAGGTTTTCCGGTGGGGCACCTGTGTTACCTCCAGCTGGAGGTAAGGCAGGCACCCTGCCAGCAAAAAAAGCGTCATTACCGGCAACGGTATTGCCGGTGCCCAGTGCTTTAAGTGGGGTAAGAAATTGAGGGGGGGCCCTCGTTTGGGGGCGTGGTTTTCATTGTGGGCGTGGCCTAAAAGTCCACAAATCATAGTAAGGTGCGCAAACAAATATATAAATGTATGTGAGCATTTATATGTTTGTATGCGTACTACTATGGTGTGTGTACTTTTCAAGCCATATTTTATAAACATAGCAATGTTACATATTTCTATGTTTATAAAAGGTGGCTTGAAAAGTGCACAAACCATAGTAAATTACGCACACTTGTGTGCTTACCTTACTATGGTTTGTGTACTTTTCAAGCCACCTTTTATAAACATAGATATTTGTAACATGTTTCTATGTTTCTAAAAGATGGCTTGACACGTAAACAATTCAAGGCATCTTTTATAAAGCGTTGTTGACGGACAAAACAAACCGCAAGGTGGCTTTGTCCGTCGACAAAGCTTTATAAAAGATGCCTTGAATTGTGCACGTTTCAAGCCGTCTTTTATAAACATAGAAATATTTCTACCTTTATAAAAGATGGCTTGAAACGTACACAGTTCAAGGCATCTTTTATAAAGCTTTGCCGACGGAGAAAGGCACCTCGGGCTCTGTGATCTATCTGCTATGAGCAGATAGATCACTGAGCCCGAGGCACCTTTCACCCTCTGGGAACCCACGGGCTCCGTGATTTAATCTGCATATTAGATCACGGAGCCCGTGGGGGTCAGTGACCTGGGGAGGGAAAACAAAGGGACAGTAACTTCCTCTGATGACCCTGATGAGGGGTCATCAGAGGGAGTTACACTAACTGACAGAAGTGCCACCAGCCTCTGCATTGCTGTGGCTGGCTGGCACTTCTGTCAGCTTGGCCAACATAATGACGGGCGCATCTCCCGTCGCGGCTGCAGCCGCGGCGGGATAATGTATCCTGCCAATGTTGTGTGGGACGGGGGGCCCCGGCTGGGCCCCGGCTCAGCCCCACTTTCTGGAGACTGCCGGGGCCCGGCCCCGGTAGGCCCCGGCCCACTTAAAGCACTGCCGGTGCCGGTAATGAAGGCAAAACCACTGCAGGACTCCATGAATGTGGATTAACGCTGTCACTCCGGCACTGGTAATCCGGTGACAATACCGCCGGACCCAGTCCCAGAAATGGTAATAGCCTTTGACAGTATCCTAGCGGATTTACCGGCAGGATACCGGCAGGCTTATAATGAGGCCCAATGGGCTTTTTACAAGTACGGCAGTAAGTGGAAAATGTGGTAGTAACGGAATTACTGCCACTTTTGACACTCAGCTGAATTAAGGGTTATTGAAAATGGGCGCTAATACCTCTAGTGGAATTAGCCTGGAAGAAATAGTGCACGCGGAATTACAGGTAAAAACTAGTGGTAACTGCCACGGGGCTAATTCTGTTGGAGGAATTTGTGCCAGAAACAAAAGTGTATTTTACACTGAATTACAAGTACAAATACTGCCAAAATACTACTGAAAATAGATGCTAATTCAGCCAAAAATACAGTGCAGTTACCTCAGCCCAAAAGCATTCAGGTGATGGAAATGAAGCAACAGGTGCACCCAATTGGCCCTGAAAGTGTATGTAAGTCCACACTTTCTTCATTATCACTTTCCAACACCATGTAGCCACTAGTAGCAAACCCCACGTTCCAGGACCTCCTGTTAAACATTGAGCTGCAGAGGCATGCACAGCAGCATCACAGACTGCAAGCAGCAGAAATGCAGTGTAGATGCCTTGTAGGTGTGGTCTGTCACTCCCCCTGGGAGCATGGTATCTCCCAGGGCTTGTACTGAGGTCACGTGTCAGTGACCACGTGGGCTACACAATACAAGGGACTAGCCAGTTCCGGCTAGTCAGTTGAGACCATGCAGCCCTGCCTGCTGTGTGAGTCATTGATGCAGCGCGATGTTGGCACTGCGTAGCAGGTGGAGGGCCGGCTGATGCACGACCCTCCACACGTACAGTGCCCCTGCTGGACAACACTGCCGTGATGAGCCCCCGGTCTGCAGAGCCCCTGCTGGGCAATCCTGCATGCAAGCGCTGGTGCCCCTGCTGGGCAACACCTGCGCCGTCCATGGTGCTGGCCCGAGTACCCCTCCAGGCCATGTGTGAAAACAGAAAAATAATATGAGGCCGGGAAGCCCAAAAGGAAACACACCAACACAGGTTACAAAGAAACATACAAGTACTTTATTTCAGGTTACAACAGTTACCAAGTCAATTGACAAACGGATAGCTATTCGGCTCTCAGTATAACATAACGAACTTCAACGAGGGTTCGATGAGTTCAGTGAGAGACCGCACATTGGAATACCCGGGCCATTTATACAATTTGTCCAGCCCTTGGCCAACCCTCTTGCGGGTTAACCATTCTGCGAAATACAATACTGTCCTTAGGGTTCCTTGCCAGGTCAACCTTTAATATATGCATTTTGATTAGTTTCGCTGATATAAGTAGTGCATTTACATATAGTTCAACAGTAGGACAAGGTCTCTGTTCGCGACCCCGACAAGTGCCCTGCAGGCATATTAATTATTCAGCTGTACGGAGGTCACAACGGCCAGAATCTATTCGAAATGCCATTTGGCCTCCATTTTTGATGTTCAGGGTGACTTCTACATTACAAGAGAACCTAAAATGGCGGCTTAATCCAAGATGGCGGCTTACATTGATTTCTCTGAGGTCAAGACCTTGCCATGGAGTTTGTTCGCGCATGATGTTTAGACAACTTGGCGTAGGCCAATATACATACAACTATTACAATAGGAGGCATAATATTATTTCTATTCCGACACATGTATGAGCCTGTGTGCTCACTGGCTGACTGGGTGCCCCTGGTCCTGAGATGTTGGCTGGGTGTCCCCAGCCTTGATGTCATGTCATGTGATCCAACATAAGCGGGGTGAACCCTGCCTGGAATCCGATTACGTGATCGCAGTCTCTGTGTCTGCTGGGTGCCGCCAGTCTTGGTCTGCCTCGCCTGCATGACTGCAGGCCAGGACATTACAGGATGTAGAACACCCATTGCTGGGTAAGGCCATAACCCTGGGCACTAACTGATGGGCAGCTGATAACATTCTACCAGCTTAACAGACAGTCGATAGCTGACCTACTCTGCCTGATACCGGCAGATCTGGGAGGTAGGATCAACAACAGAACACCCATTTCAACACTTCTGAAGATTATCTAGATGCTGCACTTTTTTGCCACATGCACATCTTATCACACTGTGGACAAGCTGCCTGGCATGAGTTCACGTTTTCGATTGTGCTGGCCAGGTGCTAGATGCGCCCACTTCCCAAGTGTCATTAAAGCTCGGGACTACATTCATGTCATTTTGGTGGCCTCAAGCATTGTGAGAGGTTGTTCCAGAACCAGAACAACATTTTCTGCTTCCCAGCACACATAAAGACCCACAGAGGCCAAATTACCTGGGTCCTGGTTAATTTCACTCACCGTCAAAGAACATATGCAGGCTTCACAATTGCAAAGGGTAGGAACAATGAGGGGGCGTTCAGCTATGTGATGGCAATATAACGCATTTCCTGTCACAGCCCTATGCATGAAGGACCTGCCATCTGAGACAAAACATTAGAAGTACTTTTACACCTGACAAGGCCCTGCAGGACAATGTAAGGGCATGACAGAAATGTAAAAAGCCAAACGTACAAAAAGTGAACTCCGGGTACCACACTCCATAGGGAAACCATACCTAGACAGGGTACAGTTATCCTGTGCAAGATGACAGTACAGCACTGACAGGCAGTGATGGCATGAAGGCTGCCCCATGTATGTCAATCCCCAAGAGCGCGATCACTATCACAAAGAACACAGGATTATAAGAAAGCATATCAGAGCACATGCATGGTTGCCCAGTAGTGATGATCCACAGACAACTGTTTATTGCAAACCAGTTACAGTGTATGTCTGTTACCTCTGGTGGGTCAATGCTTTATGAATGGAGAATTCCCCAAGAGACAAATACTGTTTCCCCTCTCATTCAATGATGCATGTTGGATGCCGATATGGCATCACTAGAGAAGGTAAATTGTGACAGAAGTTGAAGTGTCCATCTCCTGCTCCTGGATATGCTGCAAGGGCAGGGGCAGTGTCCTTTGCATGGTCCCTGCGTCTCACAATAGAGCCTCTTTCAGCTCTCTGACCATCTGGCCCACCAATGCATTTGATGCTGTTGTGCAGAGAGGTGATTGCACTGCTTGTCTATTGCTGCAGCCATACCTTGTGGTGATCACTACACAGCATTCCTAATGGTAGGAGAAGCAGCTGCTGTTCTGCAGGGTTTTCTATGCTTTCCAGGTGCTAGTCTATGTTGTTCAGTCTCCTCAAGACCCCTTCATGGGTATATTGGGGCATGCTGTCAGGAATGTTGACAGGGCTGGGGGTCTCGCCCATGTATGGTCAACCCCGACCACCTGCATTCACTGGCTCCATGCAATCATCTTTAGGCCCTGTGTCTGTGTCCTGATGCTAGTGACATGGGATCAATGGAAAAGGTGAGGCAGGAAAAAGTGTGACCAGTAGAGTGGTTGGCAGTGTGACCCTCATGGGAAGCTGGTGTGATAGCTGAGAGATAATTGGTCTCCAGAGAGGACTTCAAGCTGGTGGTGCTGGTAGCAGGTGGGGCTGTGGTATCAGCAGCAGTGTTGGGTAGAGTGGTGGCAGATGAGGGTGCAACATTAGTGGCAGTGGCAGTAGTGGTTGTTTCAGTGCCCATGAATGCTGAGGTGGAGCCAGTCTGGCTAGTGGATGCAGCTAGTATGCAGGGGCACCTGGAATGCTGGTGATTGAGCCAGATACTTTCTTGGCAGGGTTTGTCAGGCCTGCAACATGACTGTGGGTGCCAGTGTGGTGGCTGGGGTGCTAGTGATTGGCGTCAGCTCCTCTGTGCTCTCATTGGCATGTATCATTGGCACTGGTGTACTGGACCCAGCTTTGCTACTCTGGGTGGCCAGTGAACCTGTCATCATAGTACATGGCATAGCAAGGCACTCATGCATTTTGGAGGATGCTGACCAAAGGTAAATTGTGTAGATGGGTTCAAATGCAGGAGGATGACTGCTCAGTCATTGGTACATATGGCCTGTGAAGTGCACACTCCTGGCATGATGGGAAAGTTGAATTTTGTGTTTCATGGTGTTTGTTGTTAGGGCCACCTTCTGGATTGCTCTGTGGAGTCAGCATCTTACTGTAGCATCATGGAAAGAGTATTTTATCAGCGACTGCACACAGTACAAGTGAGGTTGGACTAGGGCAAAGAAACATAGGAGCCTCATTTGCAGATACATCGCTCATGTGAAATTTACATGGGTCAGACCAGTTATTGGCATTGGTATTTTCAATTGGTTTTTGGTGTTTTGGGGATGCATGTGGGCAGAAGGTGTTTTAGTTGATCACATTGCCATGGGATGCCCTGGTAGGCGCACATCCACATTGCATGAGCTCACATGTTCATAGAAACAATGGTAATATTCTTCAAAGTCACGTGGACATGGTGTCCCACCTTGGATGGCATATGCATGTTGTTGCCCTAGCATTGGCCCCATGGCCTTTTGACTGGGGCCATGGCCTCGCCATTGTGGTTATCTGACTCTGCAGTCTGAATATGCCTAAGCAGCAGCGTCAGATCACGCATTCACATTAGTGAGATGTAATTCCTGCTCAACAGGATTGGGTTGGCTGGCTGCTCCAACGTCTTGTAGAGGAGGTCCCAGACATGGCCTGCACTCCAGCCCCCCATTTTGAGGTACCAGGAACATACTCGCCAAGGTACATGACGTATGAGGAACAAATGAACCAACAGAGAGCTGCACTCGGACTCTGTCCAGTGCCCATCAGAAGAGCAATACCTGTTGAAGTGCCTATAACCAGACAACCTTGGGCAGCACGGTACCCGTTTAGACAACCATATCAGCAGCTGATACGAAATGAAGACTGCTTACAAACTGTCCCCGAAGAGACCAAAAGAGCCTTAATGGAAGGCGAATGGTGACGATACAAGGGACCGGACAGACTCATGGATGAACAAAACAACAGCCAAAAGATGACATGCAAGGACGGACAGCTATGGAAATAGATGTAATGGGTTTAGGAGAAGATGAGATGTCGAAATAATAACTGTCGAACAGAATGGAAGTATGCAACCAGCTAACGCATGTAAATAGGCTTGGAACGCAAGAAGCTAAGAAAACGGTACTGCTTGCAGTGCTTAGTAGAAGAATAGAGCGGCAAGCGCCAACTGTATATCTACCTCAAAGAAGCGCACTATACAAGTGCGACTCCATTTTACATAAACTAGAAGTATGCCCAGACTGCAAGGGGCCTACCAGGCTGAGATTCATATTCCTGCTAAAGCAGGAGGAAAGAGCGGAATCGAAACTCAGTAAGAAGCAGCTTATGCCTCGGAATTCAAGGTCAACCTAAGGAAGGGAGGAGAGCGGCATCTTCGAAGAAACGAAACTTAAGAGCATAGCAGCCAGCCAGTGAAGGTCGAGATAAGGAGGCCCAGGCAGGTGGCAAGGCTAAAGGAAGAATCAAATACACGAAAAGAAGGAAAATTAAGCAGATTCACGGTGAACAGACATGTGACAGAACCCGAGGATGCCATAACTTTTCCTGATAAGAAGCTACAGTTTCGAGGCCAACCTCAGCAACTAATTGACACATAGCCCTAAAGTACTGATTGATGGAAGGCAGGTAGGGTGAATCTTGGGGCACACTGCATCTGGGTGTCCATTCTGCATGCTGCTAATTAAAGTGGAGATTTATGCTTAGGGTTGTAGCCAGCCCAATCACAGAGGGCCAAATAATCTAGGGTCCCATAGCTAGTAGAACCAATGAGACGTCGTACTTGTAGTGATGTCTATCACAAGTTATGTAGAGGGAAGGGCATAGACGCCCACCAGATAAGAGTTATCCAATCCTCACACTCAATGATGACGAATTTTGCCTATAAGAATTGCTGTTTGAATGAAGAATTTGGGAGTTGAAGCGAGACGGGCGGACTTCCCTTTGCCAAATTACTGAGTTGTCCCTATTGATTTGTGTTGGAGTAAGATAATCCTGCACCCCATCCTCCTCCAGGTGCAGCTATCTCGTCTTAAAAGTACTTGAGGGTGAGCTCTGATCCCATGGGCCCGTCAGAGATCGCTCTGCCCTCCTGTACACTTGGTAGCGTCGAGGATGGTTTTGACCATCAACTATTGAGTATCGATTATTGATAAGACACCTATTGACCGTCGACACGAAGAAACTCTAGGTCTTCGGCAATATCACAAGTCCTTCACCATTTTGGCCGAGTAGGCTGTGAAGCTTCCCGTGGACAACGATAGTATAAACGTGTCCTAAAAAACTGCAGTCGGTTTGAAGGCACCCGTTTTAAAAACAAAAACCCTTCCATTCATACGCGGAGTGAGCAGACGAAAGACCAAAAAAGGCAGTAACGGAGGCGGTGATCCCGAGGATCCAGAGAGGAACCATGCGAGCGGTGAGTGAAACAAAAAATTCAATGCTTTGGCAAATGTTTTTATAGGCATTAGAACAAGTAAGGCAAAGGTAACGGAGGGAGGTGGAAAAAACAAAATAGTTAGAAGTAGAGAAGACTGTATATATATATAAGGGGATAATGACTCTAGAATAATTGAGAAAACAAAGGGTACTGGGATAGACACCCGAGAGAAAACAGAGGGTACCGGGATAGACACCCGAGAGAAAACAGAGGTTACCGGGTTAGACACCCGAGAGAAGAGAGAGGATACCAGGGAGGACACCTGAGATAAAAGTGAGAGGATTCGCCTTGTTCCTACACTTTAATATAGCGGTCAGAAGAAACGTGAACTCATAGTCCCACATAATAGGGAAAAAATAGGCTACTACGATGATTAAAGACGTCGTAAAAGGGGTTCTTTTAAACTCCATGTCGGGGTATTGATTAGAAGGCAGAGATATTTGTGTCCAGCTGGTGTCTGTCTAGTCTGTCAAGTGTCTGTTGTACGTGTTCTGTTGTATGTCTCATGTAAAGAATTTTTTTATCATTGATTGTTTGAAACAAAGTTTGGGTTTTACGCGATTCTCTAGTTGAGAGGTAATCGAACATGGATTGATGTTCTTGAGTAAATTGATGATAACATTTTGGCGGGAAAGGATTGAATTGGTGCTCGCTCATATTGTCGGGAGTGGTGAAATTGCATGAAAATATTGTTAGAGACAGAATACAAGCATGGAAGATATTACTCCACTAGCTCACTTATGTAAACAATTGCCTAAACATACACCAAAACTTAATAAATAGAGTACCGAGTGGGTTAGGGGTACGCCCAAAAGATGTTTATGCCGTGGCCACAGAACGGGTCCTTATCTAAAGCCATTTTACAACATATGACGACTAAACTGCATCATACAAAAGATATATCAAGGTCGTCCCTTAAAGCATGAAGTGGATTGGGACTAATGTGAGAAATATCTATATGCCAAAAATATCCACTCTGCTGAAATGAAAAAAGTTTTTTACTAAAAGTTTGTTCTACCAACGTTAATATTGTAGTGTATCCTAAAACAAGGTAATCACAAATATTATTTAGCCACAGTAGTTATGCTCTGAAAACATTCCTTGTTTTAACAAGATAATTTAATTTGTATTGTCAAAAAAATATATGGGTTAATAAATACAAAGGTTTGAAATTGCAGTTTGAAATAGTCACTTAAAGGTACAAATGCAAATTAGAAAGAGGTTTAACAGAGAAGCGAATTGATACAATTCTTGCAAGTAGATGAATGCAAACAATGAGTGAACCAGTACTTATTGGAAATGCAAAAACATATATAATGACAAAGCAAAAAAAGGAGGCCAACTTCCGTCAACTCGAGGGAGACTTTGAATGGCCCAAATTTCAATATATAGGTGCCACTGCTTTAATAAATAAATGAATGCAGGTCTGCCTCTAAAGTCAGAGAAAACAACAAGAAGGCCATATCCCCTCAAATAGGGGGAAAATTTAAAGCGGCCCACATTTCAATATACAGGTGCCGCTGTTTTAATGAGTAAAAAGATGCAGGTCTGCCGACGTGTAGGTGTTTGATAAGAAGGAAAACTCCTAGACAAAGGCAAAAAAGTGTTCGTGCATAAGCAATGTTTCAACACTGGTTTGGAATCAGACTTCAAATTGAGTTCCAAAATCGAGTTTTCCAGTCAGTAAAGAAGGTTTAAACATCCATATCACGTTTCGGATCTGCCCCCTGCTGGGCATGTGCATTTATAATGGAGCCTTCCTCAGGGCGAGAACATGAAGAGAAAGGGAAGTCAAACTTGTCCCTGTATGAAGGCAGACAAAGAAAAGAGGAATATCACAAAACAGATTTTATTTTAAGGAATGTTTTCAGCTATAGTGGCATAGGTCTGAATCCGAAAAAAATTATTTGCTTAATGATTTTGCAACAACAATTAAAAACCCTAGTGGGAGCGTAATCCTTACCCTGATTCTGGGCATGGACTGAATCAAGAAAACCCACTTGGGCTGGGATTGCGGTCTTCCAGAGATAAGAGGGACGCAACTTGGAACACGAGGGCCCCAGGGCGCTGCTGCCCGTTGTTATGTTAGCACTTAACTGTGGCAGGGTGAGAAGAAAGACAAGAACAAAAAAAACAATGGGTCTGTCTTTCTAGCAATTCATATGTACTTGAATTGGAATACTGGAGAGAGATAAATGAAATGATTTTCACATACCCCTTATGAGTGAGAATCGTATCTAGGTGACTCCTGCTTCATGTGTAGGGCGTGAGGTTCAATTGTAGTTGTGGTAATACACAAACTAGAGGAGCCCAAAAGAAAATGAGGACGAAAAGCAGAATCAGAGATAGTTGCGTTATTTTAAAGTTACGTTTTACTGTGTCTTTAAAAGCCTCACAACAGAAGACTTGGTGCGAGTTTCTAACTGAAAAACAGACAAAGATAGATGCGGTCCATGTAGTACCTTGATTTGGAATGGTTCGTGAAGTGTCCCGTTGCAGTGGAGATATCTTGGCTGTAGCCGCGAGTACACGCTTGTCAGGCTGTCTCAGCTGGCTGAATGCAGAGTCATAACTAACGAACAAGCAGCACCGCCTTTACTACTGCGGGTGTGGCTCGTCAAGCAAGAGCTTGATTGGCTGGGTCCAGTCCTGGAAAACCCTGCCTGGTGGGTAAAGTGAGGGCGCAATGTGATAGGTGCGCTCGGGCTGTCAGTCAGCCAGTGTTGTGGGGGTGTGTGTTCCTCCAGCATTGGAGCTCGAACGGCAAGCAAAGTGAAAGCGTAATGCGCAGTCACCATAGGTAGAGTAAAAGCACAATGCAATAGCTGCGTTAGGGCTGTCAGTCAGTCAAGGCTGTGGGGGTGTGTCCCTCTATCATTGCTGCTCGAGCGGCAACCTCAGTGAGAGCGTAATTTGCTGTCACAGCGGGTGCAGCTATCAAAAGGTGAGTCAGCGGGTGTTGATTCAATTGAAAACACCAAATACGGCGTTCATTCACAGTAAAGGAAAAAGCACGTGTTGGATGATTGCTTCTCACACGGCAGCAAGGAAGGCAGCCGGAGAACGTAAAACGTAAAACAGGGCACTGGTCACTCCCCAAGCTGTCATAGAAGGAGGTCCTGGATACTTGAAAGGGTCCAGGGTGTGCTAGGGGAGGCCAGTCCGTTAATCACAAGAAAACAAGAAACCCATTTAGGACATGCATCTATCCCTGACTGTCACGTTAGAAGAGGCATGCCCATTCGTGATGTTTTAAATTAAAGGAACATATTCTTCATTTAAACCACTCTTGTAACTCGAAAGTCTGTGGATCCACCTTGCTTCTTTTTGCTGGAGACTACGTGGTATGTTGGCAGATCCCTTTACTACGTCCAAAACCCACCCCTTGATGTCATTGGGGGTGTGGTGTTTTTCTAAAAAGTGGTTCACAAGAGGTGCTGATGTGTTTTTGCATCTAATGCGGGATCGATGCTCTGAAATTCTGGTGTTCACTGATCTGCTTGTCTGGCCTACATAACTGAGGCCGCAGGGGCATTCGATGCAATAAATAGCTTGTTTTGTCTTGCAGTTGGTCATAAAGTTTAGATGCCAGGTCTTAGTTCCAATGTCAAAGTTTTTAATTTTGCAAGTGAATAGACACACTGAGCACGAGCCACATGGAAAATGTCCAATGGTCGGTCTGAGGTCCCAGAGTCCAGTTTTTTGCCCTTTTGAAAGCAAACCATGGCATTTGGGAGTCTGGCAAACCTAGTCTTACAATAGGCCAATATTTGTGAATTAATTTCTTAATCCGAAAGGTGTGGGGGCCATATGTGATCACACAAGTTATTTTGTCAGAGTCAGGGTGTTCCCGATTGGTGTTATTGGATAGAAGAGTGTCTCTATCTATAAATCTGGCTTGTTTCTTTGAGTTTTAAATCAATTTTTTGGGGTAGCCTCTGTCAAGCAGACGGTTTGTCAGGTCCTCAGATTGTTGGTAAAAGTCTGCAAGATTAGTACAGTTCCTCCTTATTCTGAGGAACTGACCGTATGGTAAATTTTCACGCAGGTGGCGTGGGTGATTGCTTGAGAAGTGCAGGAGGGTGTTCCGTGCAGTGGTCTTCCGGTACACAATGCATTTCAAGATGCCATCTTCGTGCTTGATTTTAAGATCAAGGAAGCAGATTTCCTGGTTGCTGTTTTCCATGGTAAACTGGATGTTGTTATCAACATTGTTTAACCAGTTTAGGAAAAGATTGAGTTCTGTTTCAGGGCCATTCCAAATGAAAACAATATCATCAATATATCTTTTCCTGCATGCCACATATACAGGTAAAAAACTAGAGAAACTCCTCGCTGTTCTAGAAATTTGGAAAATGTTCGAACAGTCGAAGGAGGAAGAACCACCTGCTGACTGGATATTTAACGTATGCACGGAGGCGGGTGAGACGCCTACCGGGCCACCAACCCCACCTGAACTAGAAGCCGAGGGAAGTAAGTCAGAGGTACCTTACCCATTAAGAGGGCTTAAAGCAGCCAGGGGATACAGGAACCCCGCATATGAGTAGGCTACGTATAGTAGTGATGACAATAAAGGAAAGGAGCAGGAGAAGAATCTCACCTCCCCAGTCCTGAGGGACAAGGAGAGACATGATAATGAGAGGAAGGATCAGGCACAGACAAGTGTATCTCTCGATAAGGAGAGAGAGGGAAAGAAATGGAAAGGAAGTGAAGACAGAACTGATGAGATAGCATTCACAAAAGACGAATGGATGGGAGGTCAAATATTATTGAAACTCGATGGAAAAGGAAGTGATGATGTGAGATCGAGAGAGAGGTCAGAAGAGACACAGAGAAAGGAGAAGGATAAGGAAATAAGGGATGAAGGAATAAAAAGGAAAGATAGGCTGAGGTGAGAACAGCTATATCGCGAAGAGCAAGGAAAGCAGCTCAGTCGCAAACAGAGCGCAGGCTATGACCAGTACAGGCAGAAACTGCAAAGGTTGGAAGAAGAGCAAAGAGTAGGTGAAAAAAGAATAAAGAGACAGGAAGATGAGGAAGTTAGAAGGGCAAATTAACGTAGAAATGAAAGGGGAAGGGAAGAAGATAAGGGTAGAGAAGAAGCGAGGAAGCGCAAAGAATTCAATGATGATATTGAACGTAAACGTAGACAGAGGGCGCACAATCTCGAATATCTGGAGCGGGAAGTTAAAAAAACCTGATCCTGTAGTAGAATGGGAAGACATTGAAGAATTCTACCCTGCGTACGATTCAGTACCAGGCATGAGTGGGGCGAATATTGAAGATGACTTCCACACCAGAAGCATCGGGGAAACGATTGATAAAATATACGATGAAATGGGGCTGCAGCCAATATCCCAAGGGGAAAGGGAAGAGGAGCGCTTGGAAAGCACTCAGCTGTACGACACTGAGGATGTCACCCGAAGTAGTGGGAGCAGGAGGCTGTCCCTGGACATGTTAGAAATTAGTAAGAACGACGAAGACATAAGGAGTTGCGTGAATTGGGAACAATCAGTGTCTGACTCCGGAGAGGAGACGGAGGGCGAGGCAAATGAAGAAGGGAGACAGCGCAAAAAACATCCCCCAAGGGACAAAGGGGTACGATGGTCAGACGCTAGCGAGTCCGCACCTAGGACATCAGAGTCTGCTGCGCAGCCTGACCGGCATGAAGGAACACACCATGGTCAGAGGGGGGTGTCAGCACCCGCCTATGTAGACAGGTTGAGAACATTGCCAAGCAGACGGCGATGTGGGAACGTTACCCCAGCGGTAGACAGGAGAGCTATGAGAAAAGAAAAGGAAGGCTGCGCATTCCAATTTCCACTGCTAGAAAAGGGGGGAGTAAGACCACAATATATTCCATGGCCACACATGGATCGATAGAACCTGAAAAACAAGCTTCCAATGTTGACATCGGGAGCTGGGAAGTGGATAAATGAGTTAGAAAAAATGACAGGGGGTGTCACACTAGCTATAGGGGACATTAAGGGCCTCCTGATCGTCATACTTGGTGAAAGAGCAGACGATGTGTGGTAACGGGTAGGGTACCCTGGTGTAACCATAATTAACACAACCCATGACGGAGCGCCATTTAATAATTGCAGAGCAGCAGTATGGAAAGTGCTACGAGTGCTGTACCCAGACATTTCCAATATGGGAGCTATAATGATTCGAAAAATGAAGGAATCAGAAGATCCATTGATTTATATCCAGAATTTCCAAGAAGCGTGGGTGCTCGAAACACATGAATCTTGGACGAAATCTATACCTTTATTCTATCATATATTATGCCAAGGGTTGCCAGAACCAGTGCAGAAACAGCTCAAGAAATTGGTAGGGGTAGAGGCTAAACCTTGGGCTGAAATACAGTTGACTATCGCACATTACTGTATATTGTTGCAAGAAAAGAATCGAAAAAAGGAGGAAACTCGAAAGGGTGAGAAAGCGAAGCTGGTGCAAAAGAAATTATCAAAGTATGCTCTGGAGGAAGCCATGCTAACTAGCCCAACTGAACAAAACGTGCAACAGGTGGCTAACCCACTGCAGAACGACCGGGTAAGGTGGGATTTTACCCGAGGGGAAGGGGATTTAGAGGAAAAGGATGGCCGAGTAATCAGGGAGGTTTCCAAAATAATCAAGGAGGCTTTTAAAACATACAGATGGGCAATCCAGATATGTCAAATGGACAAATGGTCAGACCACCACCAGTTTAGTTTAGTTTAGTTTAGTTTATTATTTATAGAGCGCGCCAGACCCTGGGTCATCAGGGCGCAAAAGACAGGAATATGTTCAGCTTAGTTGCAGGTACATGGTAGGTAGGAAAGTACAGGAACATCAAACATGTTACAGTAGGCAGGTATGTACAAGGCAGGATCTAGATCAAGAAACAGAAATTGCAAGGTGCAAGTGTTATGGATAGATATAGGATAATAATATACAGTTGTATACGGTGTAAGGTCAAGTGGCACCAAGAACATTACATTGCAAAAAGAGAGAACAGATTGAAATATCCTGGTAATTAGGTGTGCGTCGAACTTCAAACATATAATGCTTGAGTTCCTGGAGCAGGAGGTAGGCGTCAGGGGGGTGCGTCAACCGAGTCAAGCAGGTCAGGGTAGTTAGGTGTCATTTGCTCTGAGCCAATTGGTCAAGTTCTGTCTGAATTTCACAAAGGGCTGAGGTTCTCTAATGCCAGAGGGTAGGGAGTTCCACAGCTGCACCGCCTTGACTGGGAAGCTGTGTCCTCCTATATATAGAGAGTTTGAATCGCGGAACGTGTAGGCAGTTTGCGTTAGCTGTTCTTGTAGGTCTGAACGAGGTTCTTTTACGTAGCCTGTCCTTGAGGTGGGGTGGAGCTTTGTTGTTGAGGCACTTGTGGGTAAGGGTGGCGATCTTGAGTTGAATTTTATCAGAAGTGGAAAGCCATTTGTATTCTCTCCTTACAGAGATATGTGCTCATTTCTGTTAATCTTAAGAGCTGCTCTCAGGACATTATTCTGGAGGACCTGGATTTTGTAGATGGTCTGTTTATTTGCTCCAATGTATAGTCCATTACAATAATCCAGTTTGGAAAGTATGAGGGCTCTGGCAAGCGTGATGCAGCTGTCTGTGGAAAGGAATTGTTTGCTAGCTCTGATAAGTTTGCATGTGTATGCAGTACCTGAGGCTAGAGAGTTAACTTGTTTAGCAAAGTTCATGTTGGCGTCTAGGTAAAAGCCTAGGGTCTTCACTTCCTTAGCTACTTTTATGTTATTCCCATCGATGATGAAATTGGCATAGTCACGGCTAAGTTTGGATATGTAGGTTGGGGTGCCTAGGATAATGAGCTCTGTTTTGTCATCGTTCAGGCATAGGCCATGTGTGGCCATCCATGCCTGAACGATGCTATAGACTCTATTCACTAGGGCCAGATCCCTGGTGTAGTCTCCTGAGAGCGGAAGGAGGATCTGGGTATCGTCTGCGTAGTTCGTGTAGGCGATAACCAGATGATCCATTTCGTCAAAGAGAGGCTTTGTGAATACATTGTAGAGAGTGGCTGACACACAAGATCCTTGTGGTACACCACATGTTATAGGGATCGGGTCTGCTGAGGCTGATGGAGAGAAGACTCTCATAGTTTGGTTACTCGGGAATGACTTGATCCATGTTATGGCCTCTTTAGAAAAATGGGCTGCACAGTCTAGGTGGCTCCATAAGGCTGTATGGTCAACTAAATCAAATGCAGCTCAGAGGTCTAACAGGAGGAGTAGGGCTGCTTGGCCATTGTCTCTGCATTCATCTATTTGGGCCTTAAGATCGATTAAAGCTGTCTCAGTCCTGTGTTGCGGGCGGAATCCATATTGGCAGGTTCCGAGTAGGTGGTTGGATTCTAGGAAGTTTTTTATTTGCATGTACGCCACTTTGTCTAGAATTTTTAGGAGAAAGGGCACAGTCTTGATAGGCTGAAGTTTGTGGGAATGGCCGGGCCAAGGGTTTGCTTCTTTAAAAGTGGCAGTACCCAAGACTCTTTTAAGTTATTCGGTACAGTGCCTGTGGTAAAGGAGAGGTTAATGAGTTTAGTTATGGATGGCGATAATTCTCTCGTTGCATCCTTAATCAGTTGTGCTGTGCATTGATCGCCTTTACAGTTGGACGGTTTAAGTCCCAGAATGACCCTTTCTACCTCAATGGTCAATACCTTAGAGAAGTAGAATCGAGATTCTTGTTCAGGTTGTGGTGGTGGCACTGTAGTCTGAGGGATGTGAGGCGTTAGAGATGCTTTCTTGAGGGCAATTTTAGTTTGTAGGTTGGCTACTTTGTTCGTTAAGGCAAGTTGTATGCTGGAGCACCATTTTTTGTCCTTGGTACAGTTTTCTTGTGGAACAATAGGTATTTCCAGTTCTTTCAGAATACTGAACAATTCTCTGACACTTGATTTAGAGTGAGATATTCTAATATTATATGTTTCCTGTTTGGCTAGTAAGATATCTTTCTTTTATTGGGATGATACCTTGGAGAGGTTAAGTTTGTTTTCGGCTGAAGGGGAAAGTCTCCAAGTAGTATCAAGTTTTCTTTTAATCAGCCTACGATTCTTTAGAATAGGAGAGAACCATGTGTTAAAATGCTTTTTCAGTTTACTATTTCTTAGTTTGAGCAGGGCTATGTGGTCAAGGGCTGTATTCATAGCTTCATTATATTGTTCAGCTAGCACATTAGGATCCATATTGTCTTGGACCGAGTTCAGTTGGGGTAATATAACGGGCATCAGTTTTTCCGCATCCATTAGCTTTTTGTTCCTTGTGGGCACAGGAGGGGCAAGTGAAGACTGGGCCGTGGCAGGGTTGGTTGCTACTGTAAATAATAGCAAGTGGTGGTCGGTCCAGATCTGGGGTACAGTATCCGTGATATTTACTTCACAGTTGTGTTCCGCTATCCAGTCAAGGATTCGACCTTTGTTGTGAGTGGGTAGGTTAACTTTCTGGGAGAATCCCAGCTCTTTTAGGGTCAAAGCAGTAGCTGTTGAGTGGGTGTCCTTAGTGTCATTGTAGCATAAGTTAAAGTCACCTAGCACCATTGTTTGGGAGGTATTTTTTAGGTTATTGGACAGGGTCGTAGAGATATCCTCAGCGAAGGTTCCAATTGGACCTGGTGGTCTGTAGATGAGGAAGAGGTTTAATGTTTGGGAGCTAGCGGTGGCGATTTTGACCGTGAGGCATTCACAGGATTTCATAGTGGGGGATGTGATAATTCTCATGTCTAGACTGGTTTTAGCTATAATTGCTAGAACCCCACCTCGAGAGGTGTGTCTGTCTGCTCGTAGGATAGCATAGTTGTCAGGAACTGCTAACGATAGGGCAGGGCCTGCCGCGTCATGAAGCCAGGATTCTGAGATAGCCAGGAAGTGGAGGTTGTCTGCGAGAATGAAATCTGAGATCTCTGTTGCCCGTGCGACTAGAGACCTAGAGTTTATGAGCGCCCCTTTGAGATAGTGTTTGTGGCTTTCTGAGTTAGGGTGCGTGGTACTAAGTCTGTCTATAGCGGCTGGTTTAGTGCAGTTTTGTCTGGGTCTTTTGGGATTCGAGTGTTTCTTAATACACTCTGCAGTTACCTTCAAGGGTGGGTGTTTTTTTAGGAGATTCAGTTGTTCAACTTTCTTAGCTGGTAGCTCATGCAGTTTTGACCGGCGAGCGCGTAGTCTTAGGTTTCTGTCCGCGGTGTTACATGGCCTTTGTATGGTAGTACCTTCTTGATACTGGTTCACTATAAATCCTGTAAAAGGTTGTTGTATGTCGGGCATAGTAGGGTAAGAGTGATGAATAGGATAGGACATGGCGCAGAGGAACAATATGATAGCTTTGGTAGCCAAGCTAAATGTTTGTGCTACTAATGTGATGGAAGAAGCGATGTAGAGTGGTAGCCAAGCTGTCCTGTAGTGGGCGGCTGTAGTACGTTTACCTAGACCTATAGAGTACATGCTAACTGGCTGAGTACAGGCAGGCTGGATGCGACGATCAGGCTAGGTACAGTTTTAGATATCAGAGTATATTTTAAAATGGCTAAGTACAGGCAGGCTAGAAGCGACTATCAACATAGGTACAGTTTTAGAGATCAGGGTACACTTTAAAATGGCTTAGTACAGGCAGGCTAGATGCAACTATCAAGCTAGGTACAGTTTTAGAAATCAGAGTACACTTTAAAATGGCTAAGTACAGGCAGGCTAGATGCGACTATCAAGCTAGGTACAGTTTTAGAAATCAGAGTACACTTTAAAATGGCTAAGTACAGGTAGGCTAGATGCGACTATCAAGCTAGGTACAGTTTTAGAGATCAGAGTACACTTTAAAATGGCTAAGTACAGGCAGGCTAGATGCGACTATCAGTCTATGTATAGTTTCAGATGGCAGGACATAGATAGGCTAGGTGTGTTGGCTGTGTGGTATGACAGGGCATATGGCACGCTCGTGCAGAAGTCAGGGCGTGTGGCAAAATGGCCAAGGAATGGGAGAAGGCACGGAGAATCTGCCTGCCATCCCACAACAGGGTGGTGCACAGAATCACACAGTGCAGCAGCAAGCACCAGGCTCACAGCAAGGTGCACAACAAGGGCAATTCCAACAGGCACTACCGCAAATGTCTCAGGGCACAAACTTCAAAAGGGGAGGCATCCCTGGGAATGGAGAAAATCCACAAGTATACAGTGGACCGAACTTATATATGAAATGGGACAGCGCACTGGGAAACCTGATGTGCTCTATCCTATCAGTGACACCAGACCGTAAAAGGGAACCTAGGGTGAATGTCGTCATAGGGGGGAAAGAATATTCTTTCTTAGTTGACACGGGTGCAAAACGCTTGTGCATACGAGAAGGCAAGTTTTCCTTGTCCGGCAAGGCCATAGATACTTATAGTTTTACAGGAGCTCATAGTCGAGTTCCCTTTACGGACAATCTCCGAGTCTCCGTAGGAGAATGCGAGATGAATGTACCCTTACTATATTGACGTCAGACCCCAGTGAACATTTTGGGTCGAGACTTAATGACAAAATTGAATATGACAATCTCGTTCACGGAGGAGGGGATAGTATGCTCCACTCCAGGAATGCATTATTCAACAGTATGCGAAATGATCAGAGCATACTCAGGACGCATAGCCATGCGAGCTATACCATTAGAACCAGAAGTCTTCTCATATGGCATGCGTGTGCTTATGGCGGGATTGCCAGGCCTCACAGATAAACCTATGAGAACTCCAGATGAGTTCCTATTCAGACCAAGAATACCTATGCATGAGGAGGAGGGGCAAGTATTTCCCTTAACGATACTAACCGCAGCAGTGCGAGGGAAAGTAGCATTGGTCGAAGGATACGATGATGAAGGCAGACATTGGTGCATGATTATCGCCATTAAAGAAGGGTATCGAGTGACTGACGTCACAGATGACGATCTGTTCTAAGAACACCCTGACTTAGAAGAGACGAGGGTGGAAGTAAGTCTCATATTCTGGGTCAAAATGATCAAACGAGAAGTGCCACAGAGAATGATGTTGACGCTGGTCCGTCCAGCGCACTTTGATGATGGTCCAAGTGCCTGTCTCAGTATGGACTACAGGACCTTATGACGTAGGCCTCCTGAAGGGGCTAGGGGAAGTGAAAATCAAACTGAAACCAGGAGCAATTTTACCAAGAGCGCGACAATATCCCATGTCCAGAGAAGCAGACGAAGGGATCGCAAAGACAATCTCTGCCATGATGGATCAGGGCATCCCAGTGATGTCGGAATCATCCGGCCTCCTAGTAGCTCAGCCGGCCTCCTAGTAATTCCCAAGACAAACTCAGTCAGGCTAGGCGGATCATCATTCTCTGCCCTGGCACCAACCCTGTGGAACTCACTCCCACCCCACATCCGCCTAACTGAGGACATAACGTCCTTCCGCAAACTACTGAAAACCTGGCTCTTCCCATAAAACCAATCTAGCATCATCACAATAATACCGACCCATCAAACTACATGAAGCGAGAAATGACAGCTAAATAAACTTGAATGTAAACTAGAAACACAAAACAAGCCTAAACGAGTAAAGTAGATCAAAACAGTGAAACAGAAAATAGGAATAAATCATTGAGAAACTTGGAGATCTGAACCGATGAAAGGGACATAATGAATGAGAAGGGAATACAGTGATTGACATAAATGAAACAGTTAAGAATGGATGAAGCGTACAGAATAGACAAATACACTAAACGGAAGCGTGCGGTTAAGACTGGAGAGCAGATGAGTTGTGGAAAGCTGATGAGTTGTGGAAAGCGGATGAGGGTGGAGAGCGGATGAGGGTGGAGAGTGGATGAGTGTGGAGAGCGGATGAGTATGGAGAGCGGATGAGTGTGGAGAGCGGATGAATGTGGAGAGCGGATGAGTGTGGAGAGCGGATGAGTGTGGAGAGCGGATGAGTGTGGAGTGCGGATGAGTGTGGAGCGCGGATGAGTGTGGAGTGCGGATGAGTTGTGGAGAGCGGATGAGTTGTGGAGAGCGGATGAGTGTGACGATCGGTAAGTGTGGAGAGCTGACGAGAGTGGACAGTGGATGAGAGTGGAGAGCGGATGAGAGTGGAGAGCGGATGGGTGTGGAGAGCGGATGAGTGTGGAGAGCGGATGAGTTTAGAGAGCGGATGAGTGTAGAGAGCGGATGAGTGTAGAGAGCGGGTGAATGTAGAGAGCGGATGAGTGTAGAGAGCGAATGAGAGTGGAGAGCGGATGAGGGTGGAGAGCGGATGAGAGTGGAGAGCGGACGAGAGTGGAGAGCGGACGAGAGTAGAGAGCGGACAAGAGCGGAGAGCGGACAAGTGCGGAGAGCGGACGTGTGCGGAGAGCGGCTGAGTGCGGAGAGTGGAAGAGTGCGGAGAGCGGACGAGTGCGGAGAGCGGACGAGTGCGGAGAGCGGCCGAGGGCGGAGAGCGGACGAGGGTGGAGGGCGGACGAGGGTGGAGGGCGGCCGAGTGCAGAGAGCGGCCGAGTGCAGAGAGCGGCCGAGGGCGGAGAGCGGCCGATGGCGGACGAGTGTGGAGAGCGGATGAGTGTGGAGAGCGGATGGCGGTTGAGAATGGAGAGCGGATGAGTGTGGAGAGCAGATGGCGGATGAGAAAAGAGAGCGGATGGCGGATGAGAAAAGAGAGCGGATGGCCGATGAGTGTGGAGAGCAGATGAGTGTGGAGAGCGGATGAGTGTGGAGAGCGGATGAGTGTGGCGAGCGGATGAATGTGGAGAGCAGATGACTGTGGAGAGCGGATGGCCGACGACTGTGGAGAGCGGATGGCGGATGGGTGTGAAGTTCGGATGAGTGTGGAGAGTGGTTGAATGCGGAGAGCGGTTGAGTGCGGAGAGCAGTCGAGCATGTGGACCAGAAGAGAGCTGAGGAGCGTGGAGAAGGGACGAGTGTGGAGAGCAGATTAGTGCGAAGCGGATGATTGTGGAGAGCGGATGAATAAGGAGAGCGAAAAAGTAAATGTGTAACGTGGATGGGCGTATGGAACGGATGTGTATATGGAACAAATGAGTGTCGGATGCGGATGTATATATGGAGCGGACGTTTGGGTGAAGCGGGTAAATGTGTGTTGTGGACGAGTGTGCCTAACAGATGAATCCATGGAGCGGACAAAAAACATAGAGCATATGAGTGTATTGAATGGATGAACAGACAGAGCAGACGAGTAGTTGGCTTTTCCGATGAGTGGATCGACAGGACGACCATTGTGGACTGAACGAGTGCCCTATCTGGAGCCGGTATCCAGACTAGACGAGTATAAACTACAAGAGTGTGCGGACTGGACGAGTGTACGGACTGGACTAGTGTGCGGACTGGACGAGTGTGCGGACTGGACGAGGGTGTCAACTAGACGATGATAATGACTGACGAATCTGTGAAGCGGACGAGTATGAGGAACGGGCGAATATGTGCAACGGACAATACCTAATATGCTTTGGAATGATGGAAACACTTGAAAACATACATCATACCACACCCCACGCTTACTCTCCCCCTTACACCACCACTCATCTAGAACACAGAGATACTATGACACCATTCGGTATAACTGTTCTCATATCTACATCTCCCGCTTACTCCACATCACTCTAAGTAATCATTGCTGGTTGCACCCCCCCAGCCAGGCGTTCTCCTCAGGCCTAACGCAGCCACACTCGTTCTGGGTAAAACCGACCAGACCGAACACATACTCCTGACCTCTCAACCACCACACCTACAGCTAAGAAGCAGCTACCACTCGATTTCCGCACCAGCTGCACACATACCTGGTGCGCACACGCACTTTTGGACTCCCTCTACTCTCTCTACTGACCTGAACTTCGGTTCCCAAGGGCGTTCAACCTACCAGCGCCTTCAGACCATACCAATGGTATATAAGGCGCTATATAAATGCAAAATAACATAACATAACATAATACAGTGATTTACCCCATCAAGAAATCAAAAGGAGAGTCTTGGCGTTTAATCCAAGATTTAAGAGCATTAAACAATATTGTTGAAGCAGAGTTCCCTTTAGTCCCTAATCCATCTATGATCCTGTGTAACATACCGATCGAGGTAAAATATTTCACAGTGATTGACTTGAAAAATGCTTTTTTCTCAATCCTGTTACACCATGACTCACAAGATCTGACGTCATTTACATTCAGACCAATGCATCTGAAAAGCACGAGGTTGCCAAAGGTGTACTGTGAGTCCCCGTCCATTTTCAACAGAGTCCTACAGATGGACCTAAGCAATGTTGCGGTAGACAGTGTTGTCTTGCAGTATGTGGATGACATTCTAATCTGCAGCACCACTGAAAAACAATGCAGGCACGATTCTGTCCAGCTTTTGACTATACTGGCTAAGACAGGATAGAAAGTTGACAAGGAGAAGCTACAATACTGTCAACAGGAGGTACTGTACATAGGCCAGTTGATTTCACATGAAGGGAAAAAGGTGACCCCAGAAAGGGCTGAAGCTATCATGAACACAGCTAAGCCGTTCACGATAAAGCAAATGCAGAGCTTCCTAGGCCTGTGCAACTATGTTAGAGCATGGGTTTTCGTTCGACTACAGCACTTACACCAAGCCCCTGCTCCAGGCTCTAAAGTAGGCCCAGGTGACAAAGGGAAACATTGAATGGACTGAGGCAATGTAAAAGGGGTTTACAGAGCTCAAGAGAGCGATTTGTACCGCCCCAGTTCTCGGGATCCCTAATTATGCAGAGGAATTCTACCTGTTCTCTCACACTGATGGCAGCGTTATGACAGCAGTACTCGCTCAGAGAACATCGTTGGGGTACAAGCCCCTGGCGTACTACAGTGGGAGCCTGGACCAAGTCATGAGAGGCCACTTCCCTTGCGAACAAAGTTTAGCTGCCGCAACATTCGCCATAGAGAAGGCGACAACTATTGTAATGGGATGTTCCATGACGTTATACATCAAGCACTCATTATTCGCCATTTTAGAGAAACCGAAAGTCACACTGACATCACAGAGAGCTTCTGCCTATGGGGTTATCATATCTAACCCATCAATCAAAATAGTTTGATCTAAAACAATAAACCTAGCTATGTTCATAGCTGAGCCAGTCACTGAAAGAAAGCCGATACATGACTGTGCAAACTATGAAGAATTCTATGATGAAATCCCCAGGGTGAAAGAAAATGCCATGGCGGGTGGTGAGATCATTTTCATTGACGGTTCATCTTGAATCGACCAAGAAGATGGACAAAGATACACAGGCGTGGCCATGGTAAAACACAAAGTGAATGGAGAATTTCGAGTACTCATCAGTGCACGAATACCATCTCATTATTCAGCACAGGCTGCAGAACCATTGGCATTGATACTCGCCATTGAGAATCATGCAGACCAGGAAGTAATGGTATACAGTGACTCAGCCTATGTGACGTCCACAGTACACGCAGGCTTAGCGCGCTGGAAAAGGAGGGGCTACCTCCGAGCGGACGGCACGCCAGTGCAGCATGCAGACTTATTGTACAGGCTGACAAAGGCACTACGGCTCCCAGTGGGCATAGCGGTCGTGAAATGCGCTGCCCACACCAAAGGGACAGATTTCGTGTCACAAGGAAACCATACAGGAGACACGGAGGCCAAGCGTATGGCCTCTAAAAGCGAGACAATCATGGAAGTAGAAGTAGCACGCACCCATGAGCATATGATGGTAGCACGAGCCACACCTGAGGCCTATAGCAATATGGGGCAGACACAACTGATGGAGCTCCAAGGGGAGGCACCTTAGGATAAAAAGAACCTAAGGAAGCGTCGAGGGTTTTCCCTAAGCCCCTCTGACGGATTGTGGCGGCCAGACAGCACTGGTAAACCAGTAATGCCTGTGGCCCTACTAAAGATAGCATTAAAGCAATTGCATTACCCATTTCACATGACAAAAGAAATTTAGCTGCAACGCTTGCAGAAGACTGGTTTATACCGAATTTAGCAGAGCATGTGGCATTCTTTATGGTGAACTGCATAATCTGCCACCAATTCACTGCTTGACACACATTAAAGGTAGGGAGAGGAATCATCCCTTGGCCAAATGGGCCTTTTCAGCACTTACATATCGACTATGTCGACATGATTCAAGTGTTTAACGGGTACAGGTACTTAATTGCATTGGTGTGTCCATTCTCTAGATGGATAGAAGCAGGTCCCTGTACACACTCAGACTCAACCTGTGCTGCCAAATTCCTGGTGAGGGAAGTGTTCCCTAGATGGGGGGTGTGCGAGGTAATGAGATCCGACAACAGGGCCCATTTTGTTAACTCAGTCTTTGAGCAGATCAGCTTGTTCTCGTCGGTGTATCATCCGGAAGGGAATGGTATTTGTGAGAGGCTCAACGGCTTTCTAAAGGAAAGGATAGCCAAGTTGAAGCTTACTCTAAACAGGGGATGGTTGCACTGCCTTCTACTGGCATTGTATGCTCTTCAGAACCAACCAGGCTCCGACTATCATCTTACGCCGCACAAGATAGTCACAGGAAGGAGAATGAACACCCTCCTTACCCCCGAGACAGAGCTAGATGTGATGCCCAGCCAACCCGAGGGGTCTTACGAACCGAGCTTCAGGAGTACCTGAACTGTATGACATCCAGCCTTACTGTAATTTCAGACCAGCTACAGCGACAACGAAAAGGGTGCAGTGTAGCACAAAACACAGCAGGAGATGGTGAAGCGGACACAGTGCAAGGTTTATGTGCGCCACTCATCTTTCCTGGAGACGCCGTGTTGGTCAGAAACCACACGAGATAAAGGTGGGACGAGTCAAGATTTGTTGGCCCCTTCATCGTAGAGGACTGCACTCCTTCAGCTGTTAAACTGCAAGGCAGGAGAGCATGGATCTTTCTCAATGACATTAAGCCCTATATCGGAGAAAGCCCTCTAGCTGCACCCCACCGCGAAGAGACCGCAGACAAGGGGGAAGGACTTCAGCACGTGCAGACAAGAAACATGACAAGGAAGAAGGACGCATAAGCAGCAAAGCCAAGACAAAAAGAACCTTAAACTGGACATTTCCTCAAACCAAAAGTGGAATAAAGACATAATACGGACACTCTGTGCATCCCAGTTCCAGGGTGAAGAGAAGAATTGCACATCTAAGCCACAACACGCTGGTGATACGAACGTTTGAACCAAGCTGCACTTAATAAGTGTTGAGAAACAAGACTCTAATAGACTGTGACCAAGGACTTTTATTTTGAGAGCTTAACAAGTTGTCCGGAAGAAACCAACACCAAGACTTTGTTTCGCAGAATTTATGGTATCCCCCAGCAGAAATATCACAAGGGATGTGCTGTCCTCCTTTCAATTAGTATTAGAGACATATCCGACACTTGTAGGGAGAGTCACCAGTGTCACTGTCTTTATTCAAGATCCTGCCAACAAGAAAGTAATCCGGCAACTGTTTACTGTCATCGCAGAGGCCTTCTCTGTGTTACCAGAATACAGTAATAAGGACACAAATGCTTCCACCACAGGCGATAATAGAAAAACTCACAAATACACTTTTCTTTCGCATCATAGAGGAATGCCCAGCACTCGTTAGGAGAACCACTGACACTCTTACATACATTAGAGATCCAAGAAACACTGAACATTTGCACCAGCTGTGGGCTAAGCTCAGCTACCTGGTCGCAATCCACACAGCAGGAAAGTCCAAGGACTGTTCACGTCAAGGGAAGGGATTGTGATCCAGAGCCCAGCAAAGTAGGACAAATGTCCCTGTCACCCGAGGACAGCCAACTGGTGCATTACATCCTGTTTCGAGGAAGCCAAGGCAGCTCTTCATCTTTCTGCCGAGGGACAGATCCAGGAGACAGTCAAAGCACTTCATCTTTCCACCGAGGGACAGATCGTGGGAGCAAAGACGAGAACTTCACTGTTTTATTTTTTATTTTATTTTTTTGAGTTTGATTTTGATTGATTGCTATTTTTCTATTTCTTCGCATTGAACAGGTTCCAGCATGTCCTCAGGACTGAAGCAAATTCGGGGGGTGGACTGGGAACTGACCTATTTTGAATATGCACAATGAATGTGCCTCACCAAAAGTGTTAGTCTAATCTTTTTCCATAGTCTAGCAAGGGAACTGTATCCCATAACCAGAGACAATCGTCACCCGCAAGATGGGGGACACTTGCGAAGCACCAGACACTGTATGATACAAACTATCTGAGAAACAATAATGGAGTAAGTGAAAAGAATAGAACTTTGGCATTTGCCATGATTGAAATGAGGGCCCAGAACAGTAACCTGGTCATCCCACAAACAGAGGGTGGGCCCCCGCTTCCCTGCAAGGAAATGCTGCCAACTCATACCGCTCGATTATGTGTATATGCATAGTGATTATCATTGTTTTTCTGGCATTAACAATCAGAACTGCATTCTTTATCAGTGCACAAAGCATCCCAGTTTCAGTGCACCCACCGGATAATGTAGACATGAGTCCCACGAATGCACCCAGACCCTATATAGTTATACCAGTCCCAAGAAATTCTGATGGTAAGGTAAACAAACTAAAATTGAATGTAATTAGTAGTGATTCATGCACACTTGAGGCAATGAATGAAGAGAAAAGCTGGAGACAGGGTCAGCGCAGAATTAATGAAAACATAGCACTGACTACTACACGCACACACACACTGAATGCATACAAACCAGGGCAAGTGTCAATGGCTACAGAACCTCGAACGAAGACAACAGAAAGTACGAGACTGCCTACCGAACAACAGGTCACAGAAAATGGTGGAAGAGACTGAGACGAATCAAGTGAAAGACCAACTAAAGACCAACTACAGAAGATATAGCAAAAACCTGCAAGAAGACAGAGGCGGCAACGGGAGAATTCACTGTAAGGACACAAATGTTGATAGATCAGTTATTCCCGTTTATAGCTAGAGTAAGGAAACGACAAGAGGAACTGAAAAACAAAACTGCAGAGACTGTAGTAACAAGCACACCAGTTCCAACACAAGGAACAAGCACCAGGCCCACGACACAACCACACGTTGGGCAGATGGTAAACAGATGGTGGTTGAAGACACTCCATGAGAGAATACTGGAGGAGAGGAAAATAAACTCAAAAGCTCCTCCTATCAAAGAGATACAGATAATGAAACCTGCTCCACCGACAAGCATGCCCTAGAGTCCCCCAGCAAGAAAAAGTCACACAGATGCATTTAAAGATGAAACTATAGCTAACTACAGAAAGACACTAAGAATCAAGGGAAGCCCACATGAAGATAACAGTGAACTAAACAATTACCTGGACAGCACAGCACATCTAGGAAAAAACATTTGGCACAAACACATGAAGGAGGTCGGAAGAAGATAATCAGAAGGAGAATGCTTCGTCTGTGCACTTCTACCGTACAGCATGGGAAAATCCAAGAGCTTTGTGGCTGTAGAAATTGATGTTCCGACAGCACACTGTATGTCACATGCAGCAATGTGCAACACTAGAGAACAATTTATGGGGAGGGATGCCTCATTGATATGGGAAACTGAAACGGAGTACCCGGATGAAGACGGTTACGTCCAGGACATCAAGACAAGAAACAGAGCGCATACTAAGAATCACGTGATCAGGTACGAGAAGTCTGAAGTTAAAGGATCAGGAACAAGAAGAGAAATAAACCCAAGGCTGAACGTCCAAGGAAAGACTGCAGAAGAGGATCAAATTTGGAAGAACAGAGGCCAATTGCAGATTTGGGGGACAGTGTTTTCCCCAAACGGATGGGAAGAAGGAGTGGTGATCTGCCGAGCTTGGATGGTCCTTGGAGCCTGCCAAGAAGCAATAGAGAACTCACAGAGGTTGCGCAAACCTCTATGGCCAAAATTGGTAAAGTTGCTGACATGGGTGGAAGACAGAGGAGGACGCTTGCAAATAGTGCCACTGGAAAGCCAAATATTGTGCTTCAGGAACAATGGCACAAGGAAGATGGGAGAGAATCAAAACTGCAGACAAATCTTTGAAGCTCCAGGAATGACTCATGGGTAATTATGCATCATTACTGGGCTTGTGCATCCAAGGCATATATAAGACTACCGAAAATCCTGGGAGGCATATGCACAATAGTGAACGTTCACGTTCCTGCACTAGTGATCCCGAAAAGTGACCTGAATATTGACAGTTTCCCAAAAGCAGATGCCCACCTAAGGAAGAGGAGGTCTGTGGAACTAGTATCCCGAATGAAGAGAGAGAATTACTTTTCTGCCAAATCGGAAGAAGCATTTCATGCAATCCCATATGAACACTGGCTTTTCATCCTCACCTCATCAGTGTTCACAACAATCTTCATGCCAAGAATCCAAGTTGGAGTAAATACCAAGTGGTTACAGATATCCAGATGGGAGTTATTGCAGACCATCAACACTACCATAAAAGAATTCAACGCAATCAAAGAAGAACTAAGAGCAATCCGACTGATGACCCTCCAGAACAGACATGTACTTGAGATGATCACCGCAATGGATGGAGTTGTTTGCGCAAAAATAGGAGAATCATGTTGCACATTTATACCTTTGCATGACGAAGAAAATGGAACCCTAACAGAAGCCATAAGTATGCTAACAAACCTACAGAACCAGATGACCAATGAGACCGATAAAGTGGATGATGACAGCTGGTTTGGAACACTATTCTCATGGGTCCCACAATGGATGGCGGACATATTCAAGTTTCTGGGAGCTTTGCTACTGATGATACTGCTAGGATTCTGTATTATCAAGATGATCATCACACAATACCAGAAACCTGCGAAGAAAGACATTGTGATGAAGATCATGGTCGATGTTAAACCAGTATGGAAGCCCAGAGACCTGACTGATGAAGAAATAAGAGACTTTGTGAAGGCCAGCGAATTTGCACCAGAATGAACAAAGTTTGTGTATCCCAGAAACCTAAGAAAGTATGAAAGGAAATGGATCTATTGGTGCCCAAATGGACAATGCCAGCTAATGACCTGGAACAAAGACGAACATGTAAAGACAGCAGGAAGTTTGAAAGGTGTGATAAAAATATGGACTCCAAACAAACACACATTTACACCATCATGTACAAACCCAGAAGACGATGAACAAGATACAGAAGGACCAAGTAAGACAGATCTAAAGGAAGAAGCAGAGGAGTGGTCGATGAACCGACCAGATGGGGGAGTGTAGAGGAGGTCCCAGACATGGCCTGCACTCCAGCCCCCCATTTTGAGGTACCAGGAACATACTCCCCAAGGTACATGACGTATGAGGAACAAATTAACCAACAGAGAGCTGCACTAGGACTCTGTCCAGTGCCCATCAGAAGAGCAATACCTGTTGAAGTGCTTATAATCAGACAACCTTGGGAAGCATGGTACCCGTGGTACTTAGACAACCATACCAGCAGCTGATACGAAATGAAGACTACTTACAAACTGTCTGCGAAGAGACCCAAAGACCCTTAACCGGACAGACTCATGGATGAACGAAACGACAGCCAAAAGATGACATGCAAGGACAGACAGCTATGGAAATAGATGTAATGGGTTTAGGAGAAGAGGCGATGTCAAAATAATAACTGTCGAACAGAATGGAAGTATGCAACCAGCTAACGCATGTAGATAGTCTTGGAACGCAAGAAGCTAAGAAAACAATACTGCTTGCAATGCATAGTAGAAGAATAGAGCGGCAAGCGCCAACTGTATATCTACCTCAAAGAAGCGCACTATACAAGTGCGACTCCATTTTACATAAAGCAGAAGTATGCCCAGACTGCAAGGGGCCTACCAGGCCGAGATTCATATTCCCGCTAAAGCAGGAGGAAAGAGCGGAATCGAAACTCAGTAAGAAGCAGCTCATGCCTGGAAATTCGAGGTCAACCTAAGGAAGGGAGGAGAGCGGCAACTTCGAAGAAACTTAAATTTAAGAGCATAGCAGCTGGCCAGTGAAGGTTGAGATAAGGAGGCCCAGGCAGGTGGCAAGGCTTAAGCAAGAATCAAATTCACAAAAAGAAGGAAAATGAAGCATATTCATGGTGAACAGACACGTGACCAGCCAGGCGTGAAGAGGTACCAACGTCTGATGTCACCCAGAACCTGAGGATGCCATAACTTTTCCTGATAAGACGCTACAGTTTCGAAGCCAACCTCAGCCAACTTATTGACACATAGCCCTAAAGTACTGATTGATGGAAGGGAGGCAGGGTGAGTCTTGGGGCACACCGCATCTGGGTGTCCATTCTGCATGCTGCTAATTAAAGTGGATATTTATCTTAGGGTTGTAGCCAGCCCAATCACAGAGGGCCAAATAATCTAGGGTCCTATAGCTAGTAGAACCACTGAGATGTTGTACTTGTAGTGATGTCTATCATGAGTGATGTAGAGAAAAGGGAGTAGATGCCCACCCGATAAGAGTTATCCAATCCTCACACTCTGTTATCACATACAGATATAGCACCTATACTTAAGTTAAGTTTTCCGACCAATAGAATTGCATGACAAACTTTGAGTTTTACACGTCTATGATGACGAATTTTGCCTATAAGAATTGCTGTTTGAATGAAGAATTTGGGAGTTGAAGCGAGACGGGCGATCGCATCACTGTTGATCTCTATTGTTTCCCCGTTTTTTGCACTTGTCATTAAACGGACATTCCTTTGCCTAATTACTGAGTTGTCCCTATTGATTTGTGTTGGTGTAAGAGAATCCTGCACCCCATCCTCCTCAAGGTGCAGCTATGTCGTCTTAAAAGTACTTGAGGGTGAGCTCTGATCCAATGGGACCATCAGAGGTTGCTCTGCCCTCCTGTACACTCTGCTCCTGCAAATTCCTTGAATGCCAGCCATGTGGAGAACATTACTGGCCTTTTCCTCCCGCAAGGTTGAGTTGTTCATTTGCTCCACCTCCTCTGGCAAGTGCCTCCCACCGGTGGATGGAGAGCGGATGGAGAGGGTGTCCGTACCCTGGCCTTCAGGTCATTCCACCTCTCGCGACAGCCTTCACTGTCTCTGGGTACATTGCCAACCTCTGCCACCATCTCCCATATCTCTGTCCAGATGGCATCGTTTCCCTTATTTTGGACATTTATTCTCTGGACAGAGGGTTTTTGTTGCTCTACAGGATGGGTGACTACCTTGTTCACCCATTTTAGGCACCTTCCCTTTGACCCTTATCACCTGACATGTTTAGCACCTTTACTGGGGTTGGATGACAACAAGAATGATTTAGAATGTATCAATTTTTTGGATGATGCTATTTTCACTGGGCGTTATTTCCGTTAGCAAAATTAGCAAAATTACCATTGGGTAATTCCTCCAATTCCCAGATGGCAATGATAATCATGCCAGGAATTTGGGTATTTACTGATCAGTGTTGGATTTTGGTGCTAATTCTGCCATACAGAATTATGATTACCGCCGAAGGTTGGGGCGCACACATGTGTACTCATAATTCAGCACTACTTCCACATGACTCCATGGCAGTAACAGCAATTCTGTACGATCGATTTACAGCTGAACTCACAATGCTGCCCAATATTTCTTTGGGTGTACCCACATCTGTCCTATTGTGGATTGCATTCCCACAAGAGTCAGGCATTCCAGTTGTAAATATGATCCTAGTGAACAAACCGGGTATGGCCTTCGCATTCAAAATTATGCCGCACACTTCTGATTTCAGTGTGAATTTTCTAGGAGGGTGAGGCGTCTAGACAAGTGGGCCTCAAAAAGCAAAACGTGAAACCCTATCATGGCCCTGGGTGTTCAAATCAATTAACAGAGGCGTGCCGTCTTGAGTAGAAGGCACAAGCCAGGGGCCCATAGAGGAACTAAAAAACGGTTGACTTAGTAGCTGTTATTTTTTTTAATGTGTTTGTAAAACATTTCTAGACAAACAAGATTCATGTAATCACAAATAGAGTAAATAGGCAGAGAACAATGCACAAGTCACAACGTGGAGTGCGTTTTCAAACGATAAATGACACAGAAATACACATATATCTACTACAAAACAACTACTGGGTTGCAAAAACATGATCATCAAGAAAAAGGAATTCTTCAAAACCAGCATACGGTCAGAGTGGGTGTGTAGAGACCAATCCAAGCACCTTGGATTGGTCTCTACACACCCACAGTGACCGTATATTGGTCACCTGCACAACCAGAACATCATTTGTTCTGGTTGAGGTCCACTTGTCTAGACGCCTCGCCCTCTTAGAAAAATTGACACTGAAATCAGAAGTGTGCTCCATAATTTTTTTATGGGAAGGCCAGGCCCCGTTTGTTCACTAGTTTTTGATGCCCTTTTAGGCCTTCCCGAAATATAGAGCTACCCCTTATGTTTACTGTACATATGATCCTGGCAGGATCTGAACTTATCAGCGGGGTCAATCTACCAATCCCTGCACACGGCTTCTATTCACGTAGCTTGAGTGTTTCAATTTTTACCTGAAAAAGGAATGCACAATCTAAAGGAATCTTTAGCAAACACATATTGCTTTAATGGCTGCCGCCATTGTTGGTTTCCTTATTATGCACATGCATTCATGGCAGGGATCAATGAGGATTATCTGCATGATGTGGAAGTAAGCATAATAATAATAATGATAATAATTCTAATAAACATGGGTGTACTAGAAACCAAGCCTGTTTCCACTTCACGAAGTTAATCATCAGAATCTGGGGGGAGTGTTCAAACAATGTAAGTGATGAAAGAGAATCTGGAGGAAATCAGTCTGCCGAGAGAGGAGGTGTATTTGTATTTTGTATTTTGTATTTGTATTTTATTTCATTTTTAAAGTGCTTTTGCCAAAGTGCTGAACACTTTAAAAAACAATGGTACAATCAAGGGAGGCGGTACATTCCAGGTAATGAACAGAGGTAGGGAAAATGAAGTAATCAGTGATTAGAAAGAGCTAACTAAAGATGAGATGTGAGGTTGTTTTGAAAAAAAGAAGAAGAGCAACAGATTGAGAGAGGAAGAGAGTTCCATTGCTTGGGTGGGAGTAAAATGAACAGAAACGAGAAGAGGCACAGGGGGGTTTAGGAGCAGAAAGTGTAAACTGATTCTGAGAGTGCAACGCACAACTGGGAGAATAAAGTGATATCAATGAGGAAAGACAGAGGGGGCGAGGCCATTAATACATTTGAAAACAATAGAAAGGAAAGAGAAGACAAGAAGGGACTGTAAGAGGATTCAATTCAGCACTACAGCTAAGTTAACGCCTAGTCTAGAATACTGAATGAAAACCCTTATTGATATATCTCTATGTCCAGTTCATGCGTTCTGGATGACTACCCCTATATAACACCCCTCTCTTGGAATCCCCCTGACCCCACTGAGCCAAGAAGTAGTTCTGTTTTGCAAGTTTAAAAGGTTTATTTGATAATTTAAAATATATATATATCACACTTTATAATAAATTAATAATTGAATAGCACACTTAATCTGATATGATAAAGATTAACAACGGAGAATCTGGCACTAGCACGCTTCTCTATAATCAATAAGGAGTTGACATGAAATGGATAAGGTAGCACACTGGTAAATAGGTACAGAAGTATAATGTGGTAGAGAATGCTTTATAAGGTTCAAGGAAATGCAAGGTTGAATGAATGAAATGCAGTATAGAAAACAACTTGATATGATTTCAGCAAAACAATGTAATCACTTTTCTCTGGCAATCCCCTTCCCCCCTTGATGCAAGGCAAGGAAATGGAAGGAAAACACACAGTTCTCAGAAATGCAATCAATGTAAATCAGTTCACTCCCCCCCAAGCTTATACAACAGAAGTTTAAAACACAGATAGGAGTTTTGAAAACACAGGCCCAAATGCTTTGATATGTGCTAGCAATGGATGAGAAATATGCTGGAAATGCTTTTTAATTCCCTTTCAGAGGTTCAGGGTGAGTGGTATCTAGTTAATATTAGCTCAGGCTCACTCTTGCAATGATTCAGGGATAGTTTTTATGAGGCAAACGATTTTCTGGCAAATGGAAGGCAAGCAGCAGCAGTTTTTACATGTGGAGAAATTTGCAAATCGCGGCAAAATTCGCGGATGCGCCGAGCGCTATTACAGACGAACCACAAGGACTATCTCTATCGTTTTGGGGTCCTAGGAAAGCCTAGGATCTCAGCTTCCAAATGAAAGTTACTGCAAGTCTCTAGCCCAAACGGTTACAGAGTTATGACCGATTTAATAGAGGTCGTTTTTGGTTTTGCAAATTTTAAAACGCACACTTTTTCAGCTTTAAAAATGATGGCAGGATAACACAATTGCTAAGCTGCAGTTCTACTTAGGTTAAAAATGGATTGAATTATATTATTTTAACTAAGAGATGGGTTCTACACAGTTTTACTATGTACTCACACTATATTCTTGAATTAAATGGGCCTCGTCACGGATCTGGTCAGGGTTTTAAACTGGACTCTGGTCTGGTCTGGTCTGGCCTCTGCACTTCACAGTGATCTGGGTCAGCTCTCTCTGCTGGTCTGGGTCTCTCTGGGTACAGCACTGCTTTCTCTCTGGTCTGGTCTCTTAGTTCTGGATAGATTGAAGTCTCTAGTTTGGCTCTCTGGAGGTTTGATGGAGGTAAAGTATGGATTTTTCCGGCAGAGCTTCCAGCGGCAGATGGATTTTGAAAGTCCCTATCTGTCCTGTCTGTCTGCTTTTATGTGTTTTGAATGTGGGTGTGTTCTAGCATCACTGACCCTACCTCTCTCTCAGCTTCTAATTGGTCAAACTTCCATTTCTTATTTGATTGGGGAATGAACTGTGAGTCAGAGGGATGTCATTTTATGGCTTGCAGATAGGACACTCCTCTGTCAGATTGCACACATTCTATATTTGATAATAAAAGACATATTTCACAGTTACACAGTTGCTTGAAATTACATATACATGGTGTGGCTGAATTTAGCCATGTCTCTGTCCAAATCTGCTGTTTCTAAGAGCTTGCATTCAGAAATGGCACATATTTCACTTTTTAACTGATTTTTCAATTTCTGACATTGACCCAACTTTACATACATGTGCGCAGGGAGTATGGACATTAACTGATGAAGTTTCAGATTTTTAACATGCATACATTTAGAGTAATATCCACTTTTCCGCTAAAACCCCCCTGAACACGCCACCGGGTCGAAAAACCTCTTAAAATGTGGGCAGAAAAATCACAAGAATTATGGTATCATTTATAAAATGTTCACATGTCCGCTCTATGAGTTATTCATCTTTTTAAAGTTATGTTCTGGCTCCAAAGGGGTGTGGTTTTCTCTCAGCACAAGGTAGAAATACTGGTTAATCCAGTTCTGCCAAGCCAGCTTGCTCTCACAGGCAGTGCTCCTCCCCTTTCCTCAGGAGGAAGCCACTTTTTACGACCATTTACGACTCCTGCCAATAAAACCTTTGCCTGAGCCAGGACAGGGCTTTGTTCACTTTCCTGCAGAGCACAGGTAATTCAATTATCAGATAGATGGCATATCCTTAGTGTGAGCAGCAAAAGGGCAGCTAGGCCTGGGAACACAGCTGTGACTCAAGTTTCACTCCTGATGGGGGTAGTTGCCAGGCAGAATTCAGTTCCTTAAGCCAGGTTTCAGATAAAATGTTACTTTATGTTCCCCAGTTCCTGCATTCAAATAAAACTAAACATTTTCACATATGCAGCTAGAAGGCTGATTCTAAGTTTAAAACTATGACATTTAAACAATTGCAACCTATGTGACACTCAAAAGTAGGTCACTCAGTCAATTTAAACATTTAGATTTTTTTTAGTGTCTTTCAGTCCAAATTTACTTAAACTGCTGAAATCCACAGCGCAGCCAGTCTTGTTATAAACCTTCAAGTCACTTCAGAATATAACTTTACATTGGATCCACCTCTCAGTAAGTCTTTCTTTGGCCTGTTTTGGGTTCATTTATTCAGTTTTGCAAAAAGTAAAATCTGGTGTTGTTTTAAAATGCCGGCTTTTGGATAGTGGTGAGTACTGGTACTGCACCCATTTTTGGGATTTAAGAAAATGAATTCCCAACAGTTATGGGTTTGCTTTTGGCAATCAGCATTGCCATTCCCAATGGTTTCAGACTACTGTGTGGGTAGTCCAATGGTGGTTTTAGGCAGTGTCCTTCTGTGCCCATAACATCGGCAAAAATGAGTGGCAGCCTATTCTTCATGCATTTCCCTGTGCATTTTCTGGGAAGCTCTGGCCATCATGATGTTTTCCATGTCAGTACTGCACAGTTTTGAGGTATGGCTCGGATGCATGGGTAAATACATCCCACAAGCCCCCCTCTTGCGATGGCCATTCTATTTCACGAATGGGACTCGCAAGACCTGGGATGTTTCCTCATCTTCTTCCAATAGATGGCACAGTTCAGCATCTTCTTCTCCATCCGGTACTGATCGATCGGTTCTCCTCGCCGGTCCTGATGGGAATATTGGGCGGTCCACTGGGCCCATTGGATCTTCGTTCCCGGTCTCCGGATCGTCCTCCTTGGCCAGTCTCAAGGTCTTCTTTCTCCTAGGACGACAAAGGAAGAGCGGCAATACCTACTCATAGACGTTTTTCCACCACTGTTGAGATGGTGGGACAGCATATGCATTTCATCATAACGAAACATTACATTCTTATTTTGAGAAAAAAACAGTATAACTAAGAGACAGTTTCACGCAAATCACAATATTTTAGAGACTAGATGTGGTATGTTTTATGATTGGAACTGAATTAGTCTGATACAGTACCCGCTAGGATTCCAGAGGATTCCTCCAGTTGTTGCAGAGTGTGCCTGGGATGGCAACACTTCAACTGGTTTATGTGAACCCACTTGTCTTCCCCTGCTGCCAAAGGACCTTTGGGGATGTGGATTTTGTAGGCCGCAGGGGAGATCTTGTCGATGATCTCAAAGGGTCCCTTCCATGTAGGCAAAAATTTGCGCTGCGTGGCCTGGTTCCTTTGGAAGTTGTATAGATAGACCCGGTCCCCCACCTGATATTCCTTCCTGGAAGTTTTCAGGTCATAATGGGTCTTCATGCTATCAGCTGATCTTTCTAGATTCCGCTGAGCATAAGCAAAAGCATGTTGGAGGTGTTTCCTTAAATTCTCTACATACTCATGAGTAGTGGAGGCATTTATCAGTGTCTGCTCTTGGGTCCTGTAGAGCAAATGCTGAGGAAGCACCATCTTGCGCCCAGTCATCAACTCAAATGGTGACATTTTGGTTGCAGATGAAGGGGTAGATCTGATGGCCATTAGGACCAGAGGTAATCGGATATCCCAACTTGGCCCAGAATCTGCCACAAACTTCTTTAATATGCTCACAATTGTTCGGTTATATCTCTCTACTGCCCCAGAAGAAGCTGGCCGATAAGCAATATGCAACTTCCTTTTGACCCCCAGTATCTCCCACATCTTTGTCATTACTTCACTGGTGAAGTGGCTACCTCTGTCTGACTCAATCCTTTGAGGTAGACCAAAACGGGAAAAGATGTGGTTAATCATCAAGGCAGCTGCAGTTTCTGCCTTGCAATTTGGGGCTGGGAGACATTCCACCCACTTGGTAAACAAGCATGTGACGGTCAACATGTACTTATTCCCCCTAGCCGAGCGAATCACGGGGCCTACGAAGTCGATTTGTAAATCTGACCATGGGAGTGTCATTCCCCTCTTTTGTAGAGGCGCCCGGTGCGTGAGGGATGATGGCTGAAATTGTGCACACACAAGACACCCCTTCAAGTATTGGTCGAGGTCCTGCCCCATGTGTGGCCAGTATGCAACCTCTCTTAAGATTTCCAATGTTGTGTGAAACCCCCTGTGACCGGCAGTGGCCGCATCATGGGCGTGACTTAACATCAGGCTGCGGAATGAGGTAGGAACCACCCACTGATCGTGGCCAGCTTTGGATTTCCTTACCAACAAACCGTCTTGGATTCGGAACATTTTTGGACATTTCATCAACACTCTTAGGTCCTCTTTCCCAATGTAATCGGTATCCGTCAGGGGAAAGTTCTCAGGGTCCTCAAGGTGCTGGTAAAATTTACCAATAATTGGATCCCCCTTCTGAGCAGTAATCAAATCAGCATCAGGGGTCTCCTTACTCCATTGTGCAATTGAAAGGTCGTTGTGAGCATTTGTCTGGGACCTAGTGATAGCAGGGACCTGGATTTCCCCCAACAGGGACTCAATCTCAATTAGATCCCCTTGGATGGCTCCAGTTTTGGCCAGCTGATCAGCTAAGTCATTTCCAGTTTTGTCTGGTCCCTCTACTTTGGAATGACCCTTAATCTTTTTCCAATAGATGGTCATCCCATTCGAGGTGACCAGATCATCAATGTTTTGGATCAACTTCCCATGTTTCAAGGGTTTGTTGTTAGCACATAACATGCCTCTGGTTTTCCAATTAACCAGGTGCTCCACGAACCCGTTCCGTACATAATCCGAATCTGTGATTATGACCAGTTCGCGGAGTTGATGCTGGACAGCAGTGAGGATGGCCTGATGCACAGCCATCAATTCTGCCACCTGACTACTTCGGGGACCAATTTTGTATCCAGCGGAGGGTTCTGGGGACTCATTCACCCATGCATTCCCTACGCCAGCCACCAGTTCTTTCTCCCCGTTGTTGTCAACATGGTAAGAGCATCCATCCACATAGACAGTGGGCATTCCCTCACACTTGTCCTCTTCAAAGACTTTGTGTGGGGAATTAAGGTATGCCTCCGTGTTGTCCTTGATTTTTAGACTTTCGTCCTCGAGACAGTTTTCTCTGGCACAATCATGCAAGTCAGCCAGACCTTGCGCGAGTGGACTCTTCTTGTTTTGGCCATATCTGACCTCCACAGGAAAGCCTTGCATTGACATAATCCAGGAAGTAATTCGGGAATTACTCACATTTCCGGCCCGGATTCTGTCACTTTGGAGATATTGCAGAGGCTGGTGTGGAGTCTCCACTATGATGTGTTCCCCCTGGATAAACGGGCGGTAATTCTTCAATGCCCACACCGTTGCCAGGAGTGCCTTCTCACAATCGTTGAATTTTTCCTCCACAGAGGATAAAGTTTTGCTCGCATAGGAGATTACTTTATTGACCTTGTCATGCTTTTGGTATAATACTGCCGTCAAGCACGTATTAGAGAACCCCGTCTCCAGGAAGAACTCCTTGTTTCTGACAGGGTAAGCTAGGCAAGGCGCTCGTGAGAGGCTTCTTTTGAGTTGTTTTACCGCCTCGGATTGTTCTGGACCCCATTCCCACTTGACCCCCCCCCTTTAGGAGATGAATCAGGGGTCTGGTGATCTCTGCGTAGCCCTCAATGAACTTTCTGCTGTAATTAGTCAGTCCAATGAGGCTCCTTAGTTCCCGCAGCGTTGTGGGGTCTTTCAATTTTTGGAGGGCTTCCACTTTCTTTTCCTGGGGACAAAGACCCTGAGGAGTAATCTCATGCCCCAAGAAGTTAACACGGGTTTTACACCACTGTGCTTTCTGAAAGGAAAGTTTTGCTCCGGCGGCCCTCAACTGTGTCAGAACATAACGGATCTCCGCTATGTGTTCCTCAACAGTTGAGCTTTTGATGAGGACATCATCTACATAAGCCAGGTTACCCCTTGCACCCAAGTCGGGCATGGCCTTGTGTAGAAAAATGTTGAATTCATTGCCGGAGTTGAGGTATCCGAAGGGAGTTCGGGTCCATGTGTACTGCTGGCCCCCAAAGGTAAAAGCCAGCTTGTATTGGTCCTCCCTACTGACAGGCACGGTCCAGTATCCATTGGTCAGGTCTATTGCAGTGAATACCTGTGACCCCTGAATCTGGGCCAGACCTTGGTCAATGTAGGGCAGAGGCCATCGGGAAGTATGGACCCGTTTGTTGAGCTCCCTGAGGTCGGCGCAGAGTCTCCACTGGCCGTTCGGCTTCAATATCCCCAGCACCGGATTATTGAAGGTGCTGTGGACTGGACGGATTATTCCCCGGGACTCAAGGTTCTTAATTATTTCAGTAAGGGACTCCATTGATGCGAGAGGCAAGCGATATTGCTTCACAAACACAGGAGTCATGCCAGGGTCCGTGGGGATTGTTGTTGTGTGGATGTCAGTGCGACCACAGTCATATGAGTCTACCGCAAAGAGATCTTGGAAATCCAAGAAAACTTGTTTCAACTTTTGCTTTTGTTCCAGAGTCACACAGGCATCAGCTAGATTGACTCTCTCTTCCACCATCTGCCTGAAGCCTGGAAAGACTTCTGGTTTGGCTATCTCCGCGGCCTCCTCCAGCTGGGTGGAGAAGTCCCTGGTCAGAGTGCTGATTTGGACCGGAGGCTTCAGGTGGGCAAGGCAGCCTTCAAGTACCTGGAAGATCACCTCATCCCTCCTGAAGTCACAAGTCACATCTTCCTTACCATAAGGGCAGGAAGTGTACACCAGGAAGTTCCCCCCATGCCGGGTAAAAATCCTGTCTGGTGTTGTATTGTCCTCACTGTCACTGTCAACACAGTCCTTGGGGATTGGTCCTAACAGTTCATTTACAAGATCAATGGAGAAATGTCGGTCATCAACCGCCATTCCAATAATGGTGCCTGCGGCTAGAGTAATACTCTTTAAGTCACTGTTATCCACCTCTATTAGAATGGTGTCATGTTCTATGTTGACTAATGGAGTTGGGTTTACCCCCAACCCTTGCTGTTGAAGAGAAGCATTTAGATGTATGTAAGCATCAGGGTTTTTCAACTCTTGTCCCCTTTTAACTTTCACTTCCAGGGAGAATTGTCGGGTCCTTTCTGGGATGGTGACTTCCTCTTTAACCTGAATTTCAACTGCATAAGGGAGCAATTGAGCTGACCTAAATGCTTTTTCTGGATCATCAAAGCCCATGGGATTATCCGCTAATCGGGACCAAGCTTTGAAGTTTATTAGGTCCAAACTAATGGCAAAGCGATTGAGAATGTCACTGCCTAAGTAAAAGGCGGCAGGGACGTCTCGCACGACCCAACAATTGTGGACTATGCTCTTGTTGCCAATGGAGATTTTGAGCATACACCTGCTTGGCAGGAGATGTTTGGAATTAGGTGCTTCCAGGTCCATTTCCCATTTGTCTATCAGTTTGAAGGGAGGAATGGCTGGATCTTTTGGGAGTTGGCGAAACATGGCTTCGCTGATGAAGCTCTTACCGTTGTTCACACACACTCGAGCGAGAACAGAGTCCTTCCCATCATTTAACTGAACAGGGATGAACAACTGCTCTCCAATTTGCTGAATATCAGCCAGGCTCTGAGCTGATTTCACATCTTTCTGGACTATAGGAGTGGGAGTTTCCGATTGTGGATTAGTATAGAATTTCAGAGTGTTTCCTTCCAGCGTGGAATACCACTTTAGACTGGAAGGAAGGTTGATTTTCAGAAATAGAGAGGACCTCCCATCACTAGTCTGTTGTCCTACTGCTATTACTGTCACGTCTGGAATCTGGTTGTTCTGGAAGTGAAATTCTACTTGGTCAGATTTTTGTTCAACCATGTGGCAGGTGCCGTTTAAACTAACATGGTTGACACTCTGTTTTAATTTTATCGGTCGGCTAGTCTGGGTCCAGAGGACCTTGTTTACGCAATCTATTAGGGGTGACAACCTTCTCAGGAGGTCATTCCCTAGTAAACAAGGGGTGCCCTCTGGGGTCACAACTATGACCGGGTGTTTCAACTTATGTCGCCCAATTTTAATGTCCAAGTCTGCAGTCCCCTCAACGGGAATTTCCTTCCCGTCAAAGTTCTGTAGTTGTCCCGGAAGAGAGGTGAGAGGAATTTGGTAATTCTCTCCCCTTCCTGCATTCAGTTCGTCAAAGGCCCTTCTGGACAGAAGGGTAGCTTGAGATCCAGTGTCCACCAGTGCCGAGATTGTACCCTGCCCCTGTACTTGTACCGGGGCATAATATCTTCCCTCCTTCTCCTCAAGGGGGCACAGATAGTGTACATTTTTGGACAACTGGTGGGCTAATTTTCTGGTTTTGGACATCGCTAGCGAAGAGATTTGGGCAGAATTCTGTGGAGAGTCTTGGGAATCTGAAAGAAAAATTTGGCAACTGGAGATCAGAGCCATTGTGGGTTCCCCTGGTTCCGGTTCTGGGCTGCCCCCCCCTTTTTGGAGGCAGTCCCCAGGATGGGTTTGAACCAGGGGATTTTCTTGCTGTTGGTTCTGGGATGAGATGGTGGGCAGCGGTAGCTCAGTCTCCACATCTCCCCAGTCTGGATTTGCATCCCTAGGGACCCATTTTTCTTTGGGAGGAGTTCCCCCCTCTCTGAAGGAGAAGATCCTTTTCCCAGGATCCTCTGAGGATCCCTCTCCCTCAAATTGGAAGATCTGTACCTCCTCCTCAAATTGAGTCTGTTTGGGTCTTTTGTTTCTCCTACCCCCCCTCTGCTCCTTAGGAGCCAGACTTTCAGGGGCAAGAGATTTTGTTTCCGGTTCCTGGGTTTCCAGGGGCTGTTTACAAGTGAGGAAGGAAGCTTCCTCCAAGGCTTTACACCCCCCTTCCCCTTGTGCCTCCTCCCTGGGAACCGGTGAGTTATTGGGGTGCTGCCCCCGTCATTGTTCTGGAGCACCAGGTCCAGAGTTGGGTGCGTTCTGCGCCGGCATGCTGATCTGAGGGTTCTGCTGAGCCCTCAGTATGTGACCCATATCCCGCGCCATGTTTTGAACCTGGCGCTCCAACTGGGAAACCCGCTCAGGCTGATACGGGGCCCTGTTTTCTCCCCTGGGCTGATCCCGGGAAGGGTAGCTGTCCCTCCTCTGGTAATACCCCGGGTTGGGAAGATTTGGGTACCCCTCCACCCTTGGCCTCCCCTCTCCCGGATTCAGTGGTCTGGGCTCAGGGAATTGGGGAAAGAAGGATGGATGGTTTTGGGGCTGAAAGTCGGGTGGATATCTGGGGAAAAAGTTCTGCCCAGGGTTTGGTAAATTTCTGCCCTCCTGTGGGAAGCTTGGAGGGAAGTTCCCTGGGTTAGGTGCTTGTCTGGATCCCCCCCCTTGGGCTGGAGGAGTCCACACATAACCCAGGATGGGTCGATTTCCCTTGTAACGGGGACTTACATAATCAGGAGAGCGAGGGACCCCATTTGTGGGGCTGCCTCCTTGGCTCCCTGTCTGTGACTGACCCGAGGACCTCCTGGGCCTAGCATTATTAGGTGCAGGCAGGTTTTTAGGCCCCCCCATCTCCAAATCCAAAACGGGGGTGACCTTTACCTCTGCCACCTTGGCAGCAGCAGGGGTGCTGTTGGCTTTGGGGTTTTTCTGGGCATTACTTTTGCTATCTATCGGTTTCTGCACCTCATAGATCCGGGTAGCCTGTTCAATGACCCAGTCTAAAGATCTTTTCTCGTGAAAATCCCTCACAAGCTGGGTCATGATATATTTGGGCAAGGCATGGAAAAACGTATTTATAAATTCCCTGCTATCCGTGCGCACCCTTCTTGTGGTCTGTGCAAAAGCACGCTTTAACTCCTGCACAAATTCTTGTGGGGCCTGATCCTCCCCACATTGCAAATTGTAGGCTGCCTTGCGAGCCTCTTGAGGATTTCTGTGAACAGAAAAATGTTTCAAGATGGCCGCCTTATAGGTGGACCATCTTAAATGATTTTGGTCCTCCAGCCCCGCAAAGAAACTGGAGTATTCCGGGGAGAAGGTCCACTTTACATATTGAATACAGCTTTGGCTGTCCTTCATATGGAAAGTCTCCATCATTTGCTCAAACAACTCTAAGTGCTCCCAAACAGAATACTTAGCGTTCTTATGGTAAGGCGTGATGACGCTCCTGATCGCCTTAATCTGCTTTAAAGGGTCCTTAAGCAAGGCCCTTTTTGTCTTATTGGCCCTTTTGGTCCGGGTAACCCTGGTCCAATCGTCCTCGGACTCAGAGGCACTGCTCCCAGAGGTTCCTGTCTGTTCTTCCAGGTTTTCCCGGATTCTGCGAGCCTGGGAATGGCTGGCAGAATGTGGAGACCTGGTCTCCTGTGTCCTGCGCAGTTCAGAGGAGTCTTCAGATTCCTCCTTGCTGCCAGGATTTGATGGGTACCCCCTCCACTGACCTAACTGGGTAGAGGTTTTCAGGATGCCCTTAATGGGCCTACTCTCCTGGGGTTCCCCATTGAACTGTACTGTACTTGGGTGCCCATACCCGGATGCCCACCCCTCCATTCCTGAGTGGTACTGGCCTATGAGCCCCATACTCTTAGCTGGATAGTAATCTGCCATCCCTGCGGCCCTGTGCTCATGTGCGCCAGGGGACATGGGGGTGGTAGAGTCCAGGGACTGGGGGAGATGAAGGCCCCTGGTGTTAGGGCTCCTGCGGTTATGGTCAGGAGTCTCTCTTTCCCAGCGGACCTCATCTCTATCCGCCCCTGCTCCCTGTTGCAATGCAAGAGCCTGCATTTGTGCTTTCAGTTCCTCTGTTAAGGCCTTACTCGACTCTATCAGTCTCTCCTGCATCGCTACCTGTTGTTGGAGCCTATCATTGTGTTGACAGAGGGCCTCATTTTCCCTCTGTGCTTCCTGGTTGGTCCTGGAGAACTGGGCCAGTCTTTGCTGCAGGAGGGTTACCTCCTGAGCTGTGTCCCTATTGGCCTGCTCCTTTCTTGCTAGAGCATCCTCCACCCTCCTGGTGTGCTCTAGCAAGTTCTGGTGTTCTTTTTGGAGGTCACCCAGTCCCTGGTGGGTCAGGTGATTTTCTTCCATTTTTCTTTTTAAATGGCAGACTTCCTGGCCTAAGGTATCCCTTTCCTGACTGAGAGCCTGCATCTGTGCTGCCAGGTCGTCCCTCTGCCTTTGGAAGGCACCAGCATTCTGGCGCTCCTGATCAAACTCTGCCTGGGTATCCAGGTCTTTCAGAATTAGTTTGTTGCTCTCTGCCTTCACTCTATCTAGGTGGCCTTGCAGGGTGACTACCTGCTCAGCACATACCCTGTTGAAGTCCAGTTGTTGCTCCAGCTTTTTCTGGTTTTGCAGTAGGGAGTCCAAACCTTCTTGGTATTCCTTCTGCAAGGCCAGAAATCTGGTATCCTGTTCTACCTTTTCCTGTTGCAGCACATCCATATCCTTCTTTATTTTAATGATGTGCTGCCTACTATCATCTTCTGACTCCTGGCTCCTCTGCAGCCTCTGCTCAGAAGAGACCAGGTCAGATTGGGCCTTCTGTAATGCCATCTGTTGCCTATTTGCCAGATTTTGGCTTTCAGCACATCTATCCTGCATGTCTCCCATATATAGGTACAGATATGCTGCTATCCTGGCAATCTTATTGTGTTCCTCTTTGGCTTTAGGAGCCATATATAGTTCACTCAGGGCCACATGTAAGGGACCCTGATCTCTATATATATCTGACCCTGTTTCAGTGACCTGTTGTGTGATGGCCTGCAACCACACATCCTGGCCCTGTTCGGTCCATTCACCTCTCACAAATAGCTTATGCAAGAGGTGCTCTCTGGCTATTTTCATGTCTACTAAGGTCGTCATTCTAGAGATTGGTCTCTGTCCTGACTTACAGAAGTTTGTATTTTATTTTTGCAGAACAGAACTTTTCTTGGAGTGTCCCTTTTGAGGAATGCTTCACAGCGTAATGCAGCGTGGTGATCCGACCGGATGTATGTATCCCATCAGTTAGCACACTGTATTAAGCTGCACAAGTGGTAAATCTAACCCAACGTCTCGGCTCGAGCCCCCAATTTGTAAGAGGATTCAATTCAGCACTACAGCTAAGTTAACGCATAGTCTAGAATACTGAATGAAAACCCTTATTGATATATCTCTATGTCCAGTTCATGCGTTCTGGATGACTACCCCTATATAACACCCCTCTCTTGGAATCCCCCTTGGAATCCCCCTGACCCCACTGAGCCAAGAAGTAGTTCTGTTTTGCAAGTTTAAAAGGTTTATTTGATAATTTAAAATATATATATATCACACTTTATAATAAATTAATAATTGAATAGTTGATTTAATAATTGAATAGCACACTTAATCTGATATGATAAAGATTAACAACGGAGAATCTGGCACTAGCACGCTTCTCTATAATCAATAAGGAGTTGACATGAAATGGATAAGGTAGCACACTGGTAAATAGGTACAGAAGTATAATGTGGTAGAGAATGCTTTATAAGGTTCAAGGAAATGCAAGGTTGAATGAATGAAATGCAGTATAGAAAACAACTTGATATGATTTCAGCAAAACAATGTAATCACTTTTCTCTGGCAATCCCCTTCCCCCCTTGATGCAAGGCAAGGAAATGGAAGGAAAACACACAGTTCTCAGAAATGCAATCAATGTAAATCAGTTCACTCCCCCCCAAGCTTATACAACAGAAGTTTAAAACACAGATAGGAGTTTTGAAAACACAGGCCCAAATGCTTTGATATGTGCTAGCAATGGATGAGAAATATGCTGGAAATGCTTTTTAATTCCCTTTCAGAGGTTCAGGGTGAGTGGTATCTAGTTAATATTAGCTCAGGCTCACTCTTGCAATGATTCAGGGATAGTTTTTATGAGGCAAACGATTTTCTGGCAAATGGAAGGCAAGCAGCAGCAGTTTTTACATGTGGAGAAATTTGCAAATCGCGGCAAAATTCGCGGATGCGCCGAGCGCTATTACAGAGGAACCACAAGAACTATCTCTATCGTTTTGGGGTCCTAGGAAAGCCTAGGATCTCAGCTTCCAAATGAAAGTTACTGCAAGTCTAGCCCAAACGGTTACAGAGTTATGACCGATTTAATAGAGGTCGTTTTTGGTTTTGCAAATTTTAAAACGCACACTTTTTCAGCTTTAAAAATGATGGCAGGATAACACAATTGCTAAGCTGCAGTTCTACTTAGGTTAAAAATGGATTGAATTATATTATTTTAACTAAGAGATGGGTTCTACACAGTTTTACTATGTACTCACACTATATTCTTGAATTAAATGGGCCTCGTCACGGATCTGGTCAGGGTTTTAAACTGGACTCTGGTCTGGTCTGGTCTGGCCTCTGCACTTCACAGTGATCTGGGTCAGCTCTCTCTGCTGGTCTGGGTCTCTCTGGGTACAGCACTGCTTTCTCTCTGGTCTGGTCTCTTAGTTCTGGATAGATTGAAGTCTCTAGTTTGGCTCTCTGGAGGTTTGATGGAGGTAAAGTATAGATTTTTCCGGCAGAGCTTCCAGCGGCAGATGGATTTTGAAAGTCCCTATCTGTCCTGTCTGTCTGCTTTTATGTGTTTTGAATGTGGGTGTGTTCTAGCATCACTGACCCTACCTCTCTCTCAGCTTCTAATTGGTCAAACTTCCATTTCTTATTTGATTGGGGAATGAACTGTGAGTCAGAGGGATGTCATTTTATGGCTTGCAGATAGGACACTCCTCTGTCAGATTGCACACATTCTATATTTGATAATAAAAGACATATTTCACAGTTACACAGTTGCTTGAAATTACATATACATGGTGTGGCTGAATTTAGCCATGTCTCTGTCCAAATCTGCTGTTTCTAAGAGCTTGCATTCAGAAATGGCACATATTTCACTTTTTAACTGATTTTTCAATTTCTGACATTGACCCAACTTTACATACATGTGCGCAGGGAGTATGGACATTAACTGATGAAGTTTCAGATTTTTAACATGCATACATTTAGAGTAATATCCACTTTTCCGCTAAAACCCCCCTGAACACGCCACCGGGTCGAAAAACCTCTTAAAATGTGGGCAGAAAAATCACAAGAATTATGGTATCATTTATAAAATGTTCACATGTCCGCTCTATGAGTTATTCATCTTTTTAAAGTTATGTTCTGGCTCCAAAGGGGTGTGGTTTTCTCTCAGCACAAGGTAGAAATACTGGTTAATCCAGTTCTGCCAAGCCAGCTTGCTCTCACAGGCAGTGCTCCTCCCCTTTCCTCAGGAGGAAGCCACTTTTTACGACCATTTACGACTCCTGCCAATAAAACCTTTGCCTGAGCCAGGACAGGGCTTTGTTCACTTTCCTGCAGAGCACAGGTAATTCAATTATCAGATAGATGGCATATCCTTAGTGTGAGCAGCAAAAGGGCAGCTAGGCCTGGGAACACAGCTGTGACTCAAGTTTCACTCCTGATGGGGGTAGTTGCCAGGCAGAATTCAGTTCCTTAAGCCAGGTTTCAGATAAAATGTTACTTTTTGTTCCCCAGTTCCTGCATTCAAATAAAACTAAACATTTTCACATATGCATCTAGAAGGCTGATTCTAAGTTTAAAACTATGACATTTAAACAATTGCAACCTATGTGACACTCAAAAGTAGGTCACTCAGTCAATTTAAACATTTAGATTTTTTTTAGTGTCTTTCAGTCCAAATTTACTTAAACTGCTGAAATCCACAGCGCAGCCAGTCTTGTTATAAACCTTCAAGTCACTTCAGAATATAACTTTACATTGGATCCACCTCTCAGTAAGTCTTTCTTTGGCCTGTTTTGGGTTCATTTATTCAGTTTTGCAAAAAGTAAAATCTGGTGTTGTTTTAAAATGCCGGCTTTTGGATAGTGGTGAGTACTGGTACTGCACCCATTTTTGGGATTTAAGAAAATGAATTCCCAACAGTTATGGGTTTGCTTTTGGCAATCAGCATTGCCATTCCCAATGGTTTCAGACTACTGTGTGGGTAGTCCAATGGTGGTTTTAGGCAGTGTCCTTCTGTGCCCATAACATCGGCAAAAATGAGTGGCAGCCTATTCTTCATGCATTTCCCTGTGCATTTTCTGGGAAGCTCTGGCCATCATGATGTTTTCCATGTCAGTACTGCACAGTTTTGAGGTATGGCTCGGATGCATGGGTAAATACATCCCACAGGACGGAAAGAGATGGGTGGCAGAGAAGGGGAGAAAAAGAGGAACAAGGGGTGAGAAAGAAGAAGATGGATAGATGAATTAAAAACAGAGTGGAGAGTGGCCAGGTGAGAGGCAGAAAGACCCATTAAAAAGGCAGAACAGTAATCAATGCGAACAAAGATGAAGGAAGTGATAAGAAGTTTAGTAACATGAAAGGAAAGGTAGGGGCGTGCACAACAAATGTTGAATAGAATGTAATGGCAGGAGCGGCCATGTTAGAAATATGGAGTGTGAGAAACCTGGAGGTTTCTCCCTGACTAGTCCCCGGGGATCTGTCATCCAGGTGGCCAGGACACGGCCATCTCTATTGGATCCAGTTCCTGGGGGTGGACCAGTGCGGGAGGATCACCTCAGGGAGTGACGGTGCGACACTGACGTTTGAGACACGGTATCCACCTTCTTATAATACCTTTTCCCTATCCTACCACGTAGGATACTCAGACACTATACCCCCCCCTTTTCATACACAAACACTTTCTTACACCACAAAAGACAACAGACTAACACAAGAGCTGTTTACCTGACATGTCTCAACACAAGGGTCAGGCAAAGTCAGGCAATTGACCAGAACCACACACACCTGACTGCCCTTTCCCTTCCCCTTCCCCACGGGTATAAAAGGTGGAGCATGAGAGCACACCAGGAGCAAGGCAAACCGCACAACAAGACAGCTATCCCTTGGGGGCAGTTCAAGAGGAGGAGGAAACCGGCGAGAACCGAAGGAGAGACAAGGAGAGAAGTGACCTTGCCCTTCTCAATCCAGACCCACAACGCCTCAGTGAAAGGAATCATAAGATCGCGAAGCATAGCCAGCATGTTTTGCAGCAGATGTCAATGCCACACGTAGCCCTCCTACAATGATGATCAGGGCAGGGAGAGATGCTTGCTACCGTGATACCGTCCTTGACTCCAGAGACACAAAAAGGCAAGTGGTTCATCACAGCCGGTAAATCGCAGGGATGACCGAGAAGATATCGAACTGTGTTGAACGAAAGTTGTGAATGGCAAATTAAGTGGAAAGACAGCTGCAGAGGGGTCCGGCACCACGTGAGTGCTCACTCGATTGACTTTGGGTAATTCCACTATTGTTGAAACAACCAATACCAGAAGGCCCTAGGAAAGCTGTAAGGAAAAGATTAAAGTGGTCACACAGGGGTCTAGCAAAACCCCCTGTACAGTCGAAAGTCTTTGACCGGGAAGGGAGACCCCTGGCTATAACATCCTGACTTATCATTTATGAACATGTCTTTCTTTATTGTGAACACTATCCCCCCTCTTTTTGTATTAGTTGTAAGGATTGGCAATAGTTATTTTAGTATAGGCCCTTTTATTTGACAAGACACCACTAGGACTGCCTTATTATTATTTGATGGTCGTAGCTCGTTCCCATCTTAGATTTAGGTTTATATTAGGCGTTTTTTGAACCTGCCTATACAGTTTAATAAACACTCTTGAACTGTGATCACTTTTGTCTGTCTTTACTATTGCCACCATGGGTTCCTTACAGGAGAACGAAAGAGAGAGAGGGGTTGAAGGTAACACTCAGGTTACAAGCTGATGGAGAAAAGGGGAGAAGCAAAGGAGGTAAAGAAAGGGAGGAAGGAGGAAGGGTGGGAGGAATGGAGGTAGAAGTGCAGAAATGGACCTCAGTCTTAGAGGGATTCATGTAAAGGAAGTGGGAGAAATGATTAGATAGCAGAAAGGCAGCTAAAGCCAGTGACGTGTAAAGAGTCTGAAAAGGAGGAAAAGGAAAAGAAGAATTGGGTGTCATCAGCAGAGAGATTAAATAAAAGATTGTAAGAAGCAATAAGTGCATGGGGGGATAGTGTAGAGTGAGAAAAGAAGAGGCTCCATGATGGACCCTTGGGGGACTCCATAAAGTAGGGGGAGAGGAGCAGAAGTCTTACCAGCCCAGGTGACAGAGTAGAAATGGTTACACAGATATGAGCCAAACCATTTGAGGACAGAACCAGAAAAGCACAAAGAAGTGAGAGTAGAAATTAGAAGTGTGTGGTCGACAGTGTTGAAAGGAACAGAGACATCGAGGAGGATAAGAGTATAGGAGAGTTTAGAGTGATGGGCAGAAATGGGAGAGTTAAAGACATGTAGAAAAGCAGTCTCAGCTGAATGAGAAGGATGGAAACCAGATTGGACTGGAAGAAGAAGTGAGTGAAGATTGAGATAAGAAGAGACCTAAGAGTACACAGCAAGCTCAAGGAGCTTACAAAGAAAAGGAAGAAGAGAGACAGGACAGGGATGAAATTAGCAGGGATTGAGGGGTCAAGGGAGGGTTTTTCAAGATTGGAAGAATGAGAGCATGTTTGAATGCAGAGGGAAAGAAGAAGTTAGAGAGAAAAGAGTTAAGAAGAGAGGTAAGGTAGGGGATGAGGTGAGGGTAAACTTGAGGAATAATGGCAGAGGAAAGAGGGTCCAATGGAGAAGCAGTAGGATTGGCGCGAGCAAGAAGGGCAGAGGTACCAAGATAAGAGAGTATGGAAAAAGAGGAGAGGGAGTAGGGAGGTAGATTCGACAGAGGGGAGAGTGGGCAGGGACAGGTGAGAAGGAGGAGAGAGACATGGTGGTTTGCAAAGTCAGAGGAGGAAAGGGGGTCAGAATAAAGGGATCAGTAGCTGAAAGAGACAATAGGCGTGATGGGAGAGGGAAATTGTGAGTTCAGAAAAATACAATATTTTTACTGAAATCAGAGCTAGATCATAGGAATGATGTAATGAGGAAAGAGCAGAGAGGTAAGAAGAGGAATGGGACTGTTTCCACCACCGCTTAGCCTCGCAGAAATTTGAATGGGGATACGTGAGTGCTGGGGTGAGCCAGAGTTGGGTAAGCCTCCAAGAAGGAGTGAAGGAACATGATTGGTGCATACAGTCAAGGGTAGACACAAGAGAGAACTCAAAGCAGTTAACAGCATCATCAGGAAGAATAAGAGAGAAAGAGGAGATAGAGGGAAGCGAGGAAGAAAGAGAAGAAAGGATAACAGCCGAGTCAAAGGAACAATCCAGGACTACATCTACGGTCATGTGAGAGATCATGTTACCGCTCTGGGCTTGCTTATCGAGGCCCAGTCCTCCAGCCTCAACTGCCACTGTTGCTACTGCTCCTGCTGCCGTCACCTCATGTAGGATGATGGTTGCTGCCTGAGGACCCCTGACCATCGCGGCATCTGCCACTGGGACCGCCCATGCACCCTCCTACACTGGATTACATATGCAGTCACGTAATGGATCATGTGTTCCACTCTGACTTCATTTACCATTCCTGTGGAAATCCCTGCCCTGGTTGTCCCAGTGAAAGGGCGACCCTCTAAAGGCACTGTCTCTCCCTGTTTGTCTCTGTTTGCGCCTGGCAGCTTCGGTTCACTCCCGACCATTATTCCTTCGGCTGTCGTACTATTAGCATGGTTCTCCATTCTCACCTGCTGTTTTCTATACCTATTCTCCAGTTCCAAGTCCTCATGCCCTCTTCAAAACATGTTCATTTCTTTTCCACCCACATGTCCCTGCGCCCCAACATATTTTCAACCCTGCCAAACCTTCTTACCCCCACTGTCTTCCTCCCTGTTATCATCCCTATCCACAGGTCTTTGGAAAGCCTGGTATGCCTGTAACAAAACAAGAGAATGTCTGCACCCATCTTGCTTTTATGCCTGTAACAAGTCCCACCTTATTTTTGATCTGTTTCTTTGTTTTAACTTTCCTTTTCTCAGCCTCACTGAGCCCTGGATTACTCCTGAGAATACTATTACCCTTGCTTCTTTTACATCCTCTCTCCCGAATTCTGCCCATTCTCCCCACCACCATGGCAAGGGCGCAGGTACAGGTATCCTGGACCACTCAATACATAAGTTTTGATTGAGTTGTCTTTTTATTTTCATTCTTCAATGATTCTCTTCAGCATCAACAGTCTGATGTTGCATCACATCAAAATATTTAGTTTCCCTTCTCAGTTTTTATAATTCCCTCGACACGTGTTTCTCCAAAACAATCAGGTGGTTCATCAGGAGGGTTGTTTTAGCATTCATATATTGTAAACATACATATGTATTTATTAAACAACAGAAATGGTGTAAGTTAGTATCACTTTCCTTTAATTGACTAGACTAATACACAAATGCTGATCCTTAATTGGAAGAGGCTTACTTTGCTTCTAATTCATTGAGTTTAAGCCAAAGGTTATGGATTCTTTAATTATTCAAAAATGCACTAACCCACAAGAAAAAGATTTGTTAATGTATTATGTTCTTACTCATGTGTTGCGTTTTTGTCATTTGGATAGATTTCAACAAATATCCCTAAATTTGTAATTTTTAGTTTTCTAATTCGGCTTGCCGGTGAATGGATGGTTCCCATCAAAGGCTCAATGTATTGATGTCAGGAGATATGTTATTTCGCCTGTTAACCTCATAGCAACGTTTTAAAAGAAATTCTAAATTCAAATGTGAATTCATTCTTGTTGCTTAAACGTTTTGCTTATATTGTTAAGGTTAAAGCTTACCTGACTCTGAGTTAGTTTGCACTCCTTTCGCTATTAAAGTAACTCTGGCATGTTAATCACGGCTTTTTCGCCCCAAAATAAAGATGCCCGCCTATTTATGATGGCGTGATGACGCGGCACATAAATTTGCAACGTGGCTTTGGCCATCGCATCGTCCGCCATCTTGGATAGGTCAATCACGGAGATTGTACCTATTCTACAATGACGGAATGTTGTATTTTTATTGCTATTATTAAATAGGCTTGTATTGCCTAATTTGCTAAGCTCTAATTCTGTGGGTTGACTTGCCTTATGTGTGCATCGTGTAAGGTAATAATGAACTGGTATATTTCAATTGCACTTATTATAATTGCCTCCATGAAGGAAATACGTTTACTTGTTATCATACATTACCTGAACATAAAAATAAGCATGAAATAAGTATTTCTAAATCATTAATGATCATAAATAATGTATCATTTCTGTATGAGAATTTAAACCTGAGAAGCAGCAGTCTGCTAGGCATAGCCATCTTGCCTGAGTCATTTCTCCAAATTTCCTCCTCTGGCTCGCAATTTTACTTTTTCTATTCCAAAAAAATGTACAAGTTCAATTTTCTCATGTCCATGTTCCTGGAAACAGTGTTGTGCCTGTGGATACTTGGTATCTTGATTTTTTAAGGTCCTCAAATGTTCTGTAATCCTTAGTTTAAGTTGTCGAATCATGCTCCACATGTACAGTTTTTGGCATGTGCATTGTATTCCATAAACTACATGTTTAGAAATGCAATTTATAAATTCTGTGATTTTGTATTCTTTTCCATTTGGCATTGTTATTTTGGTTTTCCCATTTTCGGAAAAAGGACACATTGAACATGTTCCACATTTGTAGTTGCCTTTCAAAATCTGCAAATTCCAAAGTTGTGGTAACCGTTCTTGTGTTTTCCTAGGTTGCAAATGAGATGGACATAATACATTCTTCAAATGTTTTGCTTTGCAGTATGCTTTACATGGGGTATCATTCAAATGCTTTGTTATATCTTCATCTGATTTTAGTATTGACCAGTGGTGAGATAATATTTTTCTGAGTCGATGTGCTTCAGAGTTGTACGTAGTAATGAACCTAACCTGGTTTGTAGTTTCAGTAGTTTCAGGTTTACGTTTGTATTTATTTTGCAGTTATTCTGATCTTGTTCTGTGCATTTCTTTTTTTAATGCTTTGTCTAGATTATTGATATCGTAGCCTCTGGCTTTGAATTTTCTTTTGCTTGTGCTATGTGTTTCTCCAACTCATTGTGTTCAGTGCAATTCCTTTTTATTATTAAAAATTCTCCATAGGGTATGTTTGACTTGATATGTTGCAGATGGTTGCTAGTTGCGTATAAAGTACTGTTTACTGCTGTAGGCTTCACTTAGTAAGTGACAAATTATACTTGTTAATTTACAGGTATGCATGATATTCCTCCAAACTTTCTAGTGAGCCATTCCAAATGACCAAAATGTCGTCTATGAATCTGCCCCAATAGATGATACTGTTTTGTTCTGTGAAGAATGGATGCTGCCAGGCATGTTTGAGTTCATAATGCCCCATGTATAAATTGGTGTACACTGGAGCGAATTTAGCTCCCATAGCAGTTCCTTGCTTTTGCTTGAATATTTGGTTAGTGAACATAAAGATGTTATTGTGAAGTGTAAAGTTTAACATTTCTATTATCATAAGGTTTTGCTGATGGTAGGATATTGATCGAATTTTCAAGAAGTGATAAGTGGTGTCGATTCCTTTGCTGTGTAGGATACTGGTATACAGAGATGTTACGTCGAATGTAACCAGTCTGAAATTTGGCTCCCAATTGACGGATGCTAACTGTTGTATCACATGTTTTGTGTCTTGTATGAAAGAGGCTAATCCATATGCATGCGGTTGAAGATGCTTGTCAATGTATTCAGATATTGGTTCAGTTAAAGAACCGATTCCATTTATGATTGGTCTTGTTGATGGCAGATTTGTGTAAGATTTATGTATTTTAGGAATGAAGTAAATGGTTGATATGATAGGATGTTGGCTTTTCATGAAGTTGCTCTCATTTTATGATAGTAGACCTAAATTGTGCCAATGACTGTTCATGATATGCCATTCTTCAATTAAAGCGCGCAGTGGATTTTCCGGTAGTTTCTCATAATAATCTGTGTCATTAAGATGTTGATTTGCTATGGTGATATAGTCATCTGTTTTGAGGAATAGTATTTTGCCTCCCTTGTCTGCTTGTTCCATGGTTATATCCTGATTCTTGCCAAGTTCTTGTATAGCCGCAGATTCCTGATAGGTCAAGTTGTATTTGATTGGATTCTGTTTTGATCCAAACAAGTATTGTTTTCTCAGATCATTTGTGACTAGATTGTGAAAGATATCTATGGCATTTTCCATTGTCAAATGTGGATTAAATTTTGATTTGGGTTTTAGGGTTGTCTCTTGTGCCAATCCTAGGTCCAACACTAGATCTGATGCAAAGGTTTGTAGAGTATGTACATCTGTTGTTTCTTGTATATTCATAAGGCATATTGTGTCTTCTGAGATGGATACTGTTCATTTTGATGGTGTCAGTGCTTCTTCTGTGGCGTGTTTTGTGATTTTTGTAGAAAAATATTTTTTAAGTTTCAGTCTTCTGCAGAATTTAAATTTAAATTTAAATAAATCCAAATTGGTTTGGAAGTAATCCATTTGCCCTAATGGGCAAAAGGAGAGACCCTTATTGAGAGCTGAGATCAAATAGGGGGAGTGTTCTGTGCCTACACAGTCCCTTCCTGTTTTATTTTCTTTTGAATATCATTTTTCACAGTTCTGTCATCCTCTCTCCGTCTCTTTTATTATTCTTTATTGACCACCTAACCCACCATCTTCAATCCTCATGGATCTTGACTCTCTTTTGTCTTTTCTTCTTCCCCTGTCTGTTAATTTTTCTCACCGACTTTAACATTAATATCGACACTACCCATGCTTCTTTTTCACTTCTTCCCCGTCGCAACTCTTATCATTTGTCCCAACTCCCTACTCCGCCATCTCATTCTTCTGGCTCCTCCTTAGACTTAAAATTCACCTCCTTCATTTGTGACACTACTGTTCACGCCTACCCTACCTACTCTTCTGATAGTTTTCTGCTTTCTTCCTTCCCTTCCCGCTCCTCCCTCTCCACCATCTTCTCCACCCCCGCAATCTCCACTCATTCATCTCTTCATCTTTTCTCTCCTCTAACTTTTACTCTACCTCCTATCAATGACTTCTCTCTTTCTGTAGATGACGCATATACTTTTCTTGGCTCCTCCTGCTTCCGGACCAAAAAAGCAACAGCACCAATGGTTGAACACTTCCTGAAAAGGAACCATGGCCCTCAGGACTTTAGGTGGTCCATCATTGAGAAAATCAACATTCCGACAAGGGAAGGTAATCTCCATAATCTGTTATACAGACGAGAACAGCAATGGATATTTAGGCTAAAGACGGACATCAACGATCTCAATGAACCAACATCATGGCAGACTTTGGCAACGTTGTGACAAGTATTGACACAACACCCAAATTATTCCTAAATCCAGCATGTATTCATATGTTTTTCATGTGCTCTCATGTTTTCTCATGTTTTTTCATGCCTGTTGTTTATGTTTGTGTTTTCCAATTTGTGTAACCATACCTAATAACAGTAATCTATATGTTCAGTCACTCACTCCTTGGCTCCGACATTGATAGGATGTTCCAATAACTGCACTGCCCAGAATTGTTAGAGTCAGTGACCCATCTCTCAGACCATATGATGTCTTTCTTTGAAATTTAGGTATTCCTGCATAACAGTATCTGTGCAGATTTATCTATCACCCTGTATAGACATCTTATGAAATGCGATAAGAATTACCTTATCTTTGGAACATGTATGGGGAATAGAACTAGTTAGGAACACATGTGGTGACCTGATATAGATACATGTTGACCATTACCTACAAACAAATTCTCCGCCGCCCCTCCCACCGTACCCTACATGGAGCACTTATTACGATGACCATGAATGTGTAAGAGACGCTCACTGTCCTTGGTCCATGGTTTAAAAACACTGGTCTCCTTACAAGATATTTACGTGCCATTTATGTCACTTAATACAACAACATAAGGATTGCCCTCATGCCCCAGGTCACATGTGGGTAATAGGCAAAGATGTACACATGGTTGAAATTAAATTTAATTGTTAATCTTGCATTTGTGTCTTTCCGCAATATTCTGTATACTACAATGACCATGAACACGCAGCAAATGCTCACAGTCCATCTTTGATGTTGAATTCTAGCCTCTCTCACGTGACATCCAGTCACGTGATTCAACACATAGGCCTTTTTTCGAATGATCCTCTGTGTAACATTCGCCAGAACCTACCGGAATTTTGCCAGCACAAAACCACGCTGGAACGTACCATAATAGGAAGGAGACAGATCCCTAAGGTCGTCTTTTTCACACACAGCCAATGCTCACAGTCCGTCTTTGTTGTTGAATACTAGCCTCTCTCACGTGACATCCAGTCACATGATTCAACGTGCAGGCCTTTTTGAATGATCTTCCACGTCACGTTCCCTAGAACCTACCGGAACTTTGCCAGCACGGAACTACGTTGGAACGGGCTATAATAAGAAGGAGATATATCCCTAAGGTCAATTTCATACTCTTTGGCTTGCCCGGCCCCCACGTAAGACCGTCACTTATAACGTAGACTTTCTTAACATTGATGAGCGGTGAATTTATTCACTCCTTTTGACTTCTACATACCAGAGGGTTATTGTGCATGTGTATAGGGGCACACTCATTATTGAGCTGCTGTATGTGTTTTGAACCACCTAGCTAGTTCTAGTTCTGTTTCGAACATGCATTTTAATTGTTATAGAATTTGTAACACACATGTTGCAACGTATCTGGTGACCTAGACTAAAGAACTATATATGGTTTCTGTTTAGGTACGCCGCATGCGGCTGCTCACTTACAGCCACGGCAGGAAGACTGAAGGCACTCAGTCTGAGAGAAGGACCGATTTGGAAAGGGGGAATACCGCTTTAAGGGTAAGAGATTACATCGCCCCGGTGGTTAAAGAATAGATTTATCTAATTATGCAATATTGTTCCTAACTGGAGCTTATTTTTCTTTTCTTTGTCCTCCCCTCCCCACTTTGTATTCCCAGGCGGGTCCTCGTAATAAACAGCCATACTATGCTGCACTGAAATCTATAAAACAGCAGACCACTCTATACTAGCTATACTAGCCCTGATGAAAGTGGTGTAAATGCCTAGATACCACTGAAACCGATCCGCTCACTTTTATACTGTGTCTGTGCACAAAATGGACTAGAATCTAAAACCCTATGCCAGACTACAGTTTTGATCTCTCCACAGAATAAGAGGTAAGACCATGATTTCTGAACACTCTGAACTTGGAGTTTAGGAGAAGTGTAGGAAACTTCACGCATGAGGATAGAGGAGAACTCATCATAGAACTCCGGTCCATCTATCAAATTTTAACCATACCCACTTACATACACCATTGTTCCATGGTATGAACGTTATGATACCAACCAGGGACCTGTGGAATTTTAAAGAACATCTGCCCTCGATAGAACCGAATAAAGTTGAAATAATGTTTAATTTGGAAGACAGTCTTTATATGATACAAAGGCAACAAAACACCACCAAATAAAGATCTCTCTGAGAAAAAATATTCAAAAATAAGATCATCTGAATCAAAATGTGGGATCACTGGGATGGTGACAGATAATATTAAAAATCACACTGATTATGCAAATGTAACGCTGTCCACTGTCCGGCTCTCTAAATAAATAAATTTGTTTTTTTTAAAAAATCACTTACAGGTGGAGTGAGGTGATATTGAAGTGCCCACAGAGATTTTTATTTTATTTTAGTTATTTTTATTTATTTCTTGTAGCTCAAACCTATCTTAAGAGCAATGGAGAGCTTTACAGTAGGAGTGTGCCACCCCTGGGGTGTGATATTGTATACAGTAGCACAGTACTGTTGGTGGAGGGAGGGCAGGATTTGTATTCATCTGGCAGATATTGTTGAAAGAAACATGTTTTTGGTGTTTGCAAAGAACTGAAGGATGGTTGGGGCCTTTTAATCCTCTGCCCAGATTGAGTCCCAAATAGCAGGGCATAGCCAGAGATGTTGTGTTTTGGTATTAAATTCTCCACAAGGATGGCGAGGTCCCACAGGGATGGTGTGCCATCGTATAGAAATCCCCACAGGAATAGTATGTAATGATGCTGAAGTACCCATAGAGCTGATATATGATGGTTCTGAGGCCCCCAAAGAAATGGTGTGTGGTGATGTTGAGGTCCCCACAGGGATGTTGTTTGATGATATAGAGGTCCTCACAGGAATGGTGAATCATGGTATAAAAATCCCCACAAGAATAGTATGTAATTATGCTCAATTCCCCATAGAGATAGAATGCAATGACATTGAAGTTTCCAAATGGATGTTGTGTGCTGATGTTGAGGTCCCCAGAGGGATGATATGTGATGATGTTGAAGTCCTCACATGGATAGTGTGTAATGATGTTGAAGTCTCCTTAATGAAGATGGATAATGATATTAAAGTGTGGGCTCTTTGACATTAAATGCCTTACAGATATATAGAGTAATGATGCTGAAGTTCCTTCATGGAAGCAAAAGAGAGGTTTTGTGAAGATGTTGAAGTCATTTAAGAAAGTATTTACAGACCTGAGTGTGTTTTATGTTAACTTTAACTCATGGAATGGTAATGTAACATCAAACTCTGCTCAGTAAATGGCCAAATCAAGAATCAAATGAAATCTCACCAATGGGGGTCATTATGAGTTGGGCGGTATTCACCAACATCACACACCATATCTGTGGGGACATTAATTTCATTATCACACACAATCTCTGTGGGGACTATAAAATGTACATCACACACCATCTCTGTGAGGACCTGGACATTACTATAATGACATACAATATATATTGGTACTTCAGCATCACCAACATCAAACACCATCTCTCTGGGACTTTACAATCAAGATAATCACACACTAGCCCTCATTACGGGGTTGCCGGTTAAACCCGCCGGTAGGTGGCAGGTTACCGGCAACCCTGTAACAACGTTGCTAATACTGCCAGTGCTTCAGTGTGAGACAAGCCGGTAGCGGCCTGAAAACCCGGCAGGTCAGGCCTGCCGGGAGTTCCATGGCCCCTACCGCCATTCTCGTAGTTTGGCAGTATGGAAAGGGTGCAGGTACGTTGCTACTGGCACCCTTATTTCCAGACCGCCAAACTTGTAATGAAGCCTAGGAAGCAAAGGTGCTTTTTCCATAAGGAATGCAACTTGCCAATCACTGATATGAAATTGTTCCAATGGGAGTGCACAGTAGCATAGTGCACTCCCATATTAATAGGCAGGGCTACTGGTTATCCACTGAAGTCATGCTATTTTCTCTGACATCTCTATGGACGTTGCATTTAATTATTTGTCCTCACCATCTACTGCTTATGCAAGCACAATGCATCAAATACACAGAATTATATTGCAATTATAATTGAAAACATTTTAATAAAATGTCGCTAATATATGTAGTGCTGCATGAATAATATTATTGAACGTTGCAATATTTAATAAAAACAATGCACTAAGCTTGCTGTCTAGCAAAGCTGATGGCTACTCATCTCTAACGCTTACAAACGTTCTGCACTGAAACACGAAACCTTAACAGTTTTGCACAGAGCGAGACAGAAAAGAAACATTCTGGACAGTCAGTTCTGACCGCCGGTACATTAGCAGGGAATGATGTGTTGATCTGCAGATATATGAAATGAAAAGAAGCCTGCTTTCAAGCTCCCTGGGCAGGGAGTGTTGTCTTCTTATGAAAACCTACATTACAGCAGCAGAGAGCAAGCAGGCTAGGCCTCGGGGAAGCGGGATCGAGCCTCCTCTAATGGGAGCACTGGGGATAGCAAATCAATAAGGCAGCCATGGAGCCAACGTGTGCAAACCCCATACAACCTACCAGTGCAAGCCCAGTATGCAGGGGCTTTACACCGAGGAGGTTATGTGAATAAAATACTGCTGCATCCACTCTATCAAATACTCCACGAACGGAAATGTTGTATTTATTTTTTTATCCGAAATAGTGACCAAGCTGCGGAAAAACGCAATTGTAATGCTCATCCTAGGATAGCAAAAAGACTAGATTCATTTATGGCTTATGAAACAGTATCCGACCCATGTAAGTGTTTATTCACTTTTCAGTGTACTTGATTTACCGCAGCCTAGTTTATAATTACCAGATACTGATCACCCACTGCATGTATGTACAACAGTTAAACAGCACCCCCATTTTAAGAGCGATTTAGATTGACATACTAGAAGTGAAAAGAGGGGTGGCGGGTTAAAAAGAGAGCGTGCAGAGGTGTAGTCAAGATTGGCTAAAAAGTGGGCCCTCAAGCTAATGCAGTCGGGACCAGCGCAGTGGCATTAACATCTGTAAATTCCCATACAGCCCTGCAGAGTGGGCATTTACAGAATTTGGCTTGGCCTTGTCTGCTCAGGCCGGTATCCTGGCGGATCTTATGCCAGGACACTGTCATACTGTATTACCTTTATCGGCACTCAGTCTGGCGGTATTACTATTGAATTACGAGTGTTGGCAACTCCATGGGGGGATTTGCCGGCATTACTGGCACCGGTAATGCCAGTGATTTTTCCCAGTTAAGTGCCTGACTCAGGTGCCCCTCTCGCAAACCTATAGTTGGCTGGTGGAGTAACGTGCCGGTATGCATTAAAACTGGCACTTTATTACCGCACCGGTCAACTTATAATGAGGTCATATGAGACAAAATGAGTTTTCCACTAAAGGCACTGGTTGCTGTTTTTTTTTTTAATTAAAAGGCATATATAAGGGTTGATGTCCTACCCGCGTTCATTGTTAGCAGCAGCAACGCTGCAGAGGCATTATATTAAGTGACATTGTGAGAGGACTTTTGTGGATCATGGCACATACCTGCCTGTGGACAGAGTGGGCCCTATTGAGGAACGTCGACAAATTATTCCTGGTAAATTCAAAGACACAAAAAACATCTGCGCAAATACTCAGGGGCCATTTTCAGAGGCTGGGAATGGTAATACAAGGTGTCAGATCAAGTTGTAAAGCAGGTTACACCTTTGTGTACTGCTTTGGGTCCTTTTAAAAACGCCTTGCTGGCGGACTGGGAGACAAGAAATGGAATCCGTTTCTGCCTGCAAAACCACTTTGTTACTTGCCGCCATGATATTTTCATGCAGTCTTACAAGGAGTGGATTACTATGGAATTCCACCTGCGCTTAGCACCTGCGAAGAGCAGATCCATTGCAAATGCCATCCGCAAAGCGTTATTTTCAGGTGGCATTTATATCTTTTACAAAATGGATACTAAGGATAAAGAGTAAAGGCGTTTTTGCTTCTTTTTATTTTATACTGGAGCTCATGTTCCATTGGGCGAAATGTTATTTCATGCCTTCCATTAACATCATACCCCAATTTAATTCACTTGTATGGCGGAGAGCTGGGACGTTTTCAAATGCAGTTTGTCCCTGCATTTACACAGGCATGCATTTTCATGCCAGCGCAAATGCTGGGGATCCCCATGGAGCCCACCGGCTTTATGTACCAGCATAAAGGCGGCAAACGCCATAGGAATTTAGTGTAAATAATGCCTACTATCCTCACATGGCAGGCAGCGTTTACAGTTACAGTTAAACGCTGTCTACCATATGGGCATGGTTGGCAGTGTTTACTCATTTGCACAGCAGAGTGCAAATGTGCTGAGCAAAAGGTGGCGTACACACATGTACGCTGCCTTTTGCTCTGCACATTTGCACCCTGCATTGCAAATGGTCAAAATGTATGTCTACACTAACGGCTCACCGCTGCCAAATTACATCCAGGAGCAAAATGGCCTCCACTCTGTTTTCCAAACGTCAAAAATTGCATGCTTGGGACCGAACAGCATGTAAGTTCTAATGTTGGCTGTCCCCTGCATGCATTTAGGATTTTTTGTAAAGTGAGCATCTCAGAAAAACTTCATTATTTCACCTTACCTCAGTCTGGTAAAATGGACACAAAGTCAAAAGACCAAGCACACAGAGAATACATGACATATCTCAAAAGACCATGGGGATTACTCCATTTAGACATAATCACCAGTGCACCTTCACAAACGCATCAAGATAAGCAACAGCCCCTTAATAAAAACTCCATATAGAGCTGCAAGGGCCATCATTAGGGCTACACAGTGGACAAAACAGCAATACAAAAACTCATTGCTCAAGTGCAAAGCAAAAAACACGCTTCCTTACACGCCTATCCAAGGTCTCAAGTACGTACAGGCACACACTCTATGCAGTGGCAAAAGAAGAACAGTTGATCTTTCACACAGACACGTGTGCATACACAGTGCACACATAAATTCTGGCCCCACGCATGTATGTGATAAAGATACAAAGAAATGCCCCAAAAGGCCTCTGCCACAAGACAGGCACATGCAGCCAACACAAAGGAAACATGGAGAGAAACAGTAAACAGCTTGCCCAGACAAGGAGGCCACGTACCCTCAGCTTCTCCTCTGTGCCCCGGAGCCATACCACCCACTCTGTCCACAATTACCATCACAGACAATACCTGCCTCATGCGCATCAGAGCTCCCATCACAGTCATCACATATCTGCCAATAAATATCCTAAAAACTGCTGGTCTTGTGACAGCAGAGGTTAGGGCTGCTAACATAGATGGGTATTGTGCACACAACGACAATGCCATTCAGCCACAACAGACGATGGAAGGCTCACAGGGCACGCTGCTTGGGACACAAGCAAACAGTGCCATATCCCTGATGAGATGATGTCATTGCTGCAGTTTAGCATGAACAACCTGCCTGACCCCATGGAGCCACGTCAGAAGTGGCATTCAGTATATCAGCCATGCCATTCTGTCCGAGCTGCCATTTAATCCATCAACTGATGACCAGCAAATGAAGCAGAACTCCATTGCCTGCAAATCAGCAATGGAGATCACACTGGAGTAAACACCTGTGTGCATGGCCACACTTGTTCACTGATGAGGTCCACCTGCAGCCCACAGCCTCATGCAATGGTCTGATTGCATCAGAACTATTCACATCTGAATAGATCTGAAGAGTCCACTAGTGTCACACTAAGAAACCTGCACCTAAGCTAGTAAGTAGAAGATAGAATCCACTAGACTAACATAGACAAAACCCGGGCAGAATCTCTGCGGATGGACTTCTCACATGGCTAACCCGACACACACAACCAAAATCAACTGGAGACATAGGTATAGACACTGTCTTGCGTCAAATCTGGATATGGTGGTGATGACTGAACCGTGTTGCATCCAAGATAGAGCTGCGAGAATGGACATGGGTCACAACTACATTGATCCATGGGGACCAGTTTGAATCACGCACAGACTGGGATGGGAGTGTTGGCCTGAGTAACAACAAAGATAACATTGTAGTGACTTACCAGTGTGACAAATGGACAGAGAGGTGAGGGACAGCCTTTTATCATCACTGAACAAGATCACAGTAAGGAAGGACATTTGTCTAAACCTTGAAAGACCCAGAAAATGAGTGTGCATTTCTTCAGACAACAATGCTTACAACCGACCCCACTAAAACCTCACCCCTCTGCATGCACCTCTCAAACTCTAACTAAACATAACCATACCTTTAAAACTACAGCAAACCACACACACTTCACTACACTGCAACAACAAACAAACCACACATAGCCTTACACAACAGCACACGACAGATACTGACCGGATGGATACCACACCAAAAAGCTCAGCGAAAAGTGCTAACAGAACTGGAGCTGCTAACAGCACATCGCAGCTCTTTTGCTCTTTCTCCAAACTTTGTCCTACTAACGTACCCCAACCAACCTGCATTTCTTTTCAGATCCACCAGAGTGCCAGGGGACCACTCCGGTGGTGATTGTGTGCGGTATTGATATCCTTTAACATTGACATTAACATTAACATCTGCACAGAGTGAGGGAAGCATCCAGCAATACAGGCACTTCTGGGGCTCTTGCCACACATGATTAGTATCATGTATGGAAAGTCCCCCAGACCAACCATATGAACACATTTTGGAAACCCAGGGCAGCTATAGTAAAGATACCGTTTTGCTTCTTCAATATTTAAAAAGGCATTCAAATAATTAAAAACATTCATGTAAGTATAGACATACTTCAAAACAATAAGACTATTAACATCTGAAAATCACACACATTTGTAGTGAACGGGACAGTCCCGTCCCACCAACGGCACATCAGTTCCAAAATATGTCAATGTGTTAATACGCCGCCCTACACAAAAAATCCAGACAAACTAATTGCCTACATTACATAAACAAAACAACACAAAGCACAACAGAAATGTGTCTCACATTATTCAACTTCACTAACATTTTGACAAGAAATACATACAATACAAAACGTGATTACATTCTAATGTAATCCTGACACCTTTTGTTTATACACGTGTCTCCTGATTACTAACACAGAGAATGCATAAACAAGGCGCCTAAATCATGCTATACTATTAATCAATTCTTGTAAGCATTTTTTCTCTGCCAGCTCGATTTTTGGCTAGTTGGGCCTGTTATATTTCTTGGGCCAGCTTTCCTCAGGGAGTGGGGTATTGCATCGGGGCAGATGGTGTTACAAGTGCATGTATCTTTTAATCCCAATGGAGACATATGCCACTACTTGGCGTTTGAATGGGGGCCCTCGACTCATACCACCTCACTTCCAGAAACCTGGCCATGCCTGCATCTGACTAGCCAATTCCCTAGCAAGTGCCCCAGAACCTACAACATGAGACCAGGTAAACTTACATCAATCCAGCAAGGGAAACAGTTCATGCAGAAATTGAGGGGCTCTGAAAAGTTTCATCAAAGAGCTTTGCCATGCCATGGTCAGCTCTGAAGAAGCAGAGGAGGCCCAGGAAGAACATAACATCAATGAGCACAACACTCCTTCAGACCCAAACATGACTTCTGAAGACATGTAGCAAACAAGTCTGTCAGCCGTACCAAGACACATACTGACAGACACAGAACATAGTACAGCCATGAATAATGTCCCAATACAAGGCTCAGGCAGAGTCAGGCAATTGACAATAAGTATACACACCTGACGTCCATTTCTCTACCCCACACGGATAAAAGGCAGAGCACGAAAACACACTTTGAGCCAGGACAAATGCACGAGGGGGTGAACATTCCAGGTTGGCAGTTGAAATGGAGAAGAAAGGTGGCAGGACCGGAAAGGACAACAAGGAGGGAAGTGACTTTGCCTTTTTTGACCCAAACCTGCAAAGCCTCCGTTACAGGAATCATAACACCGGAAACTACAGCTGAGGTGTCGTATAACAAATGTGAACAGTGCACTGGACCCTCCCGTGCTGAAAACCGAGACAGGGAGACGCGCTTGCTACTGTGGTACCATCCTTGACTCCAGAGACAAGAAACGACAAGGAGTTCAGCACAGCCGGTGAGTCGGAGGGAGAACCGATAGTAAACCAGACGGTGTTGAGCGAAGGTTGCAAATGGCAACATGATATGAACAAAGAACTGGTATGCTACTGAACCTTGAAAACCCACGGAAAGACCAGCTGCAGAGTGGTCTGGCAACACCTGGGCGCTCATTCGAAAGACTCTGGCTGGTCCCCTTTTTCTGTGACCATCATAGTACCCAGAGGCCATAGGAAAGGCCAGTATAGAGAGTGAAGGTGGTCATACAAGGGTTGAGTCAAAAAACCATTGTATGATCGAAAGTCCTTTACCCATTACCAAAGTTTTGACATTGTGAAACAGGCGTGTGCGCCCATCTGAGGGAAATGCTGTGCGAACAGTAAATGTGTGAAGACTGACTGCGGGCTAAGAGAAAGACTGGAGGGGGGCTGGAAAAGCTAAAGGAAGTGAATCCCGCAAGGTGTTACAACTAAGTGAACTGTGTTAAACTGGCAAGTGTGATCCCGGATGTGGGATGTCCACAGTGAAAGGTTGTTTAAAAAGACATTGAGACTCTTGAATACTAAGGGTGACAATATTAGGAGTGAAAGGACGTAGTGAACCCGAATGAGTTAGGCCAACGTTGCAAAAGGATCAGAGCCCAGTTGAAGGGGATCCATGGGTGAAAGGAAATCATCCAATAGGAAGATTACTGAAAGGAACTTTTGTTTTGTTGTTTATAGCACATCAGGTCCTCTGAGACAAGACACATTGTGTAAAAGAGACTTGGCCACAGAAGGCCCTGATATTTTGGAAACAAACTGTAAGCTTGTGCTGGAGAAGCCCAGGTCTGTGCTGTACTTGAGAGTCCTACCTTGTCCTGTGCTGAAAATGTGGGGAAGTGAGACCCCAGTTATACCATCCTGACTTATCATTTTGTGAACACTTCTTTTCTTTTCTGGTGAACATTATCCCACACTATTTTGTAACTTAGCAGTAAGGATTGACAATCGTTTTTTTTAGTATAGGCCCTTTTTATTTGACAAGATGCCACTAGGACAGCCTTATTGTAATTTTATGGTTGTAGCTTTCTCAAATCTTAGATTTAGGTTTAGATTAGGTATTTTTCTCACCCATTTATAAAGTCTGATAAACACCCTTGAACTGCGATTATTTGTGTCTGTCTTTACTGTTACCACCATGAGCTCCTTACAGCTGGCAAGAGCGAAAGAGGGATGAGCCTTCGCAGAAAGCAGAGCAGCTTGCATTCCTTGTGAAAATACAAAAAGATGAACAATGGTTGAGTTAGTTAGCTCCATTGTCAAATCAGTTGCAAATTAGTTGTCTGTACATGAGCCATGAAGCACATGATATTATGAAGTTTTAAAAATTTTTAAGAGATCCCAGCAAAAAAAAATGGGAAATTTAGGAAAAATGCAATTTATGATGGAAATTATATGTATAAGTAGATGTTGGATTTTTGGTTAACATTGAAGGAAAATAAAATGATAATGAATCTCTTCTTAAAAGGTGTGATCTGAGACAGAAAACATTAAAAATCATGAATATATGATCAAAATGAATAGGAATGAGTAGGGCTAGAGATTATATATATATGAGACTATGCATAGAATTAGTGTAGATTGAGAATAAAGGTAGATTTCTAAAACTTTGCAGTTTTTTGTTGTTTTTAGAATAAAATAATATGATTTATATAGTAGGAGAGTGATCTTAGATCGACATTAGAGTATTTTATTGATTGTATGGTATATTACAAAAATATTGTATTTTGTATACAATGTTTTAAGTGAGCCAGGGCTGACTACCACCCTTATGGAAAGCGTAGCCTTGAACCAGTTCTCATTGAACTGACTTTCGTTTTTAAGGGTGTTGTGTGACACATGTATGTAATGCTTGTGTTTCTTGAGTAAGGAAGCTCAGCATTAGGTCCATATAAAAAACTCCAATTGAAGAAATTCAAAACTGAATGGATTTTGAGGAGAAAAATATATTTCTTAAAATTGTGTTGCATGTTGTCTTGTACTTATATGATGGGGTGCGCTTGATTGGAATATATGGCATTATAGGTTGGCTAAACCCTTGGTTACCTATTTTGCAAAGGTATATTTTTGAAGCATTTTTTGTTTTTTGCAAGAAAAAGAGCCATTTATGACAAACCATATTGTGAGCCCACCATTTTCCACTAGAAATTATCCCCAGTCACTACACATATATGAATTACATTGGTCCCATTAGATCACTTATTAAAAACCTTACATAAGCCACTTCCCATCTTAAAAGGTTTGTTAGTTATTTTGGATGTATGCCTGATACTTTCTTTGTTAAAGGATTTGATTATAGGACATTATATACGTACACACTAGAGCACCATTGATTTATTCATCTAATTTTAAGCAACATAGGCATTTTTTATTAGTAAAAGATGGGAGATTTTGAAAGAATCAAATCATAAGCTTGCATAGGGTAATTACATACATGAGAAAAAGGCAATGGAAAGAAACCATTGTTATAAGTCTAGAAAAATTGATGAAAAGTAATTGGGAAAAAGGAAAGGTACCTTGCTCAAATAGAGGTGCCGCGCACCATTGTGATAAGCAGTATAGGAATGCTTGCAACAGTTAGAAGGGCTCTAAAATGTTTCAATACACTACCAAAAGGAAGAACAGATGCACACAGTTTATTTTCATAGAATTTGTAAGAAGGAGAAGGCTAGGAAGTATGTCAGAAGGGGGAAATGGGAAAGTGAGTGAAGAAGGGGAGAGAAAGATGGCAGTGAGAAAAGGAACAGACAGGACAGGAAGGACAGAGATTGCAATAAAGGCAGGAGAGTGCTACAAGTAATTGGACAGTGAGAATATCAGTAATTAAGGACAGAAAGAGGAAGAATGGGATATGTACCCAATACAATACAGAGTCATAATGATATTATGCCCAAGAACACACGCAGACTCAAGCATATGCACCAAAGCCACAGTAAATTGGCAAATCTCCAAGAGGGGGGACAGCATCTTGCTCATTGCCAGCATAGAAGCATTACAAAATATGTGCCCAGGATCACACAAGTTGTTAGACATGTGCCAAGAATAAAAATGTAATTATGAATGCACATTACAAAGAAAGTAGGTCAACATAATAGCAAATGACACTAGATTAAGCATGGCAAATACTTATGGGGAACAGCAAGAATTCATAAGATAAGGTACTTTTTTCAGTAGCACTATTAAAAGTGCATGCATTGATGCAAATATGTGTACCTAGAATGGGGAGGCAACAGTAATGAGAGGAAATATTCTCAATAGCACTAGGACAAAAGTTACACACACTATATATAGGAGAGCATGGTATATTTTATAACAAATTAACAAATGTATTGAGGAAAGATCTCAGTAAGTAACTAAGGAATACAATGAACTATTGTTAGGGATTTATTATGTAAACACACAAGAAATCACACTAGTATGTTTAAGGCCTGAACATGTGAAGGAGTATGTCATTAGGTCAAGGAAGTAATTTTATAGAGCCCACACCCTGATTAAATTGATTTTCAAGATTAAAGATTAGATTATTCAGAACTCTTATAAGGGTTTATTTAGATAAAGCATATTCATGAATGAGTGCAAGCGGGCTGGGAGCTGCACTAATAAAGGGACACAACTGAAGAACAGAAATAGCTCTTGGTAAAGAATGCAAATATATTCATTTTTAATAAACAAAAGCTTGTTTCCTGGAAATGTATTTAGTAGTTAAGGATTACAAACAAGGAGGGTTTCGCACAACTATTGAGAATGTTATGGGTCACTATTATACATGACAAATTGTTTTATTAGAAGGAGTAAAGAGAAGTTGAATTTCGAGACAGTATGCACAAGGTTTGGGAAAAATAGGGAGAGTTAGGTTAGAGTTCTTGTCATGATATGGTTATGGGGAGGGGGAGTCACATACACATGTACGCACACACGGAACATGTATATATATATATATATCCCCCAATAATAGATAGTATCATCGCTGCAACAGAATATAATTTAATAGACTAGTTATTGAGGGGCATAAGGGCTTTCTTTCAGATTGTTTGCTAGAAATATCACTATATAGGAATAAAGGCTGGTGAAAAATCAGGTGTAACAGTATTTCATTTTTAGAATGTGTTATTCAGTGCCAGAGCAAGGGAGGTCACCAACAGACAATTAAAACACACATATATACACACACACACACACACGCACACACAGTCAATCCTGTGGAAGCAATGGCAATCAACGAATCATAGGCTCAATTCACATACAAACACATGTATGTAGTCAGAATTTAATACTGCAATGAGAACACACACATACACATATAGGCTGGCTTCTGTGTACATTAGGAACTCCAGTAAGAAACATTATGTCCTGCTGAAATGTAATATAAGAGAACATAGAGTGCATTTCATTGTTGTAATAAAATTTGAGCATTTTTTAAGAAAGAGAGAAGGGATTCTGTTGTAAAAATGTATATATATATATAACTATATTCAGTGAAAAACTTTGTTAAAGGTACATTATGGTTAAGTTGCGCTAATAAAAACCTATCAAATTCAGTGAAAAAACGTTGTTATAAGGATGTCATGGTTACAAGTAAAACTGAAAAACCTCAGAAATTCACCAATTATTGTAAGCTAAGCAACCATAACTCGTGGGACCACCGTGCACCGCTAAGACTAACTCCCATATCCCCGGATGTGGCACGTATGATCCGCGAACTACCACCTTTTCTCTTCTTTTCTTCCATACAGTCTTACATGAACCTCTTCAAAGCATCCCATAGATTGCAAAAGAACATGCAATTTCCAGAGGTGGATAAAGAAATGCCATCTAAAGTTAAAATGTTCACACTAAGAGAATTTCTGTTCTCATTGTGGAAAGAGAACATCCCAGCACTACACAAAAATGCAGACATGTCTCTGTTTACAAGACACCTTCCGGCATCTTGCTGAGGACAGAAAACATTGAGGTTTTTCCATACAATTTAGCACTTGTAAAAAGCAGCATCAGTGCCCTCACCATGTCCTTCAGTGCACTAAACAAACTTGGAGCACTGATGTAGCCCAGATGCAGCGCTCCACAATGCACCACTAGAACATCAGGAATGCTGAAAGTGGCCATAACTCTGCAAGGATCAAGCACTCCTTGCAAATTACAGCCAGGCGCACTGGGCCACAAAGCTTCCACTCCTTCAAAACCAAACCAAGATTGGAAGAATGCCTCTTCCCTCAGTATTGGGAGGATAGCTCAGGGGCAACTTGCTCACCTTGGAAGCAAGACAACATGGAGCAACACAGGATCAATCCCAGAGTCAGCGCTTAGAAACCTCTAGGTATTGAGCGCGTTATAAATGACCTATCATATCATATCATATCCTACCTCTCCAGATCATTTACAAATGATTCTCCAACAATCAACACCCTGACTTTCTGCATCTCTCCCATCTTCACTGCACACAGGAATGGAAAACAGTATTACCCTCTGCTCCTATGAAGGACAACCTGAACACCTGATTGGTGTAACGCTCACCTGATTCCCGCAGAGGCGCCGGTCTTGACTGGGTGAATGCCGTATCTTCAAAGGTGATGTGTAACACACGGTTGGCTCTTTGGGCTGGACCTCTGTGCACTGTATGTCTGACTCGAAGAGTAATATGTCTGCAGATAGAAAATATGGGATTAATGAACTGGGGTTATTGGGTGCCTTTCTCCTCTTCCCTTTCTCTTCTCCTGTAGAACCCCAAAGGTTAACACCCTCACCTTAGGTAAGTGAACGCCAAGCTCTCCATCTGCCTCGGGGCAGGGTGCCGTAACCAGTTTCTTCACTGGATAAGGGTGCAGGCCTCTTGACCTCAGAGGACTGCTGTCCGTCGTTAACTGCACGAACGGTAAGTTCTGGGCACTTCAAATGTCTTAAAAGTCTTTTGTAATGATATCTCTTGTTTTGCAGGGTTCCGGCGATGGCGGATGGCGGGCTGATGAGAGTTGAGGATCGAACCCGCATGAGGAATAGAAGCGCCTGGAAGCACGTAAGTAAGCGCTTGTAGCCTGCTTCACGATGCGCACTAACTGTCCCTTTTTTCTTGCAGGTACAAGTTCGGAGCTTTAGAGAAGCTGAAGGGTGCTGGAATACCCACTGGATTCGCCGTGGGAAGGAGTAATGGCACATGAGTAATAAAGTTGCCCAATGTCTTTAAACGCACCTTCTTTTGTCTTTCAGATGCGGGTTGCAGCGCCGAAGGCCTCCGGAGCGTGCGAAGAGCTGGTAAGCTTTTGTCTTTCAGATGCCGGAATGCAGTGCGAAGACCTCCGGAGCATGCGAAGAGTAGGTAAGCCTTTGTCTTTCAGATGCCGGAATGCAGCGCGAGGCGTTGGTGACAGCAGATGGACCAGGTAAGAGATGCGCTGCCACTGAAGACTGTAGTGCTAACCTGTTCTTTCTTTGTCTTTACAGGTGCTGCTGAAGGCTGGATTCCAGGATGGTAAGCCTTTGTTCCCTTAGGCCCAGGATCAGAAGCAGAAGACACGATGAGCGTTCTGCTGCAGAGAATGCAGAATAACGCAAAGCAAGATTCATCCATCCGGTGTGGTTTAAATAGCCTCCTGTAGTGCTTAGGTGTCTCCTTCCACAGCCACACCTAAGAAAAGGGTTCCTGCTTTCCAGAAGAGTTCCAGTGTTCTGAACCTAGGGAGTGGCTCCTGCCCCACCCAACAGGAAAAGTAGTCCAAAACAGAAGAGGATCAGGGGTTCAACTGGCAGGTAAGTAAGCAGCATGGTCTGCTGCAGGTAAGTCCAACCAAGCATTATGAGCCCGGCGCTTCCAGCGCTGGGACTGGGCATCTTTATGAGCCTGGTGCCACTGGCGCCAGGACAGGGTCCAAAAGGTCCCAATTGGGACTGGCTGGCACTCGGAACCGGGGTTATGGGTCTGCTTCCAAGGGAGTCGGGCAAGTCCTGATCTTTTGGAAGCAGAGATCATGACAGCACCCCCCCTCAAGGCCCCTCCCAAACCGGGCTTCTCCGGGGGTTTGGGCTTGTTAGGAAATGTTCGATGAAATCTTTTGATTAGACGAGGCGCGTGGATATATTCTGCAGGTTCCCAGGATCTTTCTTGGGGACCGTAGCCTTTCCAGTCAATCAGGTAAAATAGTTTAGATTTGGAGATCTTGGAATCCAGGATGCTTTTGACTTCAAACTCGAGTTCTCCATCAACTAGAATAGGTTTTGGAGATGTAGTTAGTCGGGTTTGAGGTTGCACGGGTTTTAATAGAGAGACGTGGAAGACCGGATGTATCTTCATGTGAGGGGGGAAGTCCAACTTGACCGCTACTGGATTTACTATGGTAGTGATGGAATAGGGACCAAGGTATCTTGGGTTGAATGTGCGTGGTCCTTTTAGAGGTAGATATTTGGTGGATAACCAGACTTAATCTCCTACTTGATATTGGGGGGCTTCCTTCCGATGTTGGTCTGCTCCTTTCTTGTATTGTTCTTTAGCCCTTTGAAGGTGAGAAACGGCTTCCTTAAAGGCTTGGGTGATTGTAGAATGCAGGTGGTCTACTGCTGGTGTTCCAAGATCTTGGAGTGGATCCAACTCCGAGGTTCGAGGGTGACTACCGTATAAAAGAAAAAACGGGGTCTTCCCAGTTCCCGAGTGGACAGAGTTATTGTAAGCATATTCGGCTATCCAAAGGATATCTTTCCAAGTTTTTTCAGTTTGCTGTAGCATGCAGCGCAAATACTGTTCCAGAGTTTGATTGGTCCTCTCGGTTTGAGGCGGGTGGCTGGTCGAAAGTCTCACATCAATTTGAGCCGACCGACAGCAACTTCGCCAAAAATGAAAAATAAATTGACTACCTCGATCCGAAATTAGAACTGAAGGAAAACCGTGCAGTCGGACGATGTTTTCGAGAAATTCTTGGGCCAGAGTTGCTTCTGTTGGTAAGCCTTTGAGTGGAATGAAATGCGCCATCTTGGAGAATAGGTCCACGATTACTAGGATCCTATTGTATCCGGAGCATGGAGGTAGATCGGTGATGAAGTCCATAGAAAGCGTATGCCAAGGGCGGGGCGGTATGTCTATAGGGCGTAAGAGGCCGGCTGGTTTTTCCTTTTGACTCTTGTTTTGGGCGCATACTCCACAGGACATTATAAAGTCTCTGATATCTTTTTTCCAAGACGGCTACCAGAAATAGCGCTTGATCTTTTCCGAGGTCTTGGTCATACCGGGATGTCCTTCCATTAAAGAATCGTGATAACAAGAGATTACCTTTTTCTGTAAATCTGTGCTGGGCAGGTATAACCATTCTTGGAAATATAATAGGTTGTCCTTCACCGTAAAGTCCTTTCCCTGCAGATGCCAATTCTGTATGTCTGCTGGAGTTACCAGTAGCCTGGCTTTATCCATAACTTCCTCTATGGATTGTGTGGCGATTACACCTAGAATTCTTTGTTCGGGAATGATAGGTACAGGTTTAGGATTGATCAAATGTTCTTCCACTCCCATCCGAGAAAGGGCATCAGCTTTACCGTTTTTTGTACCAGGTCGATAGGTAATTATGAAGTCAAACTCGGCAAAGAATAGTGCCCAACGGAGTTGCCTAGAGGATTGAGCTTTTGCGGTTTTCAAATATTGCAGGTTTCGGTGATCTGTAATCACAGTAACGGTGTGTCGGGCCCCCAGAAGATAATGCCGCCAAGCCTTAAAGGCGGACTTGATAGCTAGAAGTTCCTTATCAGTAATAGTGTAATTGATTTCAGGAGGCGAGAATTTGCGGGACCAAAATGCCACGGGATGCAACTGATTGGTTACTGGGTCCTTTTGTGATAGAACTGCCCCCATGGCAAGGCTCGAAGCATCAGTTTCAACGATGTAGGGGAGTTCTGGGCAAGGATGTTTTAAGATCGGTGCAGAGATAAATCTAGTCTTCAAATTCTGGAAAGCTTGTTCCGCCTTGGTAGACCATTCAAAACGTTTGTTTTTCTTTAACAAGGCAGTGATGGGCTGGACTATTCGAGAGAATTCGGGGATAAACCTGCGGTAAAAGTTAGCGAAGCCTAACATGCTTTGAACACCTTTTACGGAGGATGGCGATGGCCATTTGAGAATTGCATCGACCTTCTTTGAATCCATACGCACTCCACTAGGTGATAATATGAATCCCAAGAATTCAACTTCAGTCACGTTGAAAACACATTTTTCCAACTTAGCGAAAAGTTTGTGTTGACGCAATCTCTCGAGGACCATTTTCACGTGTTTCCGATGTTCAGTTTCCGATGAAGAATAAACGAGGATGTCGTCAATGTAAACAACAACACACACATTTATGAGCTCTCTGAGGACATCGTTCATAAAATATTGAAAGGCGGCCGGGGCATTGCAAAGTCCGAAGGGCATGACCTGATATTCAAATAGCCCATACTTGGTGCGGAAGGCCGTCTTCCATTCATCGCCCTCTTTTACTCGTACCAAGTGGTAGGCTCCTCTAAGATCCTGCTTTGTATATATGCATGCTTTTCTGACTTGGTCCAGGAGTTCAGGGATCAAAGGTAACGGATATCTATTCTTAACGGTGATCTGGTTCAGGGCGCGATAATCTATACAAGTTCTAAGGTCCCCTTCTTTTTTTGGAACGAAGAACAAAGCTGAGGAAGCAGGGGACTTGGAAGGACGAATAAACCCATTCGCTAGGTATTGATCCAGGTATTGTCGGAGGTGAAGATTATCAGGCTCGGTGAGGGCATAAATTCTACTACAAGGAGGAGTAGCTCCAGGTATCAGGTCTATCTGGCAGTCATAAGACCTATGAGGAGGTAGAGAGTTAGCCTGATCCTTCCGGAAAACATCTTGGAATTCTAGGTATTCAGGAGGTAACTGGGGAGCCTCCGAGGAACTTGCTGCCAGTGCAACACGAGGTCGAGGGTGACAAGTAGAGACACATTCTGGAAACTGAACCGTTCTTGCTCGCCAATCGATCTGAGGATTGTGCTTCTCTAACCAAGGAATTCCTAGAATAATCTGGAACTGAGGGGCCTTGATCACATCGAACACGATCTTCTCATGGTGTCCATCTTGACTTACTAGCGTCACTTCTTGGGTGGTATGCGTTACTGGTCCGGAGGCTATCTCCGTACCATCCACCGTAGTAATGACGTCCTTTACAGCCTTTGGACAAAGAGTCAGATTCATCCTCAAAACCATTTCATGATCCGCATAATTGCCGATGGCACCGCTGTCGACGTAAGCTTCAATCGCATGTAATCGATCCGGATGTTCAGGGCTAATGAGGACCATAGGTATCACGAAATGCGAGGTCACGGAACTGGTTTTAACGCTCGGCAAGAGGACCTCTATTCTTGTCGGGCGAGGTTGTTTCCCTGCTCAGAGTTTGTGACCCTGGTAACTGCAGCTCCTACTGCCTTCTTGGCTGGTTTCACCGGACAGTCTCGAAGAAAGTGCCCCGAGTTTCCGCAATAGAGGCATAATTGCAGCTGTTTTCTCCTTTCCCGCTCCTTTTGTGTTAGTGGTCCTTTCAGGCCCCCTATTTGCATGGGTTCCCCGGAGTCTACTCCTTTGGTAGGAGTTGGTGGTTTGGAAAATACGCGAGCATCAAACTTGGAACGATCGGCCTTCCTGTTCTGCAGTCTGTGGTCAATTTGAACGACTAAGTCAATATAGTCCGAACAGTCTTGCGGGGGATTCACTACTTGGGCTAACACATCTTTGAGCTCTCCACGTAGACCTCTATAAAACAGCGTAATCCTTTTGTCCTCAGGCCATCGAGTTTCCACTATCAGTCTGTTGAAAGACGCAATATAAGCCAAAAGGTCTTGATTACCCTGTCGCAATGAAAGGAGCTCATTGTCCAAGGCCTGCCCCTGTGAATGTCTTGCAAACAGTTTTTCCATACTGAGCTGAAAAGCTTGAAAATCATGGAGAACCGGATCATCTTGATTAACTAGAGGGATCGACCAGTCTCCCGCATTGCCACTAAGGTACGAAAGCACGAAAGCTACCTTAGCTTGATCAGTTGGAAAGGCTGCTGGCCGGCATAAGAAGTGCAACCGGCACTGATTAATAAATACTGCAAACCTCTTTGGGTCACCAGAAAATCGTTCGGGCGGAGCCAGAGGTACATTCCCAGGTAGGTTGATCTGCACTGGGTTCGTAGAGGATGTTGAAGGAAGATTTGCCCCTGATGCGGGTAACGGAGTTTGTCCGGCTTGTGACTGTAGCAATTGTCTAGCGAGATCGTCTGTTCGCTCCTTGGAAATAATCAGTTCCCTTCTTAGAGCATTCATTTCTTGACGGGCTGCATGCACTTCTGCTCTTAGTTCCCCAAGTAACTGGGCTAGCTGATCGGTATCCGAGGTTTCCATAGCGCCTGGGTGGGAGTTTTGCGATAGGCTTTGCGTTCTGTAACGCTCACCTGATTCCCGCAGAGGCGCCGGTCTTGACTGGGTGAATGCCGTATCTTCAAAGGTGATGTGTAACACACGGTTGGCTCTTTGGGCTGGACCTCTGTGCACTGTATGTCTGACTCGAAGAGTAATATGTCTGCAGATAGGAAATATGGGATTAATGAACTGGAGTTATTGGGTGCCTTTCTCCTCTTCCCTTTCTCTTCTCCTGTAGAACCCCAAAGGTTAACATCCTCACCTTAGGTAAGTGAACGCCGAGCTCTCCATCTGCCTCGGGGCAGGGTGCCGTAACCAGTTTCTTCACTGGATAAGGGTGCAGGCCTCTTGACCTCAGAGGACTGTTGTCCGTCGTTAACTGCACGAACGGTAAGTTCTGGGCACTTCAAATGTCTTAAAAGTCTTTTGTAATGATATCTCTTGTTTTGCAGGGTTCTGGCGATGGCGGATGGCGGGCTGATGAGAGTTGAGGATCGAACCCGCGTGAGGAATAGAAGCGCCTGGAAGCACGTAAGTAAGCGCTTGTAGCCTGCTTCACGATGCGCACTAACTGTCCCTTTTATCTTGCAGGTACAAGTTCGGAGCTTTAGAGAAGCTGAAGGGTGCTGGAATACCCACTGGATTCGGCGTGGGAAGGAGTAATGGCACGTGAGTAATAAAGTTGCCCAATGTCTTTAAACGCACCTTCTTTTGTCTTTCAGATGCGGGTTGCAGCGCCGAAGGCCTCCGGAGCGTGCGAAGAGCTGGTAAGCTTTTGTCTTTCAGATGCCGGAATGCAGTGCGAAGACCTCCGGAGCATGCGAAGAGTAGGTAAGCCTTTGTCTTTCAGATGCCGGAATGCAGCGCGAGGCGTTGGTGACAGCCGATGGACCAGGTAAGAGATGCGCTGCCACTGAAGACCGTAGTGCTAACCTGTTCTTTCTTTGTCTTTACAGGTGCTGCTGAAGACTGGATTCCAGGATGGTAAGCATTTGTTCCCTTAGGCCCAGGATCAGAAGCAGAAGACACGATGAGCATTCTGCTGCAGAGAATGCAGAATAACGCAAAGCAAGATTCATCCATCGGGTGTGGTTTAAATAGCCTCCTGTAGTGCTCAGGTGTCTCCTTCCACAGCCACGCCTAAGAAAAGAGTTCCTGCTTTCCAGAAGAGTTCCAGTGTTCTGAACCTAGGGAGTGGCTCCTGCCCCACCCAACAGGAAAAGTAGTCCAAAACAGAAGAGGATCAGGGGTTCAACTGGCAGGTAAGTAAGCAGCATGGTCTGCTGCAGGTAAGTCCACCCAAGCATTATGAGCCCGGCGCTTCCAGCGCTGGGACTGGGCATCTTTATGAGCCTGGTGCCACTGGCGCCAGGACAGGGTCCAAAAGGTCCCAATTGGGACTGGCTGGCACTCGGAACCGGGGTTATGGGTCTGCTTCCAAGGGAGTCGGGCAAGTCCTGATCTTTTGGAAGCAGAGATCATGACAGCTGGCTGATCCCCACAGTCCCATTTCCATGCCAGGCATGCTGAGAAGCCCTGGATGTGGCACGCCCTGTCTGCAGACTACCGTGGTGTCTGCGGACCGCGTAACACAGGGGGCAGCCCTTCTCCCTTTCCACTTCACTCTTTGCAGCACTCCCTCAATGGCTACTGTTAAGCAGTCACACAACCATCCACCAATCACATCCAAGAACTCTAAATCTAACTCTGTCATCACAGTGCAACACTTTAGATGTACTGTTGAACACTAGAAGTACAGGTCTCCAGTAACTACAAAGCACCTCCATCAAAAAGTACTGTAAAACTCTCAAAGATTTCTGCTTCCAGATTCATCCACATCTACATCCATCAACACAAACTACATGCGTACATTTATTTTGTAGAGTACTTTTGCAACTCTTTTACAAATGCATGTTATCTGGGTGCCTGCCACTTACCATGCATAATCTACTCAATGATCATACTCCGTTTGTCCCATCTGCTGACATCAAGTGGCAGCTACTTACAATGCTATGTGCTTTCTAAGTTGTCTTTTAATGCCCACTTGCATAGCAGTTGCAAACCACATATATCAATTTTAGCAGCACTCTCTAGGATTATTTTGTAAAACAAAAAAAGAAAAACAGATTGGGAACATTTGCACAGCATGGTCAAGTGCCAGATCCTATGTGAAACTTTAATATATTACAACAACATGCATGCTTGCCCATATCACCCATTCTAATGCACAAACTGTTATTTTCTTCTTTCCTTCTGTCACATTTTCAATCACTTCTCCCACTAACACACCTGCTGTAAAATGCCCAGAATGCACACAGAAAACGAAACTGCATGTATATTACCAAAGCATGGCAAGTACATATACTGCACAATTAACAAAATGCACCATTGGAAAGAAAGCAAACAGATGCATGGGTACATTGGCAACAGTGCTATCTGTGCATTTGGATAAATAAATGAAAGTAACAGGAAAGGATTTCTGCACTCATGTAGCAAGCATTTATGTGTGGGAAAGTTAATACAATTCCACACACTAACATTCTTCTTTCTAATCTGTACATCTTTCTGGGCTTTTTTCTCACCCTACAAGGACTTGCACTACTCCATTTCCAATGCATGTAGTGCAAAAACAACTCACACAGTTGGAAAAGTGCAGCCCGTAGGGCATACTTATCACTGCACCACTGGCCCCCAAAGCAACAATGCTGATGCTCCAAAGTCCCCATTCCTATGCAGTGCTGTACAATTGCATACACATTCTAACTCTTCCTCCCAACAAATCCTCATACAATTTGTTCTCCTAGTACAATGATTGTGCCAATAACACACATACCCACTAACTTCCTTCTTTCTCAATTGCAGTGAAGAACATCCTCCTGAAACATAGAAACATCTCTACTGGAAGATAAAACCCAGAAGAAACATACTCTTCACAGACAACAAAGTAAGTACAGTACTGTAGTGGTATTCCTCCTGTTACTCAGAAAGTGTAGTGTTGTTGTATTGTAGCCTACAAACGTCTATCCAACCCAACAGCATTTGCTTCACTCTTACTCATTGCAGCTCAGAAGGTTCACTCTTTGTATTCTCATCTGAACACCAATATCGTAACACCCACTTGATTTGTGAGAACATTGTAATGTCCTTACTTATACATATACAGTACACTGTGATGCACACTGACGGAAACATTTCACACATCAACAAACACAGATAACATTAGAACCTTCCCAGCCAGAAGTAACAGCCCATTGCACAATCACACACTATGTATGCCTTCCCTCATTTTCACACATTCATGCACAGTGCACACAAATACATTGCACAACTTTCAAACCCACACCTTCCCTTTTTCTCCAATAGACACAGGAGAATGCCTACCAAAAAGCAACTCTGTAGAAAACAACACACAAAGCAGATAAAACTAAATGCATGCAAAATAGTAATCCGCCTCTAGCAGAGTTTGTACAAAATGTTCAAAGAAAGCAGCTAATACACTCACTAAGCAAAACTGAACCAGCTAGCAGGAAAAAAAGTGTAAAACCAAAAAGAAATGTAACCCTTGAAACTTACTGGAGAAAAACTGATCCTGGAAGCTCTCATAGACAGTGCAATGCTCCTCAAAAGGAAATGAATTAGTAAACTACAAAAAGTACTTCGCAACATGCACAATATCAACATAGATACCTTTGCATATTTCTGTTCACACAACCCGCACAGAGCCATATTTCAATGAAAAGGCATACAAACAAGAACAGAGAACCCCAATTGCCATACATACCACTGGCCTAGTGTATGAAATGGTAGACAACACCATTATGGCAGAACAAACGCTCATTGAAAGGATATCCCCAACAAACATACAATCAACCCTACAATCCGTCACGTCTACAAATGGCCCTGCACTTCAATGTGTAATGTACAAAAACAATCCTTCAAATCTTTACAGCAATTGTTCAATCACTATGTGAAAGCAAAAGAGAAAATGAGAATGAAAATGTTGCAAACCATGGACTCCTGTCCAGTGTGCAACTAGGCAGGACTGTGAGGACATTCATTAGCCTGCATTTCCGGACCTGATTGCAGAAGCACCTTCCATCACATCAAAATTTTTGCAACACACCATTATACTATACAAAATCTCATCCAGAGATTTTACTGCAAAAAATCCTGCTTTGGAACTGTAGCATTTAAATCACATTCTCCAACATGGCACAGCTAAAGAACTCCTGGAACAAATAGACCACGTCTAATGAAAATATTTTGGAAGTGAAGAGCACTTACAAATCCAGTAACTTTAGAAAAGAGTAGTGACCGCCTGACTGATGCCAACCTTCTAATGCAAACGTACAAAAAAGAAATAGCAAAGTTTAGAAGCACACCTGCTGAAGTACCAAAGCAAGTATGTGTGTGTTGTCGCAGAACATTTTATACAAAGAGCACCAAAACTGTTGATATGGTGTACAAAATATAAGACAGCGAGGAATCCCAATGGTCCAATTAGCTCTCTACCTTATAGCAGAAAACAAATGCGAAATGACTAACCTCTCAATACTTTGCACATACTGCACTTCAAAGCTTGATAATAACCAAATGCCTTCACAGGTTATCACTAATAACTTGGAAATATTTCCAATCCCAAAACCACTCCAACAGCTTAATTTGTATGTGAGCATTATAATCCAAACATTACCCCCATTTCAAGCTATAATACCACTTCAACATAAAACAGACAAGTTGCCCCCTTCTGAATTACAGAAAGGCATTTGTGGCAAAGTAGTTTGTTTGCCATTAGATCGTAAAGAAAATGTAGACACTCTGGGAGTGCAACGGCCAATAGATCATTCTTTGATTATCCTAGGGAATGGTGTACCTACAAAAGACAAAATGAAATTGGCAGCAACTAGTAGGCTAAAACAAAGTTAGAGAAGCCCTACAATATCTTAAAGAGGACAATGAATACTACAAAGAAATAAACATTGAAGACAACCTGAGAGAAACCACCAAAATAATTCAGGATTCCTCATCAACTGGCCCATTTGAACTTGTAGATCCTATTACAGTATCCAATAGTTTAGACCAGTGTACAATTCACCCACTGCACTCCAAAGACAGCATAAACAATGCACTAGAAACATGTCAAATACGGCATGCCAAAGGATCTCCAATCAGCACATGGGTAAAAAGTGTAGAAGCACAAGCCTTTTCTCTATTCTTTCCTATTGGAAAAGGTGGAAGGTATGATGAAGGATGCACAGAAATAACAGCATCAGAATACTGCTCTTTACGAATGTATTCTTTAGACCCCAGATTCAGACAAAACGCTGAATACATATTCCACCCCCTGTTTGAAAGTGAACTAGCAACTTTATGTTATGGAGTTTCACAGGTTGCAATTTTTTAAACATGTCTGCTATGCAACTCCTTCAAAAGGTGCAAGGCAAAGATGAAGTCTTTCAGTCAAATATCACAAATCTCTTGGCAAACATGTGTGGTACAAAGCAATACTGGTTCCGATGTCACGCAGATACACGGTGTATGCTATGTAACCTTGGCCCACCCACATGGTTTGTCACTTTAAGTTGTGCAGAATATGCATGGGAAGACTTGCACGACTTCCTACGCATAGCAAACAAAAACAATGCAGGAATAGACATAAAACTCCAGGCAAACTCTGCTCTCTTGTCCCTATAAATGTGTCAAGGTACTTCCACCACTGCTTTTTTGGCATGCTGCACTTCATCTGCAATAAAACAATTCCTCTCCTCGGAGAAGTGTAACACTTCTTTTGGAGAAAAGAATATCAATCCAGAGGAGCACCACACATCCACATGCTTTTGTGGATAAAACATGCTGCTAGATTTGGTCAGGACAGTGATGCCACTGTTTTGCAGTTCATTCACAAATATGTAACTTGCGCCATCCGTTCAGAAAGCACTCCTAGTCAGCTACATACACACATTTTGCAGTTTCAAAGACATAAATGTGGCAAGCATTGTTGACGCAGATGTTTTCTACAAGCCAAACTAGGGGACATGGGGAGGACTCTGTCCCTTTTACACACTCTTGGAAAGCGTGTCTTGTGCCACCTGATGTAGTATTATATGTTGTGGAGGATCAGTATGCACATCCATTAAACTGATTTGTAGTGGTGGAGCCCGACTCTGGGTTGTTTATCTCTGATCTTTGTCACTTTGTTCTTGTTCCATCCAGGCTTTTAAGCATCTCTTTAGGGTATTCTAACATCCTCATTCTCACGCTCATGCTGTTTAAAACATGCCAGCTTCACTTTAAACTGTGGCTCAAGGAAAGATGCCAGGAGCTGATCCATACCCATCTTCATTCCAACAATGCATGGACCATTTGGAAGGTTGAAATGAGATGCATGGCCTGTTGCTCTGCTTCCGCATGCCAGAAGATTCATGTTCATGTATTATATTGAATGGTTCGAATTCCAACAGATGCACCAGTAGCAGCACATCAGTAAGTGCTGTATCATGCTGACTGATGCACTTGGTGGTCAATTGAAATGGTTCGATCGTAGAAGAAAAAATACCCAACATTAGTCACTGCACTGACTATTGAGGTAGTTGTTTACTGTGTTGCACGGTCCTCGCAGATTCTACAGCCTATGGAACATTACATTCCACCAGCTTTCTCAACACATCTCAAGCACAAGCACAACAGGAGCAGATACAATGTGCTCAGATCTTCTGTGCCACTCTTACCATCTCATTTAGTGGTGAGAACTGGCTTAACACAAAATACACCGAAAGAAGAAAGACAGGGACATGAACAAGAGGTCGAGAGCATGGGAAGTCACATGCTTTTTTTTAAACTTATCTTCAGGACAGCTACATTATTTGACCCGTTGCCAGCTGCTGGAAAGCCTGCTTTTAAATCACAGGTGTGAACCAACGTGACATCTATTTTCTTTCTCCCAGAGATGCAATCCTCTATGGGACCTGGTGTTAAGACCTTCCATAAATTCTCCTCTTTCTTTGGCTCTACAGTGGATGTTGTGTGGTTGCTGCTGAATGAGGAGCCAGTGCAGTTGATGTGACTAGCAGCAAAGTTATACTGGCACTAGTATATGTGTATTGTTTCAGTACACTTATTGAAAATGATGTACACTGGCACACATGGAGGTATTGGAAGCTTGTTTCCTGTGTACAGTGCGTGTACTTGAAGGTTCCGTCACATGATTTTCCTTGCTATCTATGATATCATCAAAGTACAGGTGTATGAGCCTTAGTTTTTAATCAGAGGATGGAGCATAATCTTTGGCACTTACATTATTGTAATCAGATTCCAAGAATTCAGAGGTGGGGAATGTTCAGTAATCGCCATTCTTACTCATCTGTGGATTTCTCTCTTTTCAGTTGAGCTGCCGCCACCATCTCTTCTGCCTTGGTTGGTGGGGGCTCAAATCCCTTGTACTCCTCTTGCGCCCCATGACCTGATACTTGATGCAAGAGCAAAGGTGTTGCTGGCATAATCCCAGTTCTTTCCAATGCTCTATATTCAGTATAGACTGATTCCCCTTGTCCTTCCATAGGGAGAGTTCTATGGCTACTGATGGACTGGTGTGGCCCATTTACCTTCTTGGCTTTTTCAACACAAGCAGTGTAGCAGGGGAACATTACCCAAAAGCTACATTCCTCTGCCAATGTTTGGACACTACATCAGAGTCAGATATGTTAATTAAATGCACTACTCCTCTTCAATAAATGCATATGGGTTTGCAGTTCTTTATCATTCTCCACCTACCAAGTGCATGTGACTTTTTCATGCTTTGTTGTTGTCCTCTTCTCTTCCCAGGAAAGTTAAATAGGGATCTCAGTGTTTCGGCCTTCTCCTCTACTTAATAAAGGTGCCTTGGGTCCTTAGCCTTTTGGCTTTTTCTTCCACCTACGTAATGCACCTGCATGTTATAGCTTAAGCCTTCTTGTATGCCTACTTAATGCAGTTGGGGATCTCAGTCTTTTGTACTTCTTCTGTGACTACTAAATGCACCTTGAGTTCTCAATTGTTTGGCTTTCCACACAGTGGTGGGAAACCAGCCTCCCTCAAATTATTTTGGCATTTAACCTTCTCTTATCTCTGTGCTATACTTTGGAACTCTTTCTCTATCTCCTTCCACCTACAACCCAACCCAATTTAGGAAGAAGCACAAAACATTCCTCTTCCCTCTGCAACCACCCGTCATGTGTCCTCCCCCCTTGCACACTCCCTAGTACAATAATAAACAAATAAATGCAGACATACATACATATATTCATAAATATATGTGTAGTCCTAGTGAGCATAGTCAATTTTTGCAGGCTCATGGGAGTCATAGGCCAAAAGATCTGCAGTGCCAGAGGTTGTCCAACACTGTCCTTTGCCTACTAAATTCACATGTTGTTCACAGTGCTTTGGCCTTGTCCTACACCTACTAAATGCCTGTGGGGTTCTTAATGCTTATGTTTCTTCCACTGCCAACTAAATGCATATGAGGTGATCAGTGCTTTGCCCTTCTCCATTGCCTTCAAAATGCACCCAGGGCTCTGCATGGTGTGGCCTAGTTCTTGATCTACAAAATGCAACTGGGCTTCTCAGTGCTTCGGCATGCTCCTCTGCCTACTGAATGCACCCGGGCTTCTCAGTGCTTTGGCATACTCCTCTATTTACTAAATGCACCATGGGTTCTCAGTGCTTTGACCTTCTCCTCCATCTGCTAAATGCACCTGAGTTTCTCAGTGCTTTGGCTTTCTTCTATCCTACTAAATACACATGTGGTAGTTATTGTGCTTTGGCCCCTCATTCCCTGACTAAATTCACATTTAACAACCCCAGCTTTTGCCTACTGCTACGCCCACCTAAATGAAAACAGGGTTCTCAGTGGTGTGGCCACCTACTTTGCCTACGAAAGGCACATGTACTTATTAGTGTTTTGACTTTCTCCCCTTTCTACAAAATGCATGTGTGCCTAGCACTCCTGTGGCCTTCTTGTTGGCCTATTAAATGCACATAGGGTTCTAAGTGCTTTGCATTCCCCTCCACCTGCTCAATGCATGTGGGGTTCAGTACTTTGGCCCTCTCCTTCTCCTACAAAACACATGTTGGTGTCTGAGTGCTTTAGCTTTCTTCTATGGCTACTAGATGTATGTGTTGTTCTCAGTGCTTTGGACCTCTCCCTGATCACAAAATATGTATGGATTGCTTAGTGATTTGGCCTTCTCCTCCACCTAATAAATGCATGAGGGGCTTCCAGGGTTTGTCCATCTGCTACCCCTACAACCTGCACATAAGAACTACTGCTGTTCCACTCAAAATTCACAGGCAGACACCCACAAATCCTGTGTCCCCAGCCTCCCCCCTAAAAATGCTATATTCTTCTCTGTTTCCTAAGAAACCGAGGATGAGTGGGAATGGTATTACAATGTTATTCTGTCTCTGAGCTGGTTGGCAGTCCAGTGATCGGCTGAATTCGTGGTTAATGGGTTTCAGTATCTATTGCCCTAGAAATATATTCCTGGCGTCTACCCTCCATCTTTTCGTGGCTTGCAGTAACCCTAAACAGTACCACCCCTGCTACATTTTTTTCAAATCGTTGTTGGCTGTCATTAAATCCAGCACTTCTTTTATACTCATAAATAAGTTCTACCAAGTACTCCATTGATCATAGCCTCTTTTTATTGAACTTGTAAAAGAACACTTGTATACTTTTATTTCTATTTTGCATAGTGAATGCAACCATATGGATGTTTATTGTAATGACTGTTAAGCACACAGGGAAAAAAGCATTTTTCAGCATCACTTATATAATCGTTCCGTTCCTACTTGTGAATCTTGTGGGTTTACATTTGAGTGTACTCCCTTCACTGTAAGCCCCCTGAGGTAACTATTGTTTTGGTCATGTATATAAAATATCAAACAATTGTGGTTTTTTTGACAGGCCTGATGATAGGATGTATTGTGTAGTCTCCTGTCAAATTATTTCTATACGTTAACTTAATTCAGATAGACTAACAAGGCTTTTCTTCCATCATGACTGTCTCTTGTCTCGTGCATTCATAAAACAGCAAGTAATTCTTATAAACATGTATGAATTGTACTGTGGTTGAAAGCAGACCAGCCCACCTCACTTCAATCCACATCTATTCTGTGTTTTTCTACTCTGTTGCCTCTCTACCCTGCTCTTCTAGCCTTTACAATTTCTACTTTCGTTTATTCTGGTACTTTTGTATTGCATAACTTTATGTCTGAACTCAAGACATTGTTCCTTTATCGTGATGTCTGTGTGCTCCATCATAGTCTTTCTTCTCTTTCATATTCATATCTTAAACCATTTGCCTGAGTTCCGTATGTGACCCCCCACTGTATAAGGGGCAGCTGTGAAGCCAACACTTCACAGTTCCCTATTTAAAACCCTTCCCCTCTGTCCTTCCAGGTGCCCCAACTCACATGGAGAAAGGGTTGCAGACAAATACTCTCTCCATGAACCTGGCATTTTCCCAAGAGCTTTACTCTCCTCTCGTCTTTCATGAACAACATGCTCACTCACCTGTAGGTCATGACTACAGTGTTATCTCAGATCCAGCATTTTCAGACAGGCAGACATCTGACATTGAACACTCTTTATCACAGTGGCTAATCGACCTCTTGGGAGCCTCATTATTTGTGGCTATGCTGCTGGGGAAAGGGTGGGCAGCGCTGGCGATTGGGCCGGCTCTCGCCAGATCCAAGATCTGGCACTAGATGTGTAGCCAGATCTCGGGATCCGGGCAGATTGAGTCCTGCGAGAAAAAAAAAAGAAAGCGCCCAGAGGCAAAGAATTTACAGTCCTCAGCCACGACTCGGGCGTCAGCCACGACCCAGTTTATTTATTTATTTATTTATGAAATGTTTGTCGGATACATGGACCAGCGTATTTATTTATTTAACCAATGTTTCTCGAATACCTGTAACCGACAAACATTGCATAAATAAATTTACAGGTATCTGACAAACATTGCATGAATAAATAAATACCCCTATAAACATTGAAACTATCACAAACAAGGCAGCCACCCAACTGCTCTCAGAGGGGAGCTGAAAGAGCTGTGCCGGGTGTGGTTCAAGTAAAAGAAAACAGAAATCACCCTGTTTGAATAGTATCGCAGGGGGAGTTTTTTTTTAAATAAAATGGTATGCAAATACTGCATTTTAAAGACTATTTATTCAGCAACAACGGTCAAAACTATTATCTGCATAGTGAAGTAACTCATTACCTGTGCCATGGAAGTGGTTTAAAGTGAAATTGATATGTAGTTTGGAAAAGTAGCAGCATAAAAGAAATAACGCCGTTTTAAACTATTAATTTGGACATTTCCTTTGATCGGAGGTCAACTACAAGCTCTGCCCCCCTAAACCCTGCCTCCTCGGGCACCGCCCCACAAACGTCGCCCCCACCCTGGCCCTTGTGGGATCCCCCACTAATTTGTTTCCATTTCTACCACTGAGGGTGGGGGTATTCAAAGGTGCGTAGCCTGCTGCTGCCAGATCACTACCGAATTCCAATGGCGTGCTGGTGCCGGGAAGATTGAATATATATTAATTTGTTGTTTGGGCAGCTACTGCTATGGCGTTTAATGTCAGAGAAAAGTGAGCTTCTCAGTCTGCTCTCAGCCCTCCGTGCCCTCTGTACTTTCTTTCACAAAAGGGTTACCTTTATGCACTCTCCTCTCAACTTTACGGATTTGATTACTGGAATAAGCCATCGTGCTTATGTGTTGCTAGTTTGTGTTATTCGATGTCCCTACATTTCTTAAAAGGGTTGCAACATTGTGTCAATTAGCTGATTTCTGTATGTGCAACATGTTAGTGAGCAGGAGCAGCAAAGTCACGCCGATAACGTAGCTATCCACTCCACTTTCATTAAAGATCGTAGGACTGGCATGAATTTCCTCCCATGTTGTGTTGTACCTTCCTGGAGCAATGCGCAGGACTGACTTTGATGTACTGAGGAATTACTGGGGATGTACTCTGATTCAGGCAGTAATAGATTATTGTAGGACAGGAGTCTTTAAGCATTGGCTCTCCCGATGTTTTGGACTATGAACCTGCGGATCCC